>NC_074677.1:51514415-52151915 GCF_029448725.1 Salvelinus fontinalis
TTGCCGGAGAGGAAAGAAACCGCTCAGGGATTTTACCATGTGGCCAATGGTGATTTTAAAATAGTTATAGAGTTTAATGGCTGTGATAGGAAATAACTGACGATGGATCAACAACATTGTACCTAATCCACAATACAGTGCACTGGGAAAGTTTTCAGACCCCTTGACTTTTCCCACAATTTATTAGGTTACAGCCTTATTCTAAAATTGATGAAATATATATTTTTCTCATCAACCTACACAAAATACCCCATAATGACAAAGCGAAAACAGGTTTTTACACATTTTTGCTAATTTCTTAAAAACAGAACTGAAATATTACATTTACACAAGTATTCAGACCATTTACTCAGTACTTTGTTGAAGCACCTTTGGCAGCGATTACAGCCTCGAGTCTTGGGTATGACACTACAAGCTTGGCACACCTGTATTTGGGGAGTTTCTCCCATTCTTCTATGCAAATCCACTCAAGCTCTGTTAGGTTGGATGGGGAGCGTCGCTGCACAGCTATTTTTAGATCTCTCCAGAGATGTTCGATCAGGTTCAAGTCCTGGCTTGACGTTGGAGGTGGCTTATGGTAGAGAAACAGGGCTTAAATTGAACACCCTCCAAATGCAGGTAGATTTAGGTACTGGTGGGTAAGAATGTCTATTTCACCAGCCATGTTGGCAGGTGGTCAATTGCAGGGCTCTACAGTGCATTACATTTACAAATAAAAATAGTCAAGTCAAATATGAGCATATGCGAGTTGCGATTTATTGTAGAACAATGCTGCAGTAGCTCTTTTCAAAGTATGTCTGCTGTTTTGTTTCATAGCTTCTAATCGCACAAAGAAATATGAATCCCATATCCCACATCATGCAGCTACACTGCCTGGCATGAGAGCTGTGCGCTCTGAGTGAAATGCTGATAGATTCCTTTTTGGAGGTGCTACGCACAGGCATAAAAGTTGTTGGTCTTATTTACTCAAAAGTGTACAAAGTGAGGAGTTGTCCTAGTGTTTCTTGGCTATTTACATGGTTTTGTTCACAAGCTCAGCGGTTTTTCAACATTAGTTTGAGTCTGCTGCTTCAGCTGATAGCGAAGAGATCCCAAATCTCACACATACACATGACAGACTTGAGTGGCCTCATTACCACAGTAACCTCCCATCCTTAAAGGGCAGCTGAACATGGTCTCAGCTGATATTTTGGTCACAAAATATTCAATGAAATTGAGCAATAGACCATATTAGTAATACATTTATTGTTTTAGAAACATTACAAAGCATGGTCATCCATTTGTTTTTTTATGTAATTATAACAAAATATATTTTCTGGCCAAAAAATCAGTGGCTGGTAGATTGTTTCATCTACCTGCCACAGTGGCTGGTGGAACATAAAGTAAATTTTAGTCCTTGTAAAGAAAGTAACATTCCATTCTCTGGCAACAGCTCTGGTGGACATTCTTGCAGTCAGCATGCCAACTGGGGCATTGTGTTGTGACACAAAATGGCACATTTTAGAGTGGCCATTTATTTTCCCCAGCATATCGTGGGCGACAGGAAAAGCGGGGCCGAGCACGCCACCATTCACATTGACAGCGCTGTCATGGAGCGGGTCGAGAGCTTGAAGTTCCTTGGCTTTCCACATCACTAACAAACTATCATGGCGTAAACACACCAAGACAATCGTGAAGAGAGACTGAAAAGAGAGACTGAAAGATTTGGCATGGGTCCTCAGATCCTCAAAAAGTTCTACAGCTGCACCATCGAGAGCATCCTGACTGGTTGCATCCCCGCTTGGTATGGCAACTGCTCAGTATCCAACCGCAAGGCGCTACAGAGGGTAGTGTGCAGGGGCGCAACTTTCACTAGGGACGGGGGCATGCCCCCCATTCTGAAATTGCATATTTGTCGCCCCCAGTTTTATCATTGCACTGTGATGTACAACACGGCACCGGTGTGCTTTAGGACCATGTGGACGCTTCAGAGCTGGTAGGCTGTTTTCCGGTTCCAGCCGGCAGAATTTAGGACCACATGGACACCATAGAGCGTGCGGCCTGGCTGTGTGAAGGCAAAGCTTCTGAAAGGCTGGTGTATAGGACCAGCACAGGAGAGATGAACCGAGGCAGCTGTTGTCTGTGTTGCGCTTTTTTCTCTGAGTTGTAAAAGCAAGCAGAGCAGAAACTGGCTAGTCTTTTGTTGACTGATCTAGCTGGCAAGGAAACTGCTGACAGAAAGTATTTATTCCCAGTGCTGAGCTAGTAGTGTAACTGACATGCAACGTTAGCTAATGTTTCATCCCCTTTTGACTGAAGTGAATGAACTAGCAACTAGTTAGCTAGCTAGTAGCTACCACAGCCAGTTCAGCTCTAGCTATCTGTCAGGTAGCAGTATCTAACAGCTGTTAAGTGTATGGAAATGCCTTTGTTTTGTCCCGTTTCAACATGAGTAAATTTGATGATGTACCATTAGCTAGAGCTAGCCAAAAGTTTGCTAACGTTAGCTAGATCCCTAACTTTAGCTATTATTTTTGCCTCAACCACAATAGACCTGAACCAAACCATGAAACCAAGACTGATATTCTTAAGTTTTTTAAGCACAATGTGAGATTTTATTAGTCAGTATAGCGATGTAATGTTATTGATCTGTCAGTTTCCCTAGCTAATTGGTAGCCTAGTGGTTAGAGCGTTGGGCCAGTAACTGAAAGGTTGCTGGATTGAATTCCCAAGCTGACAAGGTAAAAATCTGTTGTACTGAGCAAGGCAGTTAAAACACTGTTCCCTGGGTGCCAAAGATGTGGATGTTGATTATGGCAGCCCCCCGCACCTCTCTGAGGTTGGGTTAAATACAGAAGACACATTTCAGTTGAATGCATTCAGTTGTACAACTGATTAGGTATCCTACTTTTCACACTGAACTGGTATAAACAGCTCTACAGCCTTCACTGTCATGGTGCAATGCCAGTGCTCATCATGTCTTAGCAGGATCAGAGGATCAGATGACAGCTGTTCCTGCAGGGAAGACCAGTCTATGGAGCTCAGGTGTATTTTTCAGTATATTATAACAATCAGTGAATTCATACAAAGTTCCATCTTGAGTTAATGGGTAGGCTACAGTCTGGGATCTGGGAATAATGGTAATTTCAATGAATGAACCATTATATTATCGATGAATAGAATCAATGTATAAATGTACACCAAGGTAATTCTTTGTAATGCCTCATCTGAGCAGGATCAGATGGTGACAGGGGTCTCTTCAGGGTCAAGCAGCCAGGGAAGACCAGTCTGTGACA
This sequence comes from Salvelinus fontinalis, assembly GCF_029448725.1. NCBI lineage: Eukaryota > Metazoa > Chordata > Actinopteri > Salmoniformes > Salmonidae > Salvelinus > Salvelinus fontinalis. The sequence goes on from NC_074677.1 coordinate 51,517,691, forward strand.
AGGTTCTATTCAGGGTCAGGCAGCCAGGGAAGACCAGTCTGTGACAAGGTTCTATTCAGGGTCAGGCAGCCAGGAAAGACCAGCCTGTGACAGGGTTCTCTTCAGGGTCAGGCAGCCAGGGAAGACAGTCTGTGACAGGGTTCTCTTCAGGTTCAGGCAGCCAGGGAAGACAGTCTGTGACAGGGGTCTCTTCAGGGTCAGGCAGCCAGGGAAGACAGTCTGTGACAGGGGTCTCTTCAGGGTCAGGCAGCCAGGGAAGACAGTCTGTGACAGCGGTCTCTTCAGGGTCAGGCAGCCAGGGAAGACAGTCTGTGACAGGGGTCTCTTCAGGGTCAGGCAGCCAGGGAGACCAGTCTGCGACGGCATAGAAGTGACATTTTGCTGATACAGCCTTTTACTCTCTATGTGCAGCAAACACTGGACCAGCAAGAAGCTTTAAAGATTGAAACAATTTTTAAGCCAGTCTGACAAACCTCTAAAGGTGATTTCCAAACTGTATCAAGGGTTGACAAATGATTTTCTCTGACACAAAACATGTACAACAAAACCGTAAGGAAGACGTGGGAGACGCTATTGATGATGATGAATGGATGGCTACAGGTATGTCCAGTCACGTTCATATCATCTCAGACATAAATTACAGCAGTTTAAGACCATCCATAGAACGTACTATATGCCAGCGAAACTGAATATCATGCACTCAGAAATGGTATTATTCTGCTGCAGGTGTAAAACACAAAAGGGAACATATTTGCATATGTCATGGTCTTGTGAAGGCTGGCTGAATTTTGGCAGAGTATGTTATTTTATCTCAGCATCTCTACAGATTTTCCCTTCTCCCTGTTTTTGTTTACTTGGAAATGTGGTTACTGGAGACTTATCAGAAGAAACTGTGTAACCAAGCATTTATAGTGACTAAGAAATGGAGTGCCATTAACTGGAAGGTTGGTTATCCTCCCGCAATGACTGGAAGAAATGTCAAGTTATGCATCACTCGATTTATTACAAGATTAAGGGTATAATGTGCAACTTTCAAAAGGTACGGATGCCATATACGACAAAAGCAGTCTGTATTGAAAACATGCCCACGTCAGGGGAGATACCTATTAGGCAATCCCTAGCTGCTGGGCTGCTCAGTCCTGGCCCCGGGGGTCTGCCGTACTGTTGGTTGTCACTCCGGCCTTGGCCTAAACCCCATGAAACCAATAATGAATGTTTCACGAAGATCCTAAAGCTGAGTGGGGTGTGTTGGGTTGGGGTGCTGCAGGGCCGTGGACAGGACAGGGGCAGGACAGGGTGACCCAACTATATTGTTTGCAAGTAAAAAGAGCTCTACAGTACTATTAGGCCTATGATATGAATTATAGTGAACAAAAATATAGTTCAGTCTTATCAATCACTTACACATATTTATGGTGCTTCTACACCTGCATTGCTTGCTGTTTTTTTTTTTTTTGGCTGGGTTTCTGTACAGGACTTCGAGATATTAGCTGATGTACGAAGGGCTATGTTAAATAAACTTGATTTGAAACTTGATTTGATAATAAGGATTTTTTAGCTTGATGACTGTGGGCATTTTTACTTACTTTTTGTTGTTCTAAATAGACGGCTGGAAGGGTTATATTAGATTGTGTAGAAATGCAGGAAGTTAGCTTTAGATGCCCCCAAAAATGGGAGGACCCCCCGCCAAGTTATGTCCCCCCCTAGTTCTAAAACCAAAGTTGCACCCCAGGTAGTGCGTCAAGCCCAGTACATGACTGGGGCCAAAGCTTTCTACCATCCAGGACCTCTATAACAGGCGGTGTCAGGGGAAGGCCCTAAAAATGGACTCCAGTTACCCTAGTCATAGACTGTTCTCTCTGCTATCACATAGCAAGACGTACCGGAGCGCCACGTCTAGGTCCAAAGGGCTTTTTAACAGCTTCTACCCCCAAGCCATTAGGACTGCTAAACAGTTAATCAAATGTCTACCCGGACTATTTGCATTGACCCCCTTTTTTATGCTGCTACTACTCGCTGTTTATTATTTATGCATAGTCACTTTACGCCTACCGACATGTTACCTCAATTAACTTGTACCCCCGCACATTGACTCGATACCGGTACCTCCTATATATAGCCTCGTTATTATTTTATTGTTTTACTTTAGTTTATTTTATGAGCAAATATTTACTTACTTAAAAAAAAAATTCTGCATTGTTGGTTAAGGACTTGTAAGTAAGCATTTCACGATAAGGACTACACCTGTTGTATTCGGGGCACATAACAAATCAAATTTGATTTGAAGGTGCACCTGTGTAATGATCATGCTGTTTAAATCAGCTTCTTGGATTATCTTGGAAAAATGAGAAATGCTTAATAACAGGGATGTAAACAAATTTATGCACACAATTTGAGAGAAATAAGCTTTTTGTGCAAATGAAAATTTCTTGGACCTTTGTTTTCAGCTCATGAAACTAACACTTTACATGTTGCGTTTATAGTTTTGTCCAGTATATACACATACAATTCCGATTTTTCAGGGTGCTCCCTCGGCTAGACTTAGTCCCCCAATAAATTAGTCTGGCTGACACCAGCTCTCAAGTCCTGGAAAAGGACTGGAAAAGCTGTTTTGTTTTGCTCGCACAAAGCACCGTAAATAAAGAGGCTGTTCCCTCAGCAAGGTAGGTCCTGTGTTTCTGAACCCAGAAGAGCTGACTGGCTGGCTTGATGAAACAGAAATGCTGGGACGGTCCTATGTAAAACAATAGATCAGGATTTGTTCAATTCGAAACGGGGCTATCCAACCAGCGTAGGGTGTTGTCTTGAAGTCTAACTAGCGCAAAACTTTGGACATCGTTTGCGCTTAACATGAATAGGACGGATAAATCATTACACACATTTTAAAATGTTAATACAACCCTTCTACATTTAAACGAGTGACATATTAGACAAATGCAACCTGTAAAACATAATGATCTAATGGCTTGCAAGTATCAACTAATGTCAGCTAGCATAGCTAACTAGCAATTTTCATCCCAAAACTAGCCCGCTAATAACATTTGCTTGCTATCAACCCGAAATCGGCTACCTAATCAAATGTATGGTTTAGTTATACATTTACCAATTAGCTAATTATAGGCTGAACATTTCCTTACTCAACTTACCAACATTACGACCAGAAATACGACTTTCCCGAAGCTTATCCTCTGTTTGGACCACCACCCAGGACAATGGATCAGATCCCAGTAGGCGACCCAAAACAACGGCGCCGCAGAAGGGGCAGACGGAGCGGTCTTCTGGTCAGGCTCCGTAGACGAGCACATCGCTCACCGCTCCCGAGTATACTACTAGCCAATGTCCAGTCTCTTGACAACAAGGTAGATGAAATTTGAGCAATGGATGCCTTCCAGAGACATCAGAGATTGTAAAAAAATGTGTTTCACGGAAACATGGCTCACTCGGGATACGAGCCGGTACAGCCACCCGGTTTCTTCACGCATCGCGCAGACAGAAACAAACACCTCTCTGGTAAGAAGAAGGGTGGTGGTGTATGACTTATGATTAACGAGTTGTGGTAGGATCATAACAACATACAGGAACTCAAGTCCTTTTGTTTACCTGACCTAGAATTCCTTACAATCAAATGCCGACCGTATTATCTACCAAGAGAATTCTCTTCGATTATAATCACAGCCGTGTATATCCCCCCCAAGCAGACACCTTGACGGCCCTGAAATAACTTCATTGGACTATGTAAACTGGAAAACACATATCCTGAGGCTGCATTTATTGTAGCTGGGGATTTTAACAATATCAGCATATTGAATGCGCGTCCCGGGCTTGCAAAATTCTGGATCATTGCTACTCTAATTTCCGCGACGCATACAAAGCCCTCCCTTGCCCTCCTTTCGACAAATCTGACCACGACTCCATTTTGTTGCTCCCAGCCTATAGACAGAAACTTTAACAGGAAATGTTCCGGATAGCATCGGACAACAACATTGATGTATACGCTGATTCGGTGAGCGAGTTTATTAGCAAGTGCATTGGTGTTGTTGTACCCACGGTGACTATTAAAACCTTTCCTAACTAGAAACCGCAGATTGATGGCAGCATTCAGCGTGAACCACTGCTTTTAATCATGGCAAGGTGACCGGAAACATGACCGAATACAAACAGTGTAGCTATTCCCTCTGCAAGGCAATCAAACAAGCTAAGCATCAGTATAGAGACAAAGTAGTCGCAATTCAACGGCTCAGACACGAGACGTATGTGGCAGGGTTTAAAATCAATCACGGATTACAAAAAGAAAACCACCCCCATCGCAGACACTGATGTCTTGCACCCAGACAAACTAAACTTCTTTGCTCGCTTTGAGGACAATACAATGCCACTGACACTTGCCGCTACCAAAGACTGTGGGCTCGCAGCCAATGTGAGTAAAACATTTAAACGTTTTAACCCTCACAAGGCTGCCGGCCCAGACGGCATCCCTAGCTGCGTCCTCAGAGCATGCGCAGACCAGCTGGCTGGTGTGTTTACGGACATATTCAATCAATCCCTATCCCAGTCTACTGTTCCCACATGCTTCAAGAGGGCCACCACTGTTCCTGTTCCCAAGAAAGCTAAGGTAACTGAGCTAAATGACTATCGCCCCATAGCACTCACTTCCATCATCATGAAGTGCTTTGAGAGACTAGTCAAGGATCATATCACCTCCACCCTACAACCTAGACCCGCTCCAATTTGCTTACCGCCCCAATAGGTCCACAAACAACGCAATCACACTGCACACTGCCCTAACCCATCTGGACAAGAGGAATACCTATGTAAGAATGCTGTTCATCGATTACAGCTCAGCATTTAACACCAGAGTACCCTCCAAACTCGCCATTAAGCTCGAGACCCTGGGTCTCGACCCCGCCCTGTGCAATTGGGTCCTGGACTTTCTGACGGGCCGCCCCCAGGTGGTGAGGGTAGGAAACATCTCCACCCCGCTGATCCTCAACACTGGGGTCCCACAAGGGTGCATTCTAAGCCCTCTCCTGTACTCCATGTTCACCCATTACTGCGTGGCCATGCATGCCTCCAACTCAATCACCAAGTTTGCAGACAACACTACAGTGGTAGGCTTGATTAACAACAACGACGAGACAGCCTACAGGGAGGAGGTGAGGGCCCTCGGAGTGTGGTGTCAGGAAAATAATCTCACACTCAATGTCAACAAAACAAAAGAGATGATCGTGGACTTCAGGTAACAGCAGAGGGAGCACCCCCCTATCCACATCTACAGGACAGTAGTGGAGAAGGTAGGAAAGTTAAGGTGCCCGGCGTACACATCACGGACAAACTGAAATGGTCCACCCACAGAGACAGCGTGGTGAAGAAGGCGCAACAGAGCCTCTTCAACCTCAAGAGGCTGAAGAAATTTGGCTTGTCACCAAAAACACTCAAACTTTTACAGATGCACAATCGAGAGCATCCTGTCGGGCTGTATCACCGCCTGGTATGGCAACTACTCCTCCCACAACCGTAAGGCTCTCCAGAGGGTAGTGAGGTCTGCACAACGCATCACCGGGGGCAAACTACCTGCCCTCCAGGACACCTACACCACCCGATGTCACAGGAAGACCAAGATCATCAAGGACAACAACCACCCGAGCCACTGCCTGTTCACCCCGCTACCATCCAGAAGGCGAGGTCAGTACTAGTGCATCAAAGCTGGGACCGAGAGACTGAAAAACAACTTCTATCTCAAGGCCATCAAACTGTTAAACATCCATCACTAACATTGAGTGGCTGCTGCCAACATACAGACTCAATCTCTAGCCCCTTTAATAATTGGATGTAGTAAATGTATCACTAGTCACTTTAAACAGTGCCATTTTATATAATGTTTACATACCATACATTACTCATCTCATATCTATATACTGTACTCTATACCATCTACTGCATCTTGCCTTTGCCGTTCGGCCATCGCACATCCACATATTTATATGTACATATTCTTAATCATTCCTTTACACTTGTGTGTATAAGGTAGTTGTTGTGACATTGTTAGATTACTTGTTAAATATTACGGGACGGTCGGAACTAGAAGCACAAGCATTTCGCTACACTCGCATTAACATCTACTAACCATGTGTATGTGACCAATAAAATTTGATTGATTCAGCTTTGCATTCTGGTTACTACTGTACTATCCATGTTTACTTCTGGCAAGTTTCTTCTTCTTTAAAGTTTTATGACAGACAACACCTATTGGTGTATTGCCGCCACCGACTGTACGGGGTCTTCTTTTTTTAATATTATTGCGGTCCGCAAACAAATGCTGTAGATGCATGCCGCCACCAGGGTTTCTAAATGTAACCCGTTCGTTACTAGTTACCTGTACAAAATTGTAATCAGTAATGTAACATTTGGATTACCCAAACTTAGTAACGTAATCTGATTACCTTGTGACTTTTAGATTACTTTCCCTTTTAAGAGGCATTACACCATGCCCAAACCGTGCGCCATCATGCGCAAATTGATTGTTCCCCCACACCAAACACGATCACGACAAGCAGGTTGAAATATCCAAAACAAACTCTGAACCAATTATATTAATTTGGGGACAGGTCGAAAAGCATGAAACATTTATGACAATTTAGCTAGCTAGCCTGCAGTTTCTAGCTAATTTGTCCTGGGATATAAACATTGAGTTGTTATTTTACCTGAAATGCACAAGGTCCTCTACTCCAACAACTAATCCACACATAAAAACGGTCAACCGAATCATGTCTAGTCATCTCTCCTCCTTCCAGGCTTCTTCTTTGGACTTTATATGGCGATTGGCAACTAACTTTCATAATAAGGTGTATTACCACAACCGACCTCAGTTAATCTTTCAATCACCCACATGGGTATAGCCAATGAGGAGATGGCACGTGGATATATGCTTCTAAAAGCCAATGAGGAGATGGGAGAGGCAGGACTTGCATCTCATTCTGCGTCACAAATAGAAGCAACTTCTATTTTAGCGCATAGCAACGCAGACGCTCGTTGGCGTGCACGAGCAGTGTGGGTGCAATGATTGAATAACATGTATGTGTACATTTATTTTGCAATGCTCGCGCACGCCACGCGTCCGGTTTGGGCAGCGTGTCAGAAGACAAAAATGTTCGTTACCAATTGAACAACATCTATTACAGGATAAAGTTTACATAGCTGGCCATATTGATGTTACATTTTACTTTATGTGTTGGTTGTGTAGGCTTCTTCCAACCCATCGCTTTCTACTACATATAATATGATTAAATTATCTTTACATTAATATATCTAATTTATAAATACAAAAATGGATGGAGCAACTGCAGATTGCCACTTTAAATCTCTCAAAAGTGTGGGAGTTTGAGCATGTCCATTAGGCCTACGGAATTTTTTTGGTTATCAGAATGAATTAGATTGCGCAATAAAAGCCCCACTTTTATTCCACAGGCTGGGATCCGCACTATACAGCTGTTGCAAGAGCGCATTTTTCACTGGCTGTCCACTAGTTTCAAAAACAAGCATTGATAGGCAGCTTAAACTTCTTGAATTTAACCATCGAGTTCAAATACACATTTCGAGTTCTGAACAGCCATCCACAACAACCCGTAAGGCGCAAATAGCTAAATGAGAGAGCAGCAGTGTGAGTCACACCAATGCGCTATGTACATATCAATAAGTGATATCCGTATCTCCGGGACTACACTGCTCTCATCCTTACATCCAAGCGTTTATTGAAATTGGATAATCTTTGGACGCCGACAGCAGTCGCACCATTGGAAGACGTAGCTTGGTCTGTAGCCTACAAAACCCTCTTCCTGCTCTTTTCCCGCGATCCATCAAACACATTTGGTGTGTCATCTGACTTGGGGTCAGACACGATCACGTGGAACAAACTTACATTTGCGCCTTTTCTCAATGTTGATTTGAATGTCATAAAAAAACAGAAGTGTCAAATATGTTTTTTCGCAAACATCCTTTCTGAATTTAAAAGTAATCCTCGAAGTAATCTAGTTTTTCAAAAGTATCTGTAATCAGTTCACAATATTTTTGTTAGTAACGTAACGGATTACATTTACCAGTTTTTGTAATCCCTTACATGTAATCCGTTACTCCCCAACCCTGGCCGCCAGCTACTGTTTTGGCTGTATACCAGCCCAAATAATTAAATCCAATGTACTCCTTTTTTCAGATTCAACTGCCAACGCCCATCCCTACAGGCTCTGGGACCTGAGAAAGAAGAGCATCTTCAGACAGTATTCTTTGCCATGTTTCGGAAGTGAAGTCCTGACAACCCAAAAAGCTTTGAGCAGCAGATACTATTATGTCCCGTTTGTTAGACTTTTTGTTCCTTTGTGCAGTACAATTAATCACATGCGCAATAAACACCATAACACCCACCTTCTTCACAATCAGCGTATTAGTTTCCCTCAACTGTTGAACAACACTGAATGTCCACGGTCTGCGGAGCATCCACAGCCACATCTTCAGCTCCACTCACTCCAACTATTTCACGTGCCTCTGTGTAGAAGACCTGCTGTATAGCCCTGACCTTTGCCACTTCATACTCCTTTACCCAAACCGGACACTCTGGGGAATTGGAAACGTGGTTGCCATCACATTACAACATCGTACACCCTCAAACTTTACCCAGTACCTATATATTTTAGCCAACAATCTGGTTGCCTCTGCCAAGGCTGAAACTTGGCCGCAAGTGGATCTTCCAGCAAGATAATAACCTCAAGCACACATCAAAATCCACAAATAATTGGATTTGAACTCACCTCCAGTTGTACAGGGAAGAAGTGGGCAGTGGAGTGGTGGTGCCAGCCAGTGACACTCCAAGGCTCCTACCGAGTCCATGTTGGATATCAGGGTAGGTTCCAGCAATAACTACACCAGTGAAGCCAAGAATTTCAGAGACGAGAACAAGGACTACTTCAACTCGCCTGAGGGTGCAGTCAGCTGGCAGTGGAACCTTTTCCGATAATCATCGTCACACTTTAACACCATCTTGCTGTAGCCCTAATTGTTTCAGAAACTAGCATGTCAACTTTTTGTAGCCTATATTGATTATCTATTGAATTCCATCTCATGCATTATTTTATTGTTACTTATCCATTATCATTAAAATAAAAAAGTATAGCGTAATGAGTCAGAACTGTAGGTTAATCGATTTAATAATGTATGCACAATGAATACATACAAACATAATTCACCATTTCAATATCTCTGCTCTCTCAATTCTCACTCGCTATTTAAATCTTGAAAAAGATACTTTAGCAGCAGTTGCTGGATGTCCACTTTTGGCCATCAATTGAAGTCTTGGTAGCATCCCAGAAACTGCAGATGGATCAGACTCTGTGGCTGTGGGTGCTGGTTCTCGTAGGTAAGCAAGAACTTTGGCATATACCTCCTTCTTTGCCTGATTATTCCCACTGGGATGGAATCTCCTTCTGGAGGACTGGGGTGTCTCTCCATCTGGACTTGACCCACTTTGTGCTTGGTCCATTGGGGCTTGGACTGATGGTTGCACTGAGGGGGGGTGTCTTCTGGGCTCATTGTACATTTTATCATGTACCTGAAAAGCAAAACAAATGATGTTTGTGTCAAATACTTTTTTTTCTAAAGGCATCTTATAACAGTAGTTTAATCACATGATCTAAATCCGTGTTTATCAATACATTCTTAGAGGACTTCAAGGGTTGGATTTAAATAAGTTGTGGTGTGAAACTGCCATTTCCGTTTGCGATATTATAACAAAGATGTTACTTTAAACAAAGAAACCTTGTTTTTCCCCACCTGGACATCATTGTACATCATTGCACACTGATAGAACAGCAGAGTAAGTACTATAATTTTTTTTTTACCACAACGCCGGGTGGTTCTCTCCTCTGTTTGATGAACATAACAATAAGAAATGCACCTGAAGCGACCAGTGATGCTGTTTCACCTTTTGCAGATCTCAGCTTTAATGAAATCATAACTCAAAGCCTCCATTTTAGCTTGTCAATCTTATTGTAAAGCGACGTAAATGATATGTAAATAAATGCACCACAAGGTGGAAGCAGAGGATAAGGAATGACTGACTGTTCAGCTGCTTGGTTATTTGGTCCCTTTGGAATGGATTGAGACTGGTGTAAACCTTGGGATTTTTGACAAGGAACACTTACTGGTCTTGTAGTTGGAGATGGTGTGGCCATATTGTCCTAGCTTTACCATGGTCTAAAAGTGTCCCCCAGGAAGTCCAGATGGGTGAAGTGTACCCGTCGTAGAGTGTAAGCAGCCTCAGCCTCCGCGTCTGACCGTCGAAAGACCTCCATCTACTTGACTTGCCTGCTGTAGATGAATCATGACGCAAAATTTGTCCTTTACATCTGCAGCTGTGGCGAAGGAGAAGAAAAAATATATAATTATAATATTTTATGTACACACACACACACACACTAGTTGGAGAGGCTGGATCAGCAACCAAATTAACATACATAGGGGGTTGGCTTGGTTAGATTCATCTGACTATTATTTAACAAGTGTCAGCAAATTTTCAAGCTTATTGGTCTTTACAGCTGCCCAAATTATGTAGCTGTTGGAGGATGTCACATTTTTTTGTACTACTTTTCCCCACTTTAAACTGAGTTGGAGTGTGTATCTTTATTTGTCTGTTAAACAAACTCTAGGAGGCAGGGCACAGCCTGGTTGCAAAAAAACAGTGTTCATATGTTACTGTATGGCCGCATGTTAACACATCTCAACATCTGGATATGGCTAACCAGGCCATGGTATGGGGTAAACAGTTGCTAGCACAGCTAGTTACATACCTTCATAAGAAGCCTGTTTTGTGCCGTTTTGGTTCCTCTGATGAATTTAAATTAAACGCAAAATGGGAGATGGGAGAAGCAGGACTTTCAGCGCGATCTGCGTCAGAAATAGAAAGGAGTTCTATTTTACATGCTGACCAGACCGAACACGTTGCGTGTGCGAGTGTCGCAAAATACATTTTGAAATCCATGTTATTCAATTATTGCACCCACACTGCTCGCGTGCGATGCCAAGGGCTAAAATAGAACTCCTTTCTATTTCTGACGCAGATCGCGTTGAAAGTCCTGCCTCTCCCATCTCCTCATTGGTTTATAGAAGCAGGTACCGAAGTGCCATCTCCTCATTGGTTATACCCACGTGGGTGATTGAAAGACGAACTGTTTTGCCGGTAGTCTGGTAATACTATGAAAGTTTAGATGCGATCACCATATAAGTTCAACGATGAAAAAGCCTGGAAGGAGGAGAGATGACTAGAAACGATTCAGTTGGCCGTTTTATGTGTGGATTAATTTGTCGGAGTAGAGGACCTTGTGCAGTTCAAGTAAAATAACAACTCAATGTTTATATCCCAGGACAAATTAGCTAGCAACAGCAAGCTAGCTAAATAGGATAAATTAGCTAGCAATTGCAAGCTAACTAGCTAAATTTCCATACATGTTTAATGCTTTTCGACCTGTCCCCAAATTTGTTTTGATATTTTAACCTGTGTGTTTGGTGTAGTGGGACAAAATAAATGTATGCACGATAGCGCACGATGGCGCACGCGCGCAGACGGTTTGGGTTCCGTGTTAGCCCTTGGCATTGCAGACACTCGTTAGCGGGCGCGAGCAGTGTGTGTGCAATAATTGAAAAAGATGGATTTCAACATTTATTTTGCGACGCTCGTGCACGCGACGTGTCCAGTCTGGTCAGCATGTGACCGCTGCGGAACTCGGGAGCCCGAGTGTAGGGAGTTAGATTTATCATTGTTGGAAGAGAGTAAGATTTATCATTGTTCTTCTACTTTTCCTGGCTGTCAAAGTACCCAGATGTTGTGACCAGTTTTGAATATGAATTTAGAAACTGAATTTAGAAACTGAATTTGAAAACTAAATTTGAAAACTGTATCTGAATGGATCTGAGAAATTATGAAACTTTGGTCAACTTGAAATAATGGTTTGTAAACTTGATACACAGAAAATGACTGTGATATCTACCATATTGAAACTGAATATATAAATATTGAATTAGAATATTGAATTAAATTGAAATATAATTTTTAATCTGAATGCAATATTTATTCAATTCAGTTTCAAATCATGAAATAGAAGTTCAATTTAGGAATTTAATGATTACATTTGTGCATTACAAATTCAAAAGTATTCAATTCAAATTCAATATCCTAATCCCCAAGGACGTCGGAGTAGAAAAATCGGTTAACCACCTAACTGAGGATCTTAATTTAACTTTGCGTAATACCCTAGATGCAGTCGATCCCCTAAGAACAAAAAATATTTGTCACAAGACATTTGCTTCCCGGTATACAGAAAATACCGAGCCCTGAAGCAAGCTTCCAGAAAATTGGAAAGGAAATGGCACGCCACCAAACTGGAAGTCTTCCGACTAGCTTGTAAGACAGTACTGTGCAATATCGAAGAGCCCTCACTGCTGCACGATCATCCTATGTTTCCAACCTAATGGAGGAGAATAAGAACAATCCTAAATACATTTTTGATACTGTCGCAAAGCTAACTAAAAAGCAGCATTCAACAAAAGAGGATAGCTTTCACTTCAGCAGTGATAAATTCATTAACTTCTTCGATGAAAAGATCACGATCATTACGGACTTCACTTTGGATCTGTGTATTTCTCCAAAGCTCAGTTGTCCTGAGACTGCACAGAACTCCCAGGACCTGGATCAATGGAGACACTCAAGTTTTTTAAATCCTGTATCTCTTGACATATTCATGAAAATAGTCATGGCCTCTAAACCGTCAAACCGTCATACTGGACCCTATTCAAACTAAACTACTGAAAGAGCTACTTCCTGTGCTTGGCCCCCCTATGTTGTACCAAACTCACTAAAAGTGTCAGTAATAAAGCCTTTCTTGAAAAAGCCAAACCTTGACCTGGAAAATGTAAAACGCTATCGGCCTATTCGAATCTCCTATTTCTCTCAAAATGTTTTGAACAAGCTGTTGTGCAGCAACTCACTGCCTTCCTGAAGACAAATAATATATATACGAAATGCTTCAGTCTGGTTTTAGACCCCATCATAGCACTGAGACAGCACTCGTGAAGGTGGTAAATTACCTTTTAATGGCGCCAGACCAAGGCTCTGCATCTGTCCTCGTGCTCCAAGACCTTAATGCTGCTTTTGACACCATCGATCACCACATTCTTTTGGAGAGATTAGAAACCTTAAGTGATCTACACGGACATGTTCTTGCCTCTGTCTGAAAGATATCAGTTTGTCTCTGTGGATGGTTTGCCCCCTGACAAATCAATGGTAAGTTTCAGCGTTCCTCAAGGTTCCGTTTTTGGACCACTATTGTTTTCACTATATATTCTACCTCTTGGTGAGTTCATTCAGAAACACAATGTCAACTTTCACTGCTATGCAGACGACACACAGCTGTACATTTCGATGAAACATGGTGAAACCTCAAAATTGTTCTGCCCTGGAAGCCTGTGTTTCAGACATAAGGAAGTGGATGGCGGCAAATGTTTTGCGTTTAAACTCGGACAAAACAGAGATGCTAGTTCTAGGTCCCAAGAAACAAAGAGATCTGCTGTTGGATCTGACAATTAATCTTGATGATTGTACAGTTGTCTCAACTGACATTTACTCTTGAGGTACTGACCTGTTGCACCCGCTACAACCACTGTGATTATTATTTGACCCTGCTGGTCATCTATGAACGTTTGAACATCTTGAAGAACAATCTGGCCTTAAATGGCCATGTACTCTTATAATCTCCACCAGGCACAGCCAGAAGAGGACTGGCCACCCATAGCCTGGTTCCTCTCTAGATTTTTTGCTAGGTTTCTGCCTTTCTAGGGAGTTTTTCCGAGCCACCGTGCTTCTACATCTGCATTGCTTGCTGTTTGGGGTTTCAGGCTGGGTTTCTGTACAGCACTTTGTGACATCAGCTGATGTAAAAAGGGCTTTATAAATACATATGATTCATTGACTGATTTATTGAGTGTCCACATACTTTTGATCATGTAGTGTATTTCCTGAGCTTTCTTATATCTCCTAGATAGACACTTCAAAACTGTATTCTTTATAAGATATTTTTTTATTGTCTTTTTAACATTCATGAATGTGTTATTCAATGCCTTTCTATGGGCTTGAGTAGTAAAGGCTGAATTCATATTATTATAATCCCCTGAATTTATAAGCCCCAATGACTGTTCCAATGACTACCTAAAGGAGTCCTAAAATTCAAGGTGATGTTGCTCTCCAAATGGATAACTTGAAATAACATGATGTAGGTAGTTAAATAATTGAAAGAAAAACATGTTTATTTATGAGCCTAAGTATTTGTGAAATAGGCCTCATGTGAAATCATTGTCAAAAGCGCGAGAGGTACTGTTGCATGTAGGTCTAGATTATTTATGGATTGATCATATAGAAATATCAAAACAGTCTTTTAACAACTCCAAAGCAATTGCATGTGGCACAGGAGGAACCACTGACTCACTGCATTGTTCTATTATCAAGACATCTGCTGGTAACTTTTAACTGGTTAGGAGAGCTCATGAGGTCTCCTAAATATCTGTCAACTTGGTGTGAAACTTATGACTAAAGAGCCTTCCTGCATAGCTTTTATTTTTAACCATAAGAGTAGGAATAAAATGTCTCTATTCTCAGCCCTAGATAGCCACCCCTGAGTCAACCTCTACCATAGCCCACCCTCAGTCCTCTCATAGTGTTTCCTCTGTGGCCTGGGTGATCCTGGCATCTGCTTTTCTCCGAGCCCTGTGCCTCCATAGCAGGACAGCCAGTGAGAGGAGCAACAGGAGCCCCAGGGCCCCTCCGATCAGCCCAGCTTTGAGGGCCACACTGCTGTCCCCAGGGGGCTCGTACATCGTACAGGACCCCTCCTGACGCTCACTGACTCCAACATAATTCACCGCCACCACACACACCTCTGCCCCCTGCCCCATCCCCCTCACAGTACCACTCCTCTGGTCTACACCAAACACCAATGGCTCCAGCGTACCCACCACCACCTTATAATGGGTCACGAAAGACAATGGTGCACACCACTGAACCACAACTCCTGAACCGTCCATAGACAGTCTCTTCAGGTAGGGAGCCTCTGGGGCCACATGGGGCCCACTCACCCCCGGACACAGGCAGCCGCTGGATGCTGCTAGCTGGGAACAGGGAGGCTGTTGCTCTCGACAGGGGTCATAGTCACAGGGTTGAGGATTGGTGCCCTGTGAGGGGGCAGGTGGGGGGTGACTGGGTGGATCCGTAAATGTATCGTAGTAGTCGTCTGAGTGGAGCTGCAATAGGTCGTACGTGTCTCCGTTTGGCCTCAGAGGCAGGGTGGCTGTGTGGTTGGTCCATGAGACGTCAGAAGGTGCGGCAAAGGAGGAGGAGCCATTAAGAAGGGCCAGTAAGAGGATTATCAGTGGAGGTGGACAATCCTTATTGGTGGACATGGTATCTGAAGATGATAGAAAATAACACTCCATTAGAGAGGGTTTGACAAAGGATCTGCTTATGAAAGATATTCGGATGGAGACATACATCTGTATGTATATCTGTACAGTACCAGTCAAAAGTTTGGACACACCTACTCATTCAAAGGTTTTTCTTTATTTGTACTGTTTTCTACATTGCAGAATAATAATGAAGACATCAAAACTATGAAATAACACATATGGAATCATGTAGTTACCAAAAAAGTGTCAAACATAGCCACTCTTTGCCTTGATAACAGCTTTGCACACTCTTGCCATTCTCTCAACCAGCTTCACATGGAATGCTTTTCCAACAGTATTGAAGGAGTTCCCACATACAGTTGAAGTCGGAAGTTTACATACACCTTAGCCAAATACATTTAAAATCAGTTTTTCACAATTCCTGACATTTAATCCTAGTAGAAATCCCCTGTCTTAAGTCAGTTAGGATCACCACTTTATTTTAAGAATGTGAAATGTCAGAATAATAGTAGAGAATGATTTGTTTCAGGTTTAATTTCTTTCATCACATTCCCAGTGGGTCAGAAGTGTACATACACTCAATTAGTATTTGGTAGCATTGCCTCTAAAATGGCTAACTTGTGTCAAACGTTTCTGGTAGCCATCCACAAGCTTCCCACAACAAGTTGAGGTAATTTTGGCCCATTCCTCCTGACAGAGCTGGTGTAACTGAGTCAGGTTTGTAGGCCTCCTTGCTCACACACGCTTTTTCAGTTCTGCACACACATTTTCTATAGGATGAGGTCAGGGCCTTGTGATGGCCACTCCAATACCTTGACTTTTTTGTCCTTAAGCCATTTTCTACAACTTTGGAAGCATGCTTGGGGTCATTGTCCATTTGGAACACCCATTTGCGACCAAGCTTTAACTTCCTGATTGATGTCTTGAGATGTTGCTTCAATATATCCACATAATTTTCCTCCCTCATGATACCATCTATTTTGTGAAGTGCACCAGTCCCTCCTGCAGCAAAGCACCCCCATAACATGATGCTGCCACCCCCGTGCTTCACGGTTGGGATGGTGTTCTTTGGCCTGCAAGCCTCCCCGCTTTTCCTCCAAACATAATGATGGTCATTATGGCCAAACAGTTCTATTTTTGTTTCATCAGACCAGAGGACATTTTACCAAAAAGTACGATCTTTGTCCCCATGTCTAGTTGCAAACCGCATTCTGGCTTTTTTATGGAAGTGGCTTCTTCCTTGCTGAGCGGCCTTTCAGGTTATATCGATATAGGACTCATTTTACTGTGGATATAGATATTTTTGTACCGGTTTCCTCCAACATCATCTTCACAAGGTCCTTTGCTGTTGTTTTTGGGATTGATTTGCACCAAAGTACGTTCATCTCTAGGAGACAGAACGCGTCTCCTTCCTGAGCAGTATGACGGCTGCGTGGTCCCATGGTGTTTATACTTGCGTACTATTGTTTGTACAGATGAACGTGGTACCTTCAGGCATTTGGAAATTGCTCCCAAGGATGAACCAGACTTGTGGAAAGACAATTTCTACAATTGTTTTTATAAGGTCTTGTCTTATTTATTTTTATTTTCCCATGATGTCAAGCAAAGAGGGACTGTGTTTGAAGGTAGGCCTTGAAATACATCCACAAGTACACCTCCAATTGACTCAAATGATGAAGAAAATCTATCAGAAAAGCCATGACATCCTTTTTGGGAATTTTCCAAGCTGTTTAAAGTTACAGTCAACTTAGTGTATGTAAACTTCCGAACCAGTGGAATTGTGATACAGTGAATTTTAAGTGAAATAATCTGTCTGTAAAATTGTTGGAAAAATTACTTGTGTCATGCACAAAGTAGATGTCCTAACCGACTTGTTAACAAACTTATATTATCAACTGTATACTGAGCACTTGTTGGCTGCTTTTCCTTCACTCTGTGGTCCAACTCATCCCAAACCATCTCAATTGGGTTGAGGTCGGGTGATTGTGGAGGCCACCTTGTCTGTTGCAACACTCCATCACTCTCCTTCTTGGTCAAATAGCCCTTACACATTCTGGAGGTGTGTTAGGTCATTGTCCTGTTGAAAAACAAACGATAGTCCCACTAAGAGCAAACCAGATGAGATGGCGTATCGCTGCAGAATGCTGTGCTAGCCATGCTGGTTGAGTGTACCTTGAAATCTAAATAAATGACATACAGTGTCACCAGCAAAGCACCCTCACACCTCCTCCTCCATGCTTTTCGGTGGGAAGCACACATGCGGAAATCATCTGTTCACCTACTCTGCGTCTCACAAAGACACGGTGGTTGGAACCAAAAATCTCAAAATTGGCGTCATCAGACCAAAGGACAGATTTCCACCAGTCTAATATCCATTGCTCGTGTTTCTTGGCCTAAGCAAGTCTCTTCTTCTTATTGGTGTCCTTTAGCAGTGGTTTCTTTGCAGCAATTCGACCATGAAGGCCTGATTCACGCAGTCTCCTCTGAACAGTTGATGTTGAGAGGTTTCTGTTACTTGAATTCTGTGAAACATTTATTTGTGCTGCAATTTCTGAGGCTGGTACTCCAATGCACTTATCCTCTGCAGCAGAGGTAACGCTGGGTCTTCCTTTCCTGTGGCGATCCTCATGAGAGACAGTTTCATCATAGCGCTTGATGGTTTTTGCGACTGCACTTGAAGAAACTTTCAAAGTTCTTGATATTTTCCGGATTGACTGACTTTCATGTCTTGTTAAAATGTACTTTTAACAAGTTGTTAAAAGTAAAATGTACTTTTAACAAGGCATACCTGTTAATTGAAATACATTCCAGGTGACTACCTCATGAAGCTGGTTGAGAGCTGTCATCAAGGCAAAAGGTGGCTACTTTGAAGAATCTAAAATCTAAAATATATTTTGATTTGTTTAACACTTTTTTGGTAACTACATGATTCCATATGTGTTACTTCATAGTTTTGATGCCTTCACTATTATTCTACAATGTAGAAAATCGTAAAAATAAAGAAAAACCCATGAATGAGTAGGTGTGTCCAGACTTTTGACTGGTTCTGTATATATTCCAAATGTGTTGTTATTCTTACATTTGTGAAGAATGCTTGATTTCACGTGCTGTATGGGATATCGCACATGAGAATTTATTTCCCTCAACCCTTTTTATAAATCAGACCAGCGTAGATTGACACAGGGCGGTTGGTAGCCTAGCAGTTAAGAGAGTTGGGCAAGTAACCAAAAGGTAGCTGGTTCGAATCCCTGAGCCGGCAAGTTGCAAAATCTGTCTGTGCCCTTGAGCTAGGCACTTAACCCTAATTCCTCTGGATACGATTGTCTGCTAAAACATGAATGTGGAAGTGGTTACTGGCACCACCATCATTTGGGATTTAAAACACCAATATGCTAATCTGAAACCCAAAGCTTTGTAATGTAAAAAAAAAAAACAGACCCAATCCCACAATGAATCCCCTGCCTCCATGAATGGAAAACAAGGTAGAAATGTAACATCAAGTTTTATGTTATTCATGATACTTGAGTTTAATTTTCATCACACAGTATGACCATACTGTACAAAAGTTCTTCACACACAGCTGCCCTTTTATGTTGAACATTTTGGGAACATTGAAGCACTGAGGAATAAATCTGCACAGTGGGTTCGAGCCAGGCTTTACACACCCAGCACACAGAACAGCCCTGTCAGCTGCTCCCACTTACAGCAGAGCTGCCAGTGCAATCTCCCCATGATTCTATACAAATATATCTACCTGACAGATTCCCTAAATTAACAAGTATGGATGAATAAACATACTAATCTAACAGCAAGCCGCACACACCAAACAACCATAGGTAAGGTTCCGTAGAACCACACTAACAGGGAGCATGAGACAACCCAACCCAACTGTATGCCAGTAGTCACAGAGTTAGATGTGTGTCAATAGACTTCAACACATTGTAGAAATGCTTTCTTTAGTAATTCACATAGAATAAGGACAAGACAATCATTTTAGATTGATTCATATTCATAAAAATATCAGTTTACCTGATTTTTCGATAGTCCTTTATTGCTTTCGAAATCTTGCCACCAATGTTTCTTCTCTCTCTTTCTGTTCAGTGACTCTCTCCCCTTCTCTCTGGCCCTCGTTTTATACATTCTTCCTAACTCCCCAACAATCACCTCCTTCTTTTCTCCCTCCCCCATCCACCCTTCTCTGCTTTCTCTACCACCCCCCCGTTTGCTCTATCACTATCCCTCTCTTCCCGCTGCACCTCTCTCTCTGTTCCATGGGGGTTTGGCAATGTGTGTGTGTGTGCCTCTCACTTGCTGCCCCTGTATGTGAGGTAACTACCACATTAACTCCTATTACATTCCATTGGCATGTGCAGTTTTTTTTCAGAGCAGGCCCTGTTCATTAATAAGGCTCTTTCTGCCTGTCAGGGCTGGAGCACAGTGAATGGTTGGGGGTGATTCTGTCTGCTGCCCAGGCTGATTCACACACATCTCTCACCCTCAGACACGCGTCAGTGCCACCGAACCCTTTCCCTCAATGGTTCACCTCTCCTTCTCCCCCTTTACTGGCTGTATGACTGTCCCAAACACTGGCTGGTTAAGAATGTTCTACATGCACATGCTGTCATCAAACATGGAGGAGGCAAGTGTTCAGGGTTTGAACGAGGTCAGATCACCAAATAACTTGACTGGACTTGCCGACCTGCCGCTCTGAAATCAAAGCTCAACAGAATAGAATACTTCATTATTTCCACTGAAGAGAGGCTGAGCTTAAATGTCAAAACAAAGCAACACTTTGAAACAGTTGCACAAGCTGGACCAAGAGAAGGATTAAGGTAGAATATCCAATCAGGTTGAGTGTATTGTTTTCTTCTATATTTTGGCATTGTTCTATAAAAAAACACAAAACCAAAATGTTAACTAATGCCCCTATACACGCTTACAAGTAAAGGTGTCTAGAAGAACTGGGTGTCTAGAAGACACTGGGCCTATTGGCACCGCCCTATGGGACTCCCGATCACGGCCGGTTGTGATACAGCCGAGATCAAACCTGGGTCTGTAGTGACGCCATTACAATGAGCCCCTCCTCCTACAGTTCCTCCCACAAACCTTCACTGATGTGTCCTATGTATAAACACTAAAGAAAAAAAAATCTGCAGTGTACAAACGTTTACTCTAATGGCTGGCCAAAAATAATTACATGAAAGCCACGTCTCCCATAAGCCACACCTCCAATCTTCTGATAGGCTGTCACCTCTGCAATATATTATCAAAATAGGCCTAAGAGGCCTCCCGGGTGGCGCAGTGGTCTAGGGCACTGCATCGCAGTGCTAGCTGTGCAACCAGAGTCTCTGGGTTCGCGCCCAGGCTCTGTCGCAGCCGGCTGCGACCGGGAGGTCCGTGGGGCGACGCACAATTGGGCTAGCGTAGTCCGGGTTAGGGAGGGTTTGGCCGGAAAGGATATCCTTGTCTCATCGCGCTCCAGCGACTCCTGTGGCGGGCCGGGCGCAGTGCGCGCTAACCGAGGGGGCCAGGTGCACGGTGTTTCCTCCGACACATTGGTGCGGCTGGCTTCCGGGTTGGAGGCGCTGTGTTAAGAAGCAGTGCGGCTTGGTTGGGTTGTGCTTCGGAGGACGCGTGGCTTTCGACCTTCGTCTCTCCCGAGCCTGTACGGGAGTTGTAGCGATGAGACAAGATAGTAATTACTAGCGATTGGATACGACGAAAATTGGGGAGAAAAGGGGATAAAATGTATTTAAAAAAATAATAATAATAAAAAAATAGGCCTAAGAGGTCTAAGGCACTGCATCACAGTGCTAGAGGCGTCACTACAGACCCAGGTTTGAGCGTACAAAACATTAAGAACACCGGCTCTTTCCATGACATAGGTTGGGGTCCAAACACTTAAAAGACACACCCTTGTCCACTTACCCTCGCCTTATGCCCTTGGGGGAATCCCCGTCGCCATCTTGGTGGGCGGTCCAAATGATTAGCCAAGCAAGGGAAGTTTGCAACATAAGCCCGTTAGCCCTCGTTTTTAGTCGGCTTTGCGAGTGTACAATGATGTTCACTCCGGGCCTGAAACACCCCATAATTCAATTCACTACGATTGTACATCCGCTAAGAAAAGCCTGCGAAAACTTAAAAACAACATCAATGGAGAAGTCAACATACAAGTGTAAGTAAAATCGAATGCAAATAAGTTAGAAATTGTGCTACTAATGCACATGACGGCACAAATACATCTCGTAACAAGTAAATATGTTTCTGTTTGGTTATCTTTTGGAAATTGTAGAAATAAAAAATGTTTCTTCTTCAGAACTTCCAGCTATGCAGGCTAACGTTAGTTAGCTAATTAATTTGCTAGCTATCATACAGTAGGAGTATATTAATAATTCTATAATTATAAGTAGACACACTCATAATTGACTGAAGCGAATATAAAGCACCCACAAGCTACCGGTGGCTGAAACACAATCATCGCGGGATGAACGAGTGACGAATTTCCAGAATTTCCAGAATTTCCAGGGGGACAAATTGTCTGTTTCTAACATTTATGGTTGAGATTTAATTAATATGAATATAAAAGTCATAAAAACATTATGACTTTCATTAACACACGACGCAGGAGTCACGCAGACGTTAGTAAGGCTTTGGCATCATGTCATGTCAATCAGACACGTAACGCAGGAGTCACGCAGACGTTAGTAAGGCGTTGGCATCATGTCAGTCAGACACGTAACGCAGGAGTCACGCAGACGTTAGTAAGGCGTTGGCATCGTGTCATGTCAGTCAGACACGTAACGAAGGAGTCACGCAGACGTTAGTAAGGCGTTGGTATCATGTCAGTCAGACACGTAACGCAGGAGTCACGCAGACGTTAGTAAGGCGTTGGCATCATGTCAGTCAGACACGTAACGCAGGAGTCACGCAGACGTTAGTAAGGCGTTGGCATCATGTCATGTCAGTCAGACACGTAACGCAGGAGTCACGCAGACGTTAGTAAGGCGTTGGCATCATGTCAGTCAGACACGTAACGCAGGAGTCACGCAGACATTAGTAAGGCTTTGGCATCATGCCAGTCAGACACGTAACGCAGGAGTCACGCAGACGTTAGTAAGGCTTTGGCATCATGTCAGTCAGACACGTAACGCAGGAGTCACGCAGACGTTAGTAAGGCGTTGGCATCGTGTCAGTCAGACACGTAACGCAGGAGTCACGCAGACGTTAGTAAGGCTTTGGCATCATGTCATGTCAGTCAGACACGTAACGCAGGAGTCACGCAGACATTAGTAAGGCTTTGGCATCATGTCATGTCAGTCAGACACGTAACGCAGGAGTCACGCAGACATTAGTAAGGCGTTGGCATCATGTCAGTCAGACACGTAACGCAGGAGTCACGCAGACGTTAGTAAGGCGTTGGTATCGTGTCAGTCAGACACGTAACGCAGGAGTCACGCAGACATTAGTAAGGCGTTGGCATCGTGTCAGTCAGACACGTAATGCAGGAGTCACGCAGACATTAGTAAGGCGTCGGTATCATGTCATGTCAGTCAGACACGTAACGCAGGAGTCACGCAGACGTTAGTAAGGCGTTGGCATCATGTCAGTCAGACACGTAACGCAGGAGTCACGCAGACATTAGTAAGGCGTCGGTATCATGTCATGTCAGTCAGACACGTAACGCAGGAGTCACGCAGACGTTAGTAAGGCGTTGGCATCATGTCAGTCAGACACGTAACGAAGGAGTCACGCAGACGTTAGTAAGGCGTTGGCATCATGTCAGTCAGACACGTAACGCAGGAGTCACGCGAACGTTAGTAAGGCGTTGGCATCGTGTCAGTCAGACACGTAACGTAGGAGTCACGCAGACATTAGTAAGGCTTTGGCATCATGTCATGTCAGTCAGACACGTAACGCAGGAGTCACGCAGACATTAGTAAGGCTTTGGCATCATGTCATGTCAGTCAGACACGTAACGCAGGAGTCACGCAGACGTTAGTAAGGCGTTGGCATCATGTCATGTCAGTCAGACACGTAACGCAGGAGTCACGCAGACGTTAGTAAGGCGTTGGTATCATGTCATGTCAGTCAGACACGTAACGCAGGAGTCACGCAGACGTTAGTAAGGCGTTGGCATCATGTCAGTCAGACTCGTAACGCAGGAGTCACGCGAACGTTAGTAAGGCGTTGGCATCGTGTCAGTCAGACACGTAACGCAGGAGTCACGCAGACATTAGTAAGGCTTTGGCATCATGTCATGTCAGTCAGGCACGTAACGCAGGAGTCACGCAGACGTTAGTAAGGCGTTGGCATCATGTCATGTCAGTCAGACACGTAACGCAGGAGTCACGCAGACGTTAGTAAGGCGTTGGTATCATGTCATGTCAGTCAGACACGTAATGCAGGAGTCACGCAGACGTTAGTAAGGCGTTGGTATCATGTCATGTCAGTTAGACACGTAATGCAGGAGTCACGCAGACGTTAGTAAGGCGTTGGTATCATGTCATGTCAGTCAGACACGTAACGCAGGAGTCACGCAGACGTTAGTAAGGCGTTGGTATCATGTCATGTCAGTTAGACACGTAACGCAGGAGTCACGCAGACGTTAGTAAGGCGTTGGTATCATGTCATGTCAGTCAGACACGTAACGCAGGAGTCACGCAGACGTTAGTAAGGCGTTGGTATCATGTCATGTCAGTTAGACACGTAACGCAGGAGTCACGCAGACGTTAGTAAGGCGTTGGCATCATGTCATGTCAGTCAGACACGTAATGCAGGAGTCACGCAGACATTAGTAAGGCGTCGGTATCATGTCATGTCAAGTGGTACGGTTGCCTAGGCTTATATATGTCTCTTATCACCCCCCAGACCTTTCTGCCTTGCCCCTTGCCCTGCATGTTCTCGTCAGACGTCATGCTACGTCATCAGAAGTGTCCACTTAATTTGAGGGCCGAGGGGATAGGGTGTGTCTTTTAAGTGTTTGAACCGCAGCCATAGACTGACCCAGTGAATCCAGGTGAAGCTAGGATCCCTTATTGATGTCACTTACACAAACTTTATATGTCTGAACTCAGAATCAAATATGCTTCCTAAAATAACATGTGGTAGAACGTTTATTTTGATTGGCCATTTTGTGTATATATCAGAGTGCCTGATTTCAGATGTGTGCATGTAAACAGTATTGTTAGGGAAGTTGTTCTTGCAAAGCATGTAAATGTTTTAATCAAACTATTATATTAATCTGAGTACCCAGACTAATGTAGATGAAGGGGATGCGGCAGGTTAAAGAAGGATTTTTAATCCTTGAGATGCCAGGCGCACTGGTCTGTGTCAAGAACTGCAATGCTTCTGGGTTTTTCATGCTCAACAGTTTCCCTTGTATATCAAGAATGGTCCACCACCCAAATGACATCCAGCCAACTTGACACAACTGGAGATTACATACAGTCAACATTGGCCAGCATCCCTTTGGAATGTTTTTGAGTAGAGTCCGTGACCTGACAAATTGAGGCTGTCCTGAGGGCAAAAGGGGTGGGGAATTGAATATTAGGAAGAAGTTCCTTATGTTGGATTTATTCAGTGTAATATTAACATTGTTGATACAAATAGTAAATCGTAACTTTTCAAACTTTGGAAGTTGCATAGGCCCTTAGGGAATGTAGGGGCTGAGCTTGCAGAGCCAAATGACAGTGTTTTTGTAAGAATTGCGATGTGAAAATACATAACTGGTGAAAATGAAATTTCTGTGAGACTATGAAGGATTAAGGGCTTTAGAATGGTTACATATCATCTCAGTTCTCCCATGCCCTCTTCCTCTGTTCTTTGGTGCCTGCAATGAGAGACACTGTTCTAGAGACACTGTTCTAGTCAGCAACTGTAAACAAAAACATCAGTTACAGTGCCTTCAGAAAGTGTTCATACCCCTTGATTTATTACACATTTTATTGTGTTACAGCCTGAATTCAAAATGGATTAAATCGATTTTTTTCTCTCACACAATACCCCATAATGACAAAGTGAAAACACGTTTTTAGAAATTTCTGCATATTTATTGAAAATTATATACAGTAATACCCAATTTACATAAATATTCACACCCTGGAGTCAATACTATGTAGAAGCAACTTTGGCAGCGATTAAAGCTGTGAGTCTTTCTGGGTAAGTCTCTAAGAGCTTTCCACACCTGGATTGTGCCATTATTATTATTTTCAGAATTCTTCAAGCTCTGTCAAATTGGTTGTTGATCATTGCTAAACAACCATTTTCAGATCTTGTCATAGATTGTCAAGTAGATTTAAGTCAAAACCGTAACTTGGTCATTCAGAAACATTCACTGTCTTCTTTGTAAACAGCTCCAGTGTAGATTTGGCCATGTGTTTTAGGCTATTGTCCTGCTGAAAGGTGAATTCATCTCAGTGTCTGGTGGAAAGCACACTGAACCAGGTTTTCCTCTAGGATTTTGCCTCTGCTTAACTCTATTCAGTTTCTTTTTTATCCTGAAAAACTCCCCAGTCCTTAATGATTAGATGCATACTGCTAAGATAATGCAGACACAATTATGCTTGAAAATATGGAGAGTGGATCTCAGTAATACTGTGTGTTGGATTGTATTTGCACCAAACAAAGCACACAGTATTCAGGACATAAAGTAAATTTCTTTGCCGCATTTTTTGCAGTATTACTTTAGTGCCTTCATGCAAACAGGATGCCTGTTTTGGAATATTTTTATTCTGTACAGGCTTCCCTCTTTTCACTCTGTAATTTAGGTTAGTATTGTGGAGTAACTACAATGTTGTTGATCCATCCTCAGTTTTCTCCTGTCTCAGCCATTAAACTGTAACTGTTTTAATGTCACCATTGGCCTCATGGTGAAATCTCTGAGCGGTTTCCTTCCTCTCCAGCAACTGAGTTAGGAAGGACGCATGTATCTTTGTAGTGACTGGGTGTATTGACCTACCATCCAAAGTGTAATTTACCCATCTACCCTTCTGTGCGAGGCATTGGAAAACCTGAATATGTGTTTGAATTTCACTACTCGACTGAGCTCAATTACAGAGCAATCAATCAAATGTAATTATAAAGCCCTTTTTACATCAGCAGATGTCACAAAGTTCTATACAGAAAGATAATTGTATGTGTGGGGTATAGAGATGAGGTATTCATTCAGAATCATGTTAACCACTATTATTTCACACAAAGTCGATGCAACTTAATACAGTTGAAGTCGGAAGTTTACATACTTAGGTTGGAGTCATTAAAACTCGTTTTTCAACCACTCCACAAATTTCTTGTCAACAAACGATAGTTTTGGCAAGTCGGTTAGGACATCTACTATGTGCATGACACAAGTAATTTTTCCAACAATTGTTTACAGACAGATTATTTCACTTAAAATTCACTGTATCACAATTCCAGTGGGTCAGAAGTTTACATACACTAAGTTACTGTGCCTTTAAACAGCTTGGAAAATTCCCATAAAGGATGTCATGGCTTTAGAAGCTTCTGATAGGCTAATTGACATCATTTTAATCAATTGGAGGTGTACCTGGGGATGTATTTCAAGGCCTACCTTCAAACGCAGTCCCTCTTTGCTTGACATCATGGGAAAATCAAAAGAAATAAGCCAAGACCTTTGAAAAAAAATTGTAGACCTCCACAAGTCTGGTTCATCCTTGGGAGCAATTTCCAAACACCTGAAAGTACCATGTTCATCTGTACAAACAATTGTACGCAAGTATAAACACCATGGGACCATGCAGCCGGCATACCGCTCAGGAAGGAGACGCGTTCTGTCTCCTAGAGATGAATGTACTTTGGTGCTAAAAGTGCAAATCAATCCCAGAACAACAGCAAAGGACCTTGTGAAGATGCTGGAGGAAACAGGTACAAAAGTATTTATTTTCACAGTAAATCGAGTCCTATATTGACATAACCTGAAGTCCGCTCAGCAAGGAAGAAGCCACTGCTCCAAATCCGCCATAAAAAAAGGCAGATTACGGTTTGCAACTGCACATGGGGACAAAGGTTGTACTTTTTGGAGAAATGTCCTCTGTTCTGATGAAACAAAAATAGAACTGTTTGGCCAGAATGACCATCGTTATGCTTGGAGGAAAAAGGGGGACGCTTGCAAGACGAAGAACACCATCCCAACAGTGAAGCACGGGGGTGGCAGAATCATGTTGTGGGGGTGCTTTGCTGCAGGAGGGACTGGTGCACTTCACAAAATAGATGGCATCATGAGGATGAAAATTATGTAAATTATATTGAAGCAACATCTCAAGACATCAGTCAGGAAGTTAAAGCTTGGTCGCAAATGGGTCTTCCAAATGGACAATGACCCCAAGCATACTTCCAAAATTGTGGAAAAATGGCTTAAGGACAACAAAGTCAAGGTATTGGAGTGGCCATGACAAGGCCCTGTCCTCAATCCTATAGAAAAAGTGTCTGTGATTAAGGAGGCCTACAAACCTGACTCAGTTACACCAGCTCTGTCAGGAGGAATGGGCCAAAATTCACCCAACTTGTTGTGGAAGGCTACCCGAAATATTTGACCCAAGTTAAACAATTTAAAAGCAATGCTACCAAATACTAATTGAGTGTATGTACACTTCTGACCCACTGGGAATGTGATGAAAGAAATAAAAGCTGAAATAAGTAATTCACTCTACTATTATTCTGACATTTCACATTCTTAAAATAAGACAGGGAATTTTTACTAGGATTAAATGTCAGGAATTGTGAAAAACTGAGTTTAAAGGTATTTGGATAAAGTGTATGTAAACTTCCGACTTCAACTGTATGTGACTTGTTAAGCACATTTTTACTCCTGAACTTATTTAGGCTTGCTATAACAAAGGGGTTGAATACTCAAGAGATTTCATCTTTATTTTGTAATTACTTTGTCAAAATTTTTAAAAACATAATTCTACTTTAACATTATAGGGTATTGTGAGTAGGCCAGTGACAAAAAAAATCAAAACTTAATCAATTTTTAATTCAGGCTTTAACACAACAAATGTGTAAAAAGTAAAGATGTGTGAATTCTTTCTAAAGGCTCTGGAAATGTGTATTCCAAAGGTCAACCTCAATAAACCGTATTAGCACGTCATTATGCTCTGAGCTCAGCACACCAGTGTTCAACATGAATAGGCCTACACTTTCTGAAGGGTTGTGAGGTGGACTTTTTTTCTGGAGCTTACTTTGGCATGTTAGCAGTCATGTCAAGACTGTCAGTGCCAGCTTCCACCTCTCCCTGCCTCAGTTTTATAACACTATGCTCTTTGCTCTCATCCTTCCTTCCTCTCTCTGCTCATCTGCTCCCAGGGCCGGTTTCAGGGATAAGCGGTCACTTAGGGGCCTCAGGCCCCGATCCTCTTTTTCTTTTAGGAACTCTGTCAGGGTTTCAGCTTACTGAATATACAAGCTGCACGTTGGAAATGTTGTGCATCAGCAGTTTTTATCTTATGTCACTAACAGTCACTCTATTAGCCATGTCAGCTAACAATGTTTTGATTTGCCAGTTAGCCTAGCCAGCCTTCTAAATGTGAAGTAATCATGGTTAAATACTGACTGGGCATGCAGGTCACATGCCCAGGGGCTCTGACCTCCAGGGGGGGCCCATTGATTTTGTTAGTCACTTTAACTCAGATATCCTTAACATGACATAAGTCATGGCAAATGGGTAGAATTGCAGGAAATTAGCTGTAAAACTGAAATTTTCTCTCTCTGCCCCATGAGAAAATTTGTAGAATTACAGTACCTGAAATGTTTTATAAAATTTTTAAATTCTCTCTACTAACCGTAGGAAAATGTGTAGAACTGCAGAAAACATGCTTTAAAACGGCAACATTTTCTTTATACCCCATGGCAAAATGTGTAGAATTGCAGGAAATTAACTTTAAAACTTCAAATGTTCTCTCTGCTGTCAAAGACACTAAATGTTTTGCCCGAAAGGCTAAGGTCGGCCCTTTCTGCTCCACATCCCCTTCCTCTCTGCACTCCTTCCTTTCTCCATCTCTATTAGTCCCTCCCTCCTCTCTCCACATCTGTTTACAGTTACATTGTGTGGTAATAAGGGCCGGGACCAGCTGTCGGGAAAACCAGCCCATATTTCCTATATTGCATTTCTGAGAGGTTGCTAGGAACATAGCAGCGCCCTAATCTACACACTTTCCCCTGTCAAAGTCCTCTCAATTCTATCATCACTTGTCTCAGTGTGTGTTCAGTAGGGCTATTTTCTTTAGCGAGAAATGGGTAACCACCAGGTTACTAGTGAACAGTGTTGAGGAGTAGTGAACTACATGTAGTTCAACTAGTAATGTAACTACATTTTGCAGTAACTTGGTGGTAGTTGAATTCAATTCAAATCGAGGTAGTGTTTTCAGTAGTTAGTTACTTTGTTGCCATGCAGCTGTGTAGCTAACTACTGGAACTACACACTACTCTTTTTGCAAAACGAAAAGAAACTATGGGTGAAGTAGGCAATAATTCCCTTTCTTTTTTGGCATCAGACCCACCTTATTCTTGTTTTTGTATACTTCTTGTTTTTGTGTTTAATAGGCTCAATTACACATGCTGTTAACATCTGACCCCAAAGTGATCTGTCCTTGCAATTTGCATTTTCTCACATTTCAGATATACATATGATATTTTTTCACAAAGTAGTTTGGATGTAGTGATCTACTTTTTCAGCTAAAGTGTAGCTTAACTTCTTCCAGTGTGAAACAATCAGCAGCCTGGTAAACTGTATATTTCAGAGTAGCTTCACCAACATTGCTAGTTAATACTGCAGATTGATGTGAGTAGCTTGACAGGAAGAGGAAATGCTCAACAGGGTGGGATACACAAGCTGTCATAGAAACACACTCCTCTCCATAAACATAGGCCAGACATTGCTTCATCACATACACAGTGCTTTATATAGGGTTTAATTTGCTTTAGAATTACACTCAATCTGAATGCGAACAGTAAGAACAGCTGAGACAGTAGACACTCCCAGATGTGAGTAATGCAACCAGTCAATTTTAAGTCTGAAGGATTAGTCAAGACTGGGGTAGAGTTTTGATCAGGTGTTTCTCTGTCAGAGTAATTTGCACACTGTTCATTGTTCAGTTAGTGTTAGTTCACAGAGTTAGACAGGAGAGGTGGACTGTTATTGTAGCTGCTGACCAGTTTATTGATTGCAGTGGATCAACAGGGATGCATGTTGACAGGCTCCAGCCTCCAGTCTTACCTAGTTCAGTCAAGTTGAATGACTCCAATGAGCCCCACACACACTGACTCCCTGACTCACTGCTCTGACACCCTGGAAAACGTCAGAACATTCAGCTGAAGTCCACTCCTTACAGCAACAGTGATTCAGCTACACTTAAAGGTCCAATGCAGCTGTTTTATCTCAACATCAAATAATTGATTGGGTAACAATGAAGTATGTTATCGTGAGTTTTCAATGAATGGTAAAAAAAACAAAAAAAAAACATATTTCTCAAGCTAGGAGTGTCTGGGAGTTGTCTGGGTGGAAAGGAAATTCACGTTTTTGACTGCACTGGGTCTTAAAAACAAATTCCAGAGCTCATTCCTGGTGTGTGCCGGTGCAGGCCACAAAAACCACAGCTACCATTTGGAATGGATTGACATCAGACTGAGACTGTGTGATCAGTCACTGAGAGAGGGACAGGGACAAGAGGTCAGCAGCTTCTTACTGAGTGTTGATCTGCATGTTTGTCTATCTGCACTTGCAGTGTGTAACATTTCTTTATGCAGTTCAGTATACGACCTCCTGGTGTCTCTTTAGTCACCAGTTAGGGGTGATGAGAGAATAACAAGAAAAAAACCTATGGCTAATTAGATATTAGCTCAACTAATTATGAACACTACAAATGCACACATCAAAGCCGTACAGAGGGAGGAAAAAGGACTTAGGGGGAATGAAAGCTTTTGAACACCGGGGCTCTGTGATGTATCGTTTTCAGAGGCATTCCATAATGCAAATATTATGGAATGCCTTACGATTTTGAATAACCACACACATGACATCACAGCCATAAAGTGACGGACTTTGGCTCTATGTTACATAAAGCCCCACATGGCTCGGCGATGTCACCTGCAGCTTTCAACATGCAGAACAATGTCATGACAGGTATTGTGATTGCAGAAACATGCTCCTACAAGGCAATGAGAAGTCATGGAGCAAATATACCATTTGTGCCGTAAAAAAAGAGTAATAAACCGAATTAAAATGAAATTGGATTCATGCTCACCGGGAAAGCGTCACGCTCTGCACACATCAGTGAGGGAGAGTTAGTGTCGTATCTGACACCTGCTTTTCTATCCACCTGTTCAGCATAGACCGTAGCCCCAATTTGAAGGCGTTGGCCCCACGGCTTCTTACTCACTAGTCACCATGGAAACGCCAGCTAATGGGCTGAGGAAGTTCCGCATCTTTGGCAGACGTTCAAATCAACTCATCAATACACAAGACTGGAAACTTCAATTGATAATATTATTTCTGTCAGATATCAAATAATCTCCGCTATTTGGTAGATGTGTGCTTCACTGCTGCTTATGGAATGAATAGGATAAAAGTAGTGGTACACAGCTTTCAGAGAACATTCTTTAACCTTCCCACCCCTGTCCCTGGCCCCTGAGAGTCGGAGCCCCGTAATGACATGGTCACATGGTTTCTGGGAGGGCTTTTCAGTGTAACTCTACCCTCAGAGCTCTGTACAGCTGAGCAGAGCAGGTTTAGACTGGATCCCCGGGTGGGCCACTCAGGGGCACACAGCTGGCCCTCCCAGAGACATGTCACTCAGCAGACTGAGTGCCTCCACATAGGAAATCCTGGCATGGATGGAGGGGAAGGGATAGGGAAAGGGGATACCTAGTCAGTTGCACGACTTAATGCATTCAACCAAAATTCTGCATTTAACCCAACCCCTCTGAATCAATGTTGTGGAAAACTGATCCTCAGGCATTCTATCCTGCTCTGACTTCCTGTGCGGTTTAGGGCTGTTTATCTCTTTTGTCTCTCTTCTAACGCGAACCACTTCCATAGTGCTGTCTCATGGTGAGTAGCCAAGTGACCTCACCAATTCCAAGAGGAAACAGTCACTCTAACAACAACATTTGAAATGTTTAAAATGTTTACTAAGAATAAATGAACAATTCAAATGTACTAATTTCTCATAAAGAACATAATTTACTGCATTGTAAACCCCAGGTCACGATCATAAATAATTAGTATTTTGTTCAAACAAATCAGAGATATAGCAATAGTATGTGTTTCACTAGTTAGTATAGGAAAGACCTTCAGTATCCTTTATGAGCGTTACTGACTCATGGATGTACCAGCGTTCTCATGATTATCCTACCACTAGATGTCATCATGTTCTGCATAAAGAACATATTTGTACATTCAACATACCGGTTAATCCTCTCTCCTTAGATCCTATCGATTGGTGTGTTTATTAAAAAGAGGAGTTAAATGGGAGAAAAGCAAACAAAAGGCCTAAAATAATTTCCTTTTTACTGCTAATATGAGGAGCTTGGTTACCATGGCAACCAGCGGCACAGCACAGTTATGCGGAGGAGAGCTAAGGAGGCTGATTTTGAGTACTGCCAGGAAGAGAGCAGTATAAAGCACTATTGTCCACACTCTCACACTATGTCAACTAACATATCCTCTATCTACCCCCTCTCGCTCAGCTCTCTCTCTTTCTCGCTCAGCTCTCTCTCTCTCTCACTCACCTCTCTCGCTCGCTCAGCTCTCTCTCTCGCTCGCTCAGCTCTCTCTCGCTCAGCTCTCTCTCTCTCGCTCGCTCAGCTCTCTCGCTCAGTTCTCTCTCTCTCGCTCAGCTCTCTCTCTCTCTCAGCTCTCTCTCTCTCGCTCAGCTCTCTCTCAGCTCTCTCTCTCTCGCTCGCTCAGCTCTCTCTCTTAGCTCTCTCCCCACGGTGACGCTATAAATGAGCCCATCCTGTCTGTTAGATGCCTTTCCTTATGGATCCATCACATGCCTGGGAGCATGCCACATGCCAATATAGAGGCACGTTGTTAATGCCCTTGTCAATAGCAACCTAAACCACTCTTCTCCAGAGAGGGATAGTCAGCCTCCCCAGCTGATCACTACAGTGACCTGAAGAGGGGTAGGGGGTGAAGTTAGGAAGGGGTTGGACTGGAGCACAGCCCTGGCAGATACCTCGGCGTGTTCTGGGCTCCAACACACTGTCTGGTTTGAAAATAAAGCCCCTCTGAGTGAAGCCAGGGCTGTTGTGATGCCCTCTGTCTGATAGGGGCGGCAGATAGCCTAGTGGTTAAAGCGTTGGGCCAGTAACTGAAAGGTGACAAGGTAAAAATCTGTGTTTCTGCCCCTGAACAAGGCAGTTAACCCAATATTCCCCGGTAGGCCGTCATTGTAAATAAGAATTTGTTCTTAACTGTCACGAACCGGCTCGAAGTCCGTAACAAAAAGGGAGACAACGTGGAGATAAGGAATAACAAAAATATATTTATTAACTGAAGTAACGTAAATACAATTAACAATGGTGTGTGTAGTCAGTAGTGTTAATGAGTGGTTGCGTGCATAAATGTGATAATGAGGGGTGTTGAAAGGTGCCAAAGCAGGCAGGCAAACAAACAAACAAACAAACAAACAAACAAACAAACAAACAAACAAACAAACAAACAAACAAACAAACAAACAAACAAACAAACAAACAAACAAACAAACAAACAAACAAACAAACCGGGCCACAACCAAAATCTAACAGTGTGTCTGCATGGAGAGAGTCTCCTCAATGAATGGGAAAGAGGTGTATTTATCCCTGGACACACCCGGGCCCAGGTGTGTCCCATGTCGCTGACGACCCTCCCAGCTCCGCCCACCGACATCCTGTTAAGGAAAACAAGAGCAAAGAGAGAGAATTCGGCAGACAGAGTGGGAGGGTCGTCACAACTGACTTGGCTGGTCAAATAAAATAAAATATATATGGTGGAATCTGAAGGTTGACTTGGTTGCAGCAGTGAGGTCAATAATCAGGCTGACAGGAAGAGAATGGGCCATACAAGAAGCATTTTCAATACAAAACAAAGCATTGTTTCATAGAAAAGAGAGAAAAAAAGCACCCTCTGACCCTATTCCCATACAGTCTTGGGTAATTTAGTGATTCTGATGCCTCATTACATCCCTGTGACCTCACCTGGTTTAGCTGATCAATAACATAGTCAACCTTTTACTGTAGTCTTCAGTGTAATGTGGAACTGTGCAAGTGCTTGTGGCTTTTACCGGTTACAATGCTCATCAACCTCATGCCCAGTTAACCGTTGAATAATTAACCACCATTTTGTCACGCAAGAGGTTTGGCAGCCAAGAGCCGGGTGGCCCAGAGGAAGGCGTCACGGCAACATTTTATTCTGAGAAGTGTTGGCTAACTGCACTGCCCTAGATCCACAGCTGAACACAGCGAGACAGGCCCAGGAGGCTGTGCTGCGCTGCAATAAGGCAGCCACAGTTTACTCCCAGGGTTAGGGAGCAGTGAAACAGGTATTAGTGGGCCCCGGCACGGTCCAAGTCATGTCAAAGAGTTTTCAACAGTAAATATTAAACTGTGAATATTTAGCATGTAATTCTCCTGACTCTTGTTATTGTCTAAAACCTAATTAAGTGATAATGCCAGAGCAAACCCTGCCAATATCCTCCAAGCATCGGCTTTGAGGGCATTATCACTTTTATACAATGGGTTACCAGCATATTCAAATAATGATTGAGGTATTTTCATTAAAAAAAATGTTGGATGAATTTATTCATTTATTTCATCCTTCCACGAGATATAGGCCCGACACAAATCTAGGGTTGCTACCCAAGTCGGCTGGTCGTTTGTTCGGTTGCCAGAGACGCGATCCTGTCGTTCAGTCTTTTCGTTCATTCTAAATGTTCTATTGCCATACTTGCTGGCAATGTTCTTATCCGTTGCTTGCTAGCTAGCCAACTACGGCCAACTTAAAGATTTCACCTGGCATAGAAAATGTGCTCTCTCGTCAGGATACTGTTGTTCAGAGAAGCTAGCCAACAACACAGCTAACACAACCGCTTTAAACTGAAGCTAGAAAGACTGACATCTGCAATATTGTTTCAATATTGAAATTGGATCTCCAGCTGTACCATAGTAATGAACGTGTAGGGGTCGGGGGTCGGGAGGAGACAGACAGGCAGGCAGCTTTTCTCAGCCAGTCGAAATCATGAATCAGCATCCTTTTTATGGACATATACAAAGAAATGTCAATAGAAAACAGGTAAAACGAAGCGAAATGCAGACAGCAAGGTTTATACAAATCTCCGCTGTTGAAAACCAAATGCTAGTCTCAAAGAAATAGGAGATAATGTCTCGATGCTTTTTACAGCGGAGATCAAGTTCATTAATGTTCTGGCTGGGCTGATGAGACAGTGGATTGCGCAGTGAGATGGAACAGAGTAAATAGGCATTTCGACGTTGTGGCTTTAGCCGGTGGTAACTTGTGGAATAGACAACGCCTTGAATGCGGTTTTAACCAATCGGCGTCCAGGATTGGACTCACCCGTTGTATAACTTCTTATAAATCATATGCCGGATGCATTTTCCGATTGGAACAAAATGAAAGGAAGAGATAGAACTGTGTCAGATGGGTCTTTGAAATATAATGGAATGAGACGACAGCTGCTTTTGTCTGAACAGAGATGCCAGTCGGAGAGGTAGAAAATCATGACATATGGAGAAATGTGGGTGACACTTGTCAGAATGATTGAAAATCACAAGAAACCCCATTTGATTTGGTCATAACATTAGTGTGGCAGGGAAAATGGTCCCAATGGTTGATGAAAATGTCAAGCAGAGTAACCATCCAGAAATCATGGATTGCAGTCGATCGTCCTACAAGCCCTTTTGTTCCCCAGGTACAAGAACGATTAAGCAATACAGACATGGCAGTGAAATGTCACTGTAAGACCCCTGCTGGTTCCTGTGAATCAAATCATTGTCCAAATGGCTACCAGCATGAGCTGTGTTGTCTGTCAGGGGTACCGCTACCTGGCTGACCCAGAGTGAGGTATCATTGTCAATAACAGCCTCTCTGTAAATATATACAGTAAACCCCTGGTTGTTTATTTTGTTATTCAGACACTGTTCTGCAATCGTCAACTAGCGATCATTGCCACGTTTGCACACGTTACTGAAATCATATAGTCACACTGTATGGGTTGGTGAGTGTACAAAGGCTCATTGCATGGTGTGACGTGAGTGTCGTGATTTGGGTACTGTACTGGGACTCAGTGATGAGGATGATAAATGACTTGGAATAGGTGTTGTACAGCAGGGAGAGACAGTGCTGGCGTGTGCAGTAGCTCAGGTTGCTGCTGAAACTGAGACACGACACAGACAGTGGTGGGTACAGACTACAGACAGCGCTGAGAGGGGAGGTAGTGTGAGTGCATGTGGACGGATGCGGGGGTGGGTTGTACTCTAGGTCAGACTTGGAACCGTGTCCGAGGCAACCCTGTTCCAGGCTTAATCACCACTCAGCCGCAGGGCTGCCTCCCTCCCCCAGGTGCTCTGGCCTTATGGTCCACTAGTCTAGAACACAGATGAGCCTAAATGATATACACAAGACCACACTGGCCTTTTCCCTGAGCATGTCTGGGTCTCTTAAAAGAGAGAAGAGAAAAGTCATAACATATATACATGAGTGAAGTATTTAGTGAAAACATAATTGAGGCATTGTGTTATATTTTGTATTATGCACAATATAATTGTGAAAACATTTGTTTTTGAGCAAATTCAAGGTCATCGTGTAGACTGCAGTGAAAAATAATGAAGATGTTTGGGTTTTGATATCAACATGCATTAATTTCTGGCCAAGAGGAACATTCCATTTGCATAGCAGCAATGCAGTGCACAACTTGCCTTGGAGTTTCAGTGCAAGTGGACTTTTTATTAATTAAGTATATTATATTGGGAATGAATTGCTACAAGTTCCATTTGTGTGTTTATCCAAGAGCAGTACGTGTAAATGCACTCAAAGTCCATAACTACTTCTCAAGGTTAGAATCGAATGAGGAAAAAATCCTGTGGTTTGTCTCATGGGCCTGGAATAACATCCAAACTAGCCCACACTCTTATGTATAAAAATGATTATAGGTAACAACTTCTATATGAATTATTTTTGTAGTGTTTGTAAATTGTCATTTAAACTGCCTTGTCCAGAAATTCTCTTTCTCATGAAGACCTTAGTGAAATACATACAGCCAAGACTACAATATTTTCAAGGAACATTTTTGCCTCAATCCATTTATTTCACATCAAGTGTACGTGTGGTTAATCATGAGTCTGCAGCCTGGTCTCTGCTGTAAAATAAAGCCTGAACAGTATGTACCCCTGAGATATGCGTTCACAGAGCGACTACGTTTTCACAGAGTTCTCCCAGTGTTCTCTCTCCTTTGTGCCCAGGCAGGGTGGCTTCTTCTCATGCCAGGAGTCAGTAGATATGAGATTAATCAGAAGCTTCCTTTGAGGTGACAGAGAGGAGTCTCGTAGGTTAAAACAAAAAAAGCAAAGCCACTGAGGGAAACAGAACAGCCCTGTGTGTGTGTGTGTTGGTTTGCTTAGCCAATAGCCACAGGGGTCCACTCCTCTCACAGCAGCATCTCCGCCTGGCCCAGTGTCACACTATACGCCAGTGGAGGCTGGTGGGAGGAACTATAGGAGGACATGCTTATTGTAATGGCTTGAATGGAATAACTGGAACAGCATGGAAACCACGTTTGACTTAGTTCCATTTATTCCACTCAAGCCATACAATGAGCCTGTCCTCCTACAGCTCCACCCACCAGCTTCCTCTGCTATACACCCTCTGGGGGTTCTCTGATACATTAGCATGGTGACCTCAGAGGACAGCAACATCATACCCCAGCCCCCACTATACCCCTGAGGGGGAGGGGGGGGAACAGTCCTCTGGACACTTGTCACAAAAACAGGAACAAAACCACTCTAATATGAGAAAAACAGAAATCTGACAGAGCAGAGTAGTAGGGATTGGAGTGCTGCAGAAGATTTGTGCATGGCTAAAACCCATTTCAGGAGTATTCAGGCTATAAGGGCACAAGGCGAGACCCAAATGCAGACCCAGGAGGCAGACGGTTGAGCTCCGATATTTATTATAACAAAAAGGGTAGGCAAAAGGCAGGTCGGGGACAGGCGAGAGTTCATAAACCAGGTCAGAGTCCAAACAGTAGCAGGCTCCAGGTCAGGACAGGCGAGAGTTCATAAACCAGGTCAGAGTCCAAACAGTAGCAGGCTCCAGGTCAGGACAGGCAGGGGTTCAGTGATCAGGTCCGAGTCCAAACAGTACCAGGGGATAGGCAGGCTCGAGGTCAGAACAGGCAGAGAGGTCCGGCAGGCGGATTCGGCATCAGGACAGGCAAGGGTCAAAACCAGGAGGGCTAGGGGAAAACAGAGTGGGAAAAATAGGAGCTAGGAGAAACGCTAATTAACTTGGCAAAACAAGATGAACTGGCACAAAGAGACAGGAAACACAGGGATAAATACACCGGGGACTAATGGGGAAAACAGGTGACATCTGGAGGTGGGTGGAGACAATCAGAAAGACAGGTGGAACAGATCAGGGCGTGACACAGGCTAAGATATTGAGATAAATATTTCCCCACATGTATAAAACGGCATGGTAAAATGAGGAAACTGTGATAAATTAAACACGGTTTCCAATAATATATAATAGTTGGAGGATGTGGCGGGAATACAGACAAGAAAATCCACTGAAATACTCTGTTTATATCCAACTAGATGTGGTAAGGAACTCCGTACTTGTTTTGGGTCTGTTGAGTTACATGGTTGGGGTTCATTATTTTGGAGCACTTTATCACAAATGATATAGCTGCATCAAACAAAGACACACAGCTGGATTCAAATAAACACAGTCTTTGTTCAGATTAAATGAAATTGGTCAGATAATTAAATTATTCATAATGGGGTGTATTCCAAGTAAGTGTGTGTGTAAATTGGCTTGTGTGTGTCATGGAATCTGTGTAAAAGACCGTGCCCTTTGATTTGGTGCCAGAAAAAAAGCATTCAGCTCAACATTGAAATGGCCTTGGAGTCAATCACCATCAGGAGGAGTGTACTGATGTGTTAAGAGTATTAATGTGACAGTAGAGGGGTGGGCCCTTCACCATCACGTTACTACAGCTATCAACACACACCTCCAGGATCAATGATTTATTCCCATTTCCTCCACACCTCCCAGTCAGCTGGCTGATGCTATGCTACTACTAGCTACAGTATGTGATACACTCCCCTATCAGTTATAGACAAAGGAAGGAGAACTGTCAGCTTTCAAGTCAAGATTCCACCAGGAGCCCCGGCCAACCTCCTTTACTTAATCCAACACAAGCAATATTTTGACTGACAATGTCACCACAGTGTTGTGCACACATATACATCCAGCAGCCTGAAGAATCTGGGTAATTTGTCTCCTGGAGACATACATGGTGTAAAAAAAGAACACGTGCTTAATATTGAGTTGCTTAAAAATCCTTCTTTAACCTGTCTGCTCCCTTTCATCTACACTGATTGAAGTGGATTGAACAAGTGACGTCAATAAGGGATCATAGCTTTCACTTTGTCAGCCTATGTCATGGAAAGAGCAGGTGTACTTAACGTTTTGCAGGTATGAAAGCTGTGCTGTAAAAACGTATACACTTCCCTCCATCTCCTCTTAAAGGGAGTGAACATGCTGACAGTGGTGTTGAAATACTGCAAGAGAGGTAAACAAAAAGCAGAGGGATAGATGGGAATAACTGGCAGTGTAATTTCCAACTCCGAGGCACTCCACTTCTCGTTGCGTTTTGTTCCCTTAACGTCGAATTAGCATTTGGGGCACAGCAGCACTCATTAACAAACCAAAGCTACAGACCGAAGGATGTGTCTAGCCGGGCTCGAGATGCTGCTGCATTGACTGACTAATAAGAAGCTCAAGACAAGGTGACTCTAATTAGACTGTGATTACTAGATCTAATATCTCACTTTGGAGATTTATATGTTGAAATCACATACACCCCATTTACCTTTCTATGTAACTCTAAAGTATATAGCAGCCTTTCTGATCCTGCCTGTTGTACCTGCAGACACAAAGTAGGGAAGGCAGTACTGAGTCAGAACACACATCTCCCAACAGCCGCTCCCTGCTCCACTCCTCCTTCCCGCTCTCCATGACACCGTGGCAACAGCTCATCACGGTCGAACTCTTTTGACCTTTTCACAATCAGTTGTTTTAAGAACACCGAGTATACAGGGATAATGAAGTGAGACAGATAACAGCTGTATTGGATTAGAGACCCTGGATGGCTTGGCATACAGGAGGGTCATTTTCACTGGGCTGGATGGACAAACCCAGGAACTACTGACAAAGACAAAGGAGAACAAGACTGAAAGATTTTCCCTAAAATGCTGTCATTTCATTGTTTTTTAATTTATGGAAAATATGTTTACATTAGCATATCATTAATATTGTATTTAACTTTGCTTATTCTCCTTGGAGAAGGATAAATAGCCCCGAAACAATTATATTAATCTCAGCTTAATTCTTATCACTGCAAAAAACATCTTCTCCGCTCGCAGCCACTCATAATCAATTAAGGCATTACCATATCCAGGTCCGCAGAGAATACAAAAGTATAATGCTCAAGCCTGCCTGGCCACCTCTCTGTCACCTTGGCCCATTTTAACACCATGCGGGGCAGGGGGGGGGGGGGGGGAAGCAAAGTAACAGCCACACACAACCAGGATGAGCAAACATGAATGCATACAACATTACCGTCGGATGACACCCCCACATGCTGCTGTTGCAAAAGTGAAGTAGGCCTACTGGAGCAGCCCTCAAGGAAACACTCTGAACAGAACAAATTGGAGACATAGCTGGTCTTACAGATACAGTTCAACTAATACAAACAATGGGTTTCCTCTCTCCTCTTGGTTGACATTATGAATACATTTTCCCATTCATGAAGGTCACATCTCATCACACTGTACAACAGTAAAACAAGGCCAAAACATGTTACTGTACAGCTGCTATGTGATGGGTTAGGATTTTTATTGCTCATCTCAAATATAATGAAAGGATCAAACTAATTTCACAGTCAAGTGAGAGAGTCAAGTGAGTCTTCTCTCTCAGGGACCTCTGTGCCCCTCATATTAGTGACAGATGAACATTGCCGTTAAGGGTAGGTCATTCAAGCGTAGTGTAATAGAGCACATAATTCCTGAGTAAAGACGACAGGCAATGGCCCTATCGACATCTCTCAGTGAACAACTGCCGGCGCTTCAGCTCGAAGAGTCCCATATGAGTATTCAGAGTGCAGCTGTCGATAAGCGGAAACAACATCTATCAGGAAGGCCAATCCCTCCAGTCCCCCATCACTTTCCCTCAGACCTCCTTCCCCTGTCATCTCTCCTCGTCCCCGGCAGCACCTTCCCCTGGTCCCCCAGGGCTCCCAGTCGCCTGCCCTTGAACTGGATGTTGTGTTAAAACAGCCGAGCACACTACTGGCTTGGAGGTTCAGGAGATGGAGACATGAGTGAACAGGACGAGGGTATGTGGTGGAGATGGAGCACATCCACTAGAGGCTGCTGCTTAGATGCACAGCCCGAGACACCACTGGATCTTACAGCACTGACATGTTCTCAGTCAAACATTCCTACATGAACAATGTACACGCTCCATCATAAACAAAAAACACCCACTCACCTGAAATTACATTTCATTGCCTTCATTTTCTTGCTCCAGCTTGTAGCCGATTTGTTTGTGTCGGACACCATATGCTGCCACTGAGGTTTTAAATGGGCCAGACGCAGGTGGCCAGGTTGTGGGTGACCTTACCGTCTGTCTGTGTGCCAGGTGAGAGGAGCCAGTGGAAGAGGACAACGGTGTGCCCTGAAGCACTGGGCACAGGAGTCAGCTCAGTGTAGATTACAATACGAGTTATGATTAGGATTGAGACTAGAGATCGACCGATTAATTAGTGCCAATTTCAAGTTTTCATAACAATCGGAAATCGTTTTTTTACACATTTATTTAACTAGGCAAGTCAGTTAAGAACACATTCTTATTTTCAATGACGGCCTAGGAACGGTGGGTTAACTGCCTTGTTCAGGGGCAGAACGACAGAGTTTTACCTTGTCAGCTCAGGGATTCAATCTTGCAACCTTACGGTTAACTAGTCCAACGCTCTAACCACCTGCCTCACAAGGAGCCCGCCTGTTACGCGAATGCAGTAAGAAGCCAAGGTAAGTTGCTAGCTAGCATTAAACTTATCTTATAAAAAACAATCAATCAATCATAATCACTAGTTATAACTACACATGGTTGATGATATTACTAGTTTATCTAGCGTGTCCTGCGTTGCATATAATCGATGCAGTGCGCATTCGTGAAAAAGGACTGTCGTTGCTCCAACATGTACCTAACCATAAACATCAATGCCTTTCTTAAAATCAATACACAGAAGTATATATTTTTAAACCTGCATATTTAGCTAAAAGAAATTCAGGTTCGCAGGCCATATTATTCACGTGAAATTGTGTCACTTCTCTTGCGTTCATTGCACGCAGTCAGGGTATATGCAACAGTTTGGGCTGCCTGGCTCATTGCGAACTAATTTGCCAGAATTTTACGTAATTATGACATAACATTGAAGGTTGTGCAATGTAACAGGAATATTTAGACTTATGGATGCCACCCGTTAGATAAAATACGTAACGATTCTGTATTTCACTGAAAGAATAAACATTATGTTTTCGAAGTGATAGTTTCCGGATTCGACCATATTAATGACCTAAGGCTTGTATTTCTGTGTGTTATGTTATAATTAAGTCTATGATTTGATAGAGCAGTCTGACTGAGCGACGGTAGGCACCAGCAGGCTCGTAAGCATTCGTTCAAACAGCACTTTCGTGCGTTTTGCCAGCAGCTCTTCGCAATCCTTCAAGCATTGCGCTGTTTATGACTTCAAGCCTATCAACTCCGAGATTAGGCTGGCGTAACCGATGTGAAACGGCTAGCAAGTTAGCGGGGTGCGCACTAATAGCGTTTCAAACGTCACTCGCTCTGAGACTTGGAGTAGTTGTTCCCCTTGCTCTGCATGGGTAACGCTGCTTCGAGGGTGGCTGTTGTCGATGTGTTCCTGGTTCGAGCCCAGGTAGCGGCGAGGAGAGGGATGGAAGCTATACCGTTACACTGGCAATACTAAAGTGCCTATAAGAACATCCAATAGTCAAAGGTTATTGAAATACAAATGGTATAGAGAGAAATAGTCCTATAATTCCAATAACTACAACATAACTACAACCTAAAACTTGGGAATATTGAAGACTCATGTTAAAAGGAACCACCA
The DNA here is from genome assembly GCF_029448725.1 of Salvelinus fontinalis. NCBI lineage: Eukaryota > Metazoa > Chordata > Actinopteri > Salmoniformes > Salmonidae > Salvelinus > Salvelinus fontinalis. The sequence continues at coordinate 51,561,613 of NC_074677.1, forward strand.
GCTTTCATATGTTCTTATGTTCTGAGCAAGGAACTTAAATGTTAGCTTTCTTACATGGCACATATTGCACTTTTACTTTCTTCTCCAACACTTTGTTTTTGCCTTATTTTAACCAAATTGAACATGTTTCCTTATTTATTTGAGGCTAAATTGATTTTATTGATGTGTTCATTCAGTACTGTTGTAATTGTCATTAATACGAAAAAAAATAAAAAATTGGCCAATTAATCGATATCGGCTTTTTTGGTCCTCCAATAATCGTTATCGGCGTTGAAAAATCATAATAGGTCGACCTCTAATTGAGACAGCAGGACACTACGTTTTAACTTTGTGTGTACACCTACTGTTCATCCCATGCCTCTTGAGAACAATAAAAGCTTTTTCTATTTAAATCAGAGGAAAAATGGTTCATTCTGAGGACAACAATTGCTGAGGGGAGGGAGGTCTGAGGTTACAGCTGCTACTAAAGCAGCATAATGCATGATGTGAAAGATTACTTTCAACCAGTAAAATAGAGAGAAATAAACTAAGGGTTTTTTTCATGTGGAAAAGACACTTTGCAGGAGGTTCTAAAACAGATATTTATACCTCACGTCAGTTGACATTAAGCTTGATATGAAGAGAATGCATCAACCATGTGAACAAGTAAATAGCAAGATACTTTGGAGAGACTATTCTTTTTTCCAAAATCTTGTTTATTAAATTTAGAAAACACAATTTTGTTAACGGTTTCATAGCAATAGCAGGAAAGAACTGAAACTGAAAGAAGAGAGGGGGTGAAGGGCCCCGAGTTTAAAACCACATCTGTGTGGACCTCAGCTGCCCCTATTTTGCCCCTCTGGGGGGGGGTCAACTGCCCCTAACCTGGCACAGACTAAGAGCGTCAGTATGGTCATCAACAGCATGGTTTTTACCCGGTAACACGTCTAAAGAAACAGGACATAGTAAAACTCCAAAGACATCAGGTAGAAAAGTTGAATTGCAAAGTCACTCTTCAAGTCAAGGTATTTCCTGCCAAAATTTACCGAATATGCAACATTAACATTTAATTAGGTTGCCAAACCATATCGGTATGTGGATTTCATCACTAGGGGGGGGGTTCTGCACAGCTCTGGGGGAGGAAGGGGTGTATCGGGATGCAGTACAGATGTAGTCCAAAAGTGCAAACAATGTCTATGGAGTGTGGGGGGTTGTGGGGGTGTGAGCGGAGCGGGGTGGACTCCCCCCCCCACCCCCATTCTTCAAGGTGCTGAGAGGGGTGACTCTCTGGAGGGGGAGCCCATCAAGTCCTCTGGGGGAAAAACGGTCAGTGTGCAGGCTCGGATCCCGCCCAGCGACTCAGGCAGGTCAAACACTTTGTGCCACTCGTCCTTCTCCGGGTCGTACTTCTGCACTATCTCCACCATGCAGCGGTTGTTCCACGAGTAGCCACCCACCACGTAGATCTTGTTCTCGAACACGGCCACGCCCACGTCGCTCTGGCCCCGCAACATGGCGGCAATGGGCGTCCACAGGTCCAGGGCCGGGGAGTAGTACTCGCAGCTGAGCACATCATCGTAGTCGCTGGTGCCCCGGAAGTGATTCCCTCCGATGACGTAGAGGCGGTCGCCCACCGTGCACATACAGTGCAGGCCCCGCACCGTGGTCATGGGCGCTTTCTGAGTCCATTTGTCTGCATCTGGGTCAAAGCACATCAGCTCTTTCTGAAACGTGTCGTGAGTGATTCCCCCTGCAACACAGAAGAAAACAGGACCATGTTAAATAAGGTTGAAAATAGCCCTGGGGTCTAATCAAAAGCATTTAACGGACTGATCCAAAGGTACTGTACCTGATGGTAACTCAACCTCGACCTACATTCAGCCCTGCCACGTTGGGTAGCATGGGGGTGTTGGGTCGGCCTTGACCAGGCCCTGTTCTGTCCTGACAGTCACATGACCAGACCACAGCACTGCGACTGGCCACGCAGAGCATGTTGTAATCCTGAACACCCAGTTCACTCCCCCCAACCCCTCCTCAGAAACATCAGCCTGCTCTGCCCAGCAACACACACACAATGATCCCCATGCTTAACACCACTAACATTCACTGCACACATTTTCTCAGCCACATACTTGCAATAAAAGATAGATGCTATTATTTGTAACATAAATTCAAAACACTATTGCAGTGCATGTGTACACACATAGGTACTGTAGTGGTGGAAAAAGAGGAATAGACAGGACACACAAAGCTGAGGAAAAGTGGGGAGAAAAAAAAACAGGACATGTCCACAGGGAAGGCTCAAAATAAAGAGGAACACAATCCCAGCATGCATCTGGGTGGGAGCCAGGCAGCCCACACCTCCCTGTGCTGTGCAGAGTGGCTGGGAGTGTACGCAGCGCAGTGAGGATCTGAAGTACATGCCAAATGGCGCCCGAATCCCTCCACTGCTTCTGCTGCTGCCCAATGATCCCGCTCGCTCTCTTTACCCATTTCTTTCTTTTTCGTTCTGCCTCCCTACCTCATTAATCTACACCGGGCTATTTTTAAATCAATGGCCCAGACTAATCAGACGTCTATAACATCAACCTCTTCCTCCTCGACCAATAGAATACACACAGAGACAAAGTTAGATCCATTATCTTTTTTAAAGTATGTGTGTGTCATTAAAATAATCTCTGAGACAAGAAAGATATCAAACCCACTGATAGAATAGCAGCTTGATATGGGGTGTGGTTATTTTCTTGTTGAGCTACATCTGACTGCCCAAGGTTAGTAGCATCTTAGAGTAACTGATGTCTCTGGCCAGCAACCTTCAGAGCTTAAAATGGCTGAAGGATATGTCTACTGCAGACACATATTTGCAGTGGTGGAAAAAGTACCCAATTGTCGTACTTGAGTAAAAGTAACGATGCCTTAATAGAAAATGACTCAAGTAAAGTCACCCAGTAAAAATTACTTGAGTAAAAGTCTAAAAGTATTTGGTTTTAAATATACTTAAGTATCAAAAGTAAATTCTATTGCTAAAATATACTTAAGTATCAAAGTATAAATCATTTCCAATTCCGTATATTAAGCAAACCAGAAGGCACCACTTTCTTTTTATTTATATTTATTTATTTATGGATAGCCAGGGGCACGCTCCAACACTCAGACTTAATTTACAAATGAAGCATGTGTTTAGTGAGTCCGCCAGATCAGAGGCAGTAGGAATGACCAGGGATGTTCTCTTGATGTGTGGGAATTAGACCATTTTCCTAGCTAAGTATTCAAATTGTAACGAGTACTTTTGGGTATCAGGGAAAATATACGGAGTAAAAAGTACATAACTTTTTTCACTACATTCCTAAAGGAAATTAAGTCGTTTTTTGGGGTATCTGTACTTAAGTAGTACTTTCAAGTATTTTTTACTTAAGTACTTTGTACAGCAAATGTGGAGAGAGGGTAGATTTTGTTTTCATAGACGGGTTGGTTGTATAGCCACAAAACCGACACGTGCGCAACTATGGGGCAAAACAGACAGGGTTGGCTTTGATTGTTAACATGTAAACTATATTTCGTCTCCAATGTTTGTTGAAATCATAAATAAATGTGTACAATGAGAACATCTCTCTCAAATACATCATTACAGTTCTTGGTTAGCTAGCTAGCATTTTTTGTTGTTGCCATATTAGCATTGACATGAAATCAGTCCAAACACCTCAGAACAAGACATGGTATCAAGAACAAGATGAAACTAGCTGAAACGAGTCACCTATGTTTGTTTCCCCACGTGGGAGTTTCTTGTCATTATTGGTAGCTATCTGGCAAGCCAGAATCACAACAACTAACAGACTTCTGCCCCATTGAAGAGTGCGCATCGATGTTGACATTGTCAGCTAACCCATCTATACATTTGCCAAAAGTCAATCTCAGAGAGACACAATGTTCAGTTTCTTTTCTTTCTTTTTTAGGGTGTAGATCAGCTTTAATATTGCAGATAGATTGTAGCTTCCATCAATGTAATTGTCTTTGTTATAATTAAACATTTATCATTACAATTAATTACTACCGTTATTTAAGTTACTCTTATGATCTCAGTTTAACGATTGTTCTAAATGAAAGCTACTAAGACAAAAGAGTTGTCAAAAGACAATTGAAAGCATTTTGAGACTTTAAAATATATATTTTTGTACCTTGAAGACAGTAAATGGTTGTCCTTTCAAAGACACTTAAAGGCACCTGAGCTCATTGGTGGCGCTGCCTGGCCCGTTAGATAATATCTCACTATTATTGCCATACACTGGCACATTTATCGATCAATTTGTGGAGATAAAATTGTGCCGGGGCTTTGACTCGTCGTAAAAATGTATGACCTGTTTAGAGGAAGCACAGTGCTGGCACAAATGAGACCCAAACAACCGAGGCAGGGGAACACAGAGGAGCTAGACAAAACCAAGGGGTCAGCAAGTTCCAAAAATGATAATAGAAAGGATGACCAGATGTGAGCTTTAATGTCATTCCCCGGAAGATCTAGCCCTGGTCTTTGAACTAGGGCTGGGTGATATGGTCCAAATATCTTATCATATTTTTTTTTTTAAACTGGATGGTATTTTATGTTTTGGATAATAAAAAGTTGGACATGTGCTTTATGAGTAGTGAGACCCTAGGGTGGCAACACATACTTCCTAAGTGATTTCAATGGGTCTTTCTCCATTCTGATTGTTTTATACTGTTCAAATTCACACACAATATTTTCAGCCTTTTCATAAATGTCTGCATTTCTTGCACTCGTTTGAGATCATTTCCACGTAGGTCTGCACGATATGGGCAAACAATCTAGGCCTTATTTTTAACCAAATGTTGCAATTGCAATTAGACTTGCGATTTAGAGTGAAACACTTGGAAATAGAATGATTATTTAAATTCTATAGTTACAATATAATAGTGGGCACTTTGAATATAGCGTTTGACATGAAAATAGGGGCGGCAGGTAGCCTAGTGTTTAGAGCATTAGACTAGTAACTGAAAGGTTGCAAGATCGAATCCCCGAGCTGACAAGGTAAAAATCTGTCGTTCTGCCCCTGAACAACGCAGTTAACCCACTGTTCCTAGGCCGTCATTGAAAACAAGATTTAGGCCCAACATGGTAAGATAAACTAGCTGTTTGCAGATGTAAGAAACACAAACTAATAGTGTAATTATAGAACGCTAGTTGATTTATATTAAGAAGCAAAGTGAAAACTGCATCGGTGTCATCAACATTGTTGCACGTGCTGCATTTACCATGCAGACTGAACACAAGTTGTCTTGTGGTCGAGGAACAAACAAAAGCGCTCCTTGAGTAACGGGCGGGGCTAGGTCTGTGTGGAAAGCAGCATGAAGAGAGACAGAGCGGAGAGAGATGACTCAAGTATCTAAGTAAACTAGAACAATGGACATTACACACGGCAAATCACATTTAACAAACCAAACATTCAAATACCATTATGGAAGGTAAAGCAAAAAACCCAAACCAGTCCGTGCATCAATACCGGTATATCGTAAAATACGGTTTAACACCCAGCCCTACTTTGAACATGCCGGTACAGTAGGGCTGGCGGTATACCATATAAGCGTATTTATTGTTTGATTTGTTTAATGTGATATGCCATGTGTAAAGTCCATTTTTAGAGTTTACACCGCTACTTGAGTCATCCCCCTCTAGGCTCTCTCGCCCTCTCTCCATGCCACTTTTCACACAGACATAGCTCCGCCCCGTCAATCAAGGAGCGCATTTGTTGTTGCTTGACCATGAGACACTTGCGTTCAGTCAACATGGTTGTGTGACAGTAGTGGTAGTGTGAAGCCGTGCTGGCTGAGTGTCTGAGCCCCACCCTGGGAGTTGGAGCAGAGCTGTGATGGCCTGTGGCTTGACTCAATGTGTCAGCTCCATTCACCTGACAGGATGCCTTCAGACAACACGGCAGCACAGCCTCCGCCCAGCACCTGATCTGGAATGACAGCAAGACACGGCCTGCACCCCCACGTGGGCCATCTTGCACAGTGAGGTCGTGACCCCTGAGACATGGGGTGGAGCAGGAGGGCCGATCCCCAACAGAGACACGCTGGCTGATGATGTCTCCGCTCCACCTGACTTCCATCACAAGTGAGAGTTTGTAAACATGTGGGCTGTCAGGAAAGCTAATCTCGGCAGGTGTCCAGTTTCCTTGTAGGAATGCAGCTTGCCCCGGTGCTTGAGGGGAGCTTGTTTAATTAATAAGCTCTACAGTACAGACCTCTATCTGGAATGGTGGAGACACACTACATTCGGGAAGTATTCAGAGACCTTCCCCTTTTCCACATTTTGTTACGTTACGTAAAAAATCCTCATCAATCTACACACAATAATGACAAAGCGAAAACAGGTTTTTAGAAATGTTAGCAAATGTATTAAATCAAAAACAGAAATACCCAATTTACATAAGTATTCAGACCCTTTGCTATGAGACTCGAAATTGAGCTCAGGTGCATCCTGTTTCCATTGATCATCCGTGAGAGGTTTCTACAACTTAATTGGAGTCCCCCGTGGTAAATTCAATAGATTGGACATGATTTGGAAAGGCACACACCTGTCTCTATAAGGTCCCAGAGTTGACAGTGCATGTCAGAGCAAAAACCAAGCCATGAGGTCGAAGGAATTGTCCGTAGAGCTCAGACACAGGATTGTGTCGAGGAACAGATCTGAGGAAGGGTACCATCATTTTTTTTGCAGCATTGAAGGCCCCCAAGAACACAGTAGCCTCCATAATTCTTAAATTGAAGAAGTTTGGAACCACCAAGACTCTTCCTAGAGCTGGCTGCCTGGCCAAACTGAGCAATCGGGGGAGAAGGGCCTTGGTCAGGGAGGTGACCAAGAACCGGATGGTCACTCTGACAGAGCTCCATAGTTCCTCTGTGGAGATGGAAGAACCTTCCAGAAGGACAACCATCTCTGCAGCACTCCACCAATCAGACCTTTGTGGTAGTGGCCAGACAGAAGCCACTCCTCAGTAAAAGGCACGACAGCACGCTTGGAGTTTGTCAAAATGCACCTAAAGGACTTTGACCATTCTCTGGTCTGATGAAACCAAGATGTCTTTAGCCTCAATGCCAAGCGTCACATCTGGAGGAATCCTGGCACCATCCCTACAGTGAAGCATGGTGGTGGCAGCATCATGCTGTGGGGATGTTTTTCAGCAGCAGGGACTGGGAGACTAGTCAGGAATGAGGGAAAGATGAACAGAGCAAAGTACAGGGAGATCCTTGATGAAAATCTGCTCCAGAGCGCTCAGGACATCAGATTGTTGCGAAGGTAAACATTATGTGGTATTGAGCGTAGATTTGATGAGGAAAAAAACTATTTAATCAATTATAGAACAAGGCTGTAACATAACAAAAAGTGGAAAAAGTCAAGGGGTCTGAATAATTTCCGAATGCACTGTATCTAAGCCTAACCATTGCCCAGTGCCTCCAGGCAGACTCTTGCCATTTTAGAGAGGTGCATGTGCAGTGACGCAGCCTCATTCCACTCAGGATGACACTAAGAGATGCTCCGTCACAAGGAGGGAAGTTGACTTTTTGGTGTGATAATAGTTCAAACACACCAGGACCGTTATCCCGCTTGAGATGTTCTCAGTAAAGGAACCCAGAAGTGCCAGTCTGACTATAAGCAACATGCCAACCATTGACAGAAATACATAAAATAAATACAGAAATACATGCCAAAGCTAGAGCCACCAGGCCCATGTTATTCCTCTACTGGAGTCTGAGGCTGGATCAGAGCAGGTGAGGTGCCACTGGGTGAAGGAGGGTTACGATGTTGGTAGTAGGCTATGAGGTGTCTGGGTTATGCTTATTAACACGGTGCCCAGAGGCCAGGGGAGATTAACATAATCTCACCTGTGTGTTGGAGCTCTATGGAGCTGCACCTCCTGCACAGTCATCAACCCCTCCCTCTTTTCCTCTCACTCCCTCCCTCTCTTTCTCTCTGTACAGCATCACTTTGTATTAGTCACACATTGGGAAACTGGGGCTCATCTCCATAAGGCAGGATTTGTTTTCAATCCTATGAAGTGAACAAGCACTGGGCTGACTCCTACAGAGAGACAGGAGATTAGTCGCACCCAAGTCTACCACACAATCACTACTTCCAACCATCTTTACAATAACCCCCGAAATAGCACAGAGAACTGGACCCCAGTGATGTGATATGGGAGGGAGGGGTGAGAAGGAGCAGGGTCTGCAGGATTCCACTGTATGACCTTGTAATGAAGGATGCTTTACTGACATCACAGCCCGCTGTTTGGCAACGGATGGATGGCCCTCTCTCTGCTCCATCTTATGGCTAATGTGGGACTGAAACGATTAGGAAGCGTGACTGTCAAACATGTGAGGCTTTAGTCACCCACAGAAAAACCCACACATCTATCTTGTAGGACACCAGTCACTCTCTAAAAGAGAGCACTGCCATCTGGTACAGTCAGTGGCTCTAAAATATAAGTACAGTCAAATGGGAAAAGAGCCTCCCTCCAAGCCCTGGATCTAATAGGACTAAACTACCCACTGACATTAGTAACTTGATTTGGAGCCACATACGTACCTGAAATATACATGTAACCGCCGTACACCGTCCCTGCGTGGCCGTAGTGTGGCTCGTTCATTTTGGCGACATACGTCCACTCGTTTGTCCTCGGGTTATAGCACTCCACCGTGGCTGCATGGGGGAGAAAGAGATAGCAGAAAAAACGGAGTATTAGAGGAGAAAGTAGGTCAAGAGAGAACTAAGGAAAACAAACAGCTGCAAATGAGGCCTTGGAGGGTCTCAGTGTGGGAGCTGCTGAACTAGAGACGTAAATAGAGATCCCCCCCCCCACCCACCAACCACCACTCCCAAGCCCTTCAGTGTTCACTGCAGTAACTCTAGTCTACACACAGACTAGAGAGGTTGTGGGGCATATTCACTCCCCATTACACAATTAAGGCCTATACTGTACCAATATTTTTGTATTATGGATCCCCATTAGCTCTTCCAGGAATCCAGCAAGAACTAGTAGTAAGATACAAAAACTAAGGCAGTAACACACAATATTCAAACGTTTGGACACACCTACTCATTCAAGGGGTTTTGCTTCATTTTTACTATTTTCTACATTGTAGAAAACTGTGAAATAAAACATATGGAATCATGTAGTAACCAAAAATTGTTAAACAAATCAAATTATATTTTATATTTGAGATTCTTCAAAGTAGCCACCCTTTGCCTTGATGACAGCTTTGCACACTCTTGGCATTCTCTCAACCAGCTTCATGGGGTAGTCACCTGGAATGCAATTTTCACTAATGCTCTTGTGGCTGAATGGAAGCAACTTCCCGCAGCAATGTTCCAACATCTAGTGGAAAGCCTTCCCAGAAGAGTGGAAGCTGTTATGGCAGCAAAGGGGAGGACCAACTCCATATTAATGCCCATGATTTTGGAATGAGATGTTCGACGAGCAGGTGTCCACATACTTTTAGCCATGTAGTGTATCTATATATATATATATATTTTTTTGATTTTAATGCTTGCGTGAGCTACTTTATGGGTAATAGAGTTCCATGTAGCCATGGCTCTGTGTAGTACTGTGCACCTCCCATAGTCTATTCCGGACTGTGAAGAGACCTCTGGTGGCATGTCTTGTGGGGTATACATGGGTGTTCGAGCTGTGTGCTAGTAGTTTAAACAGACAGCTTGGGCATTCAACGTCAATACTTACAAAAATAAATAGTGTTGAAGTCAATTTCTCCTCTACTTTGAGCCATGAGAGATTGGCATGCATATGATTAATGTTAGCTCTTCGTAAACATTTAAGGGCCAGTCGTGGTCTGGGCCAGTTGTAATTTCCCCAAGTCCATCTTTGTGGCACCTGACCACACGCCTGGGCAGTAGTCTAGGTGCGACAATTGATTGACAGTTGATATTGTTGTTAAGGCAGAGCAGCGCTTTATTATGGACAGACCTCTCCCCATCTTAGCTACTGATACATCAATATGCTTTGACCATAACAGTTTACAATCCAAGGTTACTCCAAACAGTTTAGTCTCCTCAACTCGCTTAATTTCCACATTATTCATTACAAGATTTAGTTAAGGTTTAGGGTTTAGTGAATGATTTGTTCCAAATGGTTTTAGTTTTGAAATATTTAGAACTAACATTTCTTGCCACCCATTCTGAAACTGACTGCAGCTCTTTGTTAAGTGTTGCGGTAATTGCACTCGGTGTAGTAGCTGATGTGTATAGTGTTGAGTCATCCGCATACATAGACACACAGGCTGTAACGGCAGTCCTCCTCCTCTTCATCAGAAGAGGAGGAGTAGTGATCGAACCAAGGCGCAGCGTAGTGAAATGACATGATTTATTGAACACGACGGAAAAAACAAACTAAACTTGTATAAACAAACAAAACAAATAAACGATGCAGACAGACCTGAACGACGAACTTACATATAACGTGAAGAACGCAATGAACAGGAACAGACTACATAAAACGAACAAACCGCAAACAGTCCCGTATGGTGCAAACATATACACAGACACAGGAGACAACCACCCACAACGAACACTGTGAAAACGCCTACCTAAATATGACTCTTAATTAGAGGAACGCCAAACACCTGCCTCTAATTAAGAGCCATACCAGGCAACCCAATAAACCAACACAGAAACAGAAAACATAGAATGCCCACCCAAACTCACGTCCTGACCAACTAACACATATAACAAACTAACAGAAATAGGTCAGGAACGTGACACAGGCTTTCCTCAGAGCCAGGTCATTAGTAAAGATTGAAAAAACTAAGGTGCCTAGATAGCTACCCAGGGGAATTCCTGATTCTGTTGGAGAGACTACCATTAAAGAATACCCTCTGTTCTGTTAGACAGGTAATCCACAACATAGCAGGGAGTGTAAAGCCATAACATCTACGTTTTTCAAGCAGCATACTATAAATCGATAATGTCAAAATCCGCACTGAAGTCTAACAAAACACCTCCCACAATCTTTTTAAAATCAATTTCTCCCAGCCAATCATCAGTCATTTGTGTAAGTATTGTGCATGTTTAATGCCCTTCTCTATAAGCATGCTGAAAGTTTGTTGTTCATTTATTTACTGTAAAATAGCAATGTATCTGGTCAAACACAATTTTTCCCAAAGTTTACTAATGGTTGGTAACAGGGTGATTGGTCGGCTATTTGAGCCAGTAAAGGGTGTTTTACTATTCTTGGGTAGCGTAGTGACTTTTGCTTCTCTCCAGGCTTGAGGACACACTTTATTGAAGAGATGGCAAATAGGAGTGGCAATATAGTCCGCTACCATCCTCAGTCATTTTCCATCCAAGTTGTCAGACCCAGGTGGCTTGTCATTGTTGATAGACAACTATTTTGACATTAGAAATTCAAAATTACAATGCTTTTGTTTCAGAATTTGGTCAGTTATACTTGGATGTGTAGGTCTCTTGCTGGCATGTCATGACTAAGTTTGCTAATCTTGCCAATGAACAAAATCATTAAAGTAGTTGGTAATATCAGTGAGTTTTGTGATGAATGAGCCATTAATGAACGATGGAGCTGAGTTTGCCTTTTTGCCCAAAATTTAGTTTAAGGTGCTCTAAAGATCTTTTACTATCATTCTTTATATAATGTATCTTTGTTTCATTCTTCCTTTTGTTCTGTTTAGTCACATGATTTCTCAATTGGCAGTAGGTTTGCCAATCGGTTATGCAGCCAGACGTATTTGCCATACCTTTTGCCTCATCCCTCTCGACCATAACATTTTTCAATTCCCCATCAATCTACAGGAATTCAACAGTTTTTACAGTCATTTTCTTAATGGGTGCATCCTTATTAGTAACTGGAACAAGCTATTTCATAAACTTGTCAAGTGCATTGTCTGGTTGTTCCTCATTACACACCACAGACCATCAAATATTCTTTACATCATCAACATAGGAATCACTACAAAACCTCTTGTAGAACCTCTTATACACAATATTAGGTCCAGCCTTGGGAACTTTGGTTTTCCTAGATATGTCTACCATATTGTGATCATTACTAGATGGCGCCGACAGAGATGGTCGCCTCGCTTCAGGTCCTTAGGAAACTATGCAGTTATTTGTTTTTTAATGTATTATTTCTTACATTATTATCCCAGAAAATCTCAAGTGTTATTACATATAGCCGGGAAGAGCTATTGGATATAAAAGGGATGTCAACTTAACAACATTACGACCAGGAATACGTCTTTCCCGAAGCGGATCCTTTGTTCAAGACCGCCACCCTAGACATGAGATCTTATCCCAGAGGCCCACCCAAAACAACGCGGTCGCCGAAGGAGAGGCAGACGTAGCAGCCTACTGGTAAGACTCAGATGGCGAGCACACCATCCACCGCTTCCGAGCATATTACTCGCCAATGTCCAATCTCTAGAAAACAAGGTAGACGAAATTAGAGCTAGAGTGTCCTTCCAGAGAGACGACAGAGATTGCAACATTCTCTGTTTCACAGAAACATGATTCACTCTGGATATGTTGTCAGAGTCGGTACAGCCACTGGGTTTCTTCACACATCGCGTCGACAGAAACAATCATCTCTCTGGTAAGAAGAAGGGCCGGGGTGTATGCCTTATGATTAACGACTCATGGGGTAATCACAACAACATACAGGAACTCAAGTCCTTATGTTCACCTGACCTAGAATTCCTTACAATCAAACGCTGACCGCATTATCTTCCAAGAGCCGTGTATATCCCCCCAAAGCAGATACCTCGTCGGCCCTGAAAGAACTTCACTGGACTCTTTGTAAACTGGAAACCATACATCCTGAGGCTGCATTTATTGTAGCTGGGGGTTTTAACAAAGCTAACCTGAGAACAAGACTTCCTAAATTTTATCAGCATATCGAATGCGCGACACGAGCTGGTTGCATTCTGGATCATTGCTACTCTAACTTCCGTGATGCATACAAAGCCCTCCCCCGCCCTACCTTCGGCAAATCTGACCATGACTCCATTTTGTTGCTTCCAGCCAATAGACAGAAACTAAAACAGGAAATGCCTGTGCTCAGGACTATCCAACGCTGGTCTGACCAATTGGATTCCACACTTCAAGATTGCTTTGATCACGTGGACTGGGATATGTTCCAGATAGCCTCAGACAACAAGTTGATGTATACGCTGAGTCGTGAGCGAGTTTATTAGCAAGTGCGTCGTACCCACTGTGATTATTAAAACCTTTCCCAACCAGAAACCGTGGATTGATGGCAGCATTCGTGCAAAAATGAAAACGCAAACCACCGCTTTTAATCATGGCAAGGTGACTGGAAACATGACCGAATACAAACAGCGCAGCTATTCCCTCTGCAAGGCAATCAAACAAGCAAAGCGTGAGTATAGAGACAAAGTAGTTGCAATTCAACGGCTCAAACACGAGACGTATGTGGCAGGGTCTACAGTCAATCACGGATTACAAAAAACAAAGCAGCCCTGTCGGACATCGACGTCCTGCTCCCAGACAAATTAAACAACTTCTTTGCTCGCTTTGAGGACAATACAATGCCACCGACAAGGCCCCCTACCAAAGCCTGTGGGCTCTCCTTCTCCGTGGCCAACATGAATAAAACATTTAAACATGTTAACCCGCGCAAGGCTGCCGGCCTAGACGGCATCCCTAGCCGCGTCCTCAGAGAATGAGCAGACCAGCTGGCTGGTGTGTTTACGGATATATTCAATCAATCCCTATCCCAGTCTGCTGTCCCTACATGCTTCAAGATGGCCACCATTGTTCCTGTTTCCAAGAAAGCTAAGGTAACTGAACTAAATGACTATCGCCCCGTTGCACTCACTTGTCATCATGAAGTGCTTTGAGAGACTAGTCAAGGATCATATCATCTTCACACCACCTGACACCCTAGACCCACTCCAATTTGCTTACCGCCCTAATAGGTCCACTGACGATGCAATCACCATCACACTGCACAATCCCATCTGGACAAGAGGAATACCTATGTAAGAATGCTGTTTATTGACTATAGCTCAGCATTTAAAACCATAGTACCCTCCAAACTCGTCATTAAGCTCGAGACCTCGGGTCTCGACCCCGCTCTGTGCAACTGGGTCCTGTACTTTCTGACGGGCCACCCCAGGTGGTGAAGGTAGGAAACAACATCTCCGCCCCGCTGATCCTCAACACTGGGGCCCCACAAGGGTGCGTTCTCAGCCCTCTCCTGTACTCCCTGTTCACCCACGACTGCGTGGCCATGCACACTTCCAATTCAATCATCAAGTTTGCAGACGACACTGCAGTGGTAGGCTTGATTACCAACAATGACGAGATGGCCTACAGGGAGGAGGTGAGGGCCCTCGGAGTGTGGTGTCAGGAAAATAACCTCTCACTCAATGTCAACAAAACACAGGAGATGATAGTGGACTTCAGGAAACAGCAGAGGGAGCACCCCCCCATCCACATCGACGGGACAGTAGTGGAGAAGGTGGAAAGTTAAGTTCCTCGGCGTACACATCACTGACAAACTGAAATGGTCCACCCATACAGACAGTGTGGTGAAGAAGGCGCAACAGCGCCTCTTCAACCTCAGGAGGCTGAAGAAATTTGGCTTGTCACCTAAAACACTCACAAACTTTTACAGACGCACAATCGAGAGCATCCTGTCGGGCTGTAATACTGCCTGGTACGGCAACTGCACCTCCCTCAACCGCAAGGCTCTCTAGAGGGTAGTGCGTTCCACACAATGCATCACCGGGGGCAAACTACCTGCCCTCCAGGACACCTACAACACCCGATGTCACAGGAAGGCCAAAAAGATCATCAAGGACAACCACCACCCAAGCCACTGCCTGTTCACCCCACTATCATCCAGAAGGCGAGGTCAGTACAGGTGCATCAAAGCTGGGACCGAGAGACTGAAAAACAGCTTCTATCTCAAGGCCATCAGACTGTTAAACAGTCATCACTAACATAGAGAGGCTGCTGCCAACATAGACTCAAATCTCTAGCCACGTTAATAAATTGACTAAATAAAGGTATCACTAGTCACTTTAAATAACACCACTTTAATAATGTTTACATATCCTACATTACTCATCTCATATGTATATACGGCCATCGCTCATCCATATATTTATATGTACATATTCTTATTCATCCCTTTACATGTGTGTATAAGGTAGCTGTTGTGAATTTGTTAGATTACTTTTTAGATATTACTGCATTGTCGGAACTAGAAGCACAAGCATTTCGCAACACTCGCATTAGCAGATGTTAACAAGGTGTATGTGACCAATAAAATTTGATTTGATTTACATCCGATTGATTTGGATATCACTTTACAGCAGATTTCAGCAGCGTTAGTAAAGATGTGCTCAGTACATGTGGATGATTTCATTCCTGTGCTGTTTGTAAATTCCCTGGTAGATTGACTGATAACCTAAACTAGGTTGCAGGAACTGGTTAGAGTTTGAAGCTTTTTCATGAGTGTACAGCTTGATGAAAGCCAGTCAATATTTAGGTCACCCAGAAAATATACCTCTCAGTTGATATCACATACATTATCAAGTATTTCACACATTATCGAGATACTGACTGTTAGCACTCGGTGGTCTATAGCAGCTTCCCACAAGAATGGGCTTTAGGTGAGGCAGATTAACCTGTAGCCATATTACTTCAACAGTATTTGACGTACAAGAGATCCTCTCTAAGCTTCACAGGAATGTGGCTCTGAATATAGACCGCAACACCACCCCCATTGGCATTTCTGTCTTTTCTGTAGATGTTATAACTATGCATTGCTTACCACTATCTCATCAACAATATTATCTAAGTGAGTTTCAGAGATCAGTCAGGCTATTTTGAACACTTTTCTGGGATGGTTGACTGTTTTGATTGTATTACTGAGCACCGTATCAGAAGAAGACATGACAGTGATATATTTATGTTTGAGCTGATAGTGCAGGGTGAGCGGCACACAGAAAACTTCCTATTAGGGCCCACCGCCTCAGCACTTGACACTGGGGGCAAAGGCCACTTATAACTATTCAGTGGTGGTGTAGGCTAGCCTGAGGGCCAGACTGGGATGTTCACTCTACACTGTCTGGCCACTCAATTATGCAGTGATTTGTTAGGTCAGAAAAAGATTTGTCCAATCAAGTTTCCAGACAGAGTGCAAAGCTGATTTCTCAAGCTAGCTGGCACACAGGCAGACTGGTAGAGGAGTCTCCATATGCCAGTTAGAAGTAGGATATCATCATGTAGCCTAAAGGAGAAACTGGGCTGTCCAGGCAATGAGGTCAAACACTCAACCCTCCTATTTCCTGGTCACAAGATGCAATAACCCTGACCTCGCAGTATTGATCGGTTGACCCAGTTAGTGAGTGTGTGTGTTCCTGCCTGTGGCAAATGGCCCATTGTTCGTGAGGGCCCCAGGTCTAAGACAAACACAGGTCTTCATAGGAGATCTCCTAATGCTCTGATTATATCATAGTCAAGAGGATCTTCCTGGACCCTCCACTCTCCTTACTGATGTGCTTTGTGTGCAGAATGTGAGAGTAAACAGACCCCAAGAGTCAAATCAGCACCATGTTGGCACAAATAGACGAATTCCTGGCTGAGACTCAATATGGGCTTACTTTGGGTCTAATCCAGGACCAAATAGAAAGAGCTCTGGCTACAGCTCTGACATAGAAGTCCCAGTGTACCAAATGGATGTACTCCAATTCAAAGCATCAACAACGTAGGGCCATAGCGTTCACATTAGACCTACATCACGTTTCATCGTTCTCACGTCACAAATATTTGATGTGAGAACTTGTCAAAGGGGAGGCAACCTAGGCCTTATTAACAGTCCAAATCATTCTAGGAAGAACAAATATATTTTAAGGAATTTTACTGGGAGACTAAAATAGCAGCAGCAGGCATTAGTGATTCATTAGAACAACTTTTTTATTTTTTTTATTTTATCCCCTTTTCTCCCCAATTTTCGTGGTATCCAATCGCTAGTAATTACTATCTTGTCTCATCGCTACAACTCCCGTACGGGCTCGGGAGAGACGAAGGTCGAAAGCCATGCGTCCTCCGAAGCACAACCCAACCTAGCCGCACTGCTTCTTTAACACTGCTCGCCTCCAACCCGGAAGCCAGCCGCACCAATGTGTCGGAGGAAACGCCGTGTACCTGGCCCCCTTGGTTAGCGCGCACTGCGCCCGGCCCGCCACGGGAGTCGCTGGAGCGCGATGAGACAAGGATATCCCTACCGGCCAAACCCACCCTAACCCGGACGACGCTAGCCCAATTGTGCGTCGCCCCACGGACCTCCCGGTCGCGGCCGGCTGCGACAGAGCCTGGGCGCGAACCCAGAGACTCTGGTGGCGCAGTTAGCACTGCGATGCAGTGCCCCAGACCACTGCGCCACCCGGGAGGCCCCATTAGAACAACATTAATTAGTCTGCTATTCTTTCTCTATCCCCCACTAAACAATAACTGATGATTTGCAAGAATGCATTCTGAAAAATATCCAACCCTAATAAATTAAATAATAGGTCTGTCTCGCTACCAAGTACATTTGCACTCGTCTCCAGAGTGTTTGGTGCTTTAAGGTATAAATGCAAATGAGTGCTCAAGAGCTTTGGTTGCATGCTGCTATATTTACAAGAGCTTCCTACATTATTGAAACAGAGATAGCAGTGCTGTCATTGTTCCTCCCATGTTTGTACTCTGGCTGTCCTAGTAGATTGGATTAATATGACAAGCTTCCACATGGACCGTTATGGAGAGTGGCCATAGAGGCATAAACAGGATGTTGGCCCGTAAACCTGCAAATATAACCATGTCACCCATCATAACTTAGGTTTAACACATCTGTTTGTGTTTGTGTCACAGCCCTGACCGAGGGGAGCCTTTCATGTTCATTAAATCTTTTCAAATAAGATGACAGAACCTGTCGCAGAACCTAACCTCTCCTCCGCATGGTTACATCATAACGATGTACAAAGGGCTGAAATCTGTGCCGCGTCTGAAACAATTGATAGAATGTCTGAGTGCCAGACTGGCTACCCGAGGATAACAGGCAGTGACCAGCACAGGAGACTGGTGCTGCTTTTCATTAGTATACACCCCTTGGGAAATGGGTGTTTCATAGGTAGACACTGAGGACTTGTGAAGAGCAGAATCAACAACCTCTGCATAATCAAAACTGTTGCTTTGTGAGATGTTAACCATCGAAGACGTAAACCTGTGTTCACAGTTAGTCATTGTTATGTAAGTGCAACCCGAAAAGTAGGTTAACCGATAAATCGGTCAGGTTCTACCTGACTGCTCAGTCAGAGCAGGTCCACTGAGGCTATGACACAGTGAGTCCCAGGAGCCAGGCCGTGGAGGTGGAAACACTAAACTCTGAATATTTTTGGTAAAGCGCTGGTGTAAATCCTCAAGGAAATGCACCATGGGTGAGTTGAGTGAATATCCATTCTACCCGTTCAGAGTGAACTAGAACACACACACGTACACACGTACACGAGGGCCATGACCATGAGAAGCCACGCCCACTGTGGTAATTACAGACCAGAGCCCAGAGGAGAAGAGCGGATCGCATGACCTGGCCAGCCTGTCCCATGGGCTCTACAATTAGAGGGTGGCACCACTCTGTGGTCTGCACTCTGCAATTAGGTGCTGACTCGGTGCTGGGCTGGGCACTGACATCAGCTCAGTGTTCTGGAATGCTACTTACTTATTCCACTTGGCCGTCTCCCTGGCTCTGACCACCTCCCCTTTCTCCTCTCCTCTTCCTGTTGTTGCTTCTGCTGGTCCTCCCTCATCTCATACTACACTCTGGTCCAGGGCTATAATCATAATCACACAGCCATGCCACATGTGCACCTGTGCTACACCATTTTACTGTGAATTGGTTGGCATCTATGCTGATACAACGCTACATTGTTAGTGTGCACCTTGTGCTTGCCTTTGACCATTTACCATGAAATGTCCTCTCCGAACATACCCAGATACCTATACAAAAGTATGTGGACACGCCTTCAAATTAGGAGTTGGCTATTTCAGCCACAACCGTTGCTGACAGGTGTATAAAATCGAGCACACAGCCATGTAATCTCCATCGACAAAAATGGCAGTAGAATGGGCTTACTGAAGAGCTCAGTGACTTTCAACGTAGCACCGTCATAGGATGCCACCTTTCCAACAAGTCAGTTTGTCAAATTTCTGCCCTGCTAGAGCTGCCCCAGTCAACTGTAAGTGCTGTTATTGTGAAGTGGAAACATCTAGGAGCAACAATGGCTCAGGTAGGCCACATAAGCTCACAGAACGGGACCGCCGAGTGCTAAAGCGCGTAATGTGTAAAAATCGTCTGTCCTCGGTTGCAACCTCACTATCAAGTTCCAAACTGCCTCTGGAAGCAACGTCAGCACAATAACTATTATTTGGAGCTTCATGAAATGGGTTTCCATGGCTGAGCAGCCTAAGATCACAATGCGCTATGCCAAGTGTTGGCTGGAGTGGTGTAAAGCTCGCCGCCATTGGACTCTGGAGCAGTGGAAACGCCTTCTCTGTAGTGATGAATTACGCTTCACTACGAATCTGGGTTTGGTGGATGCCAGGAGCAGTGGCGGTTCTAGCTTGTATGGCTCCCTGGGTGAACCCCTCCTTCAGCGACCGACCCCCCCCCCCAAAAAAAAGCACCATTCTGCACTAACTGTAATTTTTATTCAGACATTTGGAACAACACAAATAAATAATCATAACACAAAAAAATATTTAAATATAAAAATAAACTCACTATCAAGTTCCAAACTGCCTCTGGAAGCAACGTCAGCACAATAACTATTACTTGGAGCTTCATGAAATGGGTTTCCATGGCTGAGCAGCCACACACAAGCCTAAGATCACAATGCGCTATGCCAAGTGTTGGCTGGAGTGGTGTAAATCTCGCCGCCATTGGACTCTGGAGCAGTGGAAACGCCTTCTCTGTAGTGATGAATTACGCTTCACTACGAATCTGGGTTTGGTGGATGCCAGGAGCAGTGGCGGTTCTAGCTTGTATGGCTCCCTGGGTGAACCCCTCCTTCAGCGACCGACCCCCCCCCCAAAAAAAAGCACCATTCTGCACTAACTGTAATTTTTATTCAGACATTTGGAACAACACAAATAAATAATCATAACACAAAAAAATATTTAAATATAAAAATAAACTCAGCAAAAAGGAAACATACCTTTTTCAGGACCCTGTCTTTCAAAGATAATTCGTAAAAATCCAAATAACTTCACAGATATTCATTGTAAAGGGTTTAAACACTGTTTCCCATGAACCATAAACAATTAATGAACATGCACCTGTGGAACGGTCCTTAAGACACTAACAGCTTACAGACGGTAGGCAATTAACGTTACAGTTATGAAAACTTAGGACACTAAAGAGGCCTTTCTACTGACTCTGAAAAACACCAAAAGAAAGATGCCCAGGGTCCCTGCTCATCTGTGTGAATGTGCCTTTGGCATGCTGCAAGGAGGCAGATGTGGCCAGGGCAATAAACTGCAATGTCCATACTGTGAGACACCTAAGACAGCGCTACAGGGAGACAGAACGGATAGCTGATCGTCCTTGCAGTGGCAGACCACATGTAACCACACCTGCACAGGATCGGTACATCCGAACATCACACCTGCGGGACAGGTACAGGATGGCAACAACAACTGCCCGAGTTACACCAGGAATGCACAATCCCTCCATCAGTGCTCAGACTGTCCGCAATAGGCTGAGAGAGGCTGGACTGAGGGGCTTGTATGCCTGTTGTAAGGCAGGTCCTCTCTAGACATCACCGGCAACAACGTTGCCTATGGGCACAAACCCACCGTCGCTGGAACAGACAGGACTGGAAAAAAAGTGCTCTTCACTGACGAGGTGCAGTTTTGTCTCACCAGGGGTGATGGTCGGATTCGCGTTTATTGAAGGAATGAGCGTTACCCCGAGGCCTGTACTCTGGAGCGGGATCGATTTGGAGGTGGAGGGTCCGTCATGGTCTGTGGCGGTGTGTCACAGCATCATCGGACTGAGCTTGTTGTCATTGCAGGCAATCTCAACGCTGTGCTTTACAGGGAAGACATCCTCCTCCCTCATGTGGTACCCTTCTTGCAGGCTCATCCTGACATGACCCACCAGCCATACAGCTCGTTCTGTGCGTGATTTCACGCACAGAACGAGAACACTGAATGTCAGTGAATGTCACTGAATGTCAGTGTTCTGCCATGGCCAGCGAAGAGCCTGGATCTCAATCCCATTGAGCACATCTGCGACCTGTTGGATCAGAGGGTGAGGGCTAGGGCCATTCCCCCCAGAAATGTCCGGGAACTTGCAGGTGCCTTGGTGGAAGAGTGGGGTAACATCTCACAGCAAGAACTGGCAAATCTGGTGCAGTCCACGAAGGGGATATGCACTGCAGTACTTAATGCAGCTGGTGGCCACACCAGATACTGACTAACTTTTGATTTTGACCCACCCTTTGTTCAGGGACAAATTATTCTACTTCTGTTAGTCACATGTCTTGTTCAGTTTATGTCTCAGTTGTTGAATCTTGTTATGTACATACAAATGTTAAGTTTGCTGAAAATAAACGCAGTTGACAGTGAGAGGACGTTTCTTTTTTTGCTGAGTTTATATACAAAAATAAGACTTGAGAATTTGGCACTCGAGCATCAATTCATTACTCATCCCCAAACACTGTCAACCAAGAGTCAAGACTAAACCAATTCACCTTGGTGGTGTGCAGACTGGTTTTATATTATTCTTAACGATTTCGCACAAACCAGAAAAAATATATAAAAAAACTATATATTTACAGTATTACGAATGAACTGTGGTTTATTTGGTAGCATTTCGTTGAGTGACTGATTTTATTAATTGCATTAGTACTGTACAAAGTTAGAGGTGCGGTATTTGATATATTCCCACAACTCTACCCTACCTCGGGCTTCCAGTGGGGAGACCTGAGGTCAACCTACCCCCGCCTCCCTCCCCATCTCGTACTTCTGAGTGGGAGACCTTCCCAGACAGTAGCCTACCTAGCTCACAAACTAGAATCAGGGCGCCCACTCCGACAGGTTAATTGACCCACAGTCCCACACGGTGACATGATATCATTGACGTGACGTACAAATAAGCGATAGAAAACCGATTGCGCAAATGTCACCATTCCTATTTTTTTTGTGCAGGCGCCCCGTGCCGCCCCCAGCAAGCTGCCGCCCTGGGCAGCTGTCCATGTCGCCTATACCTAAATCAGCCACTGGTCAGGAGAACACAACCTCCCCGAATGCATAGTGCCAACTGTAAAGTTTGGTGGAGGAGGAATAATTGTCTGGGGCTGTTTTTCATTGTTCGGGCTAGGCCCCTTCATTCCAGCGATGGGAAATCTTAACGCTACAGCATACAATGACATTCTAAATGATTCTGTGCTTCCAACTTTGTGGCAACAGTTTGGGAAAGACTCTTTCCTGTTTCAGCATGACAATGCCCAGCGGCACAAAGCAAGGTCCATACAGAAATGGTTTGTCGAGATCGGTGAGGAAGAACTTGACTGGTCTGCACAAAGCCTTGACCTCAACTCCCTCAAACACCTTTGGGATGAATTGGAACCCCGACTGTGAGCCAGGCCTAATCGCCCAACATCAATGCCCAACCTCACTAACGCTCTTTTGGCTGAAATGGAAGCAAGTCCCCGCAGCAATGTTCCAACATATAGTGGAAAGCCTTCCCAGAAGAGTGGAGGCTGTTACTTCCATATTAATGCCCATGATTTTGGAATGAGATGTTCGACGAGCAGGTGTCCACATACTTTTAGCCATGTGGTGTATGTTGCAGCATTAGAACAGGACTAAAAGCAGAGTAATAAGCTGTGCGTAATTATTTAAACTCACCCAGCTCTCCCGCAGCGTTGCGGCCGCCCACGGCGTAGAGGTGTCCTTTGAGGGCGCTGAGGTGGAAGAAGGTGCGTTTCTCGTTAAGGCACGCCACCTGCATCCACTTATTGTAGCGCGGATCGTACCGGAACACCGTGTCCACCGCCGTCTTGCCTTTGGTGTCATAGTTGCTCTGGCCTCCCACCACATAGAGGAAGTTTCCGATGACGGCGATGCCGTGCTGGTAGCGCGGGGCGTCCATGGGCGCCAGCGCCTTCCACTCGTGGGCCTTCTCGTCAAACAGACGCAGCTCCTTACTGACCACCAGCTGCTGGCGCAGGACGCCGCCCAGGGTGACCAGGTGGCCGCTGTCTGAGCGGATGGCCGTCCTCTCTGACTGCATGACTGGCTGCATGTAGGGCATCATCTGGTAGTTACTGGCCTCCAAGAGGAGGTTGACGCATGTGTTGTCGGTGCGCATAAAGTCCACAGTCTGCACGTGGTTGATGAGCTCCTGGGGGTTCATGAGGGGGAAGCGGATGTTCTTCATAAGCTTGGGGGCGTGGTCCATGCGTCCGTCCTCATAGCGGAGCCAGCGGCATGCAGCCTTGAACAGGTCCAGCTCGCTGCAGTGCTTCAGACTGTTACTGGACAGAACGAAGGCCAGCCGCTCAAAGGGCAGCTTGACAAACTCCCCCGTGCCCAGCAACGAGGGGAAGTTCTTGAGGATGAAGTTGTTGACGTATTTGTCTACCTCAGTGAGGTTATATGCGTTAGCGATGCGCCCCACCTCCACACAATTATCCAGGGACACCTGCAGCCAAGGAGAAAGGGAAAGCGGTGAGAAGCAACCACTCGTAATCACACAAACCTTTGCTTAGACCCGTGGTTTTTACCTGTGGTCTAAAATGGCTAGCAGCTAGCTTTTCTCAAAGGCCAACCTGGCACAATTAGTCTTGATACTGAGGACTACCAGCGGAGCACATAATTCTATCTGGGAACAGAATCAACCTATCAGAGACCTTACACGGCAAGAGCCACCATCCAATCACATTTGTTAAACTGTTCAACTTGGCCTCCAGAGTGATAGTAGGGCTGGGAAATTGCCAGGGACCTCACGAATCCCATTCGGGGTAAGGTTTTTTTTAAAGGAGAAAAAGCTCCACTGCAGGTCCCCACAAGCAAAATAGGGCAAATGTGACAAAGTAGCGGATTATAAAAATGCATCTAAAACCGTTTTTAGGTGTACACGCCATTTTAGACCAGGTATAATAAACCTTTAGGTCTAAGCACTAGTTCACGAGTATGGCCCCAGTGTTTTTATCCCAGTGCAAGTCCAAATGTAGACATTATAGTAAGCAGTTGAGTACAGTAGTCGGAGGCATCTTAAACTGCTGTGTATAATCCCCCTGGCTAGTTCTGGGGGGGCTGAGCAGGCTTTATGAGCAGGCTGTGTTAGGCTCCTTACCCCAGATATGAGAAAGACCTTGCAGAAGTCGAGCACGGGGAGGATCTGGAGGAAGCTGGCTGCCTCCAGTGTGTCCTGCAGGTTCTCCATGTTGAGAGACAGCTTGGCCGTGTAGATGAAGTCTATGATCTTCTTCAGGCCTATTCGGTTGACACCATGAAGCTTGATGCACATTAAATCCTGTTCCTTCATTCCACCTGCGTGATGAGGGGAGAGAAAATACTAAACATATTACATAAAGTAGGGATGTGCATCTATCCCTTTCAAGATGATTTGATACGTATCTAGATACATGGGCTCCGATACGATACAGGAACGATACGTTATAGTTGAGAAATGATTAGGTGCGATTCGATTGGTTGCATAAACACATTCATTTTCCCATTCTAAATTCGAGGTCATGAGCTGGGCCTCTCTGAGCTCGAAGTGTCTGAGCTCACTTCTGTGTTTGTGTGTTTAAATTATGCATGTCTATGGTGTATACTATGTAGGCACCTGATCTGAGCCGTAAGGGAGGCTAGGCATCTACCACCCCACTACCGCTATCAGATTGGGGTGCCTACAATTCAAATGACAGTTGTCTCCCGTAGCTTACTTTTAAGTAAAGCACAATTGTTAACAGTGCATACAGTGCCTTCAGAAATTATTCACACCCCTTGACTTTTTCCACATTTTGTTGTGTTACAGCTTTATTAAATTTAGATGTTTAGTCACTATACCCCATAATGTCAAAGTGGAATTGTTTTTCGAAATGTTTACAAATTAATAAAAAAATGTAAGCTGAAATGTTTTGAGTCAGTAAGTATTCAACCCCTTTGTTACAGCAAGCCTAAATGAGCTCAGGAGTAAAAATGTGCTTAACAAGTCACAATATGTTTCATGGACTCCGAGTGCAATAATAGTGTTTAACATGATTTTTGAATGACTACCTCATCACTGTACCCCACACATACAATTATCTCTGTAAGCTGCATCAGTTGAGCAGACGCTGGGAGAATTCACCTTTCAGCAGGACAGTAACCTAAAACACAAGGTCGAATCTACACTAGAATTGCTTACCAAAAAGACTGAATGTTCCTGAGTGGCCAGGTCACCATTTCGACTTTAATCTACTTGAAGATCTGTGGCAAGACCTGAAAATTGTTGTCTAGCAATGATTAAGAACCAATTTGACAGCTTGAAGAATTTTGAAAACAATCACTGTTATACAATCCAGGTGTGGAAAGCTCTTAGAGACGTACTCAAAAAGACTCACAGGTACAATCACTGCCAAAGGTGATTCTAGCATGTATTGAACTCAAGGGTGTGAATACTTATGTAAATTGATTATGTCCGTTTCATTTTCAATACATATGCAGACATTTCTAAAAACATGCTTTCACTGTCATTATGGGGTATTGTGTCAATTTAATTATTTTTGAATTCAGGCTGTAACAACAAAATGTGTAATAAGTCAAGGGGTATTAATACTTTTTGAAGGCACCGTAGATAACAATAACCTAACAAATTACATCAACTTTAAAAGCCCAGTATCATGCAAGCCATTTTAGCATGCTGAAGGTGTCGCGCAGATGTGCAATTTGACTAGGCTACTGATATTCCCTAGGGTTGTTCGGCATGCAAAATTACTTGTGAATCAGTGACTGTCAAAACAGCTATACTTATTTTGACACTAAAGAGGATGCATCAGCTGTCACAATAGAGGAGGTATTTTCAGAAGGTAGAAAGAAAGCAATATGAGTAGTAATAAAATGTGGATCGGCAATTCGTAACGTTTGAATAGATTTTCTGACCGTTGCATGCGACATTTGGATCAGTTTGGGGTGCGCGGACCGATGCAGTCGTGTCTTAAACATTTCAATCGGTGAACGATGTGTATCGGTGAATTGTTTACGTCTTTAAGATGAAGGCACCAGTCAGATAAAAACGTAATAGCATTCCATAACAGAAGGAACAGACACCATTCCACTGAGCTTTCACATACCTACCATTATGGCTGCATGTAAAGGATATGTATTCACCAAAGCCTGGAGACTGTATAATTTAACCAGAGAGGGCTGTGGGTCGCAGTGAAAAGCCTTTGCTCAGCATCTGCAGCAGAATATTATTACCGGCTTAAACAGTGACCTCACTTCCCTCTTAACGCATCTGGGTCGTTCCACCAATTCGGTGCCTTTTGAGAAGTGCAACTTGGTCAAAAAAAACATTTGATTTCAACTAATTGTAACAGTTTTGGACATGTAGGACAAAACTAATAAGACCAACTACAATCCACACGCAACCAAGGCTCTCCAACATATACTCTCTGATTATATCTTCATTGATGCCTGGCGAGCACATAATCCTAAAGAGTACACTTTCTACTTAAACAGGGATATATCATTTCACAAATAGATTTCCTACAACTCTATTAATTCGACATGAGTTTGTCTGACCACTTCAAATGTCAGAATTTCCTAAAAGAGCAACAACATGGTGTTAACGTTTCATTACTACAATATCCTACATTCTGTGATCAATTTGAAATTGAAATAAATTCCTTCATAACCGTCAATAAAAATGTTGATGACCCCCGGATTTTATAGGATGCCACCAAAGGTTTTATTGAAAATAATGCAACTGCATTTGTGCTCCCGAGTGGCGCAGTGGTCTAAGGCACTGCATCTCAGTGCTAGAGGTGTCACTACAGACCCTGGTTCTATTCCAGGCTGTATCACAACTGACCATGATTGAGTCCCATAGGACAGCGCACAATCGGCCCAGCGTCGTCCAGGTTAGGGTTTGGCTGTTGTAGGCCATCATTGTAAATAAGAAATTGCTCTTAACTGACTTGCCTAGTTAAAAAAATAATTAAAAAAATGTGCATCTGAGTTGAATAAATCACAATTAAAGAAGATATCTGAATTGGAAATGTTTACTGCGTTCTCAACAAACACTCTTCAGACCAGGTAGCTATTACTCTTTCCAGAGTCAAGACAGACAGAGAGCAGAGTTTTCCATCCATCAAATTAGACTCAACCATTACTTCCATAGTAATTGTCCCAGTTGTTTATTGGCCATCAAGATAAGCAGCAATGTTCAATTAGCTGACATAGCGACTATTGAATATGAAACAGGGGAATTACAATCAGAACCCAAAGTAATCAAAGATTCTCCCGCTTCTATAAAGAGCTGTACACCTCTGATTGTAAATCCACACCATGCCAGACTAAGCCCTTTCTAAAATAATTAAGAATCCTCTTTTCTCAACAGAGGAAGCAACCTCCCTGGGAGCCCAAATCTCTCTAAATGAACTCAAAAGGGCATTGGGTAGCATGAATAAAGGCAAATCACCTGGTCTATTTACATTTTTGGAGCCAATTAGGTCCACTATTGCGCGAAAGGATTAACACAGCCGTTCACAAAGGTTAATTTGGGAGAGATGTGAATACAGCACTAGATTTTCCTTTTATTAAAAAAGGTAAGGATGCCACCCAGTGTTATCACTCCCGCTCCTTATCTTGGATAAACACATATTAAACCGTTTTCCAAAATGTTGTCGTTTCGAGACTTACGTACCAAAATTGGTCCACACGGACCAAAGCAGTTTTGTTAAAAAAACGTCTATTCTTGGATAACTTCCGTCCATTATTACTCATCTTAAATATGGTGTTTCCTACTGCCCTGGA
Organism: Salvelinus fontinalis; assembly: GCF_029448725.1. Lineage (NCBI taxonomy): Eukaryota > Metazoa > Chordata > Actinopteri > Salmoniformes > Salmonidae > Salvelinus > Salvelinus fontinalis. Next base: position 51,589,670 of record NC_074677.1, read on the forward strand.
AAAGGGTGGTCTTCACTGATATATCCCTTAAACAATGCAGTCCTATTATTGCTCACCTAATTTCTATTTGGGGTAAAATTGAAAAACAATGTAACTAGGAATCAAAATGGCATGCCCAATATTTCACAATAATGCCTTGCGATCTGGAGGGCGGCCTTTTGCATACCCCCAATGGTCCAAAGGGAGAATCAGTACCTTTGCAGATATCATGGACAGTAATGGTTTGAGAACATTATAGGATTTTAAAGACACATTACACGCAACTCCTTTTTTTTCTATATTTACCATTTAAGTCAGCTATGCTGGCTATGGAGTCCCTTGGGAAACTCAACTACCGAACCATCCGATGATAGAATTTATAAATACATGATCTGGGTTCCCGAAAGGACTGATCTCTAAAATACATAAACAACTTTTGGAAAGCTCATTCTGGGCTAGCCATAAAAAAAGTATGATCCAAAGACCTAATTGAATCTGAAAATCCATTTAACTGGAACAGAAAATGGAAAAGAATTGACCTTGGCTTCCCGTAAAACGAACCATCAACTTGTACATTTTAAGTTTGTTCACAGACTTTATAACACCAAGGAAACACTTTACGATGAAATTGGCCCCAACTCTCAACTGTTCACTGTGTCCCTTAAATCAGGTAGGCACATTCCTTCATATCATGTGGGAGTGCCCTTCAGTTAAATGCTTCTGGGACAAAGTAACAAAATTAATTAATGTAAATATTCAATGCTTTGCATCTTATGTTACTTAACGATGATCGCTCCTAGAATATCTCAATCAATCAGAGATAACTACTGCTGGCAGGCAGCACTACCGCAAAAAAGATCTTGGCTCTTAGATGGCAATCACCTCACTCTCTCGCAATTCGCCAGCTCTAACAGAATTACCGACAGCGAGAATTAATGGTGCTAGTGAAGGAACAATTGAGGCCTGGACAAATATACTTTACTCTGTAAAGAATAATCTCAGCTAAATCCCAAAACATGCATACAAACTACACTGCCGGTCAAAAGTTTTAGAACACCTCCTTACACCTACTCATTCAAGGGTTTTTCTTTATCATTACTATTTTCTGCATTGTAGAATAATAGTGAAGACATCAAAACTATAAAATAACACATATGGAATCATGTAGTAACCAAAAAAAGTGTCAAACAGCTTTGCGCACGCTTGGCATTCTCTCAACCAGTTTTGAGGTAGTCACCTGGAATGCATTTCAATTAACAGGTGTGCCTTCTGAAAAGTTAATGTGTTTGAGACAATAAGTTGTTTTGTGACAAGGTAGGGGTTGTATACAGAAGATAGCCCTATTTGGTAAAAGACCAAGTCCATATTATGGCAAGAACAGCTCAAATAAGCAAAGAGAAACGACAGTCAATCTGGAAAATGTCAATATCTTTTCAAGTTTCTCCAAGAGCAGTCACAAAAACCATCAAGCGCTGATGAAACTGGCTCTCATGACGAACACAACAGGAATTGAAGACCCAGAGTTACCTCTGCTGCAGAGGATAAGTTCATTAGAGTTACCAGCCTCAGAAATTGCAGCTCAAATAAATGCTTCAGAGTTCAAGTAACAGACACATCTCAACATCATCTGTTCAGAGGAGACTGTGGGAATCATGCCTTTGTGGTCTAATTGCTGCAAACAAACCACTACTAAAGGACACCAATAAGAAGAAGAGACTTGCTTGGGCCAAGAAACACGAGCAATGGACATTAAACCGTGGGAATTTGTCCTTTGGTCTGATGAGTCCAAATTTGAGATTTTTGGTTCCAACCGCTGTGTCTTTGTGAGACGCGGTGTGGTAACAGATGACCTCCGCATGTGTATTTCCCACCGAGAACCACGGAGGAGGAGGTGTTATGGTGTATGGGGGTGCTTTGCTGGTGACACTGTCTGTGATTTCTTTAGAATTCAAGGCACACTAAACCAGCATGACTACCACAGTATTCTGCAGCGATACGCCACTCATCTGGTTTGGGCTTAGGGGGACTATCATTTGTTTTTCAACAGGACAATGACACAACACACCGGCTGGTGTAAGGGCTATTTTACCAAGAAGGAGAGTGATGGAGTGACTGCATCAGATGACCTGGCCTCCACAATCCCTAGAGTTCAACCAAATGAGATGGTTTGGGATGAGTCGGACCACAGAGTTAAGGAAAAGCAGCCCATATGTGTATATATACACATACACACACCTAAAAAATATATTTTTTACTTTCTTTGCTTTCAGGCCCACGAGGGAGGGGTTGTATGTGGAGGGTTTTCTTTGGCCGTCGGGAGGCTAGCAGGACGGTGGGGGGTCTGGGTGGTGACTGAAAAGCAACCCTAGTTGCTATGGGGGTGGGAAGGTGGGGGAAACATGGTTTCCGGGAGTTGGGGGGGTTAATGGAGACATGTTGGCTGGGTGGGGTTGGGGGAATGGGATGGGAGGTTGTGGGTGGAGGCACACTTTTTAGTGTTTCTTTTCCTGTTTAAACAGAATTTTTAAAACAATGTATTTCTTGCTTTAGTTTTTAATTTTGAGCGACAGTCCAGAAGGTACATGTTATTTAAACTGAATATATTAATTTAAATGGATATTGTACCTGTAACCCCCACACCAAAGAATAAAACAAATAAACTTAGTCCATACATATATATTTTTTTAAATAAAGCACATTTAACATACTCCATTTATTTTTTCCCTATCTCAAGAGGTTAAATAAAAAATATACTATAGTAAGTGCCTATTAAGTACCAAATAAAGTAACAGGGTTGACCGTAACAGGGTTGATGATTTCTTCTTAACCATTTACACTAGTGACGCACCGATATTACATTTTTGTCCGATACCGATATCCGATAGCACCACACGCGACAAGAAATTTCCCGCATTCCCGACCCACTCAGTTTTCCACTGCAAAGCACCAGAAAATGTTCCAAAAGAGTAGAACCAGTTTTTCTCTTAGCTGTTGAATCTTCCTAGAAGTGACACAGGGTTGATGGAGGGACATGTCAAAATGCTGATTTATTGAACTCTCTATGTCATCTATATTAAAGGGCATTTCATTTAATATAACAGGCTTTTATTAAAATTCAATATTGGTGCAGAATTTCTACTTAAAATATAAAAGGGTCACAAAAGGCAGTCTTTTCGTGGAACAACCCACCCATTTAATCGCAACAACACGTCTGAACCTCTCAGTTAGGCTACATGCTAGTGGAATATTTGTTTAATAACCACTTACAGGCATTGAGGCAGTCCTATTTTGGATTGTTAAGAAGAGGACATATGAAACTGCAGTTGAAGGATATTTACCCTCACTACATCTATCCAAGTCGTTTCTATTTGCGTACTAAGCTACAACAAGATGAAATACAGAAATGCATTCTGGGAATAAAAAAAGTACGTTCACCAAAGTGATGAATGCAATAGTTGTTATGTCTTATGAAAAACAAACCTGATAATATTTTTTTTTAAAAAGCACAAGTAAATCAAAACCTTAACCCCTTGGGAAAATGAGCATGTCTAATTCAAGGTGTGGTAGCTTATCAGAATGTAGAGATGACAGGAATCCTGGAGGATTCACGCTGCGCTTCAAGAAAAGGAGCACTTTGGGAGAAGACAACCAGACAACACAATGCTATCAGCTGCAGAGCCCCAGAGTAGAGATTGATTGACGGACGCGTGACAAGCAGGCTAATCCTCTGATTACTCAGTCTGTTAATCAACATTAAACACAGTGTGCGGACGTCCCATCCCGTGCATGCTGCTGTGGGTCAGTGTGAGGTGGTGAGAGAGATGGAGGCATAACAGCTTACCTGTGAACATGGCTTTGAAGTAGTCGCTGGAGGAGGCCATCATGGCGCGATGCACTGGGAAGGCTTCGTCTCCGTCCCCCGCCACCAGTGTGACATCACACAGTAATCCCTCTATCCTCAGCTGGTCAAATCCCTGGGAGGGGGAGAGAGAGAAAGAGGAGAGACCAGCCTGTTAGAGAGCTGCTCTGTGAGGCCTCTCGAGTGGCGCAGCGGTCTAAGGCACATAGGGGAGGGTTTGGCCAGACGGGACTTCCTTGTCCCATCACACGCTAGCGATTCCTTGTGGCGGGCCGGGCGACTGCAAGCTGACTTCGGTCGCCAGCTGGATGGTGTTTCCTCCAACACATTGGTGCAGCTGGCTTCCGGAAGCAGTGCGGCTTGGTCGTGTTTCGGAGGACGCATGTCTCTCGACCTTCACCTCTCCCGAGTCCATAGGGGAGTTGCAGCGATGGGACAAGACTGTAAACTACCAATTGGATTCCCACGAAATTGGGGAGAAAAAGAGGTATACATTTTTTTTTTTACAAATATAAAATAACAAAATAAATGTTTTAAAGAGAGCTGCTCTGTGTACTGTGTGGAGAGACCATGTCTGTCCTGAACCAGATTGGTATAAGGCCTGCCCAGACTGGTACACTGAGACTGGATTAGCCTAACTCAATCACTTCATGAAAAGACAAAGAGAAAAACACAGCCCCCTAAGCGTTACCGTTTCTTGACAACCTGCCTGCAAATAATTTCTGTGCTTATTGCAATGAAAACAAATAGGTCAAAAATGTATACCAAAAAGTAATTATTTGTCTATCTTTATACAAAGAATAAAAATGTATACCCCAAAATGTTTTTGTTGTTGTCTATCTTTATACAGAGAATGTTACAATACGTTTGTAAGTTCATATTCTGGTTGAATAAAAAAAATGGTAGAATAATTTTGGGTTAAACCAGCCAAACACATACATCTTAAATTAATTTCCCACAGAACTATAATGCTCACCAGTCTTAAAAGCAATATGTAGCAATGCTATTACATTTTCTACTTGTGTTTTTAAGCCCAGTGTTCAGTCACAGACTGAGGTCCCTATAAAGAACACAGTGAAGTCCAACAATGGCATCACTTTATGTGCATTGACGACCCTCACTGCTTAATTAGCATTCACTTAAAATGGTCAACAGTCGGTGTTCCCCACACATTTGAATTATGTTTTGCTCCCATGCAGCAACCGCCTGATGAGCATGTTAGCAGATGTAGCACTGAAAGTGAAGAGTCTTCTCTTGGCAAAATCATTTCTAGAATCCTATCCAGGCGTAGTTACAATATGTCCAGAAAACAACAGAAAATAGATGGGCTATAATAGATGACTGCTAACAAGGGATCGCAAGATGTGCCTTTTTCTAATGATCCAACAAGCTTTCAAATCATAACTTTGAATTTACCTCAGTGATGGTCGTTGTTAAACTCTGAAAATGTTCAGCCACGGACAAGTTGGTAGCAAGCCGACAGCTGTCAATGTTGTCAATCGATAGAGAAACCTTGCAGCGACAACAGAGATTGTGCCAATCTTATTTTCTGACTTGAGCAAGGTGCTGAATCACACGTATACACCCACCCAGAGCTGTGTTCCTAAAAAAAAATTCAACACACTCTTCAACAGCCCGACTGGTGTTCAACCTTCCCAAGTTCTCTCACGTCACCCCGCTCCTCCGCTCTCTCCACTGGCTTCCAGTTGAAGCTCGCATCCGCTACAAGACCATGGTGCTTGCCTACGGAGCTGTGAGGGGAATGGCACCTCAGTACCTTCAGGCTCTGATCAGGCCCTACACCCAAACAAGGGCACTGCGTTCATCCACCTCTGGCCTGCTCGCCTCCCTACCACTGAGGAAGTACAGTTCCCGCTCAGCCCAGTCAAAACTGTTCGCTGCTCTGGCACCCCAATGGTGGAACAATCTTCCCCACGACGCCAGGACAGCGGAGTCAATCACCACCTTCCGGAGACAACTGAAACCCCACCTCTTTAAGGAATACCTAGGATAGGATAAAGTAATCCTTCTGACCCCCCCCCCCCCCCTTAAAAGATTTAGATACACTATTGTAAAGTGGCTGTTCCACTGGATGTCATAAGGTGAACGCACCAATTTGTAAGTCGCTCTGGATAAGAGCGTCTGCTAAATGACTTAAATGTAAATGTAACAGCAGGTCTCAAAACTATTCACCGGTTAAAAGGCTATTACACTGTTGAATCGGGACCTTAGAAGCACTCTCCCTAACAACACGTCCACACAACACACCTCCATCATACTAACAGGTTGTGGAGTACACACAGTGTGAACAGGTCACACATTGATGAGTCCAGTAGCTTTCTGCCAGCGCCTGCCTGGCAGCCCCCATCTCTGTGACGACCTTCACGTGTGGACAGAGACTGGCATGGGCCAAGCAGGGCACGGAGCCTGACTCACTGGTGCTGATGCTTCATCAAACAGCTGGAGCCCAACACGCTGAGCCACTGTCTGTCTGCACTGAAGGAGTCACTACCATCGCTCTGTCATCCCCTTCAAAATCACAGCTAACTAGCCTACATAAATAATAAGTGATTTCATCTCCATTTCAATTGTCATCAAATTTTCTTTTTATCTTCTCATATGCAGAAGACATCTCGTTCTAAGCGTGCAAATGAAAAAAGTAGGCCATTGCAACTAGAGGGAACAACAGTCATTTCCATTATTTTAATCCAACTTCATGAAAGACAAGTCTTTGTCGAGAACATAAGTTTTCAATGTTCTTAGAACACAATTCTCTTCCTCCGCAGTGAATCAATTGAATAATTCACTGATCATTTTCCTCAACAAATGCAGCAGATAGGTTTGTAAGACAAGTCTTATCTCTTAGACAGCTTGCACACACAACCCTGATTTGTTCCACTGTTTACGTGCTTTGCTCTCCACGCGCATCGCATCCTGACTTTAGATGTGCCAGTGATTAGAGTGGGAGAGAACTTTATTTTTATAACATTGGTTGGTTTTTAAACGGGATAGTGAAGGCTAAACCCTGATGTGCTTATAACAAGTTTGACATTAGTCGTAAGAATTCCATAATATTAGGCAGAGCAAAGGAAGAAATGTGTGCAGTGTTTGAAGATTGCAAGTGTGAAGGAGAAGGAGAAACGACGTGTGATTAAGAGTTGCACACAATAGCCTAGACGATATTGTTTGAGACAGATGTGCATGATTGGTGCTGCCCATCGTTGAAGGTCTGCACAGGAACAATTTTTCTGTGTTTTAAAATAGAATTTTGAACAGAAAACCTGTTTGAAACAAAAGCAGGGTAATTTGTGTAATTGTTTTGTTGTGTTCAGAAATGTCTAGATATTTTTTGAGTTTGGTAAAGAAAGGCCCATAGTATCTTTGTCTGGCAAAGTTTCAGACGCCATACAGACATATTCAGGTCCATAATTATCAGATGAGCAAAAACGACTGCATAAAATAAATACAACTACTGAGCTATATTATATGCAAATTATTTTATACTAATACAATTGCTCAGATAAAGCAATTTTGTTTAACAAGTCATTTAAAAAAAAATCTAAAAAGATAGCGGTGAAAATTATTGGCACCCCTATCTTCATTACTCTAGCACCCTTCAATTTGCGAGGAGAATGCCCTCTTCAAACCATGGGTTTCAATGGGGTTCAAAGTCTGGACACTGAGAGATGCATTCTTTTTTGTTGTTGTCAATTAACCATTTCTTTGTGGATTTTGATGTGCGCTTGGGGTTATTGTCTTGCCATAAGATCCACTTGCGGCCAAGTGTCAGCCTCCTGGTTATCTTTTAATACTTGAATGACTTTTTCATTGGCAAGATAAGCAAACTTAGGGATGACATGCCAGCAACAAACGCTGACACTAGACATCCAAGTATATCTCACCAAATTATGAAAGACAAGAATTGTACTTTTGAATTCTGTAAAGTCAGCGTGGAAGAGGTGAAAAAATGGATGTCTATCAACAATGACAAGCCACCGGGGTCTGACAATCTGGATGGAAAATGACTGAGGATAATAGCAGATGATATTGCCACTCCTATTTAAGCCTACAAGAGAGCGTGTGTCCTCAGGCCTGGAGGGAAGCTCAAGTCATCCCGCTACCCAAGAATAGTAAAGCACCCTTTACTGGCTCAAATAGCTGACCAATCAGCCTGTTATCAACCCTTAGTAAACGTCATGGAAAAAATTGTGTTTGACCAGATACAATGCTTTTCACAGTAAACAAATTGACAACAGGATTTCAGCATGCTTATAGGGAAGGACACTCAAAAAGCACAGCACTTACACAAATGACTGATGATTTCCTGAGAGAAATTGATGTAATGGGTTTTACACCCCCTGCTATAATGTGGATAAAGAGTTACTTGTCTAACAGAATACAGAGGGTGTTCTTTAATGGAAGCCTCTCAAATATAATCCAGTTAAAATCAGGAATTCCCCAGGGTAGCTGTTAAGGGCCTTTGCTTTTTAAATTTTTTACTAACAACATGCCACTGACTTTGAGTAAAGCCAGAGTGTCTATGTATGCGGAAGACTCAACACTATACACGTCAGCTACTACAGTGACTGAAATGACTGCAACACTCAACAAAGAGCTGCAGTTAGTTTCAGAGTGGGTGGCAAAGAATAAATTAGCCCTAAATATTTCTAAAACTAAAAGCATTGTATTTGGAACAAAACACTCACTAAACCCTAAACCTCAACTAAATCTTGTAATACATAATGTGGAAGTTGAGACAACTAAACTGCTTGGAGTAACCCTAGATTGTAAACTGTCACGGTCAAAACATATTGATGCAGTAGTAGCTAAGATGGGGAGAAGTCTGTCTATTATAAAGCGATACTCTGCCTTCATAACACTATCAACAAGGCAGGTCCTACAGGCTCTAGTTTTGTCACACCTTGACTACTGTTCAGTAGTGTGGTCAGGTGCCACAAAAAAGGACTTAGGAAAATTGCACAGCTGGCCCTTGGATGTACACAGAGAGCTAATATTAATAATCTCTCCCGGCTGAAAGTGGAGGAGAGATTGACTTCATCACTAATTTTATTTATGAGAGGTACTGACATATTGAATGCACCGAGCTGTCTGTCTCACCTACTGGCACACAGCTCGGACACCCATGCATACCCCACAAGACATGCCACAAGAGGTCTCTTCACAGTCCCCAAGTCCAGAACAGACTATGGGAGGCACACAGTACTACATTGAGCCATGACTACATGGAACTCTATTCCACATCAAGTAACTCATGCCAGCAGTAAAATTTGATTTAAAAAAAAACACCTTATGGAACAGCGGGGACTGTGAAGCAACAGAAACATTGGCACACACACACACAAATAACATACGCACTATACATACACATGGATTTAGTACTGGAGTAGGGGCCTGAGGGCACACAGTGTGTTGTGAAATCTGTGAATGTATTGTAATGTTTTTAAAATTGTATAACTTGTTTGGGATAGGGGGCAGCATTTTCACTTTTGGATGAATAGCGTTCCCAGAGTGAACTGCCTCCTACTTAGTCCCAGATGCTAATATATGCATATTATTAGTAGTATTGGATAGAAAACACTCTGAAGTTTCTAAAACTGTTTGAATGATGTCTGTGAGTATAACAGAACTCATATGGCAGGCAGAAACCTGAGAAGAAATCCAAACAGGAAGTGGGAAATCTGAGGTTTGTAGTTTTTGAACTCACCCCTATCGAATACACAGTGGGATATGGGTTATTTTTCCACTTTCTAAGGCTTCCACTAGATGTCAACCGTCTTTAGAACGTGGTTTCAGACTTCTCACGTGAAGGGGGGCCGGATGGGAGCTGTTTGACTAAGGGGTCTGCCTACAACCTCGTTCTCAGTCACACGCTTTCACTTGAGAGGTTGCTCTCGTTCCAGTGCTTCTCTACAGACAATGGAATTCTCCGGTTGGAACATTATTTAACTTTTATGGTAAAAACATCCTAAAGATTGATTCTATACTTAGTTTGACAAGTTTCTTTGACCTGTAATATAACTTTTTGAACGTTTCGTCCGAATGGACCAGATCGCGCTTTTGGATTGTTTACCAAATGCCCTAACAAAAGAAGATATTGGACATAAATGATGGACATTATCGAACAAAACAAGCATTTATTGTGGAACTGCGATCCCTGGGAGTGCATTCTGTTGAAGATCATCAAAGGTGAGTGAATATTTTGACTACCCAACATGGCGGATATTTCTCTGACTGGTTTGGGCTCTGAGCGCTGTTCTCAGATAATGCCTTTTCCGTAAAGTTTTTTTGAAATCTGACACAGCGGTTGCATTAACTTCTTATGACTGCAGGGGCAGTATTGAGTAGCTTGGATGAAAGGTGCACAGAGGTGCCCAGAGTAAACGGCCTGCTCCTCAGTCATAGTTGCTAATATATGTATATTATTATTTGTATTGGATAGAAAACACTCTGAATTTTCTAAAACTGTTTGAATTATGTCTGTGAGTATAACAGAACTCATATGGCAGGCAAAAACCTGAGAAGTTCCACTTCCTGTTTGGATTTTTTCTGGGGCTGGTAGATTTTCAACCAAGCTTCCATTGAAATTACAGCGAGATATGGATGAGTTTTCACTTCCTACGGCTTCCACTAGATGTCAACAGTCAATAGAACTTTGTCTGATGACTCTACTGTGAAGGGGGGCCGAAGGAGACAGGAATGAGTAACCACTGCCATGAGGTGACCATGCATTCACCACGTGCGTTCACGTGAGAGGCAGCTCCGTTCCATCGCTCATTTGAAGTCAATGTAATTCTCCGGTTGGATCGTTATTCAAGATGCATGTTAACAACATTCTAAAGATTGATTCAATACATCGTTTGACATGTTTCTACTGACTGTTACGGAACTTTTGGACATTTTGTCACGTTTTAGTGAACGCGCTTTGTGACATTGGAATTGTTTACCAAACGCGCTAACCAAAGTAGCTAATTGGACATAAATAACGGACATTATCGAACAAATCAAGCATTTATTGTGGACCTGGGATTCCTGGGAGTGCATTCTGATGAAGATCATCAAAGGTAAGGAAACATTTATCATGTAATTTCTGGTTTCTGTTGACTCCAACATGGCGGCTAATTTGACTCTTGTTCTGAGCTCCGTCTCAGATTATTGCATGGTTTGCTTTTTCCGTAAAGTTTTTTTGAAATCTGACACAGCGGTTGCATTAAGGAGAGGTATATCTATAATTCCATGTGTATAACTTGTATTATGATCTACATTTATGATGAGTATTTCTGTTGAAACGATTTGGCTATGCACTATCACTGGATGTTTTTGGAACTAGTGAATGTAACGCGCCAATGTAAACTCAGATTTTTTGTTATAAATATGAACTTTATCAAACAAAACATGCATGTATTGTGTAACATGAAGTCCTACGAGTGTCATCTGATGAAGATCATCAAAGGTTAGTGATTCATTTTAGCTATATTTCTGCTTTTTGTGACTGCTATCTTTCGCTGGAAAAATGGCTGTGCTTATTGTGGTTTGGTGTGACCTAGCATAATCAATTGTAGTGCTTTCGCTGAAAAGCATATTTGAAATCGGACTCTTTGGTGGGATTAACAAGATTACCTTTAAAATGGTATAAGACACATGTATGTCTGAGGAATTTTAATTATGAGATTTCTGTTGTTTTGAATTTGGCGCCCTGCACTTTCACTGGCTGTTGTCATATCATCCCGTTACCGGGATTGCAGCCATAAGAGTTAAGGAGAAGTGTATCTAAAGTTTCATGTATAATAGCTGTATTTTCATCAACATTTATTATGAGTATTTCTGTGAATTTCATGTGGCTCTCTGCAATATCACTGCATGTTTTGGAACTACTGAATCTAACACACCAATGTAAAATAAGATTTTTGGATATAAATATGAACTTCACCGAACAAAACATACATGTATTGTGTAACATGAAGTCCTATGAGTGTCATTTGATGAAGATCATCAAAGGTTAGTGATTAATTCTATCTCTATTTGTGGTTTTTGTGACTCCTCTCTTTGGCGGGAAAAATGGCTGGGTTTTTCTGTGACTTGGTGGTGACCTAACATAATCGTTTATGGAGCTTTCGCTGTAAAGCATTTTTGAAATCAGACAATATGGCTGGATTAACGAGAATTGTATCTTTAAAATGGTGCCTAATACTTGTATGTTTGAGAGATTTGATTTATGAGATTTTTGTAGATTTGTATTTGACGCCCTGCAATTTTATTGGCTGTTGGCGAGAGGTTCCGCTAGGATAAACTAGGATAAGAGTAATGGGGATCCATAATAAATACAAATTCAGGTGGAATTGTATGAATTCTTCTTATCGTTTTAACATTAAGACATTCTTCCCATAAAATTTGGACAAATCCCTAATCATTAACTTTACCCAGTAACAGGATATTTTAGCGAAAACCTGGTTGTCTCTGCCAGGAGGCTGACACTTGGCCGCAAGTGGATCTTCCAGCAAGACAATAGCCCAAGCATTTAAAATAAGCATTTTGCAATGGCCATCTCAGTCTTCGGACTTGAACACCATTGAAAACCTGTAGTTTGAATTGGAGAGGGCAGTCCATAAGAGGAGACAAATGATATCAAGGATCTAGAAAGATTTTGTACAGAGGAATGGTCTAAGATCCCTCCCAATCTCATAAAACATTTTAGAAAAAGGTGCCAATAATTCTGACCCCTCTCTTTGAGATTTTGTTTTCTTACTTGTTAATAAAATCTCTTTCACTGAGCAATTGTAATAGTATAAAATAATAATATCTATAATTTACAACTTCAGTATTTTAATTACTTAATTCAGTCTTTTTTGCTCATCTTTATAAAGGCTGACAATATTTATGGACCTGCCTGTATAGCTATCATTTCAATCAATCACAGGACCTCTGAAGGCATATTCAAATTACCCTGACATATTTCATTATGGCTTTTAAGAGGTTCATCAATCTGTCCATCCTCCCCAGCAGCACAATCTCTCAGTCTCTCTCCACTACTACTCACCTGAAGGACCACTGAGCTGTGCGTGTTGCTCGTAAAGAAGCGAGTGTTTCCGGTTTTTGAAGCCTGTAGGTGGGCAGAGATGCCCATGTCACCACACCCCAGCGACACTTTCATGTGAGGGTCGTCGTCCTCCACGAGGGATCTTTAGGGGAGGCAGAGGGAGGGGAAAGAGAAAGGGGAAAAAAGGGAGAGAGGGAAAGGGACGTTTAGCTTATAATCATGCAGTACAAGCACGGATTTACATTAAAATCAACTCATTGAGTGTGTTTTGTATGCAGATTCACTAGCCTACATGATGAGAGAATCTTGAGATTTTCCTGATGTTTCATGCACAGCGGCTGGGGAAAGGGGTTTTAGGAAAAAGGTCAATAAATACACAGCACAACAAGGGGAGAGCTTAGCTAAGACATTTGCGTTCTCCTAATCAGGCATATAGCTCATGAATTAAAATGTCTACATTAACACCAAACAATACACAAGGACGCTCACACACACACCTGAAAATGGTGCTTATATACAGGGACGTAAGGACAGGCAGTCACACTACAAGGCAAAGGTAACTACGAGCTAAGAGTAAACATCCCCAGCCGGGCCCCTCCCTGCAGCAGACCTCGCCATGCTCTCATTGGGACTGTGATAGAATAACACGACTCAGGCCAACCATAGCGGTGTTCTCAAGTTCCATCATTAGCTCTCCACTCCAAACCTGATGAAGTCCTACTGGTGCTCTATGCCAGGGGTTCCCAAACTCTTTTTAATTTGGGACCTACCAATTGAGGTGTCTTGAGTCGCGACCCACAAAAAATGGTTGAAAAAACATACAGACCAAAGAATAAGTCAACAATATCATCATGGCAGCAGAGAGAACATTTTGTAGTTTTAAAGCACATTTTTCTGCCATTCTATACATTTCCCAGTGGCTAATGCTGTGTTCTTATGCTTAAATAGTATACAATCAATAGGGGACTCATTGTCCAGCTTTATTGTTGTTTTTAAGCTTTTAAGTTCTCAAAGAGCTATAGCTAGGCTATTTTAAAAATATATATATTTTTAAATTATTTATTTAACTAGGCAAGTCAGTTAAGAACACATTCTTATTAACAATGACAGCCTATATATAGGTCCATTATCATGTCTACATACTTTAGATTTGAAAGCATTTCCCCCCCTATATGCACACACACAGTACCAGTCAAAAGTTTGGACAAACCTACATATAAGGGGTTTTCTTTATTTTTACTATTTTCTACATTGTAGAATAATAGTGAAGACATCAAAACTATGAAATAACACATAGAATCATGTGGTAAAAAAAAAAAAGTTAAACAAATCAAAACATATTTTATATTTGAGATTCTTCAAAGTAGCCACCCTTTGCCTTGATGACAGCTTTGCACACTCTTGGAATTCACTCAACCAGCTTGGCCAAATTGAGCAATCGGGAGAGAGCGGCCTTAGTCAAGGAGGTGACCAATAACCTGATGGTCACTCTGAAAGAGCTCCAGAGTTCCTCTGTGGAGATGGGAGAACCTTCCAGAAGGACAACCATCTCCGCACCAATCAGGCCTTTATGGTAGAGTGGCCAGACGTTAGCCACTTCTCAGTAAAAGATACGATGGCCCGCTTGCAGTTTGCCAAAAAAGAGTTTGCACCTAAAAGACTCTCAGACTATAAAAAACAAGGTTCTCTGGTCTGATGAAACCAAGATTGAACTCTTTGGCCTGAATGCCAAGCGTCACGTCTGGAGAAAACCTGGCACCATCTCTATGGTGAATCACGGTGGTGGCGGCATCATGCTGTGGGGATGTTTTTCAGTGGCAGGGACTGGGAGACTAGTCAGGATTGAGGGAAAGATGAACAGAGCAGAGTACAGAAAGATCCTTGATGAAAATCTGCTCCAGCGTGCTCAGGACCTCAGAATGTGGTGAAGGTTCACCTTCCAACAGGACAAAGACCCTAAGCACAGGCAAGGCCACGCAGTAGTGCCTTTGGGACAAGTCTCAAAGTCCTTGAGTGGCCCAGCCAGAGCCCAGACTTGAACCAAATAGAACATCTCTGGAGAGACCTGAAAATAGCTGTACAGCAACGCTCTCCATCCAACCTGACAGAGCTTGAGAGGATCTTCGGAGAAGAATGGGAGAAACTCTCCAAATACAGGTGTGCCAAGCTTGTAGCTTCCTATCCAAGACTCGTTACTGTAATCACTGCCAAATGTGCCTTAACAAAGTACTGAGTAAAGGGTCTGAATACTTATGTAATTGTGATATTTCAGTTTTCATTTAGATCACATTTGCAAACACGCACAGTGTATTCAGAAAGTATTCAGACCCCTTGAATATTAAATTAAATCTAAATGTTTTTTTTAATGCACAAAAAAAGTAATCCCACGACCCACCTGGACACCTGCCATGACCTACAAGTGGGCCTATCCCACATATTGGGAACTATTTCTCTATGCAACACGAACGCAACATCTCGTTAACTACAGCAACTTTAATTAGGCCTACAATTACTGGAGACCAGTATTTTCCACTGGTTATTAGGGCACGGCCGCTAACTGACCACGGGGGTCATATTAACTTCAGAGTTACGGCAGAGTTGCAAATAAAAAGCCATCTCTCACACTGGCCAATAAAAAGAAAAGATTAAGATGGGCAAAAGAACACAGACACTGGACAGAGGAACTCTGCCTAGAAGGCCAGCATCCCGGAGTCGACTCTTTACTGTTGACGTTGAGACTGGTGTTTTGTGGGTACTATTTAATGAAGCTGCCAGTTGAGGACTTGTGAGGCGGGGCCTCCCACTCTTTCTATTCTGGTTAGAGTCAGTTTGCGCTGTTCTGTGAAGGGAGAAGTACACAGCGTTGTACAAGATCTTCAGTTTCTTGGCAATTTCTCGCATGGAATAGCCTTCATTTCTCAGAACAAGAATAGACTGACGAGTTTTAGAAGAAAGGTCTTTGTTTCTGGCCATTTTGAGCATGTAATCGAACCCACAAATGCTGATGCTCCAGATAATCAACTAGTCTAAAGAAGGACAGTTTTATTGCTTCTTTAATCATAACAACAGTTTTCATCTGTGCTAACATAACTGCAAAAGGGTTTTCTAATGATCAATTAGTCTTTTAAAATGATCAACTTGGATTATCTAACACAACGTGACATTGGAACACAGGAGGGATGGTTGCTGATAATGGGCCTCTATGTCTCTATGTAGATATTTCATATTTTTATTTTATTTTATTATTATTATTATTATTATTTTAAATCAGCCGTTTCCAGCTACAATAGTCATTTACAACATTAACATGTCGACACTGTATTTCTGATAAATTTGATGTTATTTTAATGGACCATTTTTTAACATTTTCTTTCAAAAACAAGGACATTTCTAAGTGACCACAAACTTTTGAAAGATAGTGTAAAAAAAACAATATATTATTATATATAGTTTTTATGCTACCCCACCATGTGAAAAAAGTTATGTAATCAACAGCCAATGTTTACTTTTTAATGTGGGCTATGAAAGTCCACAGTAGTTTTGACAGCAGTGGCGGCCACTGATTGGCTGAATACCAGGACGCGAGGTGGTTGGAGTTGTCAATAAAGCAGCATGACAGAAATATGATGACGTTTTCAAACTACCGGTGAATTTCTTTCAGAAGATATATAAAGAGATCTGAGCATTTGAATAACAGCATAAATACACCTATTTCTCTTTTGCATATCAAAAACCGACTGACCACTACTGCACATGCTGCCACTGTTTTGAACAGATTAGATTATATTATTTAGAACGAGCAGCCAGTTCACGAACGAGTGCACCAGGGAGAACGCAACAAGCAGCATGCAGATGCAATAAGTGAAACCCCGCCCCAACCCCTCTTGACAGTGGACAGAAATTCTTTACGTTTTAAAGTTAATTTCATGCAATTCTACACATTTTATTTATTTCTATTTCAGGGTTTCTCTCACAACCCCATTTTCAAATCAGGTGATCCCACATGGGGACGCGACCCCTAGTTTGGGAAACGCTGTGTTAAACACACGATACGATGATCATCCAGGACTGCTGAGTCTCTAACGAATGGAAGTCGATGAGCCAGTCAGGGGGTCAGGTGATACTATCAGGAATGTTTCTACAGGGAGGTGGAGATGGATGGCCTAGTGGGCTCTAGATAGCGGTTGTTCAGGGTCAACACCACCACAACTAGATGTGGAGGAGTATTCATGGCTACAGGATCAGGAGCAATCACACTGACACACAGCGTACTGGTACATTTACCCTGTCAGGTGGTAAGTCGTAGAGGCAGCGAGGAGAGAGTGGGTTGTCCAAACCACAAAGGAGTGTTGGCGGCTGCCGGAACGAAACAAAGAGAACAACAGCTAGAGCAACCCAGTCATAAAATACATAACTCGGACTCCAACCAACAGCACGAAACAAACAAACACAGACGTCATCGGAAGTTTCATCCATCAACAGCAGATTTGTAGTGAAAACACCAAACACACACACACGCTATGCTACAAACACGTCCGTATGCGACTACAAATATGCACTGACTAGGCTACACAAATTTTTCACACAAATAAATACACAAAAGTCAGTTAGGCCTATATCAAATCTTCTGCTGTGTGTGTGTGTGGGTGGTGGATGGCAGTTTAATTTTTTATTAACAAGATGCTTAAACATGCCAAGAATCATATGCTTTATGGAATGGAGACCGTGAACCATTTCTTAGAAATACATCAGGGAATAATTAATTAAATTGGTTAAATTGAATGGGGGTAGGCGTGCGATGCGTCTTAATTGCTTTTGTAAATTGGATGATGACTATAATGAAAACTTGCATCTTAAAGGCCCAATGCAGAATGTTATTATCTCAATAGCTAATCATTTCTGGGTAACAATTACTTAAGTACCTTACTGTGATAGTTTATTTTTGATCATTTTAATTGAAAACTAAAGTAGCTTCTTATCTAGAGCAATTTCTCAAGTGAGAATTCTGCTAGGACTGTCTGAGCATGGCCTGAGTGGGGAGAGGGAAACTGAAAACTAGCTGTTATTGGCAAAGTGGTTTGGAACTCTTTCTTATTGGCCTATTAACTAATTTGTCACCAGGCAGGTAAAACCTCTATCCCAAGCCTCCCGAGAGGTGTAGCGGTCTAAGGCACTGCATCGCAGTGCCAGAGGCGTCACTACAGATCTGGGTTTGATCACTGGCTGTGACGCACCCGGCCGCAACCGGGAGACCCATGAGGCGGCGCACAATTGGCCCAGCGTCATCCGGGTCAGGCCGGCTGGGTTGTCCTTCGCTCTCTATCCTACCAAAACAGGCTGACATTTCAGGCAGTCTTTTCAAACAGCTCTTACACTAAAAGAGCATTATCATCATTTTCACAGTATTATTCCAGCCTCAGCGTGCTTAGAAAGATGGAAATCCGCACACTGGCAAAAAATAGGAAATATTTCTGTTAGTGAACAGTGTCTATTTCCTCTCCTCTGTTTGAGGGATACATTTTTTTAGAAGTGGGATAGTATTGGATTAAAACTAAACCTACAGGAGCAATGGCAGGGAAACAGGAAGTTGTCAAACTATCTAACTACTTAATGGGAACCTCCATCTACAATGAGGAAATAAAACAAATTGACAGACGCTCATTCTTCAAACTAAATGTTTGGTAGGCCATTTCTACACTTCCTGTTGGTGAGACAATCATTAGAATTAAGAGCCTCTTCACACTTACTACACTTTTCGTAAAAATACCGTCGGCTACACATATTACTCAAATGTAAACATGAGTACTTGCTACGTGTCGACACTCGGCTAACAGTCGCCCCCCCTTGAAGCAGGGCAGTGTAAACAGAATAGTCTCGTTGAGCCAACACTCCTACAGTATAAATGCTAATAGCAGAGCAATGTTTTTAAAACAACTTAAATGTTTAGATATTTTCCTACTATTTGAGACTCATTTTATTGAGTTTATACCTGAAACAGGCTGTTACATTCTGAAAATGTTGCAGTAGCTGCCAGCTGCACTGAGCCACATACAACTATGGAAGCCCATCTCCACAAACAAAAACAAAAAATGTCAAATGCAGATCATACAAATAGATGTTTTTTCATTTGTAACATTGTGTGGTGATTTCAGAGGTGGCACTACAGGTCTCAGAGTGGTGGGTGGGTAATTGTTTTCCGGGGGGCACCAGAGTTTTCCTGGTCTGGTAGTAGGCTAACCTAACCAACTTCGGACCCTAGTTGTAGCATATGACATAGTAATAAATCACTGTAAAAAATGTTTTATACGGGCTATGATGGGACCAGATTCTTTGTCTAATCAGGTCATATGTTGTTTGTTTTTTAAACTCCTGGCCCTACTGAGGATGAAAACATTAAAACCCTTTTAATTTAATTTTTAATTTTACTAGGTTAGTCAGTTAAGAACGCATTTTTATTTACAATGACAGCCTAGGAACAGTGGGTTAACTGCTTTGGTCAGGTTGCAGAACGACAGACATTTTGCCTTGTCAGCTCGGGGATTCGATCGAGCAACCTTTCGGTCACTGACCCAACGCTCTAACCACTAGGCTACTTGCGACCCCTTTACACAGAGAAAAGAGACCATTTCGATTGGACAGTGAAACCAACAGGGCTGAGCTTGCTGCATGCAGGGTTGCATTGTATATACTCATACAGTTATCAGAATGTTGTCGATTGAATACGTCCAGTCAATCATTTTGGATTAACCCCTAAGGTCGATCTCCGTGCCCCCGCTGAAATCTATTTAGCGTAATAAAAATAAATTGCCATAAAAATATGTCTGTTTAAAAAGACCACCACAAAGTTTGAATATAAACAAAAATAACTGCCTATTTTAGGCTATAAATACATAGCTTAGGCTATTAAAACATGACCTTGCGTTTTCCCTGGCCAGGCTTCTCTGGACTACCTGCAGCTGTGGTTGTTATCAGTAGGGTACAGTTGACCAGACTGAAGCACAGACTAATTGTGCACGTTGACAAATCATGAGGCACTTTATATGTTTTATGGCGGGTATGAGCTTCCATATCAAACAGCTCGTTGCAGTGAATTCACTTATACCCCCGTTTTCAGTCACAACGGTTATACGTGAATTCACTGCAACAAGCTGTTTTATATGGAAGCAAGCCCATGTTAGTCTATGCTTCAGTCTGGTCAACTGTATCCTGGCGCTGCCTTTTTTTGTTTTGATTTTATCTAACTGACCAACTTCATTCAATTATTTGAATTCCATTTTCTTTTTTGGGAGGGAGTGAGCTCAATGCGCACATCCCAGTTTCTCTAGAGATAAATCAGACCCAGCTTGAACTGTGCGACATAGTAGGTAGGGAGTTGTTTCCAAAAGGCCAACATTCTACTCAGTTTAGCGGTAATAAACTACAATGACCATAATCCTTTGCGCATCTACTTGACCGGTCTTTGTTTCTTTTACGCCTGCTACAGAAGAGAGAAGAATGCGCGATCGCCCGGTGATATAGAGAGCCATCTCTAGCTGAAAATACATGATCTAAGTGATTAATAGTTGGTATTCAGCAGTCATAAAAATATTCCTTATTTACTTGAGAAATATAAAATAGGGATTTTGTCAGAGCGCATAGGCAGCATCTCTATAAAGATGAGATGACTTGGAATTAAATCATAAAGTAATCAAATAAAACAAACGTAACATACACAACAACTGAAATACTGTATTACAGCTAAGTGAATAAATGATGGTTCATAAGTGATAAGCAGTAATGGGCAGCCACGACCATCATGGGACTTGTTTTATTGTGTGTTGTTACAGCATTCAACCCACATAATGCATAGTCCCTTTAGTGTTTTAAGATAATCGAAACCAAAAACCGTGATTCTTTTTGAACCGAAAACCCAAAAAATCAAAAAGCACTGATCGCTCAGCACTAGTCTCTATGCACACTCACAGGACCCTACACACTCATGCACTCCAACACACACACACACGCATAACACGCACACACATTTATACTGACTCTACACACACACACACACACACACTCACATTCATTCACGATATACGCCGCTGCTACTCTGTATCATATATCCTGATGCCTAGTCACCTTACCCCTATACATATCTACCTCTATCACGCCAGTATCCCTGCACATTGTAAATATGCTACTGGAACTGACCCTGTGTATATAGCTGAATAACTTCCTTGTGTACTTATTTCTAATGTGTTTTTGTTCTAACTCGTGTTATTTTTACTATATTGACTACTGCAGCGGTGGGTTTAGCGCGTGCAAGAAAGGCATTTCACTGTACTTGTGCACGTGACATTAAAATGCGAAACTTACCACATGTAATGATTTGCATGACATTGATAAAAAAATGAAGCCTGGTTTGTTGCAATGTTCTAAGGTAGACCTACTGTACTTTTACATTTGTATGAGAGGGTCAATCGTTCATTTTTGATAGGATTATGTTACTTGATGAAGACTTGCTTTCAGCAACTCTGCGCTTTTGTCTTGAAGCTAAAATGTAATGAGTGTAGCCTACAGATGAGAAAATAAACCCTTCAATTGTCTGCACATGCTTGTGAATTATTGCTTTATTCAAGAGTGTAATATGATTTGGTTGCATTATTCAATAGCTTAGTGTAATATGTTTCAGAAGAAACTGTCATTGTTGAATAGTTTGTGCTTGCTGGCTAGTGGCTACTGTGATATTTACGGTCATTTAGAGCTGCTGACCAAGAATGTCGCGTTGCCAGCGACAACGACAGGTAAGGCAAGGATGCAATGTGAATTTAAAACTAGAAATCTCTTTCGCCACCCCGCTCCTCAGACTCTCCTTCATATCTCTTAGTGGGAATAGGGCCTTAGAATATCAAAATAGAGACAATCCCTTTACAGAACTGCAACAAAGAAACACACAACACCACTACCACCACAAACACCAACAAAAGATGGCTAATTGTCTCCCCCAGGGAGCTGGTTATCAGTATAATTAAATGGCTCGATACTGTGCAGCATTCCACACCAACCAAAGCTGCAAGTTGAGTTGAACAATGCTGTAGTTTGAGCATGGTTCCCCCCAAACACCAGAACAGGCTCAAATCAAATCAAGCTTTCATTATCCAACAGACATGGAACGCAACGTAATGTGCTTTACAGGAAAAAACAAATGATACCATTTGCTACCTGGGCTGCACCTCATGATGGAAAAAGCCAACAATTAAACCCTGCCTGTGTCATCCTGTGCCATATGACAGTACCACAAAGGATGGAAAAAGACCCTGGGAAACTCAAATAACCTCCATTCTCCTCTACTGTATCAACGTTACAGAGGCAGACAGTGCACCGCTTTATAAAACCAGGACTTTGTTTCAGACAGGTGAGAGAAACGAGCAGCAATGTACCTAAAATAGAGAATCAACATAACATATTTTTTCAATCATTCATAATGATGAACTACAGCATGTTCCAGGTACTGGTGAGAGAAGCAGCTGTGATGTGATTTCATGTCGTGCCAGACCTTCTGCTCCCTGTGAATGAGATTCACTGAAGAACTTAGCACATCCCAGTCTTTGATTACCCAACATCCCTTTTAACTTTGTTGGACCCGACGGTCGCCTCTTAATTAAGCTTTGAGGGAGCGGCCAGATCAAACAGAAAGGTGTCTTTTCACTTTTTTATCCAACTACCTTTAAAACCAGGACGTTGCTGACTAGAAGAGAATAAATGGTTGACGGCTGTTAGTGTTTGTATCCATATGCAAAGAAAGCACCAAGCACTCGAATGAAGACAAAAACAACATTGATTAATTTACAAAAAATGTTACGTGCATTACAATACCAGCTCTGAAGTCGCTCAGAATTCTTCACTTAGACAACAGTAGCTATGATGTAATATAAACAGCAGACACTCTTACTAATAGGAGGGCTCATTTAGACCGCAAACAGATGCCACTCCATTGTTAAGACGACATAGCAGCTACAAACACTGTTTGATTGATCATGCAACCCTCTGGTATCATCACCTGCTATATCATTTCACTACATGCAATTTGAGTGAAGGTTGGTGAGTATCTATCGAGAAGGATTATGCAAAGACAATTGACATTTCTGATATGAAGGAGAACAGACTTCCTGAGGTTTTTCAGTCACGCAATATGAGTCACCACATCATGCACCAAATGTGCTTCCTGTGAAACACTAAGTCCTCCAGCATTCATCCAGCAGTATTATCAGCAGATTTTGGCTTTCATAATTTAAAAAGTCAGGAAGATAGATATGCTAATGAAGACACAGAGCTGCCATCCTATCTGAGCGGTGTGGAACATAAATAAACCTTGGGGGTGAGTACAGTTTATGAGCAGGAGCCAAACAAAACACACAGCGGCATATATTCTCCACTGACTGTCTCAGCGGCAGACGGTGCTGCATGAGTTTGACAACATTTTCTCGTAAAAGGCCAATTCTATTAAGAGACTTACCAACGGCAATAAAATACCCACCCTCTCCGATCTCCCCCACCTGCACAGGCCTATATCCATTCACATAGATAAGACATTCAAACTTCAGCCAGCCTTCTATTTATATTTCTGTAGAAAAGGTTAATTGCGGCCGTTTTGTGAACACAAAGGTATGATTCATTAGAAAACACTGCCAGGGGGAGAGAGAGCAAGAACTCTGAAATTTAGAGAAACCTTTCAAGCATTATTACTATTGTGTTGAAGATCCTGAGTATTGTGTAATCACATTTATATTGGGTTTTTGAGGATGTGCTGTTCCCATTGTATTACCGTACTGAATTGACAGGCAGGGGGCACAGAACATGTAGGCTTGATGAGTATTGGAGTGTTGTGGAAAACATTGGACAATCAAACAGGTCAAACCAGGAGAAAATGTGGTACTATTGGGTTTAGCTGCCTATCACAGTGGACTGGGGCCTGGGGGGCCCTATATCATTGCTGTACCTGCCAGGGTAGATACACACTCCCCTAGATACAACATTCATGTAAATGCAGTGGAGGGCCGAACAGATTTTTTTGTTTGTCAAAATCAACGTGGGCCAGAAAAAGGGCAGCTATTTGATATACATACTTTCTATCTAGTTTTAGATTGGTTATTTACTATTTTTCTTAAATAACTATTTTCCCTCGCTATTATACAGGGCTATTTCCTAACTAGGAAATCAGGGTGTTGTGCTTCTCCACACACCATGAAAAATAAATCCACTTCTGTTTAATTTCTTGTCAATCACCTTATAATTAGGCCTAGTAATGAAACGTTAGGCCTATGATGTCATTTCCTGAGCAGATCGTACAGCTTATACTAATTCGTCTTATGGCCTTGTCGTTCAGTGGTTAACATGGGGGCCGAACAATCCTATGGACATTGGCTGAGGAATACAGATGGGGAAATGTTTAAGAATGATTTTATAGTGCAAGCGTAAACAACTGAATATCATTGCTGGTTTTACCAGTGTCCTTGAGGCGAGGATGAAATGAACTGTTGAGGACTTGGAATTGCCTTGAATTCCCATTGAACTTCCAGTTATTTCAGGGCTTCCGGGCAGTGCACCTTTGCCATTCCTCCCAAGCATGAAATCTGCACCACAGGCAGAGGCTATATTTAGGCCTGAGTGAGATCACTGCAGACAAACACACAGACCAGGATCCATAATAATCTCCAGCTAACACACAATCACACATTAATACACACCAACTCCTCCTAAAATACCACCCTGTCCCTGGATCTCTGGTTATATGTTAGCATACATACATCCACACATGCTGCTCTCTCCATGTTGAAAACGGCCATATCTAGAGAAAGGGGAGAAGCTACGCACACAGATGGAGGCCATTCCGCTCCGTTACAGTAGGCTACATGGAGGAACCACAGAGGAACCTATAATGAGAGGGCTAACGTCACATCAGGCCATCTAAAAACACATCACACAACGTATAAAAGTCCAAATAGCAGCTGGGTCGGGCTGGACAGGGCATGGCTCAGTATTAAATGTTACAGTTCCACTCTTTTTGGTTGTCATTTTTACAGGGGAAAGGCTATTTTGCTGTCCTAACGGAAGAGACAAAGAGCTATATGCAATGGTAAAATATGTTGTTTATAGCCCTAGCCTAGGCCTGTACTTTAATGATGATTGAGAACCTAAATATATCATGTGAGAATTGGTGGCTTCAGCTTAATTTAAGCTTATAAGCAACACCCCATCAAGACTGGGGTCAAGTCCATCTTAATTCAAAGCAATTCAGGAAATAAACTGTTTTATATACAATTACGGACATAGTTATGGCAGAAGTTTATTGAAGAAAATGTTGAAATTGACTAATTGAAAATGAATTTTTCCCATGCTGTCATTTATGTTCTGGAATGATTATCCTGAACATATCTCAGGCAGAGAATTGATGTAACTGTAAAACTGTGCACATTTAGCCTTAATACAATGTTCTTTTACAGATGTACCTCAAACACTGAACACTAAAGGTATATTCAGAATTTTGGGTACTGTGGGAATTTCTCAGTGTTCTATATGTTAATATAATGTGTGGATGGGAAAATTCATACATTCCATGCGTATGTTTACTTAAGGGAGTTTACTCAAACAGGGCATGGACAACTGGAATTTCAACAAAAGGTACAGTATGCATCCACTCAGAAGGCCTCTCTCTGGTTATAGAAAGGGAAGGTTAACTCATGATGTGCTTTGCTAGTCATGTAGGCTACATACCTCATTCAGAATTGAGACATTGTATGGTAATAAGTAGCAATGAATGATACAGAATGTACCTTTCAATATCTAATATAAATGATCTATCTACTGTATGGTAAAGCATATGGAGACCGTCTCAATTCTTCTTGCTATAAAGAACTACAAACAGAGCCTGAAATTCCATTCGAAATATTCTGATAAAATGAAGCCAAAAATCACACACATTCATCAACAACCATGAGCCTTTCAATCTAGCCTGAAGCACGAAGCAATGTACCAATGTGAGTTTTCACTTGACACTAGCCAGAATTGGCAGCATTTTGCTCCTGAGGATGCCAGTCCTCCAAACCAAATTAAGCCAGGTTACTGTTCACTAGTGAGGAGATAACCGGATCCCCACCATTTACGTTCAGCTAGCCTAGCAGGGTGACTGACAGAGGGCATGATAGGGGGGGGGGCATCTCTCACACAGAAGGGGGAGATGGAAGGATGAGAGCCTGGATGCACCTTCCCTATTCTGCCCCCCCCCTCCAGAGAAGCAGCAGCAGTAGCAGCAGACGACAATAACTCCTAAACCAGGGTGCGCCAGACGCCCTGACAAAGCCATGCAGCCTCCTCCCAAGCTTGCTGTGGCGGCCAGCAGTCTTTGCAGATAAACACAGCCCCAAGGAGGGCGGAGGGTGGCGGACGTGGTCCTAGCCCCTGAAAAAACTAAATGGGCCACGGCCATGGATAATGAGCCACACTGCTCTAGAGGACAGTGTTCCGCTAGTTGGCCAGGCACAAAGGAGGGTATTAAATCGACCGCTCTCGACACGCAACAATGCTCCCGTCATATTCCGCCCAATTAGGCTGCAATGAGAGAGGGGGACACAACAACTAAAAAAGAAAGCAGAAAATACACCACCACCACCACAGCATGATGTGCATAACAAATGGTTATTTATTAAGATGTGATTGCCATTTCTGTCTTTACTCACATGTAGGCAGGAGAGAGCGGTGAGGACCTGGATGTCTTAAGAACTGGTACTGGGAATTTCCAGCTGACAGGAGAACCGCTTTTCCATTTCAACGGCATTTTGTTGTCACCAGCACGGAGCTACAGCGCTAACAACGGCAAAGAGCATTTCCACGAACAGGCTTCCAGCGAGGGCTTCCATCCCACTCTGCCCACTCGGATCAGAGGGAGGGAGAGCAGCAGCGACAGGGGTGGAGTGGTACAGGCAGCAGCAGTGCAGGCTACACACAGGTTTATGACACTAGTGGCAGGAGTGAGAAGAAGCCAACGGATCCTATCTCCTGTGCCTACTGGGCCAACTCACAGTCATCTCCTGTTAGAGGGGGAAAAGCTCTCCGGTCCTGTCGCCCTTTGAGGCTGTGCCGACTCTAGCCCAGCAGCTCAACAACAGTGCCACCTTGTTAAAGGAGCGGCGACTGCAGTGCTGGGCTTGTTATAGGGAGAGGTGGAGGGAGGAGTAGATAAAGGGAGGGGGGGAAAAAACGCTAGCATCTGCCCACCCTTAGAGAGCAGTGCCTAAAATACCACTAGTTTACACTGGGAAATAAAAATAGAAAGAAAAAAATTACATTTGGATTTCTTTGAGGAATATCAAAGTAAATTTGGAGTCACGTGATGAAATGTGTCGTCGTCCCACTACAACTGGTCGGGAAAGCATGCAGTTTATTAGGCTACAGATGAAATAAACGTGAACTTCACAGGGTGGTGAAAGTGCAAGGTGATGAACTTGATGCTCCTTTCCAATAAATATCGAGGTTCTTATTCTGGTGACATGATCATCGATGCTTGGCTGCCGTTAAATAAAAATAATCTCTCTTTTTTCCATAATAATGTCATCATGAAAGCTATAGGTGGTCTCTAGCTAACAGATAGCTAGAGACTGTTCGCCACCAGCGCTAGAGACTGTTCGCCAGCAGCGCTAGAGACTGTTCGCCACCAGCGCTATCTGTTAGCTAGAGACTGTTAGCCACCAGCGCTAACAGTCTCTAGCGCTGGTGGCTAACAGTCTCTAGCGCTGGTGGCTAACAGTCTCTAGCGCTGGGGGCTAACAGTCTCTAGCGCTGGGGGCTAACAGTCTCTAGCGCTGGGGGCTAACAGTCTCTAGCGCTGGGGGCTAACAGTCTCTAGCGCTGGGGGCTAACAGTCTCTAGCGCTGGGGGCTAACAGTCTCTAGCGCTGGGGGCTAACAGTCTCTAGCGCTGGGGGCTAACAGTCTCTAGCGCTGGGGGCTAACAGTCTCTAGCGCTGGTGGCTAACAGTCTCTAGCGCTGGTGGCTAACAGTCTCTAGCGCTGGTGGCTAACAGTCTCTAGCGCTGGTGGCTAACAGCCTCTAGCGCTGGTGGCAAACAGCCTCCAGCGCTGGTGGCTAACAGCCTCTAGCGCTGGTGGCAAACAGCCTCCAGCGCTGGTGGCTAACAGTCTCTAGCTAACAGATAGCGCTGGTGGCTAGAGCACACGTGCCACTACCAGAGTGTTTGCATGAAAACAAAAGTCGCCAACTGGATGGAAACCTAGCTAGTGTGACTTCACACACACCTGCATAGGTGTAATTCCAAGTAGGACAAAGAGTATATCATAAAAATATCATTACAGTTCTATGGACTACATGGCCCCCTACACCTTTGGAGGGAATGTATATTCCCCACTCCGATGAGCCTAATATGCAAGCATGGCAGATTGTACACTGGTATACACAATGAACATTCCATCTCTCATTCCATTGGACTCATCCAGTTAGATTGCCCCCTCAAAATGTGTCCCCTCCATGGCTGTCATCCACCGAACCCTCCAGCAGGAACACAGTGTGCAGTCAGCCTTGGCCTTGCCTGAGGCAGCCAGCTGATCAAGATGAAACACTGAAACTCCTCTCCACCTAAGACCAACATCCACCCAAGCACTGAGAGCAAAATAAAAGCCAAGAATAGAGCACTGTGCAGCTCATTTCCACGATTACAGTTCCTCTTGTCTGAAGAGCTCTGAAGGCCCTGTCAAGAAATCTATAGCAATGTCATTTCCTGTGCGTCAGTTCCTTTTGGCAAGCCCGCTCTTTAGCCCTTTGTTTCAACACACTTCTCAAATCTCTTCTACTCACGTCGTGAAAAATGACCCCTTGTGGAGCTCTGGCCAGCCTCAGCCAAGATGGGACCCCTATAGTCACTCCTCTCCTGCTTTCTCACTTTGGAGCCTTAGGTCTTCCAACCTGCCCTTAATCCCTCCCTCTAGGTTGACTCACTATCTCGTCCCACAACGAGGGAGAATATCCCAAGTAGAACCACTGCAGGTATTTTCAGAGGAGCCATGATGTCTTGGGCCACTTATTCACTGTGGAGTTCATTCAACAGAGGACACAGCCAGGTCTGTCAGGCAGGGTGGTCATGTGCTCGGTCTCGGCCTGTGGTCTCAAAGGATGGCAGGGAGAATCTTTTTAAAATCTTTTTACAGACAAAGGAAACCAGATGAGTGGGGATGGTGCTGAGCACATAAAATAATTAATGGTGTCTGTCTGAGTGAACAAAGCATGGTTGAAGATGTTCATTCTTACCTGCTCTGTCTCCATACACAAACCAATTAATAACAGAGAGTGAACAAACACACCAAGACTGCCTCCGGATCAGAAAACTGAGCTCCACGTGCAGGTTACAGTAAACTGCACTACAGCCTGTTTCTAGAGCGCTTAAGCTGCTACTCTTTATTTAGACGCATACCTAAATCTAATTGGATAGGAGAGGGAAAACATCTCAACATGGATCTGTCATGACACCAGATAGTCCTAAATGCAGAGTTGCACATTTAAAAAGACTGAGCTAATTATTTCACAATCATTGTAATGTTTCATCACGGAACCTATACCTTTTTCAAAAACAGAATGTCTATCCGAACATCTATTGAAGAAACTGCATCATTATTACCACCACAAAGCAACTGTTTGACTTCCGCCCTGCCAGCCACAACTGAGCAGCACCATAAAGCACAAGACAGGCTGGGAACAAAGAGGGGACGAGCCAGCAGTGATAACCTGATCCTCCATAACCAAACTCCCCCAGCTTTTAGAGTAAAGCCTGACAATGGCTGCATTTATCAGAGCAACGATGAGCATCGATCTGTGGGCTTCTTTCAGAGGCCATTAGGGCCGCGGCGAGAGCGAGAGAGAGAGTGCGCGAGTGCGAAACTCCTGAGCTCTGCAGACACACCAACCCAACAGCCCTGGAAGACAGGCCAAAAGTCAGTAACACACCCTCACTGTGATGGAACACAGCTGTAGTCTCTGAGTCTCGCTATAACACACACCCCATCACTGTTCTGGCAGGAACACACTGTACTAAAAGAACACATACACTGTATTAAAGGAAGTGTTGACCATCCACACACTTGCTTGTCCATAAGATTGTTGTACATTGCTTTTTGTGCACCATGCCTATGTCTGACATTTGTACTGGCAAGTAGGTGTGTTTACACGCCTGTATGAGCATAAGAGGAACAGACAAGACGGCACTCTAGAACAGACAAACGTATACCATCTACTGGATGCAGAAGGAACTGTGCCCGTCTAAATACCAGACACACCCTCAAGCAGCTGACCGCACATGCTGTCACCACCACACAGCGTGGTTCCTCATCTCATCTTTTACATTTTAGTCATTTAGCAGACACTCTTACCCAGAGTGACTTACAGTAGTAAAAAAGTTAGAGAAATTACAAGGTTATGTTATAATACTGTTATTGCATCAAATAGTTGTTTTATGGAATAGAATAGTGGGTTCTTAGAACACTTTAATCTGTGTGTGTTCTACTGAGGATGAGCCTCTGGGAGATTTAACACTGACAGGAGATTTACCATGTCTTTGGGTGATAAGCCTAACAACACCGCATTCTGGAGCATGAGTTCATGTTTCTGTACTGGGGTACCAGGGGGAAATGGCTCCAGTATGGAGTTGGGGTCACAGGGGAAAATGGATGCAGTATGGAGTTGGGGTCCCAGGGGGAGATGGCTCCAGTATGGAGGAGTTGGGGTCCCAGGGGGAGATGGCTCCAGTATGGAGGAGTTGGGGTCCCAGGGGGAAATGGCTCCAGTATGGATTTGGGGTCCCAGGGGGAAATGGCTCCAGTATGGAGGAGTTGGGGTCCCAGGGGGAGATGGCTCCAGTATGGAGGAGTTGGGGTCCCAGGGGGAGATGGCTCCAGTATGGAGGAGTTGGGGTCCCAGGGGGAGATGGCTCCAGTATGGAGGAGTTGGGGTCCCAGGGGGAGATGGCTCCAGTATGGAGGAGTTGGGGTCCCAGGGGGAGATGGCTCCAGTATGGAGGAGTTGGGGTCCCAGGGGGAGATGGCTCCAGTATGGAGGAGTTGGGGTCCCAGGGGGAGATGGCTCCAGTATGGAGGAGTTGGGGTCCCAGGGGGAGATGGCTCCAGTATGGAGGAGTTGGGGTCCCAGGGGGAGATGGCTCCAGTATGGAGGAGTTGGGGTCCCAGGGGGAGATGGCTCCAGTATGGAGGAGTTGGGGTCCCAGGGGGAAATGGCTCCAGTATGGAGGAGTTGGGGTCCCACGGGGAGATGGCTCCAGTATGGAGGAGTTGGGGTCCCAGGGGGAGATGGCTCCAGTATGGAGGAGTTGGAGTCCCAGGGGGAAATGGCTCCAGTATGGAGGAGTTGGGGTCCCAGGGGGAAATGGCTCCAGTATGGAGGAGTTGGGGTCCCAGGGGGAAATGGCTCCAGTATGGAGGAGTTGGGGTCCCGGGGGGAGATGGCTCCAGTATGGAGGAGTTGGGGTCCCAGGGGGAGATGGCTCCAGTATGGAGGAGTTGGGGTCCCAGGGGGAGATGGCTCCAGTATGGAGGAGTTGGGGTCCCAGGGGGAGATGGCTCCAGTATGGAGGAGTTGGGGTCCCAGGGGGAGATGGCTCCAGTATGGAGGAGTTGGGGTCCCAGGGGGAGATGGCTCCAGTATGGAGGAGTTGGGGTCCCAGGGGGAGATGGCTCCAGTATGGAGGAGTTGGGGTCCCAGGGGGAGATGGCTCCAGTATGGAGGAGTTGGGGTCCCAGGGGGAGATGGCTCCAGTATGGAGGAGTTGGGGTCCCAGGGGGAGATGGCTCCAGTATGGAGGAGTTGGGGTCCCAGGGGGAGATGGCTCCAGTATGGAGTTGGGGGGCCAGACCCTGGTTTCTACACAACGAGAACAGTTTTTACAGCAGACACTGTCTGCTGTGAATTATAAGTATCTTTCATACATATCTTAGCCTTGTGACCCATTCCATACATCTGTTGTTTGTCATGTAGACTGGAGGGGGTGTGTCTTGGCTATAAAAGACCTTTGAACCTTTGTCCTGGGGCTCTCAACGAATCACCTGAGAGTGATTTGTCAACCAGCCATCATTATCGTACAGCACTCAATTGATTCACTTTATGTGTGTGTGTTGTATTGACCTGCTCCCTTATTAATAAGTGAATAAAGATTTAGTTTAAGTATGACTATGACTTGTGTGATAAGTTTGTCACTCCTAATTTGATAGTAAAGAAATTAACCACAACAGTGCATACATTTTTTGTACTGGTCCCCCGCGGGAATCAAACCCACAACCATTGTTATTACAAGCGCCATGCTCTACCAACAGCCAAATGGGTTAATCACATCTGACAGTCTATCCAGCTGTCACAGGAATGGAAAAACATTGATGACACCAAAGTGGAGCGACCAGAGGGCACAGCAGATCAAATCAATCAAAATGTCAGTTATAAGTCATTTAGAATAGCTCTCCCTCAACAACAACACTCTGCTGTCTACATTTGGATAGATTCAACTAAGAAGTACCATGTAAAAAACAAATGCAAAGGCCTTAAACGTCATTGATCAGAAAATAATCTGCATTTGGCATTATCAAAGCATTTCTGGGGTGAGAAATAATTCTGCTGAAAGTGCTAGTTGAGAGAAACTCACCCAGCGTAGAAAATCTCAAAGACTGTGGTAGCGAAAGCAGAAAAGGGGCGTTAGCCTGGCATCAGAGGGATCGGTGATGAAAGCAGAGGCCCAGCAGGTGCTGAAGACGGAGGAGCTCTGCTGAGGGGTGCAGCAGCAGCAGGCAGCTTAGAACCAAGCTAAAGGAGCCTACCTCTACCCCAGGAACACACTATGAACGCGAACATTCTCTGTTTTCTACTTTTTAGTCATGATCCACTTTTACACAAACACAAACTCTGGCTAGGCCCAAATAAAACAAACCAAGGAGTAGTGAAATAGTACTGGTACTAGGTTAGTGTTTTTTTTAAACACTAAACTGGTTAGTGATTTACTTTTCACATTAATGGTCAATGATATTTATCTTTTTTAAACATCTTTTAAGTGGGATGTAGGGATGCTATTGGTTAACCGTTAGTCGTTGAAAATAAATTTGACCAGTCTTGCTTTTCAGTCTATAGGATAATTTGCATAATTAAATTGGTGCCAGAATTCAACAACTGGAAAAGTGTCGGAGTCGAATGGAATTAGTATTTAGCTGAAAACAGTCATGTACAGTGAGTGAGTTTATTGAGTTAGAAAGTAGCTTTCTTACGTCAACTAATGGCCGTCTCTAGCCACGAGCAAGACAGAGCGGAGACTCGTTGCTTGGCTACTCACAGTCACAGGCTGCAGGGAGCAATGGGAGAGAGGAGCAGCACGAAGCATCTAACAAGAACAGCTACAGTATTAAGCTAGCAACCAAAAAAGTTTCACAGCATTTCTCTCCTGTTCTACTGGTTTTCATACCAACTTTCTTTCGTTGTCCAGAAGCCAAAGGCACAATCCTAGTCATATTAACCCATCCTAGTTGTTGCATATTTACATTTTCCCTCTTTCTACGTTTAAAACGGATATCTTCATCGCCGTCGCATGAAACGGCTCGAATCAGGTGCTTCTTTGAGAACAGCGTTTTCCCGCATATTCCAGTTTCACAAATTTTTGAAAATGATATATCACATTGAAGTATTACATTGACTGCTTCATTACAATAGTTCCATGTTCAATAATATGAGACGATAGGCTTGCTATTGTTGCACGTTTTTTAAGCTCTTACTTAAAAAGGTCCGTTCCTTGTACCCATGCATAGCTAATTCAACATCGGACACACCATAACTTCAGACACTAGCGATTGGAGGACCAAATCAGCTCCAGCTCAAAATTTAAATGGACTGGAAAATAATATAGGCTTTGCAAATAAATACACCCTTCTAACTAGCTGACCACCGATTTTCATTACAATTTAAATAAGCAAAGTTCCGTGATGAGAGTTTTCAAAAAAATTATATAAACATGTTGTGGGACACGCGGTATATTGTAAAATTCGACTGCGCGACAGACCGCACTACTTCATATACAACTTTTAACCACTGAAATATAGCGAACGGATTTGCTAATGTTGCTAGCTTAGAGTACTATGATGGACACCTTCTTCACTTCTTACGGAAAGCACTTGGAGGAGAGTGGGTTGAGGGAAAAACCCAGACAAATCTAAAACTACAACGAGTCTCGGTTTTGTAGCGACCAGAGCAGGCATAAAGTGCTGGGACCAAGGAGCACATTACAGTGCTGGCCTGCTTCAACGCAACTGGGGAGGACGTCCCCCGATTTATCATCTACCCCAAGTGTTTCCCCGACGGCCACTACACACTGGGAGGCCCCCCAAAGCCTTGTATGGACAGTCAAACTGTGGCTACATTGACAGGGCCCTGTTCAAGAAGTGGTTTCAACATTTCATTAACTTCTTATGGCTGGGGCGCTATTTTCACATTCGGATGAAAAGCGGGCCCAGAGTAAACTGCCTGCTACTCAGGCCCAGAAGCTAAGATATGCATATTAGTAGTAGATTGGATAGAAAACACTCTGAAGTTTCTAAAACTGTTTGAATGATGTCTGTGAGTATCACATAACTCATATGGCAGGCAAAAACCTGAGAAAAAATCCAACCAGGAAGTGGGAAATCTGAGGTTTGTAGGTTTTCAAGTCTTTGCCTATCCAAGGTACAGTGTAAATTTGGTCCGATTGCACTTCCCAAGGCTTCCACTAGATGTCAACAGTCTTTATAACCTTGTTTCAGGCTTCTACTGTGAAGGGGGAGCGAATAAGAGCTGTTTTACTAAGGGGTCTGGCAGAATGCCATGAGCTAAGTCAGGCGCGCGGCCGTGAAAGCGAGCTCTGTTCCTTTTCATTTCTAAAGATGAAGGAATTGTCCGGTTGAAACATTATTGAAGATTTATGATAAAAACATCCTAAAGATTCATTCTATACATCATTTGACTTGTTTTTACGAACTGTAATATAACTTTTTTGACTTTTTGTCTGGACTTAGTGCTCGCGCGTTGTGCATTTGGATTACTAGACTAAACGCGCAAACGAAAAGGAGGTATTTGGACATAAATGATGGACTTTATCGAACAAAACAAACAGTTATTGTGGAACTGGGATTCCTGGGAGTGCATTCTGAAGAAGATCATCAAGGGTAAGTGAATATTTATAATGCTATTTCTGACTTTTGTTGACTCCACAACATGGCGGGTATCTGTATGGCTTGCTTTGACCGATACAGAAAACTCCCTGTGGTCGCCACATGCCTCACCGGGGAGGAATACATGCACCAGTGGAGAGGGGTGAGTAGGGGAGGGCAGAGGAGAAAAAGTGTCAGGCAGCCTTCAGAACACAGAGGGCCCAGGAGAGGGCTGCCATGGATGAGAGCGTCAACGCCATTGCTTCTGCTGGACCCACCACCGGTACCACTCCTAACAGCTGCATCATCACCACCAGTGCCTCGCAGTGTGCAACACCTGTAGGAGCCGCCGGAGTCCCCAGCTGCAGAAGTCGGCCATGTGCCTGCTCCCTCAGCCACACCATCGTCAGCCCCTCAACCCCAACATTACAAACACAAGCTCCTCTAAGCCATCATCAGCGGTTTGATCCACCACCAGCCTGCGTCTGTCACCACCGAAGCGGCCTCCTCTGGACCAACTACCACAGCAACCTTGTCTGGTGTCCCTGGCCCCTGCAATTCGAATACAGCCACCTCCACAGGTAAACACACATTAAATTATGAAACAAAGTATACTGTTTGTTGTGTTGAATAAAACTGCCGCTGAAAAAAAAAACTCTTTACATATCTACAGTCCACAACACCAGCCCACAAGGCATGTCCACCTCCTCCAAAAGGTCTGCAGCTTCCTCCAGAGGAGGTATTCACAAACTGGTACCCCCAGGGTTACGCGCAATGCCGTCAGGGGTACGCCAAATAAAAACGTGATTCACATTTATATTTTCCAACGGGAATATACACTGTTCAAAAAAATAAAGGGAACACTTAAACAACACAATGTAACTCCAAGTCAATCATACTTCTGTGAAATCAAACTGTCCACTTAGGAAGCAACACTGATTGACAATAAATTTCACATGCTGTTGTGCAAATGGAATAGACAACAGGTGGAAATTATAGGCAATTAGCAAGACACCCCCAATAAAGGAGTGGTTCTGCAGGTGGTGACCACAGACCGCTTCTCAGTTCCTATGCTTCCTGGCTGATGTTTTGGTCACTTTTGAATGCTGGCGGTGCTCTCACTCTAGTGGTAGCATGAGACGGAGTCTACAACCCACACAAGTGGCTCAGGTAGTGCAGCTCATCCAGGATGGCACATCAATGCGAGCTGTGGCAAGAAGGTTTGCTGTGTCTGTCAGCGTAGTGTCCAGAGCATGGAGGCGCTACCAGGAGACAGGCCAGTACATCAGGAGACGTGGAGGAGGCAGTAGGAGGGCAACAACCCAGCAGCAGGACCGTTACCTCCGCCTTTGGAGGAGCACTGCCAGAGCTCTACAAAATGACCTCCAGCAGGCCACAAATATGCCGTCTCCGTCTTTTCTTCTTGCAAATGAAGGGGATTTGGGCCGTTCCCGATAATGCAGTATATCCTTCACGTCGGACTCGTTAAAGAAAAAATCTTTGTCCAGTTCGAGGTGAGTAATCACTGTTCTGATGTACAGAAGTTATTTTCGGTCATAAGAGTTGGTAGCAGCGACACTATGTACAAAATAAGTTACAAATAAAGCGAAAAACCTAACAAAATAGCACAGTTGGTTTGGAGCCTGTAAAACGGCAGCCATCCCCTCCGGCGCCATTCCTCAAAGTAAAGTTTTATATGATGTAAATTATACATGTTAAGAGTCCAAGGAGTGCGCACCACGCTACGCAATGAAAAGTCGACGGGCAAGTCAATTGTTTTCAACCGGAAGGCTAGCAAACTAGTCAACAATCTAGTAAATACTTTGGATACAAGGTTGGTGTCTCTTTTTTGAAAATAACTAAATAGATATATCTTGTAATTGAACAAAGTACTAAGGTGGCCAATAATCGGGGAGCATATGCCGATCATACGGGATGTATTTTTTTTTAGCTAAACCACTTATCAAAAAGCTGATAGTATTTACACTGAAATGTCAAACATGCTAATTGCTAACCCATTAGCGAACATTTTTACAGCACCAATAATCACAAAAACATTGTCATTTTACTGTTTGGAACAAATTTAACCTCAGCCAAATTTACTGAAATGTGCATCCCTAGTGGGATGAGATTAGCCTCATCTGCATAATCATTAGTAGTTGCATCTAATTTGGACAGTCTCAGTCATAGTATAAACTAGACTAGAATAGACTTAGAATATGTGGACAACTACAAATACCTAGGTGTCTGGTTAGACTGTAAACTCTCCTTCCAGACTCACATCAAACATCTCCAATCCAAAATTAAATCTAGAATTGGCTTCCTATTCCGCAACAAAGCATCCTTCACTCATGCTGCCAAACATACCCTTGTAAAACTGACCATCCTACCAATCCTCGACTTCGGTGATGTCATTTACAAAATAGCCTCCAAAACCCTACTCAATAAATTGGATGCAGTCTATCACAGTGCCATCCGTTTTGTCACCAAAGCCCCATATACTACCCACCACTGCGACCTGTACACTCTCGTTGGCTGGCCCTCGCTTCATACTCGTCGCCAAACCCACTGGCTCCAGGTCATCTACAAGACCCTGCTAGGTAAAGTCCCCCCTTATCTCAGCTCGCTGGTCACCATAGCAGCACCTACCT
This sequence comes from Salvelinus fontinalis, assembly GCF_029448725.1. Classification (NCBI taxonomy): domain Eukaryota; kingdom Metazoa; phylum Chordata; class Actinopteri; order Salmoniformes; family Salmonidae; genus Salvelinus; species Salvelinus fontinalis. The sequence continues at coordinate 51,627,422 of NC_074677.1, forward strand.
GTAGCACGTGCTCCAGCAGGTATATCTCTCTGGTCACCCCCAAAACCAATTCTTCCTTTGGCCGCCTCTCCTTCCAGTTCTCTGCTGCCAATGACTGGAACGAACTACAAAAATCTCTGAAACTGGAAACACTTATCTCCCTCACTAGCTTTAAGCACCAGCTGTCAGAGCAGCTCATAGATTACTGCACCTGTACATAGTCCATCTATAATTTAGCCCAAACAACTACCTCTTTACCTACTGTATTTATTTATTTATTTATTTTGCTCCTTTGCACCCCATTATTTCTATCTCTACTTTTTCTATCTCTACTTTTTTTATTTTTTTATTTTACTTGCTATATTGTATTTACTTCGCCACCATGGCCTTTTTATATTTTTATTTATTTATATATATATTTTGTTTGCCTTCACCTCCCTTATCTCACCTCACTTGCTCATATTGTATATAGACTTATTTTTCACTGTATTATTGACTGTATGTTTGTTTTACTCCATGTGTAACTATGTGTTGTTGTATGTGTCGAACTGCTTTGCTTTATCTTGGCCAGGTCGCAATTGTAAATGAGAATGTGTTCTCAATTTGCCTACCTGGTTAAATAAAGGTGAAATAAAAAAAATAAAAAAATAAAGCATACGGACATAGGCTAGGTCACAGGGATCAATTCAGGGCAATACAACAACAACAAACATTACATAAAATAACTTTGACAAATTGACCATAACCATCATCACACCTTATGTGGTTGAGGACAGAAGGAAGGGTCTGTTTTAGAAAATACACATTTACCCCTGTGTTACAGGGTTGAATAGACACCGGATTTAGGTCCTTGAAAGTTCATAGCCGATGCACCGCATACGGATGTAGATTTGCCCATTGGTGTGCATCAATGCAAGAGCTTAGCGAACATGGGGGAACAAACCTTGCCAATGGCACACTTTCCCGTGCCTAGAAGAGAGTGCCTAGAAGAGTCAACTGTCCGTCTTAATAGAAGTTTTGCAGCAGTCTAGTGTTTGCTGGCAAAAAACTGTGGCATCAGTATCAACTTGCCAAGTGACACACTGAAATGTTTTCCCCTTTTTGGTACATTGTTACTACCTCAATCAAGACATAAAACTGCTTACATCCAAAACACACTTTGCTCAGCACAGCATAAAAGAGAGAAATATATAACGCCTCAACTCCCACAACATACCTCTCTAAAACCCAGTCATGGAGCTAACAAGCTGGTGTATGATTTATTCATTACCATAGCATTCAAAATAGTGATGCTATAGAGCTGAAACTACTGTTGGTTGGGAGGGGGAATGACGACAAACCCATTATATCGGTGTCAATAATAATTGTCAATCTGTGTGTTTGATTAAGCCATCACCCTCCCCCCCAACCCTCAGCTTATAGCCTTTCCTCTTGCCTTACTACACCACGTAGTACAGTCCAGAAGCATGCACTCTGGTCAGAGACTGCCATTGCCTAGCAACCACTTTCATGATGCTCGTTAGGAGGCAGCTAGCTGCGTGACAGCAGAGGGACATGCTGTTCCAGCAGACAAACTACTGCTAAGCTTTAAAAGTACTGGGGACAATATAAATAAGGGAAGACAATACATCTACATGCCTGAAGCACTGGCCTTAAACACAACAGATATTATGGTCGTGAAAATGACTGGAGGCAGGATTAGGTTAGACGTAACAGCTACTGTTATTTCTTTTTTTAAACAGTATATATACTTCAGTAGTCAGAGCTCACCGTCCTAATTGACCATAGGCCTAAATGCACTGATGCAGTTAGAGCAGAATCTGTAACATAAAAAGCATTTCCAGTTGAGGCACTCCACTAAAATCTTCATGAAGTGCTCTGAGAAGACAAAATCCCTGAACAGCTGCAGCAACACACAAAAAGGCACAAAGGACAGGGGCTTAGAGAAACCTCGCTGACACTACAGCAGCGCCAGAGAGGACACTGAGAAAAGGTAGTCAAGAGAGCAGCATCATTTATGCAAAAAAATTGTCAACAGTCATGATGTTGTGAATAATCTCTCCTGGCGCTCCACAATCACACAACTTCCTACTTCATTAGCGTTACCGATGGTAGCTGACTTGCGGATAAAAACCCACTCACAGCTTAAGGCATTAGTCACCTGGTACAAAAACAACGTGTCCTATAGAGGGGCCTGGAGACAGACCCAAAGAGCAAAGTTAGCCCACACACACTGAGCTGCATGAACACTGCGTACTTAGTCCATGTCTTTGACTCACTTTAAGACGTAATTATGAATGTTAGTTAACAGGAATGTTCCAGTTCAAATACAGAAACTGAATAGTTTAAAACTAAAATGTCCATCTCTGTCCTTGAGAGAAAGAGAGCAAACCTGACAGAAAAAAGAGAGAATAAAAACATTTTCATGTTAGTCTAACTTCGCATTAGGATTGGGGCATGAAAATCCACATTTTCATACCGTTTCTGTACCATAACGGGGTATACGGTATTACCCAACGTGCACACAAAGGGCACCATTTAAAAAATTATATAAATAATAACATAATTCTTTGAGGACGCACAAAACAATTGAGGCAACATGGATCTTGATCCAGGAGGGGATTGAATAAGTATGCTGTAACCAAGAAGCTTGATCTTGACAGTTAGCAAACCAAATGCATAGCTGGAGCCCTGAGCTGGATATTCACGACCAGTCAAAAGTTTTAGAACACCTACTCGGGGTTTTTCTTTATTTTGACTATTTTCTACATTGTGGAATAATAGTGAAGTAATCAAAACAATGAAACAACACATATGGAAGCATGCAGTTACCCAAAAAATCTAAATATACTTTATATTTGAGATTCTTCAAAGTAGCCACCCTTTGCCTTGATGACAGCTTTGCACACTCTTGGCATTCTCTCAACTAGCTTCCCCTGGAATTATTTTCCAACAGTCTTGAGGAGTTCCCACAGATGCTGAGCACTTGTTGGCTGCTTTTCATTCACTCCGTTGTCCAACTCATCCCAAACATCTCAATTTGGTTGAGGTCGGGGGATTGTGGTGGCCAGGTCATCTGATGCAGCACTCCATCACTCTTCTTCTTGGTAAAATAGTCCTAACACAGCCTGGAGGTGTGTTGCTTAATTGTCCTGTTGAAAAACAAATGATAGTCCCACTAAGCCCAAACCAGATGGGATGGCGTATCGCTGCAGAATGCTGTGGTTGCCATGCTAGTGAAGTGTGCCTTGAATTCTAAACTATTATTCTACAATGTAGAAAATAGTAAAAATAAAGAAAATCTCTTGAATGAGTAGGTGTTCTAAAACCTTTGACCAGAAGTGTAATTTATTTAACCAATTAGATTTCTTAGTTATATTTAACTTATAGTTAAAAGCAGTGGCGCCACTGTGAGGCGGGAGTGTCCCAACACCAAAATAACATTTTAAACGGTATTGAAAATCATACCGTCGGTATTTCGAAATATACCGTTTATACCGTATACCGGGGTATCGCCAAAGCCTACTTCACATACTACTTAAGAGATGAGAGGGGATTATAATGGGTTGCTGAAATTGCACAGTGAAGTCCTTTAGTGAGTTGAGCTAAAAAGCAAGTGTTTGAAGTTACACATTCACACATAACATGAGAAAAGCAGAAACTGCTAAAATGAGGCACTTCAGATAAAAGTGAGGACTGTTGATTGATCGTGTATAGATGCAGAAATAAAAGTTGGACATACATTGCACAGTACCTGTCGTGCAGTCCGAGGGACATCGTCTCCCCTCTGTGTACAGGGTGCTCCATGCCCTCGCCAAAACCACACCCCTGAAAAACAGGTAAACAATACATTAATGATACTGTCCGGGCTCTTCAAAGGAGGGTAAGTGTACCTATTAAGCCCACCAAAATCTAAGTTTAGACATTTCTAACATATACTGCTCTAAATTCTGTAAGAAAAGTGTAGATAAAAAAATTATAAAAAATAAAGATTAATCTCTCATGTGAAGTTTTATGACTTGACAACATTTGCTTATGTATAATAAATATATTTGATAAAATATGTATAAAGTCCGGAATGTGCTTAATGAGTACTGAATGTACCCTTTAAGCCCACCTTTAAATAAATCTATTTGAATTCATTTCCAAACATTGCAAACTTAACCTGAAATTTCTTATGAAAACTTAATTTATAATAATCTCCCCTAAAGTTATTGTTCCTGCCAACCAGTACACACCTGATTCTACTAATCATAGACTTCAATCAAGACTTGAATAGATGAACAAGGTGTGTTACTGCTTGGTTTGAACAAAAACCTGCACCGCCCTCTGTAGATCAGACGCCATGGACAAAGAACATAACACAAACAACTTTTAATGAATTATCTCAAAGCTGGCTTACATTTGCTGTAGTCAATCAATTTCAATCAATCAATTTTATTTTATATAGCCCTTCGTACATCAGATAATATCTCGAAGTGCTGTACAGAAACCCAGCCTAAAACCCCAAACAGCTAGAATGCAGGTGTAGAAGCACGGTGGCTAGGAAAAACTCCCTAGAAAGGCCAAAACCTAGGAAGAAACCTAGAGAGGAACCAGGCTATGAGGGGTGGCCAGTCCTCTTCTGGCTGTGCCGGGTGGAGATTATAACAGAACTATGCCAAGATGTTCAAAAATGTTCATAAGTGACAAGCATGGTCAAATAATAATCATGAATAATTTTCAGTTGGCTTTTCATAGCTGATCATTAAGAGTTGAAAAACAACAGGTCTGGGACAGGTGGCGGTTCCATAACCGCAGGCAGAACAGCTGAAACTGGATAGTCATATTCTTGTTAATTAGTTCAACGTGTCTTCCTAAAGCCTGTCTGAAGACAGTTTCATTTCTCCCTCTCTACTGTTGTATTACAAAGGTACATGTGGTGAACCAAATAATAGAAACACCTGTATGTCTTCTATCTCCGATATCCTTCAACTCTGGTCTTACTTTTCTCTAGCGTTGCAAAGGGTCGGAAACTTACCGGGAAATTTCCGGAAATTTTTAATTGGAAGTTAAATTACTCAAAATTCATCAAAAAAGTTAGCTTATAACAGTAAACCTTTTTTGTGGGACACACATAAGGCAATTCTAAGACTTGTCATATTTTGGTTAAACTTTCCCCATTCAATGGAATTGCAACCCTCTGCATGCACAGTGCATTCTTCCATCACATGTACAGCTGATTCTCAAGATCTTGCACACTAATGAGATGCTATTGAGCCCAAAATTCTACACTGTGAGCCAAGGACTACATGCTTTCTGGTAAGTATTGAATATATTGTATATGACATACATGATTTTTTGTTAACTAGTAAATAGTAGCCTACAGCAAGGTATGTTTCAATCATTTCTAACTTCAGAAGTTAGTTAGTTTTTGCTACCATGTGGGTTTAGCTTGCTTGAGTTGCGAACTGAGGAGTGTTATTTCTCCTGTGTCCATACCTGTTTCATTTTAAAACATTTATCTTACAAAGGAGTTGTTTAAACTAACTGTTTAACTACACTGCTCAAAAAAATAAAGGGAACACTTAAACAACACAATGTAACTCCAAGTCAATCACACTTCTGTGAAATCAAACTGTCCACTTAGGAAGCAACACTGATTGACAATAAATTTCACATGCTGTTGTGCAAATGGAATAGACAAAAGGTGGAAATTATAGGCAATTAGCAAGACACCCCCAAAAAAGGAATGGTTCTGCAGTTGGTGACCACAGACCACTTCTCATTTCCTATGCTTCCTGGCTGATGTTTTGGTCACTTTTGAATGCTGGCGGTGCTCTCACTCTAGTGGTAGCATGAGACGGAGTCTACAACCCACACAAGTGGCTCAGGTAGTGCAGTTCATCCAGGATGGCACATCAATGCGAGCTGTGGCAAAAAGGTTTGCTGTGTCTGTCAGCGTAGTGTCCAGAGCATGGAGGCGCTACCAGGAGACGGGCCAGTACATCAGGAGACATGGAGGAGGCCGTAGGAAGGCAACAACCCAGCAGCAGGACCGCTACCTCCGCCTTTGTGCAAGGAGGTGCACTGCCAGCGCCCTGCAAAATGACCTCCAGCAGGCCACAAATGTGCATGTGTCTGCTCAAACGGTCAGAAACAGACTCCATGAGGGTGGTATGAGGGCCCGACGTCCACAGGTGGGGGTTGTGCTTACAGCCCAACACCGTGCAGGACGTTTGGCATTTGCCAGAGAACACCAAGATTGGCAAATTCGCTACTGGCGCCCGTGCTCTTCACAGATGAAAGCAGGTTCACACTGAGCACATGAACACATGTGACAGACGTGACAGAGTCTGGAGACGCCATGGAGAACGTTCTGCTGCCTGCAACATCCTCCAGCAAGACCGGTTTGGCGGTGGGTCAGTCATGGTGTGGGGTGGCATTTCTTTGTGGGGCCGCACAGCCCTCCATGTGCTCGCTAGAGGTAGCCTGACTGCCAATAGGTACCGAAATGAGATCCTCAGACCCCTTGTGAGACCATATGCTGACACATGCACATTTGTGGCCTGCTGGAGGTCATTTTGCAGGGCACTGGCAGTGTACCTCCTTGCACAAAGGCGGAGGTAGCGGTCCTGCTGCTGGGTTGTTGCCCTCCTACGGCCTTCTCCACGTCTTCTGATGTTCTGGCCTGTCTCCTGGTAGCGCCTCCATGCTCTGGACACTACGCTGACAGACACAGCAAACCTTTTTGCCACAGCTCGCATTGATGTGCCATCCTGGATGAACTGCACTACCTGAGCCACTTGTGTGGGTGGTAGACTCCGTCTCATGCTACCACTAGAGTGAGAGCACCGCCAGCATTCAAAAGTGACCAAAACATCAGCCAGGAAGCATAGGAACTGAGAAGTGGTCTGTGGTCACCACCTGCAGAATCACTCCTTTTTTGGGGGTGTCTTGCTAATTGCCTATAATTTCCACCTTTTGTCTATTCCATTTGCACAACAGCATGTGAAATTTATTGTCAATCAGTGTTGCTTGCTAAGTGGACAGTTTGATTTCTCAGAAGTGTGATTGACTTGGAGTTACATTGTGTTGTTTAAGTGTTCCCTTTATTTTTTTGAGCAGTGTATTTATCTGTACATGGAATTGCATTAGGTTTTTTTTTTAAATCTTTTTTTCTAATCTTTACAGGAAAATGCCAAGGGCACTATCTGATGTGTGGAGACATTTCACTGCAGCCAATGTAGAAGGAAAAGCTGTGTACATTTTCAAATACTGTGCCAAATCCTATGTGAAGAATGAAACAAAGTTGCAGAATCATCTGGCCAAGTGCATAACGTTCCCTCAGCGCTCACAACAAGCAACCTCTGACAAAAGTCCCTGTACTTCTATTCAAGGTGAAAATGATAAATCATTCACCTTGTCGATAGCAACAGCTCATGGTCCTCCTGGAATCAGAAGTTTTTTTGACTCAATGGAGGAACGTAGTCAGAGAAATGCTGATGAATGTCTTGCTCGAGCTGTGTATGCAACTGGTTCACCTCTGACGCTCACAGGCAATGTGTATTGGAAGCAGGGTTGCACATTTTAGGGAATATTCAGAGGTGGAAACTTTCCGTGGGAATTAACGGGAATATATGGGAATTAATGGAAATATATGCAAATGTAATATTAATACCATTTAAATGTTATTGTTTTTTGCATTGGATATATTTACCATATCATATGGAGCCTGAAACATAAACCTTTTACCTTATCATAAGGAGACAATTTCAAAAGATTTAAATCATTCCAATAGAAAGAAAAAAAACTATTTAGTTACGAATTGAACTTTAATTTTGTCAATAGCTCATTTCGACTTTGTAAAAATTCGTTCCCAAATTAAACTGCCTCTTACTCAATTCTTGCTCGTACAATATGCATATTATTATTACTATTGGATAGAAAACACTCTCTAGTTTCTAAAACCTTTTGAATTATTTCTCTGAGTGAAACAGAACTCATTCTGCAGCACACTTCCTGTCAGGAAGTGAGATTTCTTAAATCGAGGTCCCTGTTCTAGGGTCAGTTTATAAGTCCCCATGTAAGCTATGGGGCTACATGCACTGCATACGCCTTCCTCTAGATGTCAGTAAGCGGTGAGAATTTGAATGGAGTGGATTGCACCATCTGGGGCACTATAAAGGCTCATGGAACGGAAGTACCATTCTTTTCAACGGGGCGCCTGGCGCAAGAGGGATATCACAATGGCGTCCTGAAAAGCTTTCGTTTTAGCAGTTCTATATCTCCGGCTCTGATTTAATTAGATTTTTGTCTTAAAAACTTCATAAGGTAGTTCATTTAAACCGACTTATAACAGTTTATTGCCATTTTCTGGAATTTCTTTGTCTTGCGCTATCGCGAGTTGGACACCTCTCAGGTGGATGGCTAGCGTTAGCTGCTATTTCTACAGGAGAAGAGGACATCTTTCAACCAAAAGACGATTGTTCTGGAGAAAGGACACCTTGCCCAAGATTCTGATGGAAGCTCAGCAAATAGTAAGCAGTCTTTATGTTGTTAATTCGTATTTATGTTGACAAATGGCAAATAATAATTCCGCCATGAATTTCGATGCGGTCTCGCTTTAGCGCACGCTGTATGCGTAGTAACGTTAATTTTAAAAATCTAACACAGCGGTTGCATTAAGAACTAATGTATCTTTCATTTGCTGTCCAACCTGTATTTTTTTAGTCAAGTTTATGATTACTTATTGATTAGAATAGGTGCCTCTCCAAGATGGCGCCGGACAGATTGCTTGAAGTTTGGCCACTAATCACATTGTATAACCACGATTTGTGCCGCTAAATATGCACATTTTCGAACAAACCCTATATGCATTGTGTAATATGATGTTACAGGACTGTCATCTGATGAAGAATATCAAGGTTAGTCAAAAATTATATATCTTTTGCCTGTTTGTTACGATCGCTAACCTTTGCTGCTAGTAAATGGTTTGTGTTTCTGGCTATTGTGGTAAGCTAATATAATGCTATATTGTGTTTTCGCTGTAAAACACTTAAAAAATCTGAAATATTGGCTGGATTCACAAGATGTTTGTCTTTCATTTGCTGTATGCTGTGTATTTTTAAGAAATGTTTTATGATGAGTAATTAGGTAATACACGATGGTCTCTGTAGTTATTCTAGTTGCTTTGGTGAGAGTTGTGATGGTGGCTGCAATGGTAAACTATGATTTATACCTGAAATATGCACATTTGTCTAACAAAACATATTTATTGTATAGCATATGTTATCAGACTGTCATCTGATGAAAGTGTTTCTTGGTTAGTGGCTATTTATATCTTTATTTGGTCGAATTTGTGATAGCTACCTATGCAGGGGAAAAATGGTGGAGTAAAAAAAGTGGTGTCTTTTGCTAACGTGGTTTGCTAATAGATTTACATATTGTGTCTTCCCTGTAAAACATTTTAAAAATCAGAAATGATGGCTGGATTCACAAGATGTGTATCTTTCATCTGGTGTCTTGGACTTGTGATTTAATGATATTTAGATGCTAGTATTTACTTGTGACGCTATGCTAGTCAGCTTTTTTACTGATGGGGGTGGACCCGGGATTGGGAGGAAGTAGAAGTTAATGTCCGGGGGTATCATCGGATGGGGCCATAGTGTATCCTGACCCCTCCTGTCTCAGCCTCCAGTATTTATGCTGCAGTAGTTTGTGTGTCAGGGGGCTAGGGTCAGTCTGTTATATCTGGAGTACTTCTCCTGTCTTATCCGGTGTCTTGTGTGAATTTAAGTATGCTCTCTCTAATTCTCTTTCTTTCGCTCTCTCTCTCTCTCTCTCTCTCTCGGGGGACCTGCGCCCTAGGACCATGCCTCAGGACTACCTGGCATGATGACTCGTTGTCCCCAGTCTACCTGGCCGTGCTGCTGCTCCAGTTTCAACTGTTCTGCCTGCAGCTATGGAACCCTGACCTGATCACTATGATTACTATTATTTGACCATGCTGGTCATTTATGAACATCTGGACATGTTCTGTTATAATCTCCACCCGGCACAGCCAGAAGAGGACTGGCCACCCCTCATAGCCTGGTTCCTCTCTAGGTTTCTTCCTAGGTTTTGGCCTTTCTAGGGAGTTTTTCCTAGCCACGTGCTTCTACACCTGCATTGCTTGCTGTTTGGGGTTTTAGGCTGGGTTTCTGTACAGCACTTTGAGATATCAGCTGATGTAAGAAGGGTTATATATATAAATTTGATTTTGATTTTAATTAAATGAGTTGACTTGTCACATGGATGAATTCACTGAACAACAAAAGAAAGGGACTATTGAATGATTCACAAGAATCCATCGCATCTCCCAAAAACGTTTTCAACATACATCTGTCAAATGATAGTCTAGAAACTAAAGCTTTGGTTTTCTTCCTCTCAGGCTTCCATGTCTTCTCCCTGGACCTCCTCAATGTCCACCTCTTGAACATCAGACTCTGAGGCCTCATCTTCATTGTCACTTTCCAACCTTGTTGAGGATGGCTCGTTGTCAGGCTCAAAAAGCCTCAAATTTGCCCGGATGGCCACCAATTGTGTAACCCTTGTATTGGTCAGCCTGTTGTGTGCTTTGGTGTGTGTGTTCCCAAACAAGGACCAGTTGCGCTCTGAGGCGGCTGATGTTGGTGGGATTTGGAGGATGATGGAGGCAACAGGGGAAAGAGCCTCAGATCCACAAAGTTCCTTCCACCAGGTGGCTGATGAGATATGTTGGCACGACTGCCATATTGCATCTCCATCCCAAAGCCCTTGCTTGGAAGTGTACTTCGCCAGACTGCCAAGAACCTTGCCCTCATCCAGGCCAAGGTGGCGAGACACGGTAGTGATGACACCAGACAGGATGCTCTTGCCAGCATACTTGGGGTCCAACATGTACGCTGCGGCGTGTATGGGCTCAGGCAGAAGTCTTGGCGCTTTTTGATGTATTTCAGAACTGCAGTTTCCTCTGCTTGGAGCAACAGTGAAGTGGGCAGGGCAGTACAGATTTCTCTTACATCTGCAAGCAGAGTCTGAACATAAGACAGGATGGCATTGTCTCCCTCAAATCAGTGCACAGTCTACTCCTATAGGTTTTAGGAGTTTCAGGCTGCTTACCACTCTCCCCAAAAATACATCATCCAGGAGGATCCTCTTGATGTGGCTGTCCATAAATCGGCAGACTGTGATATGGCCATTTCTTGGAGACTCCTTCCCCTCCAGGAGACTGTCACACATGATGACAACACCACCCCAACGGATGTAGCTGGACAGCTTCACTTTGGTGCTCATATTCTTCTCACTTTGCTTGGTGAGGTAGATTGTTGCTATAACTTGATGAGCCTTCACATACCTAACCACTTCCTTGGCTCTCTTGTAGAGTGTATCCATTGTTTTCAGTGCCATGATGTCCTTGAGGAGCAGATTCAATGCATGAGCAGCACAGCCAATGGGTGAGATGTGAGGACAGGACTCCTCCACTTCAGACCAAGCAGCCTTCATGTTCGCAGCATTGTCTGTCACCAGTGCAAATAACTTCTGTGGTCCAAGGTCATTGATGACTGCCTTCAGCTCATCTGCAATGTAGAGACCGGTGTGTCGGTTGTCCTTTGTGTCTGTGCTCTTGTTGAATACTAGTTGAGGGGTGGAGATGTAGTTAATTATTCCTTGCCCATGAACATTCAACCACCCATCAGAGATGATTGCAATACAGGTCTGCTTTCTCTATGATTTGCTTGACCTTCACTTGAACTCTGCATCCAGAAAATGTGTAGATAAAGCATGCCTGGTTGGAGGGGTGTATGCTGGGCGAGTTTGTTTGAGCAAAATGGATGCGGAGGATGTGAAAAATAAACTCAAAATGGGCGTATGTTTACTGGTTGCTCAGGAGGTAAAGGGGACGTCAGTTCCGTGGAAGACATTTGACTTAGTTGTGGAAACTACTGGAGATCCAGAAAAAGGAGGGTATACTGTAGGAGCAAGCATTTCCTGAGTATTATGTGTGCCCAACAGTTGCTGTTAGATAACAAATAAAACATTTCTGACCATTTGGAACAGTGTCAACACAAAATAAGTGTACCAGGGAGTCTGTTCTAACAAAGAGATATAAAGCCTTTATTACAGCAGCCTAAAAACATTTGCGTGCATTATTTATTGCTTAGGCTAATTATTTGAAGCTCATTTTGTTCTTTCATTATAAAACTAAAATGCTTGATTGCATTTCAAAGCATGAATGAACAACTTATTAACACAGTAGCCTATATAATGAAATATAGGCCTAAGTAAGGTATGGTATTAAGACTAAACAGGACGCAATCTTAGGCCTACAGCTCGATGGCGGTTATAGAAGGCTACTATACAAAGCCTACTAATGATAACGACATCACTTATTATTATCATGATCATAATAAGGAGATCAAGAGAAAGGGAGGCTATAGGAGCGAGAGCTGCATGCATATTATGTATAACAAGCAAGTGCTGTTAGATTCAATTTTTCTGTCTGTTTGGAACAGTGTAAACACACAAAGTAATAGCAGTCTGCTCAAATAAAAACAATTATAAAGCCTTTATTTAGATTTATTTTATTTAACTAGGCAAGTCAGTTACGAACAAATTCTTATTTACAATGATGGTCTACCAAAAGGACTCCTGCGGGGACGGGGGCTGGGATTTAAAAAAATATATAAATATATATAAGACAACACACACATCACGACAAGAGACACCACAACACTACATAAAAATAGACATAAGGCAACAACATAGCATGGCAGCAACACATGAAAACACAGCATGGTAGCAACACATGACAACAACATGGTAGCAACACAAAATGGCAGCAGCACAACATGGTAGCAGCACAAAACATGGTACAAACATTATTGGGCACAGACAACAGCACAACGGGCAAGAAGGTAGAGACAACAATACATCACACAAAGAAGCCACAACTGTCAGTAAGAGTGTCCATGATTGAGTCTTTGAATGAAGAGATGGAGATAAAACGGTCCAGTTTGAGTGTTTGTTGCAGCTCGTTCCAGTCGCTAGCTGCAGCGAACTGAAAAGAGGAACGACCCAGGGATGGGTGTGCTTTGGGGACCTTTAACAGAATGTGATTGGCAGAACAGGTGTTTTATGTGGAGGATGAGGTGTGCAGTATATATCTCAGATAGGGGGGAGTAAGGCCTAAGAGGGTTTTATAAATAAGCATCAACCAGTGGGTCTTGCGACAGGTTTACAGATGAGTAATGAGTGCAGTGATGTGTCCTATAAGGAGCATTGGTGGCAAATCTGATGGCTGAATGGTAAATGGTCATCTAAAAAAGAAATATCTTATTTACATACAGTGGGGCAAAAAAGTATTTAGTCAGCCACTAATTGTGCAAGTTCTCCCACTTAAAAAGATGAGAGGCCTGTAATTTTCATCATAGGTACACTTCAACTATGACAGACAAAATGAGAAAAAAAATCCAGAAAATCACATTGTAGGATTTTTAATGAATTTATTTGCAGAGAAATTCCCCAAATACAGGTGTGTCAAGCTTGTAGCGTCATACCCAAGAGGCTGTAATCGCTGCCAAAGGTGCTTCAACAAAGTTCTGAGTAAAGGGTCTGAATACTGAAGTAAATGTAATATTTCATTTCACATTTTTATAAATTTGCAAAAATTTATAAAAAACTGTTTTTCCTTTGTCATTATTGGGTATTGTGTTGATGCGGAAAAAACAAGTTAATCGATTTTAAAATAAGGCTGTAATGTAACAAAATGTGGAAAAAGTCAAGGGGTCTGAATACTTTCCGAAGGCACTGTATATGGCACATTTAATAGTTAGGCTATTGATTATAGAGCTAATTAAGTTGGTTTCCTCGCTCTCAATTAGGCTAAGTCAAGGGCTGTTTCCTCATCTCTGCTGCCTCTCACGCATTGTTCTCAATCCCAATATGCTGGTTAATTTTCCTATTATGCACATACCAACATATGGAAAGGTGCCAATTCTACGGCGCACGGAAGATTATGTTTCAGAACCACGGACAACGACGATATCCAACACAGGAGAAAGATCATTTGTTATAAAATATTAGATTTATTATTGTTGCACCATTATTTTTACATAATATAACCATATGCAATTTCACTATCACGTGTCTAAGAGTGATGGACTGTGCCACCCCCACGGCCTCCCCAATGGATTAGTCCACTGAGACAGACGCGAATCAGACAGGTGTCTTACACACCATGAAAATGTTTTGCGACTGCTCGACTAAAGAAATCTCGGTCGGCCAACAGCCTATCGACCAAAAAATTGACTAGTCAACTTAATGGGGTCAGCCCTAACCTACACCTGAAGAAAAAACATTTATGCTCATGTTAATTGAATAAGTCACCATTGGCCTCACGGTGAAATCCCTGAGTGGTTTCCTTAATCTCCAGCAACTGAGTTAGGAAGAAAGCCTGTATCTTTGTAGTGACTGGGTGTATTGATACACCATCCAAAGTGTAATTAATAACGCTCAAAGGGATATTCAATGTCTGCCTCTTTTTTACCACCCATCTACCAATAGGTGCCTTTCTTTGCAAGGCATTGGAAAACCTCCCTGGTCTTTGTGGTTGAATCTGTGTTTGAATTTCACTGCTCGACTGAGGGACCTTATAGATAATTGTATGTGTGGGGTGAGTAGTCCTTCAAAAACCATGCAACTTATGTGACTTGTGAATCAAATGTTTACTCCTGAACGTATGCTTGCCATAACAAAGGGGTTGAATACTTACATGCTGACTACACTGCTCGCGTTGCATGCGCCTTGCAAAATAAATGTAGTAATCTATATTATTCAATTAATGCTCACGCGCCAACGAACGTCTGCGTTGCCAAGGGCTAAAATAGAAGTCAGTTCTATTTGTGACGCAGCTCGCACTGCAAGTCCTGCCTCTCCCATATCCTCATTGGTTTATAAAAGCAGATACCCACGTGCCATCTCCTCATTGGTTATACCCACGTGGTTGACTGAAAGATGAACGAGGTCGGTGGCAGTAATGCATCTAATGTTTTGCCAATCGCAATATAAAGTCAAGAGAAGAAAAGGCCTGGACGGAGGAGAAATTACTAGAAATTTTTCGGTTGACCGTTCTGTGTGTAGAATAATTGGCGGAGTAGAGGACCTTGTGCATTTCAGGTAAAATAACAACTCAATGTTTATATCCCAAGAAAAATTAGCTAGCAACAGCAAACTAGCTAAATAAAGCAAATTAGCTAGCAAGTGCAAGCTAGTTAGCTAAATTGCCATAAATGTTTAAAACTTTTCGACCCGTCCCCAAATTAATATAATTGGTTCAGAGTTTGTTTTGATATTTTAACCTGTGTGTCGTGATCGCGTTTGGTGTGGGGGGACAAAATACATTTATGCACGATGGCGCATGCACGCAGCCGGTTTGGGTTCCATGTTACTGACTCAAGATATTTCAGCTTTTAATTTTTTAATTAATTTGTTAACATTTCTAAAAACATAATTCCACTTTGACATTATGGGGTAGTGTGGGTATGACAATGACACAAAATCTAAATTGAATCAATTTTAAATTCAGGCTGTAACAACAAAATTGTCAAGGTGGTGAATACTTTTAGGCACTGTAACTGTCACTAACGTAATAATAAAAAACGGATTGGCGTAGAATAAAACTGGTATGGATACAACAACCACAAACTGGATTAAAGGAAAACTTTAAAGGAAAACTCCACCCAAAAACTATATTTTGGTATATTGTTTCATTAGTCCATTGTTGATATAGCCTACAGGTTGACCCTTTAAAACCTGTCTAGGACGGGGGTGCCGCTAGTGGCACTCCTCCCACATTCCACTGAAAAGGCAGAGCGCGAAATTCAAACAATTTTTTTTTTTTTTTATATTTAAATTTCACACATTAACAAGTCCAATACAGCTAATGAAAGACACAGATCGTGTGAATCCAGCCAACATGTCCGATTTTTAAAATGTTTTACAGGGAAGATACAATATGTAAATCTATTAGCTAAACACCTTAGCAAAAGACACCATCTTTTCTTTGTCCACCAACACCACTAGCTATCACCAATTTGGCTAAACTAAGATATTGATAGCCACTAACCAAGAAAAAACCTCATCAGATGACAGTCTGATAACATATTTATGGTATAGGATAGGTTTTGTTAGAAAAATGTGCATATTTCAGGTAGATATCATAGTTTACAATTGCACCCACCGTCACAAATCGACTAGAATAAATACATAGAGCAACGTGTATTACCTAATTACTAATCATCAAACATTTCGTAAAAATACACAGCATACACTAATCGAAAGACACAGATCCTGTGAATACAGACAATATTTCAGATTTTCTAAGTGTCTTACAGCGAAAACACAATAAATCATTATATTAGCATACCACATGTGCAAACATTACCAGAGCATTTTTATTTTTTTATTTCACCTTTATTTAACCAGGTAGGCTAGTTGAGAACAAGTTCTCATTTGCAACTGCGACCTGGCCAAGATAAAGCATAGCAGTGTGAACAGACAACAACACAGAGTTACACATGGAGTAAACAATAAACAAGTCAATAACATGGTAGGAAAAAGAGAATCTATATACAATGTGTGCAAAAGGCATGAGGTAGGCAATAAATCGAATAATTACAATTTAGCAGATTAACACTGGAGTGATAAATCATCAGATGATCATGTGCAAGAAGAGATACTGGTGTGCAAAAGAGCAGAAAAGTAAATAAATAAAAGCAGTATGGGGGTGAGGTAGGTAAATTGGGTGGGTAGTTTACAGATGGACTATGTACAGCTGCAGCGATCGGTTAGCTGCTCGGATAGCAGATTTTTAAAGTTGTTGAGGGAGATAAAAGTCTCCAACTTCAGAGATTTTTGCAATTCGTTCCAGTCGCAGGCAGCAGAGAACTGGAAGGAAAGGCGTCCAAATTAGGTTTTGGCTTTAGGGATGATCAGTGAGATACACCTGCTGGAGCGCGTGCTACGGGTGGGTGTAGCCATCGTGACCAGTGAACTGAGATAAGGCGGCACTTTACCTACCATAGCCTTGTAGATGACCTGGAGCCAGTGGGTCTGACGACGAACATGTAGCGAGGGCCAGCCGACTAGGGCATACAGGTCGCAGTGGTGGGTGGTATAAGGTGCTTTAGTAACAAAACGGATGGCACTGTGATAAACTGCATCCAGTTTGCTGAGTAGAGTATTGGAAGCTATTTTGTAGATGACATCGCCGAAGTCGAGGATCGGTAGGATAGTCAGTTTTACTAGGGTAAGTTTGGCGGCGTGAGTGAAGGAGGCTTTGTTCCGGAATAGAAAGCCGACTCTAGATTTGATTTTGGATTGGAGATGTTTGATATGAGTCTGGAAGGAGAGTTTGAAGTCTAGCCAGACACCTAGGTACTTATAGATGTCCACATATTCTAGGTCGGAACCGTCCAGGGTGGTGATGCTAGTCGGGCGTGCGGGTGCAGGCAGCGAACGGTTGAAAAGCATGCATTTGGTTTTACTAGCATTTAAGAGCAGTTGGAGGCCACGGAAGGAGTGTTGTATGGCATTGAAGCTCGTTTGGAGGTTAGATAGCACAGTGTCCAGGGAAGGGCCGGAAGTATACAGAATGGTGTCGTCTGCGTAGAGGTGGATCAGGGAATCGCCCGCAGCAAGAGCAACATCATTGATGTATACAGAGAAAAGAGTCGGCCCGAGAATTGAACTCTGTGGTACCCCCATAGAGACTGCCAGAAGACCGGACAACATGCCCTCCGATTTGACACACTGAACTCTGTCTGCAAAGTAGTTGGTGAACCAGGCAAGGCAGTCATTAGAAAAACCGAGGCTATTGAGTCTGCCGATAAGAATATGGTGATTGACAGAGTCGAAAGCCTTGGCCAGGTCGATGAAGACGGCTGCACAGTAATGTCTTTTATCGATGGCGGTTATGATATCGTTTAGTACCTTGAGCGTGGCTGAGGTGCACCCGTGACCGGCTCGGAAACCGGATTGCACAGCGGAGAAGGTACGGTGGGATTCGAGATGGTCAGTGATCTGTTTGTTGACTTGGCTTTCGAAGACCTTAGCTAGGCAGGGCAGGATGGATATAGGTCTGTAACAGTTTGGGTCCAGGGTTGCTCCCCCTTTGAAGAGGGGGATGACAGCGGCAGCTTTCCAATCCTTGGGGATCTCAGATGATACGAAGGAGAGGTTGAACAGGCTGGTAATGGGGGGTGCGACAATGGCGGCGGACAGTTTCAGAAATAGGGGGTCCAGATTGTCAAGCCCAGCTGATTTGTATGGGTCCAGGTTTTCCAGCTCTTTCAGAACATCTGCTATCTGGATATGGGTAAAGGAGAAGCTGGGGCGGCTTGGGCGAGTAGCAGCGGGGGGGGGCGGGGCTGTTGGCCAAGGTTGGAGTCGCCAGGTGGAAGGCATGGCCAGCCATTGAGAAATGTTTGTTGAAGTTTTCGATTATCACGGACTTATCAGTGGTGACCGTGTTATCTAGCCTCAGTGCAGTGGGCAGCTGGGAGGAGGTGCTCTTGTTTTCCATGGACTTGACAGTATCCCAGAACTTTTTGGAGTTAGAGCTACAGGATGCAAATTTCTGCTTGAAAAAGCTGGCCTTTGCTTTCCTGACTGACTGCGTGTATTGGTTCCTGACTTCCCTGAACAGTTGCATATCACGGGGGCTCTTCGATGCTATTGCAGTTCGCCACAGGATGTTTTTGTGCTGGTCGAGGGCAGTCAGGTCTGGAGTGAACCAAGGGCTATATCTGTTCTTGGTTCTGCATTTTTTGAACGGAGCATGCTTGTCTAATATGCTGAGGAAGTAACTTTTAAAGAATGACCAGGCATCCTCAACTGACGGGATGAGGTCAATATCCTTCCAGGGTACCCGGGCCAGGTCGATTAGAAAGGCCTGCTCGCAGAAGTGTTTCAGGGAGCGTTTGACAGTGATGAGGGGTGGTCGTTTGACCGTGGACCCGTGGCGGATACAGGCAATGAGGCAGTGATCGCTGAGATCTTGATTGAAGACAGCAGAGGTGTATTTGGAGGGCAAGTTGGTCAGGATAATGTCTATTAGGGTGCCCATGTTTACGGATTTAGGGTTGTACCTGGTGGGTTCCTTGATGATTTGTGTGAGATTGAGGGCATCAAGCTTAGATTGTAGGACTGCCGGGGTGTTAAGCTGCCGGGGTGTTAAGCATTGATTCTAGCCAAAGAGAGCAATAACGTCAACATCGCCAAAATATATTAATTTTTTCACTAACCTTCTCAGAATTCTTCAGATGACACTCCTGTAACATCATATTACAACATACATATAGAGTTTGTTCGAAAATGTGCATATTTAGCCACCAAAATCATGGTTAGACAATGACAAAAGTTGCCCAGCTGGTCAGAAAATGTCGTGCGCCATATTAGACAGTGATCTAGTCGTATACATAAATACTCATAAACGTGACTAAAAAATATAGGGTGGACAGCGATTGATAGACAATTTAATTCTTAATACAATCGCTGATTTACATTTTTTAAATTATCCTTACTTTTCAATACAGTTTGCGCCAAGCGAAGCTACGTCTAACAAAATGGCGTCATAAGCGATTAACATTTTTCGACAGAAACACGATTTATCATAATAAATTGTTCTTACTTTGAGCTGTTCTTCCATCAGAATCTTGGGCAAAGAATCCTTTCTTGGGTCTAATCGTCTTTTGGTCGAAAGCTGTCCTCTTGCCATGTGGAAATGCCCACTGCGTTCGGCATGAACTGGAAACGTGCCCAGAGATTCAAAGTGTCTCAGAAATAAATGTCCCAAAATCGCACTAAACGGATATAAATTGCTATAAAACGGTTTAAATTAACTACCTTATGATGTCTTTAACACCTATTACAAGTAAAAACATGACCGGAGAAATATTACTGGCTACACTAAAGCTTGGAAAAAGAGCAGGTCGGTGTCCACCGCGCGTCCGGCGCAGCTGGAAAAGAGTTACTACCTACACGTTGATCTGTTTTATAGAGGCTGTGATTGCGCAATCGACTCCATTCAAATCGTCATCACGTAAAGACATCCAGGGGAAGACGTAAGCAGTGTTAGTATCCTCATAGCATTCACAGCGACCTTTAAACTGACTCCAGATCAGGGGCCAAGATGTGTGAAATCTGACTCCATGTCAGGGAAATTGCTGTAGAATGAGTTCTGTTCCACACAGACAAAATTTCAATGGCTATAGAAACTAGAGCCTGTTTTCTATCCAATAATAATAATAATATGCATATTGTACGAGCAAGAATTGAGTAGGAAGCCGTTTAAAAATTACACGATTTCCAGAAAAAGTGACAACAGCACCCCCTATCCTAATGAGGTTAATCGGAATGGCCGATAAATCAGTGCCGATTTTAAGTTTTCATAACAATCGGTAATCAGCATTTTTGGACACCGATTATGGCTGATTACATTGCACTCCACGAGGAGACCGCGTAAGTTAGTCAGTCTGCCACGCAAGTGCAAGAAGGAGTCAAGGTAAGTTGCTAGCTAGCATTAAACTTATCTTGTAAAAAACAATCAATCTTAACATAATCACTAGTTAACTACACATGGTTGATGATATTACTAGTTTATCTAGCTTGTCCTGCGTTGCGTATAATCGATGCGGTGCCTGTTAATTTATCATCGAATCACAGCCTACTTCGCCAAACCGGTGATCACATAAAAAGCGCATTCGCAAAAAAAGCACTGTCGTTGCACCAATGTGTGCCTAACCATAAACAAACGCCTTTCTTAAAATCAATACACAAGTATATATTTTTAACCCTGCATATTTAGTTAATATTGCCTGCTAACATGAATTTATTTGAACTAGGGAAGTTGTGTCACTTCTCTCACGTCTGTGCAAGCAGAGTCAGGGTATATGCAGCAGTTTGGGCCGCCTGGCTCGTTGCGACCATTTCTTCCTAACAAAGACAGTAACTAATTTGCCAGAGTTGTACATAATTATGATATAACATTGAAGGTTGCGCAATGTAAGAGCAATATTTAGACTTAGGGTTGCCACCCGTTCGATAAAATACGGAACGGTTCCGTATTTCACTGAAACAATAAACGTTTTGTTTTCGAAATGATAGTTTCCGGATTTGACCATGTTGATGACCTAAGGCTCGTATTTCTGTGTGTTTATTATATTATAATTAAGTCTATGATTTGATAGAGCAGTCTGACTGAGCGGTGGTAGGCAGCAGCAGGCTCGTAAGCATTTATTCAAACAGCACTTTACTGCATTTGCCAGCAGCTCTTCGCTGTGCTTCAAGCATTGCGCTGTTTATGACTTCAGGCCTATCAACTCCCAAGATTAGGCTGGCAATACTATAGTGCCTATAAGAACATCCAATAGTCAAAAGTATATGAAATACAAATGGTATAGAGAAATAGTCCTATAAATTCCTATAATAACTACAACCTAAAACTACTTACCTGGGAATATTGAAGACTCATGTTAAAAGGAACCACCAACTTTCATATGTCCTCATGTTCTGAGCAAGGAACTTAAACGTTAGCTTTCTTACATGGCACATATTGCACTTTTACTTTCTTCTCCAACACTTTGTTTTTGCATTATTTAAACCAAATTGAACATGTTTCATTATTTATTTGAGGCTAAATTGATTTTATTGATGTATTATATTAAGTTAAAATAAGTGTTCATTCAGTATTGTTGTAATTGTCATTATTACAAATATATATAAATAAAAATCGGCATCAGCTTTTCTTGGTCCTCCAATAATTGGTATCGGCGTTGAAAAATCATAAATCGGTCGACCTCTAATATAGTCCCAAAATGTTTTGCAAGTCAGCCATCAAGATTTACAGATATGTAACAAATACACAAATCCGGCCCATATGATGCATTTTGTTTATTATTATTCCAAAGATGGAAGTGGGCTTAATGGGTACGCTTACCCGATATTAAGACGACAATACATCATCAAACATAGTATAGACTAAATAACCCGCGTCGCCTATACGAATAGCCTAAAGAAAGTTTGTGAAGTGTTTGGAACATGAAAGACAGGTTCAGTCCTATTACACTTCTCCAAGCAAAAGCAGAAGCTCAGGACAGCGAGATTGCAAACTGGAAATGGCCTATCTATACTCTACTTTAACAGTTGTCACAGTGTAAGCCCCTTGCCAACACTGACTGACTCCAATCCAAACCCTGTTCCCCTGTTTAGTTTCAAAGTCATAAAAGCCACAGGCTAGGTACTCCACTCCTGCAGTGCATTTGTTTCAAAACATAAAAATAGTCTATCGAAAGTCTACATTTAAGACTTTGTTTCATTTTATTTCACCTTTATCTATCCTAGTTAATCTCATTATAAAATATCTTCAATAAGAGAGATATGGTCAATGAGCATATGGCCTTTCTATTAATATTTCAGACTCATATTTTGGGGCGTTGTCTGCCATCTGTCCTCCCTGCACCCCACTGTTCAGCATGGTCATGATTACAGTGGATATCAGATGGGGTGATAATTGCAGCACAGCCTGTGTGAGTAGAGTTCACAGCCCACAGAACCACACCAGGGGACTACACACAGAAAGTGGGACATATGAAGAGAGGAGAATGAAAGTGAAGCGCTAGTAACTAGCACTAATAATACAGCTGCTAGTCTGCAACCTATATACTAAAGGTGACAACACCTGTGGCCACCACACCCTCCTAGCTAATTTTAGGTGAGCAAAGTAGCATTCAAATTGTACAATTATGTAGCTACACTGACTAGCCTGATGACTTTAAAGGCCTAGTGCAGTCAAAATGTGCTTTTTTCCCTGTGATTTATATCAAATTGTATAGGACCAGGACGATACCAGTATTGCAATATTTTGTTCATGGCAAAAATGTAAATTCCAAGCAGACCAAACTCTATGATCCTTTAAAAACCTGCTGTATGTAAAATATTGTGTACTATATCTTGGAAAACAAATACATGTGACTCTAGAGGACAACATGATGTTTGTTTCCAGCATCAGGACTGTTTTCCTAAAGAAATCAAATCTGCTTTGTGAATTGTTTCCTCCCTATGATACTAAGGAGTATCCCGATACTGGTATCGTCCTGGACCTAATTGTACAACAGCTGATGAAACTAACACTGTAAAAGTGTGAAAAATGGGATCAGTGACATCTCCTGATAGTTGTTGGTTGAAAATTGCTATTTTTGGCCATTCTTTTAGCCCATTTTAATGGAAATATTTTACAGTAACGTACTTACAGTGCATTCAGAAAGTAATCAGACCCCTTGACTTTCTCTACATTTGGTTACGTTACAGCCTTATTAAAAAATGTATGAAACCCCCCCATCAATCTACACACAATAACCCATAATGACAAAGCAAAAACAGGTTAAGATTTTATATAAAAAGGGAAATACATTTACATAAGTATTCAGACCCTTTCCTCAGTACTTTGTTGAAGCACCTTTGGCATAGATTACAGCCTCGAGTCTTCTTGGGTATGACACTACAAGCTTGGCACACCTGTATATTTGGGGAGTTTCTCCCATTCTTCTCTGCAGATCCTATCGAGCTCTGTCAGGTTGCATGGGGAGCATTGCTGCACAGCTATTTTCAGGTCTTTCCAGAGATGTTCAATCGTGTTCAAGTCCAGGCTCTGGCTGGACCCCTCAAGGACATTCAGAGAGTTGTCCCGAAGCCACTCTTGCATTGTCTTGGCTGTGTGGTTAGGGTTGTTGTCCTGTTGGAAGGTGAACCTTTGTCCCATTCTGAGGCCCTGAGCACTCTGGAGCAGGTTTTCATTTTGGATCTCTCTGTACTTTGCTCCGTTCATCTTTGCCTCGATCCTGACTAGACTCCATGATGCTGAAAAGTGGCTTCCGTCTGGCCACTCTACCACAAAGGTCTGATTGGTGGAGTGCTGCAGAGATGGTTGTCCTTCTGGAAGGTTCTCCCATCTCCACAGAGGAACTCTGTCAGAGAGACCACCAGGTTCTTGGTCATCTCCTTGACCAAGGCCCTTCTCCCCCGATTGCTAAGTTTGGCCAGGCGGTCAGCTCTAGGAAGAGTCTTGGTGGTTCCAAACTTCTTCCATTTAAGAATGATGGAGGCCACTGTGTCCGAACCTTCAATGCTGCAGAAATGTTTTGGTAGCCTTCCCCAGATCTGTGCCCCGACACAATCCTGTGTCTGAGCTATACAGACAATTCCTTTGACCTCATGGCATGGTTTTTGCTCTGACAGGCACTGTCAACCGTGGGACCTTTATATACATAGGTGTGTGCCTTTTATTTAATCTATTTTAGAATAAGGCTGTAACGTAACACTTTCCGAATGCACTGTAATTGTTTCCCATAAATGATTTAATATTTATATAAAAACAGCTGCATTTGGGTATTCAATGATTTACATAACTCTTCTTACTACTAGTCGGGAGTATATCAAAGTAGGCACTGTCATATCCGCAGTGAAACAGGGCTGGGTCATGACTGTACTCTAGTCTACCCTAAATGCAACTGATTGGAAAAGACTCGGGACTCTATTTGCCTAAATAAAATATTCAAGCATGACTGAAAGTTAATTCTCTGGCATCTTGCAAAGAAAATGAAATGCCTCCTGATCTTGAAAGTTTCCATCTGAGGACATGCTTAGAAGTAAGGCTAAGACAGGAAAGGAAAACCTTGTAACACTAAACTACTAGGCCATCAATGGAACAAAGTAAACAAGGTTCAACCAAGACAACAAAAACAAAAAAAATCCAAGCAGTGGCCCTCTTTAAAACATGGCCTTCAGTATCCTGACAACATAGTCACTAACGGCACATTACTTGTTATTTGTAGCAGGTAAGTGCCAAGGGCCCTTTGTTTAACTGTGAACACTGTGTAGCCTATTTCCTCCAGTCACACAAGACAGTAGTCCCGAAAAAACATCCAATATGGCAAACAGCGGGGGAAAAAAGATTAAGTATGGTTAGCCTTTAACCTTCCCCAGTATCTGTGCATTAGAGATGTTGACTATGACGTGTCTTTCTCTAACACCCTCGGCCCGGTTTCTCAATAGAAATGGAACTTAGACTCACAAGTGTTTAGGATGCATCTTTCCTACAACACGTGTTTAACAAAACACTATACAGGGAGAACGGTCGCTAAGTGCGTTGTTGGAGCAAGTGTCCATACTGATAAGATCCAAAGAAAGGAAACGCTGCTCTCGGATCAGCATTCTCCACTCAAATCTTTACTTAACATTATAATTCATTCACAATACTGATGACGGATTAGCTCTTAGAAAGATATGACCATCTAAATCAGCAAATATTGAGGCGACTTATTCCCAAAAAATAAGAATTACTAAATCACCGATTTAGGCTACACATCATGAAATGTATTGAGACAAATTGCAGTATCAAAATATAACTTGATTGAACATGAAACGTATTTCAATATGATTGAAATAGGCCTATAGCCTACTGTTTATATTTTAATGCAGGCATCTCGATTTTCATTTGAAGCATATTTTTGTACACGTCGCTTGTGTGTATCAATTGCAAAGACATTTACAACTTAGTATTTGTAGTCACCTTTGTTCTGAAGTTATCGACGGTCACAAAGAGATGAATAAACCATGTGATTCTATGTTTAGCGGGGATCTTCTGTGTATAAAGTGACGTGAGAGAGAAACAAAAGCATCTAACGGTGCTATTTGGAGGTGTACCTGTGGATGTATTTCAAGGCCTACCTTCAAACTCAGTGCCTCTTTGCTTGACATCATGGGAAAATCTAAAGAAATCAGCCAAAACCTCAGAAGAAAAATTGTAGACCTCCACAAGTCTGGTTCATCCTTGGGAGCAATTTCCAAACGCCTGAAGGTACCATGTTCATCTGTACAGACAATAGCACGCAAGTATAAACACCATGGGAGCACGCAGCCGTCATACAGCTCAGGACGGAGACACGTTCTGTCTCCTAGAGATGAACGTACTTTGATGCGAAAAGTGCAAATCAATCCCAGAACAACAGCAAAGGACCTTGTGAAGATGTTGGAGGAAACAGGTACAAAAGTATCTATATCCACAATAAAAGGAGTCCTATATCGACATAACCTGAAAGGCCGCTCAGCAAGGAAGAAGCCA
The DNA here is from genome assembly GCF_029448725.1 of Salvelinus fontinalis. Lineage (NCBI taxonomy): Eukaryota > Metazoa > Chordata > Actinopteri > Salmoniformes > Salmonidae > Salvelinus > Salvelinus fontinalis. The sequence continues at coordinate 51,653,580 of NC_074677.1, forward strand.
CAGCTCCAAAACTGCCATAAAAAAAGCCAGACTACGGTTTGCAACAGCACATGGGAACAAAGACAGTACTTTTTGTAGAAATGTCCTCTGGTCTGATGAAACAAAAATAGAACCGTTTGACCATAATGACCATCGTTATGTTTGGAGGAAAAAGGGGGAGGCTTGCAAGCCGAAGAACACCATCCCAACTGTGAAGCACGGGGGTGGCAGCATCATGTTGTGGGGGTGCTTTGCTGCAGGAGGGACTGGGGCACTTCACAAAATAGATGGCATCATGAGGAATGAAACTTATGTGGATATATTGAAGCAACATCTCCAGACATCAGTCAGGAAGATAAAGCTTGGTCGCAAACTTCCAAAGTTGTGGCAAAATGGCTTAAGGACAACAAAGTCAAGGTATTGTAGTGGCCATCACAAAGCTCTGACCTCAATCCCATAGAAAATTTGTGGGCAGAACTGAAAAAGAGTTTGCGAGCAAGCAGGCCTAAAAACCTGACTCAGTTACACCAGCTCTGCCAGGGGGAATGGGCCAAAATTCACCCAACGTATTGTGGGAAGCTTGTGGAAGGCTACCAGAAACGTTTGACCCAAGTTAAACAATTTAAAGGCAATGCTACCAAATACTAATTGAATGCATGTAAACTTCTGAGCCACTGGGTGTGTGATGAAAGAAATAAAAGCTGAAATAAATCATTCTCTCTACTATTATTGACATTTCACATTCTTAAATTCTTAAATAAGTTCTCTCACGTCACCCCGCTCCTCCGCTCTCTCCACTGACTTCCAGTTGAAGCTCGCATCCGCTACAAGACCATGGTGCTTGCCTACGGAGCTGTGAGGGGAACGGCACCTCCGTACCTTCAGGCTCTGATCAGGCCCTACACCCAAACAAGGGCACTGCGTTCATCCACCTCTGGCCTGCTCGCCTCCCTACCTCTGAGGAAGTACAGTTCCCGCTCAGCCCAGTCAAAACTGTTCGCTGCTCTGGCACCCCAATGGTGGAACAAACTCCCTCACGAAGCCAGGTCAGCGGAGTCAATCACCACCTTCCGGAGACACCTGAAACCCCACCTCTTTAAGGAATACCTAGGATAGGATAAAGTAATCCTTCTAACCCCCCCCCCCCCCCTTAAAAGAGTTAGATGCACTATTGTAAAGTGGTTGTTCCACTGGATATCATAAGGTGAATGCACCAATTTGTAAGTCGCTCTGGATAAGAGCGTCTGCTAAATGACTTAAATGTAATGTAAATGTTAAAATAAAGTGGTGATCCTAACTGACCTAAGATAGGGACTTTTTACTAGGAATTGCGAGAAACTGAGTTTAAATGTATTTGGTTAAGGTGTATGTAAACTTCCGACTTCAACTGTAGCTGTTCAACGAGTGGTCTGTGGCAGGCGTTAGATTGCGAGTGTTTTCAAATGCAACGTTAATAAAGATGGCTTTGGGAAACAGCTCGGAGATATAATTTTGCCCCTACGAAGGTTCTAACGATGAACTTAGTTCTAAGATTTATTTGGGAAACCTTTTGGTAAACCAGTTAGGGTAAAATGCCTATTCTGCACCTCCAATCACTCACTATAGTAATTACATTTATATTTAGACGTTTTTTTGGAAGGCCATAACAGAAGTAAATGAATATAGTCGCTCAGAAAAACTATATATTTGGTGAGTAACGATTAACGTATGTATTTTGACATAAGATATTCTGACATTGGGCTCCCGAGTGGGTCAACGGTCTAAGGCACTGCAGCTCAGTGCAAGAAGCGTCACTACGGACCCTGGTTCGATTCCAGGATGTATCACAACCGGCCGTGATTGGGAGTCCCATAGGGCGGCGCACAATTGGCTCAGCGTCGTCCGGGTTTGGCCGGTGTAGGCCGTCAATGTAAATAGACTTTGCTCTTAACTGACTTGCCTAGCTAAATAAAGGTTAACAAAAACAAATAAAATAACACTCCAATTGGTAGTTACAGTCTTGTGCGTAAGGGAGTTGCACCGAAGGGACTCGGGAGAGGAGAAGGTCATGTGTCCTCCAAAACACGACCCTGCCAAGCCGCACTGCTCTTGACACTTGAATGTGTCATAGGAAACACCGTACAACTGTGAACCGAAGTCAGCGTGCATGTGCCCGTCCCGCCAAGAGAATCGCTAGAGCGCGATGGGACAAGGACATGCTGGCCGGCCAAACCCTCCCCTAACCCAGATGACGCTGGGTCAATTGTGCGCCGCATAATGGGTCTCCCGGTTGCGTAACAGCTTGGAATCGAACCCGGGTCTGTAGTGCCATCTCAAGCACTGCATTGCCTTAGACCGCTGCGCCCCACTCGGGAGGATTTGTAATTCAACGGCCCAGACGTGAGACGTATGTGGCAGGGACTCCAGACAATCACATATTAGAAAGGGAAAACCAGCCACGTAGTGGACACCGACATCTTGCTCCCAGACAAGCTAAAAATCTTCTTCGCCCGCTTTGAGAATAACACAGTGCCACAGACGCGGCCCGCTCCAGAGGATGGGGGCTCTCTCTCTCCTTGGCCGATGTGGGTAAGAAATTTAACCGTGTTAACCCTCGCAGGGATTATTTATTTACTTATTTATTGCCTCCATTATCCTACCTCATTTGCGCACACTGTATACAATTTTTTTCTATTGACTGTATGTTTGTGTATTCCATGTGTAACTCTGTGTTGTTGTTTGTGTTGCACTGCTTTATCTTGGCCAGGTCTCAGTTGTAAATGAGAACTTGTTCTCAACTAGCCTACCTGGTTAAATATATATATATACGGCATCTCTAGCCACGTACTCTGAGCATGCGCAGACCAGCTGGCTGGAGTGTTTACGGACATATTCAAACTCTATCTATCCAACTCTGCTATCGCCACATGCTTCAAGATGTCCACCATTGTTCCTGCACCGAAGAAAGCAAAAGGTAAGTGAACTAAATGAATATTGCACTCACTTCTGTCTTCATTAAGTTCTTAGCGAGGCTAGTTAAGGATCATATCACCTCCACCTTAACTGATACCCTAGACCCACCAAAAATGGCACCGGAAGAAATGGCAGCAGTTTTACAAGTGCCCAACCAATTGTGTTATGTGGGTTTTTTCTCATTATTTGTAACTTATTTTGTACATAATGTTTCTGCAACCGTATCTTATGGCACAAAAGAGCTTCTGGATATCAGGACAACGATCCCTCACCTCGGATTAGACAAATATTTTTTCTACAACAAGGACGACGCACAAGACATTCTCCAAACACCCCACAGGGCCGACATCCCCGTTATTTCTAAGAGGAAGCGACGCAGGTACAGAGGACAAAGAGCCGGATGCCTGGTCAGGACCCCGAGAAGGCGACTGTGAAAGCTGCCGTTACCATCAATACTACTCGCCAACATGCAATCATTGGACAATAAATTAGACGAGGTACGATCACAAAAATATTCTACCAACGGGACATCAAAAACTGTAATATCCTATGTTTCACGGAATCGTGGCTGAATAACGACATGGATATTCAGCTACCGGGATAAACGCTGCACAGGCAAGATAGAAAAGCACACTCCGGTAAGACGAGGGGGGGCGGTCTGTGCATATTTGTAAACAGCTGGAGCACAAAATCTAAGGAAGTCTCTAGATTTTGCTCGCCTGAAGTAGAGTATATTGTGATAAATTGCAGGCCACACTACTTGCCAAGAGAGTTTTCAGCTATACTTTCGTGGCTGTTTATTTACCACCACAGACAAATGCTGGCACTAAGACAGCACTCAGTCAGCAGTATGAGGAAATAAGCAAACAGGAAACCACTCACCCAAAGGCGGCGCTCCTAGTGGCTGGAGACTTTTATGCGGAGAAACTTAAATCAGTTCTACCAAATTTCTATCAACATGTTAAATGTGCAAAAAAAGTCTAGATCACCTGTACTCCACACACAGGTGCGCGTACAAAGCTCTCCCTCGCCCTCCATTTGGTAAATCTGACCACAACTCTATCCTCCTGATTCTTGCTTACAAGCAAAAATTAAAGCAGGAAACACCGTGACTCGGTCTATAAAAAAGTGGTCAGATGAAGCAGATACTAAACTACAGGACTGTTTTGCTATCACAGACTGGAACATGTTCCGGGATTCTTCCGATGGCATTGAGGAGTACACCACATCAGTCACTGGCTTTATCAATAAGTGCATCGAGGATGTTGTCCGCACAGTGACTATACGTACATACCCCAACCAGAAGCCATGGATTACAGGCAACATTCGCACTGAGCTAAAGGGTAGAGCTGCCGCATTCAAGGTGCGGGACTCTAACCCGGAAGCTTACAAGAAATCCTGCTATGCCCTGTGACGAACCATCAAACAGGCAAAGCGTCAATACAGGGCTAAGATTGAATCATACTACACTGGCTCCGACGGTCATCTTATGTGGCAGGGCTTGCAAACTATTACAGACTACAAAGGGAAGCACAGCCGCGAGCTGCCCAGTGGCATGAGCCTACCAGATGAGCTAAATCACTTCTATGCTCGCTTCGAGGCAAGCAACACTGAGGCAAGCATTAGAGCATCAGCTGTTCCGGACGACTGTGGGATCACGCTCTCCGTAGCCGACGTGAGTAAGACCTTTAAACAGGTCAACATTCACAAGGCTGCGGTGGCCAGACGGATTACCAGGACGTGTGCTCCGGGCATGTGCTGACCAACTGGCAGGTGTCTTCACTGACATTTTCAACATGTCCTTGATTGAGTCTGTAATACCAACATGTTTCAAGCAGACCACCATAGTGCCTGTGCCCAAGAACACAAAGGCAAACTGCCTAAATGACTAGAGACCCGTAGCACTCATGTCCGTAGACATGAAGTGCTTTGAAAGGTTGGTAATGGCTCACATCAACACCATTATCCCAGAAACCCTAGACCCACTCCAATTTGCATACCACCCAAACAGATCCACAGATGATGCAATATCTATTGCACTCCACACTGGCCTTTCCGACCTGGACAAAAGGAACACTTACGTGAGAATGCTATTCATTGACTACAGCTCAGCGTTCAACACCATAGTACCCTCAAAGCTCATCACTAAGCTAAGGATCGTGGGACTAAACACCTCCCTCTGCAACTGGATCCTGGACTTCCTGACGGGCCGCCTCCAGGCGGTGAGGGTAGGTAGCAACACATCCAACACAGCCACCCCAGTCATAAACTGTTCGCTCTACTACAGCATGGCAAGCGGTACCGGAGTGCCAAGTCTAGGCCAAAAAGGCATCTCAACAGTTTTTACCCTAAAGCCATAAAACTCCTGAACATGTAATCAAATGGCTACCCGGACTATTTGCATTGTGTGCCCCCCCAACCCCTCTTTTTACTCTGCTGCTACTCTGTTTATCATATATGCATAGTCATTTTAACTATACATTTATGTACGTACATACTACCTCAATTGGGCCGACCAACCAGCGCTCCCGCACATTGGCTAACCGGGCTATCTGCATTGTGTCCCGCCACCAACCACCTGCCAACCCCTCTTTTACACTACTGCTACTCTCTGTTCATCATATATGCAGTCACTTTAACCATATTTACATACTACCTCAATCAGCCTCACTAACCGGTGTCTGTATGTAGCCTCACTACTTTTATAGCCTTGCTACTGTATATAGCCTGTCTTTTTACTGTTGTTTTATTTCTTTACTTACCTAATTGTTCACCTAACACCTTTTTTGCACTATTGGTTAGAGCCTGTAATTAAGCATTTCACTGTAAGGTCTACCTACACCTGTTGTATTCTGCGCACGTGACAAATAAACTTTGATTTGACTTCGATTTGCATACGGACCCAATAGATCCACAGACGATGCAATCGCCGTCGCACTGCATACTGCCCTATCCCATCTGGACAAGAGGAATACCTATGTAAGAATGCTGTTTATTGACTACAGCTCAGCCTTCAACACCATAGTACCCTCCAAACTCGTCATTAAGCTTGGGCCCTGGGTCTGAAACCCACCCTGTACAACTGGGTCCTGGACTTCCTGATGGGCCACCCTCCAGATTGTGAAGGTAGGAAACACCTCCACTACGCTGATCCTCAACACAGGTGCCCCACAAGGGTCCGTGCTCAGCCCCCTGCTGTACTCCCTGTTCACCCATGACTGCGTGGCCATGCACGCCTACAACTCAATCATCAAGTTCACAGATGACAACAGTAGTAGGCCTGATTACCAACAATGAGACAGCCTACAGGTAGGAGGTGAGGGCCCTGGCGGAGTGGTGCCAGGAAAATAACCTCTCCATCAACAACATGAAGGAGCTGATCATGGACTTTAGAAGACAGCAACGGGAGCACACCCTCATCCCAATTGACGGGACCGCAATGGAGAAGGTGAAACGCTTCAAGTTCCTCGGTGGACACATCACTGACAATCAAATGGTCCACCCACACGCCTCTTCAACCTGAGGAGGCTGAATAAATTTGGCTTGGCCCTAAGACCCTCACAAACTTTGACAGATGCACCATAGAGAGCATCCTGTTCGGCTGTATCACTGTCTGGTACCGCACCTGCCCTGCCCGCAACCGCAGGGCTCTCCAGAGGGTGGTGCCATCAGCCCAACAAATCACCGGGGGCACACCGCCTGCCCTCCAGAACACCTACAGGACACGATGTCACAGGAAGGCCAAAAAAATAATCAAAGACATCAACCACCCGAGCCACAGCCTGTTCACCCCACTATCATACAGAAGGCGAGGTCAGTACACGTGCATCAAAGCTAGGACTGAGAGACTGAAAAACAGCTTCTATCTCAAGGCCATCAGACTGTTAAATAGCCATCACTAGCCAGCCTCCACCCAGTACCCTGCCCTGAACTTAGTCAGTCACTAGCCAGCTACCACCCGGTTACTCAACCCTGCACCTTAGAGGCTGCTGCCCTATGTACATAAACATGTAATCACTGGTCACTTTAATAATGTTTACATACTGTTTTACTCATTTCATATGTATATACTGTATTCAAAATTGCTCCTAATATTTATACATTTCTTAATTCCATTGTTTTACTTTGAGGTGTGTGTATTGTTAAATACTACTACACTGTTGGAGCTAGGAATAGAAGCATTTCGCGACACCCAAAATAACATCTGCTAAATATGTGCATGTGACCAATAAAAATTTCATTTTGATTTGAATCCCCATGACACCACCTATTTCAGTAAATACATCCACTTACATTTACATTTAAGTCATTTAGCAGACGCTCTTATCCAGAGCGACTTACAAATTGGTGCATTCACCTTATGACACTTCCTAGATGCACCACCTAGACCAACATTAAATTACATACAAATCGTTAACATGAGAAGGCCTTCTGACGGATGCTGTACAAACTGTGCATAGCAATTGAGTGGGCCACATTTCAGATGTTCAAGATCATTAACTAAATGTGTCAGTCAATTCCATAGATGAGGAACAGCGAGGTGTCTAGCTAGACTGTCATCTGAAACTGGAGAAATGAAAGGACAGCGCCCACTCGATATCCTAGTTTCAATTGAATATTGTTATCCACAGCTTGTTTCTCAAATCTCACGCTTCTTCGTGACTGTGTAAATCTCATCATTCTCCATGCTATGCTTCACTGGCGTTCATACTAGCGAACCAAATAGATAACACTAACGAGCTAGCTGCTGTACAGTCCAATGTTAACTCTTAGCTCTGTACTTTAGCCGCAAATGAACCCCAAGATTTTTTATTTTAACAGGGAGTTATGTTGAGACCAAGGTCTCTTTCACAGCTGTGCCCTGTATACACAGGATAGTCATGCATGTAGGACATTTATTGTAAACTTTTAAAATTTAGCAGACTAACGTTAGCTTGCTAATTATTTAACTACCTAGCAAGCCCACCACTGCTCTGAAAAACTGAGCGTTAGCTAGCTAACATTATAGCTACAGACTGGCTGGCTAGCTAGCATTAGCTAGTTACAACAAATATGTATTACAAAAATTCATGGTCAAGCAAGTGAAAAGCTTGCTAACGTTCAAATCAAATGTATTCACCACATAACGTTACTTCGTGAACAACAGGTGAAATGTTTACGTTAGGGCAATAAGAAAGACATGTGGAACGTATTTTAACCTAGCTAGCTATATATCGTGGTTTGTTTAAACCCGTTACGCAGTATCAATTTATACCAAATCGCCGGGAGAGATAATTTGATGGAAAGACAACCCAAACCATACAGCATGGCTCCCAGTCAACATAGCTAGCTACTTCTCTAGCTAACGTTAGTTAACCATAATTGGCAACTTTGCGTTGCGTTTTATGTTATATTCAACAGCTTACATATAAATACTAAATAAAATACACTCAGCTATTAAATGGCGAAATTCCTACCTGCAACTACGGGATACGTCCTTATTTTTCTTCTTAAACCCTCAAATCCACTCATGGATCTCACTAAGGTCCGCCTCCAGCATAACAAATGAGGGGATTCGATTAATCTGGCCCCGGTAGACGAATTTTTCACCGGCGAAAATGGATTGCAGTCGTTTTGGAACCGGGCTGGCTCCCGGGAGTGAGCCAGGTACCAGTTTAAATGAAAACTATACTGAACAAAAGTATAAACGCAACAAATTCAAAGATTTTGCTGAGTTAGAGTTCATATAAGGAAATCAGTCAATTGAAATAAACGAATTAGACTGTGTAAAGCATATGCCCACCCACATGGGAGCCAGGTCCATCCACTGTAGAGCCAGGCCCAGCCAATCAGAATGAGTTTTTCCCCACAAAAGGACTTCATTACACACAGCAATACTAAGGTCCTGGGCTAGTGTGGTTACATGTGGTCTGCGGTTGTGAGTCCGGTTGGACGTACTGCCAAATTCTCCAAAACAACGTTGGAGGCGACATATGGTAGAGAAATGAAAATTAAATTCTCTGGCAACAGCTCTGGTGGACATTCCTGCAGTCAGCATGCCCATTGCACGTTCCTTCAAAACGAGACATCTGTGGCATTGTGTTGTGTGACAAAACTGCACATTTTAGAGTGGCCTTTTGTCCCCAGCACAAGGTGCACCTGTGTAATGATCATGCAGTTTAATCAGCTTCTTGATATACCACATCTGTCATGTGGATGGATTATTTTAAATGCTCACTAACAGGGATGTATCACTAACAGGGATGTAAACAAATATGTGCCCACATTTTTTGAGAAATAAGCTTTTTGTGCATATGAACAATTTCTGGAAACTTTTATTTCAGCTCATGAAACCAACACTTTACATGTTACGATTACATCTTTGTTCAGTATATTTAATGGAAAAGAGATTGTATGTTTCTGGAGGCTGCCTTGTCAGCCTGGTCTCATAGACAAGACGTAACATAGTAAAGTTAAATCCGGGAAATTTAATTTAGTGTGATATGTTATGTTTGGAATGGTTACATAAGACAGATGAATATTAAAAGGACAACTCCACTCAACTATATTGTTGATAGTCCCCAAATGTTTTGCATGTCTGCAATCAAGTGTTCAAGATATGTATTGGTATTTTATTAGGATCCCCATTAGCTGTTGCAAAAGCAGCAGATACTCTTCCTGGGTTCCACACAAAACACGAAACACAAACCATTACATAATACAGAACATAAACAGCTCAGACAAGAACAGCTCAAGGACAGAACTACATCGATAAAAAAGGCACATGTAGCCTACATATCAATACATACACACAAACTATATTGGTCAAATAGGGGAGAGGCGTTGCTTTATCTGTATTTTGAAACCGGGCTTGCTGTTCAATTGAGCAATATGAGATGGAACGGAGTTCCATGCGGTAATGGCTCTATATAGTACTGTATGCTTTCTTGAATTTGTGCTAGATTTGGGGACTGAGAAAAAAGCCCTGGTGGCATGGCTGGTGGGGTAAGTGTGTGGGTCAGAGCTGTGTCACACATTAATGTTCCTTACAAAAAGAAGAAGTGATGCAGTCAGTCTCTCCTCAACTCTTAGCCAAGAGAGACTGGCATGCATAGTATTTATATCAGCCCTCTGATTTCAATGAAGAGCAAGACGTGCCGCTCCATTATGGGCCAGCTGCAGCTAAGCTAGGTCTTTCCTTGCTGCACTGGACCACACGACTGGACAATAATCAAGATAAGACATAACTGGAGACGACAGGACTTGCTTTTTGGAGTGTGGTGTCAAAAAAGCAGAGCATCTCTTTGTTACAGACAGACGTCTCACCTTCTTTAGAACCATTCAATCTATATGTTTTGACCATGATAGTTTACAATCTAAGGTAACACCAAGTAATTTATTCTCCTCAACTTGTTCAAAAGCCACACCATTCATTACCAGATTCAGCTGAGGTCTAGAACTTAGGGAATGATTTGTACCAAAGCCAATGCTCTTAGTTTTAGAGATGTTCAGGACCAGTTTATTACTGGCCACCCATTCCAAAACAGACTGGAACTCTTTGTTAAGGGTTTCAGTGACTTTATTAGCTGTGGTTGCTGATGCGTATATGGTTGAATCATCAGCATTCATGGACACACGTGCTTTGTTTAATGCCAGTGGCAGGTCATTGGTAAAAATAGAACAGAGTAGAGGACCTAGAGAGCTGCCCTGCGGTACATCACACTTTACATGTTTGATATTAGAGAAGCTTCCATTTTTTTTTAAATACTTTGAATTCTATTAGATAGATTGCTCTGAATCCATGATATGGCAGAGGTTGAAAAGCCATAACACATGCATTTTCTCAACAACTGTCAGGACCCGGTGTGAGAAAGTCACTAATAAATCGGCAGAACCCAGAAGATGAGGCAGACACAGCAGTACTAGAGACGGTGGTTTAATCAAAGGAAAGATCTTCCGGCAAAAATATAAATCCACAACGTCCAAAACAAAAGCCAAGAGACAAAAATAGATATCTTCCAAAATACAAAGAAAATCCACAAAGTGGTAAGAACAGCAAGGGAAAAAACAAACCTCAAAAGACTAATCCAAAATAAACAAGAACAATACCAGAGAACCTCTGGAAACTCCAACAAGAGAAAAAGTTAACAGCAGGGCTGGGGCTGGGTGCTAACGTACAAACACTGAGCAAAGAACTGAGGAACACAGAGGGCTTAAATACTAACAAGGAACACACAGGTGCAAACAATAATAGAGCAAGGAAAAACAAAAGGTTCAAAAAAGGTGCAATGGGGACATCTAGTGACAAAAACCAGAACAGTCCTGGCCAAAACCTGACAACAACAGGTTATGGTCAGTAAGACGCTCTGGATAAGAGCGTCTGCTAAATGACTTAAATGTAAATGTAAAATATCAAAGGCTGCACAGAAATCTAACAGTACAGCTCCCACAATCTTTCTTTCAACCAATCATTAGTCATTTGTGTCAGTGTTGATGTTGATGTTGACATGTTGATTGCCCTTCTCAATAAGCATGCTGAAAGTCTGTTGTTCATTTGTTTACAGAGAAATAGCATTGCAAATCAAATCAAATTTTATTGGTCACATGCGCCGAATACCACAGGTGTAGACTTAACAGTGAAATGCTTACTTACAAGCCCTTAACCAACAATGCTTTAAGAAGTTAAGAAAAAAAACGTGTAAAGTAAAAAATAGAATATTTAAGTAACAAATAATTAAACAGCAGCAGTAAAATAACAATAGCAATAGCGAGGCTATATACAGGGGGTACCAGTACAGAGCCAATTACCTCGACCGGTTAGTCGAGGTAATTGAGGTAATATGTACAGGTAGGTAGAGATAAAATGACCATGCATAGATAATAAACAGAGAGTAGCAGCAGCGTAAAAGAGGGGCCTTGGTAGCCCTTTGATTAGCTGTTCAGGAGTCTTATGGCTTGGGGGTAGAAGCTGTTAAGAAGCCTTTTGGACCTAGACTTGGCGCCCCGGTACCGCTTGCTGTGTGGTAGCAGAGAGAACAGTCCATGACTAGGGTGGCTGGAGTCTTTGACAAATTTTAGGGCCTTCCTCTGACACCGCCTTGTATATAGGTCCTGGATGGCGGGAAGCTTGGCCCCAGTGATGTACTGGGCCATACGCACTACCCTCTGTAGTCCCTTGCGGTTGGAGTCCGAGCAGTTGCCATACCAGGCAGTGATGCAACCAGTCAGGATGCTCTCGATGGTGCAGCTGTAGAACCTTTTGAGGATCTGAGGACCCATGCCAAATCTTTTCAGTCTCTTGAGGGGGAATAGGTTTTGTCGTGCCCTCTTCACGACTGTCTTAGTGTGTTTGGACCATTAAGTTTTTTGGTGGACACCAAGGAACTTGACGTTCTCAACCTGCTCCACTGCGTCCCCGTCGATGAGAGTGGGGACGTGCTCGGTCCTCCTTTTCCTGTAGTCCACAATCATCTCTTTTGTCGTGATCACGTTGAGGGAGAGGTTGTAGTCCTGGCACCACACGGCCAGGTCTCTGACCTCCTCCCTATAGGCTTTCATCCTTGTTGGTGATCAGGCCTACCACTGTTGTGTCATCGGCAAACTTGATGATGGTGTTGGAGTCGTGCATGGCCATGCAGTCATGAGTGAATGAGGAGTACAGGAGGAGACTGAGCATGCACCCCTGATGGGAATCCTGTTGAGGATCAGTGTGGCGGATGTGTTGTTACCTTGTTACCTGCCTTTGGTCAAACAATTTTTTCCAACAGTTTGCTAAGAGCTGGCAGCAAGCTGATAGGTCTGCTGTTAGAACCAGGCCGCTTTACCACTCTTGGGTAGCGGAATTACTTTGGCTTCCCTCCAGGCAGGCCTGAGGATTCTAGGCTCCTCTAGGCTCAGATTCAAGATATGACAGATAGATGGAAAGCTACTGAGGATGGTAGCTGACTCTATAGCCACTCATAAATTGTCAATACCAGGAGGTTTGTCATTATTGATCGATAACAATAATTTTTCCGCCTCCACCACACTAACTTTACAAAATTCAAACTTGCAATGCTTTTAATTAATTATTTGTTTTTAATGAATGAATACGATGGATCACTGTTCGCTGTTGGCATTTCCTGCCTAAGTTTGCCCACTTTGCCAATAAAGTAATCATTAAAATAATTGTCAACATCAAATGGTTTTGTGATGAATAAGCCATCGGATTCGATGAAAGATGGAGTTGAATTTGTCTTTCTGCCCATAATTTCATTTAAAGTACTACAAAGTTTTATATTATTGATCTAGGCTTCGTAATACATTTTCTTCTTCCTTTTGTTGAGTTTCGTCACATAATTTCTCTATTTGCAGTAAATCAACTAGTCAGATTATTAGCCACTCCCTTTGCTCCATCTCTTTCAACCATACAGTTTTTAAATTCCTCATCATTTCATGGAGCCTTAACAGTCAGTTTCTTAACAGGTGCATGTTTATCAATAATTGGAAGAAGTAATTTCCTAAATTCATCAAGTGCAGATCTCCTATACACTATTTTAGGCCCAGCTTTTGGAACTTCGGCTTTCCTGGATATAGCCACTATATTGTGATCACTGCATCCAATGGGTACGGATACAGTTTTAGAACAAAGTTCTACAGAATTAGTACAAATCTGATCGATACATGTGGATGATGTTGTTCCTGTAGTGTTTGTAAACACCCTGGTAGGTTGATTAATAACCTGAACCAGATTACATGCACTGGTTACAGTAAGAAGCTTCCTCTTGAGCGGACAGCTTGATGAAAACCAGTCAATATTCAGGTCCCTGAGAAAGTAGACCTCTCTGTTTACATCACATACACTATCAAGCATTTCACACATATTTTTTAGATACTGACTGTTAGCACTTAGATACTGACTGTTAGCCGTCTCTTCTATAGATGTTATATCCTTGTATTGCTTCTGCTGTATCATCAAATGAATGATCTAATTGAGTCTCAGAAATGCCTAATACATGAATGTTATCTGATGTTAGCAAGTTATTGATTTCATGAACCTTATTTCTAAGGGTACATATATTAATATGGGCTATTTTCAGCCCTTTCCTGGGTAGCTTATCAGAGATAGACATAATATGGAAAAGCGCTAACAAAGCAAGATAAAAAAAAATATAGGACAAAAAAATACATTCAGCAGTCCGTTAATCAATTGGTGTGTGTGTGTGTGTGTGTGTTGCAGTGTTGAAGCTACGAACCCATAGGCTTGGCTCTCTCATCCCTTACAAGCTTCTGGGAGGGAGGGTGGACAATGAGTCTCTCATAGCGGATGTAAGCAATGTCCCAACGCGCTCTGGCAGCTTTCATGGCTGGGATAAGTCCTCATTGAGGAGAATATACGTTCCTCTCAAGTTCTTGGCTCTTTCCAGAGCAGCTACCTTGTGCTTCTACCTCAGGAACTTGACCTCTATCTATCTGGGCCTGTCACCTGGGTTGGTGGTGGGTTTTCCAGTCCTGTGGGCTCACTCGACCTCAAATCTTTCTGTGGTCCATCTTCAATTTCTCAGAAATTATTTCCCTCACTTTGTCCTTATACTCTGTCCAGGTCTTATGTGGAGATTCTGCAATTCCGTCCGCAACCATGTTGTTCCGCCTTGATTGTCCCTTGAGATTTCTCCGTCATTGATATCATGGATTCACACACAGAACTGATGTCCTCTCTCAATGACATAGAGGTGGCAGACAGCCGCAAACCCAGGACAATCCGCGGTCTCAGCCACAATGGCTAAACGCGTTGCGGGCTGTGTTCAAGCCCTCAAGAAAACCCTGATAGCTTGATAGGCAGCTAGCTAGCAGCTAGGCTATCTGCTACGCCAAATAGACAAAATCAGACCCGGCCTTGATCGGCAGAATCACTGGACAGAGAATAGCAGTCCCAGCAACTGATTCCAACTACGTCGCGGGATCCAAACTCAAAAGTTAGCTAGCCTGTTTGGGCTGCAAGCTGAATATTGAAAAAACTGGAAAATGTGTGCACATTTTCAAACGGCCTCCTAAGAAACTTTTTATTTTCCAATATGCATATATTTACTACTGTTGGATAGATAACAGTCTATAGTTTCTAAAAAGGTTTGAATTGTTTCTCTAAGTCGAACAGAAATATTTTTACAGCCATTTTCCCAGCCGAATTGAGATTTCCAAAATGCGATGTGTCTCTTTAAGACCTTCTCTATAAAAGGCCCTTTGACTTGGGACCATAGGGACACGTCACACGCCTTCGTCAGGCTGTAATGCGGAAGTGAGAATTGAAAGGAGTCGAATATCTCGTCCATGGACTGAATAACACACCTTCTTGTGAGACCTGCGCAGTTAAAAAAAAATTCCGGGCGCGAAGCATAATTTGGTCTCGGCTTCTGGAACAAGGTAGATAACGGTGAATATGATGTCTGACTACGATATTATTTGATACATGTCACAAAATCATCCTAAAGTATGTTTTTTCAATATACTTTAATTATATTATTGCAATTTATTCTGGACTTTAGATGTGATACGACGGAAGAATTTTTTGAAGAAACGCTGTGTAGCGCCGCAATGCTATTGTGCTTGCTAACCAAAGAGGGAAATAATTCGTTCTGGAACCCAACTAAAGACTCTACTGGACATTGGACCCCGTTACAACATTCTGATGGAATATCAACAAAGATAAGACCCAATTTGGGATGCTTTTTCATATATCTGTTGAGCTGTGCTGTGCTAAGTGGGCTAACTGTGCTAGGCTAGCGCTTGACCAATGCTAGTGCTGACTTATGCTAGCTTATGTTGTTAGCTAATATAACGATATATTGTGTTTTCGCTGTAAAACACTTCAAAAATCGGAAATGTTGGCTTTATTCACACGATATCTGTCTTTCATTAGCTATCCACCATATGTTTTTCTGAAATGTTTTATGAGGTGTAATTAGTAGCCGACGTTGGTGTATGTATTTTCTCTGGCTACTCCCGTCTGGATTCAGACTCTAGCTATGTGTTAGCATTTATGTTAGCATCAATGTAAAACTGATTTATAGCTAAAATATGCACTTTTTATGAACAAAACATAGATTTATTGTGTAACATGTTATATGACTGTCATCTGAGGTAGTTTTTTCTGGGCTCTTTAGGTTGGTTTTAGTTTATTTCGGTTGGCTTGTGCATGCTACTTGAATCATAATTCATACTTCATAATCATATCCATACGTGTCTGTCCACTTTTGTATTTGGTGGTGAGCTAACATAAATATATGTGGTGTTTTCTCTGTAAAACATTTAAAAAATCGGACATGTTGGCTGGATTGACAAGATGTTTATCTTTCAAATGCTGTATTGGACTTGTTAATGTGTAAAAGTTAAATATTTTTAAAAAATAGATTTTGAATTTCGCGCCCTGCAGCTGTTGTCATTGTCGTACCGAATTCGGGCTTGCAGCCCAAACAGGCTAGCTACTAAGAAACTTTTCAAAACAACAAACTTTTCAAAACAACAAACCGACCTCTCCCTCGTTCCGCGTTCAACAGGAAATGACGATTGGGGTCAATGTCCTGAAATCTGGCCCGTATGATGCATTTTCCACATAAATATAACGCAAATGGCTAGCAACCCCAAGGTTGCGAGGTCGAATCTCATCACGGACAACTTTAGCAGCATTAACAACTTACTACTTTTTAGCTACTTTGCAACTACTTAGCATGTTAGCTAACCCTTACCCTAACCTAAGCTAACCCTTTAACCTAATTCCTAAACTGAAACTTAACCCTAATTCCTAGCCTAGCTAATGTTAGCCACCTAGCTATAATTCTCATAAGCTTTGCGAAACAGTAACATATTGTATGTTTTGCTAATGTGTAACATTTAATACGAAATGGGTGATGGACATCCACAAATTAATACATACCATACAAAACTTTACATATCATACTAATTGGAGATTCTCAGATTTACGTACAGAATAATGCGAAATGCTCTGAGACCAGGTTGGCCTTGTAGACATGACCAAGATGAGCAGATTACAGTTCATTTGAGAAGGGCTCTCCTCCATCACCAGCTTTTACCTTTTCACATCACGGGCCATAGACAGGTGCCCCGTGGCTCAGCATAATCGAATCTGCCCAATGGTCTTTTGCAAGGGACGTAAAGTATCCATGCTGGTAACTGATAAGACCTTGTAAAAACTGCAAACATTGAAAGTTTTAATTGCTTTTTTGTTATGAGAAGAAGAAAGTGTTTATACAGTATATTGTTCAATTTCATTCTCAAAGGTAATAAACAGAGGTTTCTTACTCAAATAAACATTGATGAATATAGCTCAAATAACAAAGACGTTGATTAAGAAAGGCTTTGCATATACTTTGTAAAACCAAATATCACATTTTCAAGTACAAGGGAAACATTTGCATGTTCACTACCGGTCAAAAGTTTTAGAACTTACACCTACTCATTCAAGTTTTTTTTATTTTTTTAACTAATTTTCTACATTGTAGAATAATAGTGAAGACATCAAAACTATGAAATAACACATATGGAATCATATGCCTCCTTCACTCACGCCGTCAAACTTACCCTTGTAAAACTGACTATCCTACCGATCCTCGACTTCGGTGATGTCATCTACAAAATAGCTTCCAATACTCTACTCAGCAAACTGGATGCACTCTATCACAGTGCCATCCATTTTGTTACCAAAGCCCCTTATACCACCCACCACTGCGACCTGTATGCTCTAGTCGGCTGGCCCTCGCTACATATTCGTCGCCAGACCCACTGGCTCCAGGTCATGATAAGTCTATGCTAGGTAAAGCTCCGCCTTATCTCAGCTCACTGGTCATGAGAACAACACCCACCCGTAGCATTCGCTCCAGCAGGTGTATCTCACTGGTCATCCCCAAAGCCAACACCTCCTTTGGCCGCCTTTCCTTGCAGTTCTCTGCTGCCAGTGACTGGAACGAATTGCAAAAATCGCTGAAGCTGGAGACCTATATTTCCCTCACTAACTTTAAACATCAGCTATCTGATCAGCTAACCGATCGCTGCAGCTGTACATAGTCCATCTGTAAATAGCCCACCCAATCTACCTACCTCATCCCCATATTGTTTTTATTTACTTTCTGATCTTTTGCACACCAGTATCTCTACTTGAGTTTGAGTTTATTTTTACAGGGACAGTGCACATTAATCAACGTTTCAGTAAAAGTGCCGGTTTAAGCCAGCCGGCTAATTTTCAACCGCAGTCCCTGGGCAGGTTACTTGCACATCATCTGCTCATTTATCACGCCAGTGTTAATCTGCTAAATTGTAATTACTTTGCTACTATGGCCTATTTATTGCCTTACCTCCTCACGCCATTTACACACACTGTATATACTTTCTTTTTTCCATTGTGTTATTGACTGTACGCTTGTTTATTCCATGTGTAACTCTGTGTTGCCTGGTGCCTGGTTTTGATGTTCACTATTATTCTAGAATGTAGAAAATAGCAAAAAAAAGAAAGACCCATGAATGAGTAGGTGTTCTAAAACTTTTGACCGGTAGTGTACATGATCTAAAACAAATCTACAGATATCTTCCCACAGCTTCCAGGTATTAGAGCAATACCCAAATAAATATAAAGCAGTCTCCGGATGTTCATTACAGAAGGTACAGGAAACATCAATGTCTTTTTTTCCCTTTTCAAGATAATGTTTAGTAGGGTAGCACTTGTGGATTCATTTATAAAGAAACTTCTTTAATCTTATTAGTTAAAATAAACTTTTTACACAGACACCAAACATTTTCCCAATTAATATTTCTTAAAAAGCCATTCCAGAAAGACATGACATATGGGACTGAAACAACATCACATTGAAATAAGGCACATATTGTAATGGTGTTCCTCCTCCTCTTCAACCGAAGAGGAGGAGTAGTGATTGAACCAAGGCGCAGCGTTGTGAAATGACATGATTTAATTAAGACACTACAAAACAACGAAGACAGAAAACAAACTATACTTGAATTAACTAACAAAACGAATGTGTAGACAAACCTAGACATACGAACTTACAATAAAACACGAAGAACGCACGAACAGGGAAAATAGACTACACAAAAATGACGATGTACAAACATACCGAACAGTCCCGTATGGTGCGACAAACACTGACACAGGAGACAACCACCCACCACGAACACTGTGAAACAACCTACCTAAATGACTCTCAATTAGAGGAACGCCAAACACCTGCCTCTAATTGAGAGCCATACCAGGCAACCCTTAAACCAACAACATAGAATGCCCACCCAAACTCACGTCCTGACCAACTAACACATACAACAAACTAACAGAATTAGGTCAGGAACGTGACATAACCCCCCCCCCCCCTAAGGTGTGAACTCTGGGCGCACCAGCACAAAGTATAGGGGAGGGTCTGGGTGGGCATCTGACCACGGTGGTGGCTCAGGCTCTGGGCGAGGTCCCCACCCCACCATAGTCAATCCCAGCTTACGTCTTCCCCTTAGAATGACCACCCTCCTATTACACCCACTTCATTTACATGGTACCATCAAGATAAGGGGCAGCACCAGGATAAGGTAGCGCAGGACAGAGAGATAGCTCAAGACAGAGAGGTAGGTCAAGATAGAGAGGTAGCTCAGGATAGAGGGGCAACTCCGGACTGAAGGGCAGTTCAGGATTAATGGCCGCTCTGGGCTGAGAAGCAGCTCATGGCTGGCTGACGGCTCTGGACGCTCATGGCTGGCTGACGGCTCTGGACGCTCATGGCTGGCTGACGGCTATGGACGCTCATGGCTGGCTGACGGCTCTGGACGCTCATGGCTGGCTGACGGCTCTGGACGCTCATGGCTGGCTGGCGGCTCTGGCAGATCCTGTCTGGCTGGCGGCTCTGGCAGATCCTGTCTGGTTGGCGGCTCTGGCAGATCCAGTCTGGTTGGCGGCTCTGGCAGATCCAGTCTGGTTGGCGGCTCTGGCAGATCCAGTCTGGTTGGCGGCTCTGGCAGATCCAGTCTGGTTGGCGGCTCTGGCAGATCCAGTCTGGTTGGCGGCTCTGGCAGATCCAGTCTGGTTGGCGGCTCTGGCAGATCCAGTCTGGTCGGCGGCTCTGGCAGATCCTGACTGACGAATGGCTCTAGCGGCTCCTGACTGACTAACGGCTCTGACGGATTGGGACAGACGGGCGGCTCTAATGGCTCGGGACAGACGGATGGCTCAGACGGCGCTGGGGAGACGGATGGCTCAGACGGCGCTGGGGAGACGGATGGCTCAGACGGCGCTGGGGAGACGGATGGCTCAGACGGCGCTGGGGAGACGGATGGCTCAGACGGCGCTGAGGAGACGGATGGCTCAGACGGCGCTGAGGAGACGGATGGCTCAGACGGCGCTGAGGAGACGGATGGCTCAGATGGCGCTGAGGAGACGGATGGCTCAGATGGCGCTGCGGAGACGGATGGCTCAGACTGATCCTGTCTAGCGGAAGGCTTTGGCTGCTCCTGTCTGGTGGAAGGCTCTAGCGGCTCCTGTCTGGCGGAAGGCTCTAGCGGCTCCAGTCTGGCGGAAGGCTCTGTAGGCTCATGGCAGACGGGCGGCTTTGCAGGCTCATGGCAGACGGGCGGCTTTGAAGGCTCAATACAGACGAGCAGTTCATGCGGCGCTTGGCAGACGGACAGTTCAGGCGCCGTTGGGCAGACGGCAGACTCTGGCCGGCTGAGACGCACTGTAGGCCTGGTGCGTAGTGCCGGAACTGGAGGCACCGGACTGGAGACACGCACTTCAAGCCTAGTGTGGGGAGCAGGGACAGGGCACACTGGACTCTCAAAGCGTACTATTTGCCTGGTGCGTGGTACCGGCACTGGGGGCACCGGGCTGAGTGCACGCACATCACGACGAGTACGGGGAGAAGTAACAGTGTGTACAGGGCTCTGGAGACGCACAGGTGGCTTAGTGCGTGGTGCCGGAACTGGAGGCACCGGGCTGGAGACACGCACCATAGAGAGAGTGCGTGGAGGAGGAACAGGGCTCTGGAAACGCACTGGAAGCCTGGTGCGTGGTGTAGGCACTGGTGGTACTGGGCTGGGGCGGGGAGGTAGTGCCGGAAATACCGGACCGTGCAAGCTACTGGCTCCCTTGAGCATTGAGCCTGCCCAACCTTACCTGGTTGAATGCTCCCCGTCGCCCGACCAGTGCGGGGAGGTGGAATAACCCGCACCGGGCTATGTAGGCGAACCGGGGACACCATGCGTAAGGCTGGTGCCATGTAAGCCGGCCCGAGGAGACGTACTGGTGGCCAGATATGTAGGGCCGGCTTCATGACATTTGGCTCAATGCCCAATCTAGCCCTAACAGTGCGGGGAGGTGGAATAACCCGCACTAGGCTATGCACACGTACAGGAGACACCGTGCACTCTACTGCGTAACACAGCGTCTGCCCGTACTCCCGCTCTCCACGGTTAGCCTGGGAAGTGGGCGCAGGTCTCCTACCTGCCCTTGGCCCACTACCTCTTTGCCCCCCCCCCCCCCCCCCCCAAGAAATTTTTGGGTAGTACTCACGGGCTTTTTGGGCTTCCGTGCTAGACGCATCCCCTCATAACGCCGGTTCCCTTCTCCGGCTCCCTCTGCTCTCCTCAGTGCCTCCAGCTGTTCCCATGGGAGGCGATCCCTTCCAGCCAGGATCTCCTCCCATGTGTAGCAACCTTTACCGTCCAACACATCCTCCCATGTCCATTCCTCCTTCTTGCGCTGTCCCTTTATTTTGTTACACCGCTGCTTGGTTCTGGTTATTTGGTGGGTGGTTCTGTAACAGTGTTCCTCCTCCTCTTCAACCGAAGAGGAGGAGTAGTGATTGAACCAAGGCGCAGCTTTGTGAAATGACATGATTTAATTAAGACACTACAAAACAACGAAGACAGAAAACGAACTATACTTGAATTAACTAACAAAATAACAAAACGAATGTATAGACAAACCTAGACATACGAACTTACAATAAAACACGAAGAACGCACGAACAGGGAATTTAGACTACACAAAAATGACGATGTACAAACATACCGAACAGTCCCATATGGTGCGACAAACACTGACACAGGAGACAACCACCCACCACAACACTGTGAAACAACCTACCTAAATATGACTCTCAATTAGAGGAACGCCAAACACCTGCCTCTAATTGAGAGCCATACCAGGCAACCCTTAAAGCAACATAGAAACAGACAACATAGAATGCCCACCCAAACTCACGTCCTGACCAACTAACACATACAACAAACTAACAGAATTAGGTCAGGAACGTGACACATATTTTCCTATTGTTTTTCAAAACAGAAGGAGAGGAACCTATATTTCCTACTGTTGAGTCAGCTGGATCAAGAGAAGGTAAAGAAGAGGGGATAGATTTGTCTACATCTTTAAAAAGTACAATAACTCCAGAGGGGATTGCATCAAACTACAGCAAATTCCTTTGGAGTTATCGGTATCTTACGAAAAGCCAAAATTCAGCATAATTAAATACAATACCTTTATCATTGAACAGTTGTTTTGGAACCATTTCTCAAAAATAATGACTTGCCTTAATATAAGATATCTCTATTGCTCCAGGTAAAATATCTGTGTGGAGATAAATTGTGCTTGTACGTCAAAGACCATGCTAAAAAGGGATTGTTTATGGAAATTAAATCAGTCTGTCACGACCGTCTTGCTGTGAGATTGGACCAAGGCGCAGCGCGTGAAAAATACATCTTCTTTAATGAAGGAAAAAACAAATACTTACAAAATGAACAAAACAAACGAATCGTGACGCTAAACAGAACTAAGTGCACACATGCAACATAGAACATAGACATAGACAACTACCCACAAAACCTACTGCCTATGGCTGCCTTAAATATGGCTCCCAATCAGAGACAATGAATGACAGCTGTCTCTGATTGAGACCCAATCTAGGCAGCCATAGACATAACTAGACAACCTCACTCTTCTCTACCCCATACACATACAACACCCATAGACTACAACAAAACATACAAAGACAACCCACCCCAACTCACGCCCTGACCAACTAAATAAATAAAAGGAAAAGGAACAATAGGTCAGGAACGTGACACAGTCAATCTCGATTGTTTTCAATATTGTAATTACAGAGTATGAGAAGTAGGAAAATCAAAGGCTTTATACAAATCCAAAGAGTATAAAACTCTCATCAGAGACCAAATCTGAGTAATCTATGATATCTAATACCAGTCTGACATTGTTTGAGATGTTTCTATTTCTCATAAACCCTGACCGGGACTCATCTATAATGGCATCCAAAACAGCCCTTAATCATTTAGCAAGGAAGAGTGGTAGTATTAGCTTGTAATCGTTATTTAAAAGGCAAATTGGATGCCAATTGAGTAACAAGTATTTTTTTGGTTTAGGAATTATAGTAATTAAACCTTGCTTTAGAGTGGGAGTGCTTCATGGGCTATACTTTCAGAGTGCACTTCCAATAGAAAGGGAGCCAATTCTTCGGGAAAACTTCGCAGAATACTGCAGTACTACCATTAACCCCAGAGGATTTTGTCACGTTCTGACCATAGTTCTTGTGTGTTTTGCTTGTTTTAGTGTTGGTCAGGACGTGAGCTGGGTGGGCATTCTATGTTGTGTGTCTAGTTTGTCTGTTTCTATGTTTGGCCTAATATGGTTCTCAATCAGAGGCAGGTGTTTTGTGTTGTCTCTGATTGGGAATCATATATAGGTGGCTTGTTTTGTGTTGGGATTTTGTGGGTGGTTGTTTCCTGTCTTTGTGTTTTCTCTGCACCAGATAGGGCTGTATCGGTTTGCCACATTTGTTATTTTGTATTCGTTGTAAGTGTTCACTGTTTATCGTTTTATTAAACATGTTGAGCACTGGCTGCGTGTTGGTCCGATCCCTGTTACACCCTCTCTTCTCGTGAAGAGGAGGAAGGCTGCCGTTACAGATTTGTTCATTTGAAGGCGAACAATAGCCTCTATAATTTCCTCTAAAGAGATGGGATTATCACGTAATTCTTGATCAGAATAATCAATAGTTAACATTTAGAAGAGAATTGTGGGGCCTTGCTCACAATTCATTCTGTGGCAGCACAATGACCAAACGATATACTGTATGTGAGGCTCTTGATCATATGTCACGGCTTTCTTCCTGGGATGAATGAGAGGACCAAATTGCAGCGCAGTTAGTGTTCAACATGTTTAATATAATGAACTGTGAACACTTAAAACAAACGTGAAAAAACCGAGACAGTCCTATCTGGTGCAGAACACAGAGACAGGAAACAACCACCCACAATCCCCAACACAAAACAAGCCACCTATATATGATTCTCAATCAGGTACAACGATTGACAGCTGTCTCTGATTGCGAACCATATTAGGCTGAACACAGAAACAGACGAACTAGACACACAACATAGAATTCCCACCCAGCTCACGTCCTGACCAACACTAAACAAACAAAACACATAAGAACTCTGGCCAGGACGTTACAATATCTTTGATCATGACACTTGTGAGGAGAGAGTCCTTGTTAAACTTTGACACAAAGTAGTCTGTGATAAATAGCACAATATGTTTCATCTGAATAATCCATAAATTATGCTTTTTTAAACTCAAAAACGAGTTGTATGAGCTCAGGTCAATGAGGCCTACAGGCCATAAATAGCAAATAGAAGTTCAAAACTTGTAATGTCCACAAGAACTTAAGTTGATAAAAAGATCAAACACAACATTAGGTGATAATATATGTATTATTATGAATTTATAATCAGCTATAATGGGGTGGTCATTTTGAACCGGGAACACAGAATGAATTAACATGAAACGAACACAGGAGGGTTAATTAACTCAGCTTTATCCGTATCTGAAGACTATTAGGTCTCTGGAAGAGCGAGGTAATTCTTGATATAACATTTTCCTCTTCTATCCTTCTGATCTTTACAAGATCACTGCTATATTTTCTTAAATATTTATCAATTTCAAACTTTAGAAACTCCCAGTTTGTCCTATACAGACTTTACCCCTGGGCTTTATTAAAAAATGGTATAATAAAACCTATATCAAATTTGACTATTTCATGTTTTAGTATGGAGCTATTCAGTTTCCAGTGTGAAGCTTTGCATTGACTATCATTACAGGGAAATATTGAAACTTGTATGCAAATACCTCTATGGTCTGTTGTTAAGAATATGAATAGAAACCTAGTTTCTAAGCCCTCTGAAACCATAGTCAATAAGTGAACGTCTAGTACATGTTTTGTTACACCAGGTATAGGATCTCTCAAGAGGAAACTTCTCTGTCCATATATCCACTAGATCAAACTTCTGCATAAATAACTATAGATTGGCATTCAGAGAAGTAGACTGCCACGGAGGCCAACTATCAAGATAATTATCTAAAGCATTATTCAAATCTCCACCTATTAAGAGTAAGGAGCTGGGAAATTCAGATAACCAATATAAAATTCTATTTTCTACAGCATCAAGAAGTTATACCCATAAACAGTAACCAAAATCGTTTAACTAAATTAAATTATACTACAAAGATAATAAGACACACTGTGAAACATAAAGCTTTGTTTCTTTTTCTTAAGCAACTGAAAACTGATTTGTAGTTTTTTTCAAGAAGCTCATTCTACTGTAAATGATGCTAACTTTTGGAGGTCGCAATGGGGTAGATGATATTTGGCTCTCACATTGTTCGGAACGATCAGCAGGTGTTGCTACATGAAAACATTGTTTTGGTGGTGTCATTTTGCATTCAGATCGTGACTCAAGTGGTTAACCCCCTAGCATTAAGAGAAACTATTGACAAAGACAAGGTGAACGAGAACATGGAGAAGAAAAGAGGACACTAAGGAATGGTTGTCAAGTGCTCACAGGAGGTAACTGAGTACAGAGCAGAAACACCAAGAGCCGCAGCATATTCATAGACCATTGAGTGAAAAAATAAAAATACAACAATAATTAGCTGTCAATTAGCTAAATTTAAAATTAACTAGCTGTCAGTCAGCAACAAAAATACTCCTGCGGTGGCCTTTTCAAATAAAATGGAAATAAAAGCAATTTCTATCAAAAACAGAATACAAACAATTATATACATTCATTGTCCACAACAAAGTTCAAAGCTCATAAATGTGTTTAGAAATAGGACGAACGCATTTGTTCCAGCAATAAGTTTATGCTCTCAGGAAGGGATACGTTTCAGTTATATTGATGAAGGCACTCGCCCAGAAATAATATGCAGTCTATCCCTGCTTGAGCGCTGCCTCAGTCACTGGCTACAGCTTCTCCCTCCTCTCTCGATAAACCCTGGAGAAATCCTCATTAAACTTCAAAACGTTTGGTTTGCAGGTAGGTGGACTTCTTCGCTGCTTTCCACACCGCATCTCTGTAGACCTGCTGCGTAAACTGCATGATGATGCTACTGGGCTTGGAGTTGTTAGGACACTTGGAGCCGAGACGGTGAACGATGTCAATCACTTCAGGGAGTTTGGTCCTCTCCTCCTGGAGAATAGCTTGGCAGATCCGTGTGGTCTCCTGACGTACATATTGCATCTCCACCTCGGGGACACCCTGCAGTTTCAAGTTCCAACGCCTTGAATAGCTCTCTATTTCGGTGGCCCGTCTCTCACACGCGTCAGTGCACCCTTCTTTCTGGATGCGCTTTTCAAGGTAAGTAACCTTTTCTTTCATTTCTTATCACTATGTGTGACCTTCCTGGTCCAGTCCCTCAAGTCAGTAAATCAACAGAGGAAGGAGCAATGGATGGATAGTTCATTTATTTCCAAAGCTGCAATGATGGGATACACAGTATGGATGAATGATCAGTAGTCGACGGGATATAAATAGCACTCCCACAGTAAATCAACAGAGGAAGGAGCAATGGATGGATAGTTCATTTATTTCCAAAGTTGAAATGATGGGACACACAGTATGGATGAATGATCAGTAGTCGACGGGATATAAATAGCACTCCCACAACAATTCTCCATACATCTGCTGTATAATATACTAACATAAAAAACTATTGAAACGTCTATCAGTCATTGTGAATGTATAGTGGATTTAACCACCAAATCTTAATTTACTATAATAAAATAAATACATCGTTTCCATGTGTAATCTCATATTTACAACATCAGAATAAACTATCATCCATTTTAGTATTCAAAGATATATAAAATTAACCTGAAAAAATGCCACACTCTTGTGGCGAAGAAATATAATACACCTAGAATGTTCCACATATTTTCCTAAACTAACAAAATCCGGCTAATACACTGGCTGCTGGTGTTTATGAGTTTATAAAACATATACTTTATACATGTGTCATAAATTACCTGCAATGATGGGACACACAGTATGGAAGAATGATCATTAGTCGATGGGATATAAATAATTATCCTAAAGAAGATGCATTTTCGAGTTAGCTACCAATTTGAAGAAATTAATTTTTGCTAGCATAAAACCCACATAAAACCACATGGAAAACAAGAATTCTCCATAAATCTGCTGTGGATTACCCAGAATCACATTCCTTTATCGCTGAGTGCATTAGACAATGTAAACACACTAATCTACCAGGAGATGGCATAATACCCATTTCATGCAGGAATTTAACAATTTACATAAACCGTTACATATGCACATGCGAAGTCAATTGGCAGAATTACTATATACCATACATTGAAGGTGTAAAACCGCACAGAAGAAAGCATTGTGCTGACAATATCGTTGTTTGTTTTATAAATCAATGTTATAGATGACTCACTAATAGGCCAGAAATAGCCTATATTTTTTTAACAAGATGAATTGTGTTTTTATTTTTTTACTGCAGACCTGAAGACTACGTTTGCTCCCCAAGCCAGTCTATGCTTTCGGTCAGTGAGCTAAAAAAAGTAAGCCTAGAAGACTCGGTAAAAAAAAAATTGTAATCAAAGGACAACAGGTGTGAACCAAACAATTGCGGCTCTCGAACCCATGTCTCCCAGCCCATAGGCTACTAACCACAGCTCCATAGAATTAAGAATCAGAATACTAATATAATAGGATCTCTATGGTCGTTACACTATTCCCTCTGTTCGGTTCGCCTCTCTGATGGCTTCACGGGCACCATCTCACTGCTGACACCATCGTAGCGAACAATGCAACACCCCTTGTGGATGTCAAACCTCGGTCTCTATTGCTAAACACTGCCCCAATAGAGTTAACTTACTTTGGGGTGATTGTATCGAGCCTAAGCAAGGGTCATCAGTAAACTATTACTGTACAAATTAAATTACTGCTATTTGGACCCCAGCGAGAGTGGCTTCTGCCTTCGCAATTTGGGATCCTAATAAAATACAAAACATACTATAATGTATTTTACAATACACGTGAAGCATTAATAGCTCTGAAAGAAGTAGACAAATGACCAAATCAGGTTCCATCTTTGCTTTATGTTTTCAGATATATGAAAGATATGAAAGAGACGCGTAGAAGAGGCGAACCGGGCTTTGAAGCTGTCAAATAAGTTCGCGCGAGATTTCCGAATGTGTGTTTTTAATCTTTTGGGGTTGTTCTTCCTCGTTTGTGAAGCTGCCCTAAATTTGTTGCGGCTGCAGTCCTATTTCGAGGAAGACCGCGGTAATAGGTAGTCATTTTAGCGCTGACCTTTAATTCAGAGTATTTATTTATGAATTGATTCAAGAAACTTGGTAGCTAGCTAAAGACTAGGGCCACCTTCTTCGTTAGCTAGCTGGCTACGTTAGCAATAGCGGCCAGTACCGGCAGTAGCTAGTACACACAGGTGAGTGGCCTCTCCCAGGCATTAGCTAGTAGCCAGCTAGCAACATCTGGGTGTATCCTACGGAAAGAAGTCCGTTTTCAGAGGAATACCCTTTTTATTTCCTGTACGAATTGTATGTCTTCATAATAAACCGACCACGTCTAAATATTGCAGCGATTTCTCTTATGGGAGAGGCACTGGCAATTGTATGCATCTAAACTAGCTAGGTACGTTAGCAAGCTAACTAAATGGCGTCAGATAGTGACACAGAGGAATTCTACGATGCTGCTGAAGACGTCAATTTTACTCCATCTCCTAAAGTGTAAGTAACCTTTCTACTTACATCAATTGCTCAAATAAAGGTATATCATGTGTATATACTGTGCTATTGGTGTTGAAAAACGTTATCAGCTGTGATGATGATGCTGGTCACTGACATGAATTCAACCAGATGTTCGCAAGTAAGAATTATTTTGCTCATATATTCAGTGTCTCTTCTCGAATAAAGGAACGAAAACATTACCTATAATTATTTGCAACAACAACTATGCCACTAGTCTGTGGATGATTTTGCCTTGTCTTATTATAATCCATCTTTTTAAAGAGGTAAAAGGTTGTGGGGTCATCAATTGCCAAAGTCTCCCAACAGGAATTTTGTTTTCGCCATGACCATGTAAGAGGGGTCAAGTGTAATGGAGAGAGAGAGAAGTGTGATTGACATGTCTCTTTGAGACGCACACACTTTTCTTTCTATAATTATAGTAGAGTGATTTGAGATAAAATAGCTACAGTGGTTTTGGCTTCAACCGTTGCTTGTTGTAAAGTTGTATTTTTCCTAATTTGCTCAAACTTAAACTAACAGGAGAACACTGGTGTAACAGGTGCTGTAATTTCCTGTAGCTTGCATGATTACATATCTTACATGTTCAGAATAAATTGTCTTTACGGTTGTCCTGTGTGTTTTGTTTTGTAATGTTAAAACAAGCATGATTTCTTTCAAATCTCTCGTCTGAAATGTAGCCTAGGCCCTAGGTAAAGGTAATTCTGATTAACCATATCAGGACTAGTCTTGTGACTAACACTTCCACTTGTCTTTTTATTACTTAGGACACCTGCAAAGTTTGTCCTTCCCACACCTCAGGTATTTATTGTTCTTACTAGCATTTGACAGTAAAAAACAATAACCCAAGAACCATCTCTTTAAAGACTAGAGAGTGAAGTTTCATTTAATTTAGGAGATGTCAAAAACTGTAACCGAGTGTTGGTTTTAGTTTAATCATTACTTAAAGGGCATAGCTGGGTAACTACTTTCAAACGAGCTAGAGGAGCGCCTTTAAGAGTTCTATTGAGGCTAAACCCAAAACACGGCCTTACCTGGGGTTGTTTGCAATAAGCAGTTTGCTACTGCATGTCCAGAGGTGCCAGTTTAGTGTTTTACATACTCTATTCAGGACATTGTCATCCCTTTTACTAGTAAAATATTACAAATCATAAGCACATCCCAAAATGTTACTTTGAAGATGCACTGTATGAGGTGCAAGTTTATAAAAGTACAGTGTTTCTCCTTGTCAGTCTCCTTGTACATTTTGTTTTGTGTTCCTGCAGGGGGTAGTAGAGAGCCCACCAGAGGATGTGGCTGTTGGGCTGGCTGCACCTGAGGCACGCCAAGATGACTCCATCCAGGTACTCCCCCTCCTTATCTTAAAATCTAGGCTAATGCTCATTAATCCCTACTTAGCTAGGACATTGTGGTTATGACATTATGAAAAAAAATACGTTTGATTTTATTCCTGAGGATTTTTAATAGTTACTGAGCCCCTGACTATGTGTTGATCATGTCGGTAAATGTGTTTTGATGATTGCTGTTTTTTGGGCTCTATGTAAATGCTACTGGTCTGTCATGGTGTCACCAGATTCTACATTGTCACTCCAGCAAATATTTGGATGTGTGGCACGCCACTAAGTTGTCTAGGTCATCGACACATACACACAGCCCCTCCAACGTGTGTCTGTACTTCTTCTTCACGTCCCTCTCACCTTAAGTGTGGGGAAATCCCACAACACTTTTATCAGAGAGAATACACTCATACGACCACACAATCCTCATTAGAGAAACATCCTGTTATGAGTATATTACCTTTTTTATGATTGTTTTCATCTATGATGTCTTGTCCCTTCTAGATCATCGACAGCATCATTGAGGAGAGCCAGAAGGGAAGTGCAATGGAGGAGGCTCAGCTGAAGGAGGAGAGGAATGTTGATACAAGGGCAGAGTCAGAGGTGAAGGACGAAAATGTGGCCCCTGTAGAACGAGAGCATCCTGCTATGGAACCTCAGCCTGTGGTTGAGAGATCAGAGCAGCCACAGGAACAGCAGGGAGCGTGTTCCATGGCTCTCCCAGACATCCCCAGCCTGTCGTCAGGGTCACAGGAGCATGTCCAGCCCCCAGACATCACCAGCACCTTGGGGCAACTAGACCTCCCGCCAGACCTTCCTGACCTACCCTGGGTGTCTGCAGAGGACAGGGACAGGGAGCAGAGACCAGCAGACATCCTAGACCAGGATCCCCTCACAGACAAGCCGGCTGGCTCCTCTGACCCGGGGCCTTCAAAACCCCCACGGCAGTTCACTGTAGAGCCTGACATTGTGGCCAGCACCAAGAAACCTCCGCCTTCACGCCCACCCCCTCCCAGCGGAGCTGCTCCTCCACGGCCACCACCCCCATCCCGGCTTGCTTTACCCCTCGGCAAGAAGTCCCAGGAGTGTATGAGGGCAGCAGGACTGGAAGGTAAATAACGCTTTGCTTGTATACTCACACACTCAGTAGCACAAGGTCAAGATAAAATGCTGATATACATGTCAATTAAATATGTTGCTGCAAGGATGGAATACATTGAGCTGAACACATTGACCTCTCATAACTGTTCTCAGCTGTTCACTTCTACCCACACTTACTCATGAGCATTTAGTTGTGTAACCATGGAGACGAGGTGACACTGTTGACCTTTAACCCTGTGTCTTTGCTGTGTGATTGGCCGGTGTATGCAGGGGAGCTGGAGGAGCCATGTGGCCTGGTGTCTCCCAGCAGCACAGTGAGGAGCATCACCAAGGATCTGCAGCACTCTTTGGACCTGGCTAGCGCCACCAGTGGGGACAAGGTTGTCACAGCACAGGTCAGTGGGTATTTGTGTCCTATGCTTTCCATTGGCGCAGAGCACAGGTCCACTTATTGCTGCTCAGGAAGCCAATGTATATATTCTTCTGTACTTGGGGAAAACTTTGTCCGGACAAAGACCTAGTTTGGGGTTAAAATGTTGTCCTCTTCTGAATAAACACTTCGGCGGCAGCGTACCAGTGTGGATTTACTTTTTGTTCTTTGTCCTCCTTTTTCAACAGGCCTTTGACCCTTGCAATTCGGAATACCCCTTTGTCTGAGAATTAAAACCAGTGTAGTAAGTGCGTGTGTGTGTGTGTATATTGGTGTGTTCCCACAGGAGAATGAGGATGAGCAGGCATCCAGTCCCATTGGTGATGCTCTAGGTCCTCAGCGTCCACGATCCAACTCTGGCAGAGAGCTGACTGATGAGGTATGTTTCCTTGTCTCGCTCTTTCATTCATCCAGCCTTAACCTGTACAAAGGGGCCCGCCTACTCTCTACACATACCTTTTTGAGTGTTTGTTTCTAATTCATTGATTGGCTGGGCTCTCTGTAATAGGAGATCCTGGCGAGTGTGATGATCAAGAATCTGGACACAGGTGAGGAGATCCCTCTCATCCAGGCGGAGGAGAAGCTTCCCACAGGGATCAACCCACTCACATTACACATCATGAGGAGGACTAAGGAGTACATCACGTAAGAACTGCTCTCCTATCACTCAAGCCAGGACTGTAATATATCATGGGGCCACACCAATCCTTGGGCTATGGTTGAAAAAACATACAGCTATATATACACTCCCCTGTGCGAACAGATTGTTTTGGTAACTATATCGGGTAGCAGTCCCATACATAAAAAAGATAGTACAAATCTTGAGGAAGATGTCTGTCTGTTTTTTCCTGTCAGAAATGACGCAGCACAGTCAGATGATGATGACAAGGCCCAGGTTCCATTGACTGACTCTGACGGAGGGAAGCTGAAACAGAAAACGTAAGAAATGGCATAGTGCCCTGCCTCATGCTGTGGTTAGTGTTTCCTCTGCTCTGACAGTCTGTGACGGTTTCATGGTGTTTCATGTGTCCTCTGTCTTCACTACCACAGCACTCAGCTGAAGAAGTTCCTGGGCAAGTCTGTGAAGCGGGCCAAGCATCTGGCTGAAGAGTATGGTGAGAAGGCCGTCAACAAGGTGAAGAGTGTCCGTGATGAAGGTATGCCAACCCTCACAGCCCTCATCCACTGATTTAATAAAAAAAAATAAAATAAAAAAAACGTTTCATCCGAAGAACATTCTACTACTGCGGTGTAGTCACTCTGCTGGGTGACGTCTCACTGTGTGGTTGTGTCTCAGTGTTTCACAACGACCAGGATGACCCGTCTTCCAGTGATGACGAGGGGATGCCCTACACCCGGCCTGTCAAGTTCAAGGCAGCCCACAGCTTCAAGGGCCCATTTGACTTTGATCAGGTCAAGGTGGTCCAGGACCTGAGTGGAGAGCACATGGTAAGATTGTGTGTTAATGTGTCAGTGCTTTCTTTCCATTGAACAACAGACCTCTTCCATGACTGAAGCATACAGCATGTAACCATGAATGCAGATGTAAGCGTGAATATTTTAGAGGTCGACCGATTATGATTTTTCAAAGCCGATACCGATTATTGGAGGACCAAAAAAAGAGATGCCGATTTAATTTTTTACATTTTTTATAATAAGTAAATAAAATAATGTATTTGTAATAATGACAATTACAACAATACTGAATGAACACTTATTCTAACTTAATATAATACATCAAAATCAATTTAGCCTCAAATAAATAATGAAACATGTTCAATTTGGTTTAAATAATGCAAAACAAAGTGTTGGAGAAGAAAGTAAAAGTGCAATATGTGCCATGTAAGAAATCTAACGTTTAAGTTCCTTACTCAGAACATGAGAACATATGAAAGCTGGTGGTTCCTTTAAACATGAGTCTTCAATATTCCCAGGTAAGAAGTTTTAGGTTGTAGTTATTATAAGACTATTTCTCTCTATACGATTTGTATTTCATATACCTTTGACTATTGGATGTTCTTATAGGCACTTTAGTATTGCCAGTGTAACAGTATAGCTCCCATTCCTCTCCTCGCCGCTACCTGGGCTCGAACCAGGAACACATTGACAACAGCCACCCTCGAAGCAGCGTTACCCAAGCAGAGCAAGGGGAACAACCACTCCAAGTCTCAGAGCGAGTGACGTTTGAAATGCTATTAGCGCGCACCCCGCTAACTAGCTAGCCATTTCACATCGGTTACAACAGCCTAATCTCGGGAGTTGATAGGCTTGAAGTCATAAACAGCGCAATGCTTGAAGCATTGCGACGAGCTGCTGGCAAAACGCACTAAAGTGCTGTTTGAATGAATGCTTATGAGCCTGCTGGTGCCTACCATCGCTCAGTCAGACTGCTCTATCAAATCATAAGACTTAATTATAACATAATAACACACAGAAATACGAGCCTTAGGTCATTAATATGGTCGAATCCGGAAACTATCATCTCGAAAACAAAATGTTTATTCTTTCAGTGAAATCTAACGGGTGTCATCCAAAAGTCAAAATATTCCTGTTACATTGCACAACCTTCAATGTTATGTCATAATTACGTAAAATTCTGGCAAATTAGTTCGCAATGAGCCAGGCGGCCCAAACTGTTGCATATACCCTGACTCTGCGTGCAATGAACGCAAGACAAGTGACACAATTTCACCTGGTTAATATTGCCTGCTAACCTGGATTTATTTTAGCTAAATTTGCAGGTTTAAAATGTGTACTTCTGTGTATTGATTTTAAGAAAGGCATTGATGTTTATGGTTAGGTACACGTTGGAGCAACGACAGTCCTTTTTCGCGAATGCGCACTGCATCGATTATATGCAACGCAGGACACGCTAGATAAACTAGTAATATCATCAACCATGTGTAATTATAACTAGTGATTATGATTGTTTTTTTTATAAGATAAGTTTAATGCTAGCTAGCAACTTACCTTGGCTTCTTACTGCATTCGTGTAACAGGCGGGCTCCTCGTGAGGCAGGTGGTTAGAGTGTTGGACTAGTTAACCGTAAGGTTGCAAGATTGAATCCCTGAGCTGACAAGGTAAAAATCTGTCGTTCTGCCCCTGAACAAGGCAGTTAACCCACCGTTCCTAGGCCGTCATTGAAAATAAGAACGTGTTCTTTCTTATGGCTGCAGCCCGGCGTCGGTACACTTATGACAACATCCACTTCAAGTACAGGGCGCGAAATTCAAAATATCTTTTTTTTTTATATTTAACTTTCACACATTAACAAGTCCGATACAGCATATGAAAGGTAGACATCTTGTAAAACCAGCCAAATTGTCCGATTTAAAAAAAGAAAAAAAAAATTCTTTATAGGGAATACACAATATGTAAATCTATTAGCGAACCACGTTAAAAAAAGACAACTTTTTTTACTCCACCAGTTTTTTACTCCATCAGTAGCTATCACAAATTCGACCAAATAAAGATATAAATAGCCACTAACCAAGAAACAACTTCATCAGATGACAGTCTGATAACATATTTATTGTATAGCATATGTTTTCTTAGAAAAATGTGCATATTTCAGGTATAAATCATAGTTTACATTGCAGCTACAATCAGAAATTGCACCGAAAGCAGCCATAATAATTACAGGCACCAACGTCAAATACCTAATTACTCATCATAAAACATTTCTGAAAAATACATAGTGTACAGTAAATGAAAAACAGGCATCTTGTGATTCCAGCCAATATTTCCGATTTATTAAGTGTTTTACAGCGAATAAAAAATGTAGCGTTTATATTAGCTTAGCACAATAGTCAGAAACACTTGGGTGCCGACGACTACGACAGATATATGAAATAGCATCATAAAATGTTTCTTACTTTTGCTGATCTTCCATCAGAATGTTGGACAAGGTGTCCTTTGTCCAGAACAGTCGTTGTTTGGATTTAGAATGGCAACTTTCCCTCTTCATTTAGCAAGCGCGCTAGCCTAGTGGCACAAAGCTCTCCATGTCAACAAACGGAAGAGAACGGAACACGGCAAAACTCCCGAAAAAATTTCAATAATCTGATGAATCTATATTGAAAAAACATACTTTACGATGATATGGTGACATGTATCAAATAAAATCAAAGGCGGAGATTGTAGTCGCCTATAACGGCAGCTAAACAAAAGGCAATCCCACTGTCCACCTCGCGTTCTTCAGAGTACCGAAAATGGGGGACACGTCATTCCAAGATGATGTGTTCCATCTCAGACCAAGATAATCACCTCATTTCTTCTCTCACAGCCTCTTGACATCCAGGGGAAGGTGTATGACGTGCATGTATACTAATAGGTCTCGTGCCCATTTATAGGCAGGAAGAAGAACAGAGTATCGATTTCAGACTTTCCACTTCCTGGTCAGGAAATGTGCTGCAGAATGAGTTCTGTTTCACTCAGAGAAATAATTCAAACGGTTTTAGAAACTAGATAGTGTTTTCTATCCAATAGTAATAATAATATGCATATTGTACGAGCAAGAATTGAGTACGAGGCCGTTTGAAATGGGCACCTTTTATCTGGCTACTCAATACTGCCCCTTGCAGCCCAAACAGGTTTTAACTTACTTGCCTAGTTAAATAAAGCTGTAAAAATAATAATACTTGAAATCGGCCCTAATT
This sequence comes from Salvelinus fontinalis, assembly GCF_029448725.1. Lineage (NCBI taxonomy): Eukaryota > Metazoa > Chordata > Actinopteri > Salmoniformes > Salmonidae > Salvelinus > Salvelinus fontinalis. The sequence goes on from NC_074677.1 coordinate 51,690,143, forward strand.
AATCGGCCATTCCGATGAATCGGTCGACCTCTAGAATATATATTCATGCATATTTGCCTAACCCTTGTTCTGTTGTCCGGTCCTCAGGGTGCAGTGTGGACCATGAAGTTCTCACACTGTGGGAGGTTGTTGGCAACAGCAGGCCAGGACAACGTAGTGCGAATCTGGGTTCTGAAAAATGCCTTTGACTACTTCAACAACATGAGGAAAAAGTACAACACTGAAGGTGGGTAGATCATGAGACCTTAAAAAGGGCTGAGCTCTGTTGTCTCTGAACAAAATAGTTTGTCTGCCACACCTTTAGTAAATGTAAAGCTTGTTTGGTGGGTTTCTCATGGTTCTTCCCTTATGTTCTCTCTCAACCAGGTCGTGTGTCGCCCTCTCCCTCTCAGGAAAGCCTGTGTTCCTCCAAATCAGACACAGACGGTGGGGTGAGTAAGGTTAGGACCCATCAGTGACATGGTTAGAGTTGAGGGTCAGCTGTAAAACATGAAGAAAGTAACGTTATGGTCAGGGTTGCTTTGGGTAACTATACCAGTGTTACTGTGGAGACCCCAGCCTGACAGACAAGAGTTCCTCTTTTGTTCCCAGATGAGCAGTGTTCCTGAAGACCCCGATTCAGAGGACAAGAATCTCCCCTTCCGCCAAGTCCCCTTTTGCAAGTACAAGGGTCATACGGCTGACCTGCTGGACTTGTCCTGGTCAAAGGTGAGACTACGCAGGCCTTTCCACGCCCCCCTTTTCAATTTCTCCCAAACGCCTGTACACTGTCCGAGTATTCACTGTATTATTTGATTCCAGAACTACTTCCTACTTTCCTCGTCAATGGATAAGACGGTCAGACTGTGGCACATATCCAGGAGAGAGTGTCTATGCTGCTTTCAGCATATTGACTTCGTCACAGCCATCGCTTTCCATCCCAGAGTAAGTGGGCCTCTATGAGCGTGTGCCTTTGTTTAGGTTGAAGTATGGACTTTAAAAAGAAAAAAAAAAGTGCAGAGTGAGTTGGCTATGATTGTTCTCAAATCCAGTTAAATGTTATTGGTCACATACACATGGTTAGCAGATGTTAATGTGAGTGTAGCGAAATGCTTCTAGATCCGACAGTGCAGCAGTATCTAACAGGTAATATCTAACAATTCCACAACAAAACCTAATACACACAATCTAGTAAAGGAATGGGATAAGAATATATAATTATAATATATATTGATGAGCAATGACCGAGCGGCTAAGATGCAACAGATGGTGAAGGATACAGTATATACATATGAGATGAGTAATGCGAGCTATGTAAACATTCTTATAGTGACTAGTGTTCCATTTATTAAAGTGGCCAATGATATCACGTCTGTAGGTAGGCAGCCACCTCTCTGTGCTAGTGGTGGCTGTACCTCTTAAGGATCAGCCCCTTTTTTTTCAATTTTCGCCTAAAATGACATACCCAAATCTACCTGCCTCGGGACCTGAAGCAAGGAAATGCATATTCTTGAGAACCATTTAAAAGGAAACACTTTGAAGTTTGTGGAAATGTTAAGTTCATGGAGGAGAATATAACAATTTAGATCTGCAAGAAATGCAAGAGAAAGGCCAATATGACCTAGGCGCAATTTAGATCTTGTCCACTAATGGCAGCAGTGTATGTGCAAAGTTTTACTGATTCAATAAACCTTTGCATTTCTCTTCAAAATGTTGTATCAAGACTGCCCAAATGTGCCTAATTGGTTTATTAATACATTTTCAAGTTCATAACTGCACTCTCCTCAAACAATAGCATGGTATTATTTTGCTATAATAGCTACTGTAAATTGGACAGTGCAGTTAGATTAACAAGATTTGAAGCGTTCTGCCAATATCAGATATGTCTATATCCTGGGAAATGTTCTTGTTACTTACAACCTCATGCTAATCACAACCTACGTTAGCTCGACCGTCCTGCAATCTGATGGCTTTGAGATTGAAAAACAGCTTCTGTCTCTCGGTCCCAGTTTTGATGCACCTGTACTGACCTCACCTTCTGAATGATAGCGGGGTGAACAGGCAGTGGCTCGGGTGGTGGTTGTCTTTGATTATATTTTTTGCCTTTCTGTGACATCGGGTGTTGTAGGTGTCCTGGAGGGCAGGTAGTTTGCCCCCGGTGAAGCGTTGTGCAGACCGCACCACCCTCTGGAGAGCCCTGCGGTTGTGGGCCGTGCAGTTGCCTTACCAGGTTATTACCAGGTGGTGATAGACCCCAACAGGATGCTCTCAATTGTGCACCTGCAAAAGTTTTCGGGTTTTCGGTGATAAGCCACATTTTTTTTCAACCTCCCGAGGTTGAAGAGGCGCTATTGCGCCTTCTTCACCACATTGTCTGTGTGCGTGGACCATTTCAATTTGTCTGTGATTTGTACACAGAGAAACTTAAAACTTTCCACCTTCTCTACTGCTGTCCAATCATTGTGGATAGGGGGGTGCTCCCTTTGCTGTTTCCTGAAGTCCACGATCATCTCTTTTGTTTTGATGATGTTGAGAGGTTATTTTCCTGACACCTCACCTCCTCCCTGTAGGCCATCTTGTCGTTGTTGGTAATCAAGCCTACCACTGTAGTGACATCTGCAAATTTGATGATTGAGTTGGAGGCGTGCATGGCCACGCAGTCATGGGTGAACATGGAGTACAGGAGAGGGCTCAGAACGCACCCTTGTGGGGCCCCAATGTTGAGGATCAGCGGAGTGGAAATGTTGTTTCCTACCTTCACCACCTGGGGGCGGCCCGTCAGGAAGTCCAGGACCCAGTTGGACAGGGCGGGGTCGAGACCCAGGTTCTCAAGCTTAATGATGAGTTTGGAGGGTACTATGGTGTTTAATACTGAACTGTAGTCAATGAACAGCATTATTACATAGGTATTACTCTTGTCCAGATGGGATAGGGCAGTGTAATGGCGATTGCATTGTCTGTGGACCTATAGGGGCGGTAAGCAAATTGGAGTGTGTCTAGGGTATCAAGCAGGGTGGAGGGGATATGATCCTTGATTAGTCTCTCAAAGCACTTCATGATGACAGAAGTGAGTGCTAGGGGGCGATAGAAATTTAGTTCAGTTACCTTTACTTTCAGCATACAGGAACAATGGTGTACATCTTGAAGCATGTGGGGACAGCAGACTGGGATAGGGAGAGATTAAATATGTCCATAAACAGTCCAGCCAGCCTGCTTTCAGTTTTGTGTGAATGCTGCCATCAATCCACGGTTTCTGGTTAGGGAAGGTTTTATGGGTCAGTGGGTAGAACGTCTCCTATACGCTTTCTTATAAACTCGCTCACCGAGTCAGTGTATACGTTTTTGTCTGAGGCTACCCGGAACACATCCCAGTCCACGTGATCGAAGCGTGGAATCCGATTGGTCAGACCAGCGTTGGATAGACCTAAGAACGGGCGCTTCCTGTTTTAGTTTCTGGCTATAGGAGGGGAGCAACAAGATGGAGTCATGGTCAGATTTGCCAAAAGGAGGGCGGGGTAGTGCCTTGTATGCATCGCGGAAGTTAGAGGAGCAGTGGTCAGATGTGTTACTTGCTCGTGTACTGCAATCGATATGCTGATAGAATTTAGGTAGCCTTGTTTTCAGATTAGCTTTATTAAAATCCCCAGCTACAATTAATTGCAGCCTCAGGATATAGGGTTTCCAGTTTGCATAAAGTCCAGTGAAGTTCCTTGATGGCCGTCTTGGTATCCGCTTGCGGGGGGATATACACGGCTGTGATGATGTTCTGGCTCTGTTAAGCAGACTGATCATCTGTTATTTCTCCTAGGATGACAGGTACTTCCTGAGTGGCTCTCTGGATGGGAAGCTGCGTCTGTGGAACATCCCAGACAAGAAGGTGGCTCTGTGGAACGAGGTGGACGGACAAACACGCCTCATCACTGCTGCCAACTTCTGCCAGAATGGGAAGTACGCTGTCATCGGCACCTATGATGGCCGCTGCATCTTCTACGACACTGAGGTACAGTGGAGGGAGACATACTGTTCCTCAAGTTTGAAGGGCTAGTGAAAAATCATTATTTCAGCTGTTTGATTTCTTCTTCGAGTTACAACGGCAGGACATAATTCTGAAAATGAGGAACATTGGAGAGGGTTCACCGTTTTTCGAATGTCGGTTCTTATTTCAGCGCCTTAAATACCACACCCAGATCCACGTACGGTCGACCAGAGGCAGGAATCGAGTAGGACGGAAAATCACAGGCATCGAGCCTCTGCCTGGAGAGAACAAGGTATAGCCATGCTCCTGGCACTCTTCCCACAGACATGACTATCTGTTAGCTGAGTCTTTTTACTGTGTTGGTAGATTCTAGTGACCTCCAATGACTCCAGGATCCGCCTGTATGACCTGCGGGACCTGTCTCTGTCCATGAAGTACAAGGGTTACGTCAACAGCAGTAGTCAGATCAAAGCCAGCTTCAGGTGAGAACGGCTCCTTCTCAGTCTGGCATGTTCTTATGTAGTCGGTAAACAAACTGTCACTCTATTTTCCAGCCATGATTACTCATTCATTGTGAGTGGCTCAGAGGATAAGTATGTGTACATCTGGAGCACCTACCATGACCTGAGCAAGTTCACCTCTGTACGACGAGACCGCAATGACTTCTGGGAGGGAATTAAAGGTACCTAGATACTGTAGTGGTGCTCAGCTTTTTACTGTCGGTGATATGAAACACTGTCAGTATTTTTGTAGTGTCCTTCCACTAAGTCTAGTTTCTCTTATTTTTCAGCCCACAATGCAGTAGTGACATCAGCTATTTTTGCACCCCATCCTAACCTGATTGTCCCCCAGGAGGCGGGGGCAGAGAAAGCGGGGGCTGGGGCTGATGCAGAGTGTAAGAGCTTGGACTCCACTGACTCGGAGACCATTCCCTCAGGTACAGTATACACCTGTTTAGCTATGCTGAGAGACTAGAGCGACTCATCATTAAAGCTGGGATCCTTAATGGTCAAACTACCACGTCTGTTTTGGGATATTACTACAAACAACAAACACTCTGACATCATTGCATGTGCTATAGAACAGCAGAATATGTACTGCAAATGTTTTTCCCATGCCGCCCAACTCTCCTCACCTCTGTTTCGTCCACAAAACAATAACAAAAGTGCTGGGGTAGCCATGGTGCTGTTTCCATCTTTAAGAGTGATCAATGGATGGTATGAGTTGAGTCGATAGGAAAACTTTGTACCGTAGTTTTCAATACTGAACAGGGTATTTCTCGTCCACAGGGGCTCTGAAGACTGATCATACAGAGGTTCTGCTTTCTGCTGACTTCACTGGCGCCATTAAGGTTTTCATCAATGTAAAAAAGTACTGAGCACTTCACCCTGAACCCTTACTGATCTGGCCGTCAGTGTACAGTCCTTCAATGGAGGCAGAGCAACCCGCTGCCCTGCCAACGCTTCTAAAACCGACCCATTGCCTACGGGTGAGTGCTCCGGGAGGAGTTATCCTCCGGAGAACAGTGACCCTGCAGTAGAGGATGAGGGGAAGGTGGAGGAAGTGAACTGTAAATGGAGGAAGCCGCTCACGGATGTCCTGTCACATTTTTTTTTTTAACACAAAGAACAAGTGTGCACTGTGTTTTTTAAGAAAAGCAGGTTTGTGAGACAGTCAGTCTGAAGCAGGACCGGTAACTGAGGGATGGATGGTTAAAATACACTGTAATGTAAGCTATTTGTCAGAGTGTAAGGGGTACGCTGTCTTACTCTTAACTTGACTGCGTTTCTAGTACCCCCGCACTCCTCCTTGCCAGGAATGACGGTCTTAAATTTGTTAATTAAGCACTAACTCCAATCATTACGGTTGCAAATCTTCATTTGTCTGTCAGTGTGTAATGAATAATAAAATGGAACCACTTTTTTTTTTACATTGTTTATGATTCACTTAATAAAGTAAATGGTATTCTCATTTTAAAGTGAGCTCATTCTGTTTTTTTCCTTTGAGATGATTACCTTTCATATTGAGGCAAACTTTCAAAACTGTTTAGAAAGGTTGAATGAATGGACAGGAGACATGTGGTGATTCAATAATGGTAGCCTCCACTAATTCATTCCCCACCCTGGACAATGGACACAATGCCAATAATGATTTATTGTGACGTCTCAGGGACTAGTCGCAATAATCTGAATGGGGTTTAAAAACAAACAGCAAAACAAAACTGTACAAATAAGGTTCAAACGTCATCTTACAAAAAAATTGCCAAATTTTGACTGCAGCAATCAGGATATCGGTACGGAGGGGAACAAACAGCTGACAGTTCAGAGGCATTGTGAGGAAACGAGCGTAGTGGGTCCGTGTCATGGTAATCACTGGCAGAGCAGGGCAGTCCATGGGAGTCGCCTTGCTGTGTCAAGGGCAGAGGCATGGAGTCCAGGCCTCTGGATCAGTGTTTGCTCTTCTTTGTCTTTTTGTGGGAGCGGTGTGGTGACCGGGAGCTAGACCTCCTCCACGTCTTCCTGGCTGGCGAGGGCGACCGGGACCGCTTGGACTTCTTGGGAGACTTTGACTTTGTTCTGTTGGACAGGTAGGTGATAAATCAGTCAGCCCAAATATATATATAGAGTACTGAGCACATTAAATAGAACACAGACAAGTGATTTCACACAGGCCTTACTTTGAGGGAGAATGTCCTCTGTATTTCTGTGTCCGTTCCTCTGTGTCTCTACTACGTCCCCTGTCCCTGCTCCTGTCCCGGTCTTGACTCCTTTTACTCTTCTCCTTCTCCCGTCCTTTACTGCTCTCCTCTGTCTTGTCTCTCCTCTCCTCTTTCTTTGATCTGTCCTTTGACTTTGGTGTGGATCGCTCTTTCTTCTCCTGGTCATCCTTATCAAACTCCTGAGGATCAATTGCAGCCAGGTGAGTTATTGGGTCAAATGTACAACTGCAGCTTTCTGGTCCCCTCGGCCATTGCCTGTACGACATAAAAGCACACTAGAGACCCACCTTCTGTAGCAGCTTGTTCCTGTAGTGCTCCACCTGTTTCTGCATGTTCATTCCGGACTTCTTGGGCCTCTTCCCAGTCTCCAGCTCATCCTGGAACTGCATCACCTTCACCTGCAGCAAAGACAATAGTATGAGATATACTATATGTACACCAAGAACAGTGGGTCCAATTGTTGCATAAATTAGTGGCAAATCAACTGCCTTCAAGAACAGAACATTAGTCAAGCGTATTTGAGTTTTAGGAAAGCGCTATAAAAGACCTATGTATTGTCGGATGGCCGCTATGGACAGACTGAATTACTACTGCAGTGGGTTGTGTGTGGTACTGTTGGTGCCAGTAGACTGTGCTTGCCTCCAGCTCTCTCAGCCGGCTCCTCTTGCTCTCAGACATCTCGAAACTACTGAGGGAGCTCTTGAAATCAGCACTGTCGTACTTAGATGGGCTGTCATCATCGCTGCTGTCACCCTCTGATTCGCCATCTTCCTTAGTGTTAGCACTGCAGGGGGGGGGAGAGGAAGAGCCATTCTTCTACTGTCTACTGCAAGACAGGCTACAATGATGGTAACTCAGGAAAAAGTTGCCTTCCCAAAAATGTCAACATCTTTTAGAGATGGCTTTCACCAGGTTCTTACCTTACATTCATGTTGTCTCCAGAATATCGCTCTCCCACACTGTCCCATTTGGATTCAGTGTTAGCTGAAAGAGGAAGAGGCAGAGTGAGGGATAGGAGTAGAGATGTGATTGTGGGGTTTGCAGTGCTGAACGTGTACAGTACCTTGTGGGAGAGCTTCAGCATCGTCCACCCTCTCCCATTTAGACAGAGCCACTTTGGAGTGGGCCAGATCATCCACTGGAAAACACAAAACATACATCAAGTCCACAGCTTATAAATCTTTTATGGTTTTTCACAGATAAAAATCGGCCAAATGGACTTACAAGGCATTCCGTCGATGTCATCCATGGGAGCGCCCAGGGGAACTCCGTCAATGTCGTCAACAGGCACCCCATCCAGGGAGGCAGGGTCCCAGGCCAGGGGCGAGCCGTCGAGGTCGTCCAGCGGAGCTCCATCTAACGGTGCCCCGTCTAATGGGGCTCCATCCAGGTCTGGAGACGCCACCTGAGGTGAGATACCCACATAAACCAATGACTCGAAATTCAGCTCTGCTTCTAGCTGCATTGTAACACACACTATCAGAGAATGTAGCAGTCATCAGTCAAATAGGCATTGATCAAAACTATTTTCCAGGTCTCGTCCAGGAAGGGTCCTGTCCTGAGATCCAGCTCACCTCTACCCTCTCGATCACTTCATCTCCTGCCTTGACAAGACCCAGAAAGATATTCTGCAGCTGGATCAGGTAGGGCTCTGGGTAGACGGCCCAGTCTTCCCAGACCCTGAAACAGCCCATTATCTTTTGCTGAGAAAAGACAAACATAGGTGAGTGTTAATGTATTTGCTCTGGTAAAGGCAACTTCACACAACCTTGACAAAGGGCAATAAAGCATTGACATTTTTTTAAATACACTTATTACCTTGAATTGTTCCGCTTGTAGTCTTGCTTGTATGTTTCGATATGCATCACTAATGTCACCAAATATCTGGGGCAATTTTGCTTCAAAACTGAAGGAACAAAGAAACAGTGAAAACCCTCAGATACACACAGTATGACCACCGAGGGTGTGTATTCTATAATTACAGACTTATCTAAAAAATACTTCTTACTATTTGCGATAATAAGATGCATTGGCAACTTTGGCACAGGAGTTGTACAAGATGTCGGATACCAGGTACAGTCTGGCAATCTGTGGAAATAAAGATGGACATGACGATTGTGAGTAGCATGTCACGTGAATGTGGTTGATCATGCACATGTGAGACTCATAGGATGGACCCGTGTACAGGAAGTGGGTGAGGGACCTTTTTCTGTAGGGGTGTCTGAAGGAGAGACAGGGACTCCGCAATGCACCCCACCACCTCCTCCGCTGCCTCAGCTCTCTCCAGACAGAACAGCATGGCATCACCAACGTCCTCCCTACGAGGGGTGAGCCCTCTCAGCAGTGTCTCCAGTCTCTCTCTGTGCCTGGAATAAACACACAGGTTTTGTTGCCCAGAGAACATTGAATTTCACCAGTCAATTGTCTCATAACATTCCTCAGAGAACTTTTCATCTTCAGTCTGCCTCAGAACCTCCCTCTTTGCCCCTGTATGTACAGCTACACTCACTCGGTCTTCAGCTGGCCCTTTTTCAGCTCCTCCTCCTGAGAGGGAGACTGTTCCTCCTCTCCCGCCTCCTCGTCTCCATGGAGGTAGGGGTTCAGGAGGGGCGGCCTCCAGATGGAGCCCCCACGGAACATCCGGAAGTCTGCCGTCCTCCACTCACTGGGGGGCTCGCCCTGGGGATAGAGGGACACGGATGAGGCACAGCAGTGAGTAGAGTAGGGAGATGGACTCCTGGCCATAGAGGTGTAGCCAGGTCAGATTAAGGGCATGACCTACCTGGAGAATGGAGTAGAGTTTCCAGCGGTAGTACACCTGCTCTTGGCTTTTGTTGTCAAACAGGAATCTAAAATCATCAATAGTTTAAAACGTTGGTTTCAAAATATATATGATCATTGATATGACGAGGGAAAGGGAACGCTCAGCAATGGCGCCTTACCTGAAGTCAGGATTGTTCTTCTCTTTGCTCATAATGATGGCTTCAAACATGGGTCCCTCACGCACCACAAACTCTATCATCCTGTGGATGAGGCCCAACAGATTCCTGTGGAGTAAAAGGAGAGGGGATGAGAGACCAGACGCTGTGACTTGTCCCCCCCCCCCCCCCCATTCAGACCAGTGGCCATGTCAAAGCTCTCACTGCACACTGGCACTAAGCCCCTTAACCTCTCTGTCTCTCTTCTATAACACTGTCCCTCTGCCATCATTTGTCACAGCAATGTTGAGGATATGTTGTGTGTTGGTCTGCACACGAACGAGTGAGTGGGGGAGACTGTCTGTCCCTAGTGCGCAGCTACATCAGAAGGTGATCATGACGTGTTTCCTTGTCATGTGTCTAGAATAATGGTTCTTCTCCCCTCACATATTAAGTGAATAAATGAAAAAGTGGGACAATATATGATAGTGACAAGTGACAACATTACTTACTACTATTAGCTACTACTGATTTGATTCTAAAACGCATCTGCCTTCTAGCTGTATCTGTCTGCAGTGTCTCAGCCAACCCAGATAGGAAGAACCAAGGTTGCCACTGAAGTTAGTACCAGTATGTTTCACTAGATATAGGCCTAACTCACTGACTCCAATACTCACTTAAGTCTAACATTCTATTTTCCCGACAGAGGATTACAATGGTGTCATTTACTAATCTAATGATGACATTAATTAATAAACTGAGGGCTTTGCTTACTAGGCCAGAGGTTCACTTTAACCATGTTCAACTGAGAACCTTGGCCCCTCTACTAGTCATATACAGGGCCCCCAGTCCTAAGCAGCAGGGGTTACCAATTCCCTGAATATAGGCCATGTTGTCAACAAGATGGCTTAATGCAGACCAATGTTAGAACAGGACAAACTATGAGACACACGTAGGGAGAGAAGCACAAAAACAGTGTTACGGTCTCAGCTGTCCTCTCCCATTAGTCATGTACATACAGACATAGCACTTAGGACTGGGGCTTCCTGTCGGTCACATACGTACACAGGAACAGTACACCACGGCAGGGCCTCTAACACTGTGTTCTGTCTGTGAGAACGGCTGGTCAGTCGTAGTAGCAGTAGTAGTAAGAATGGATAGAGAGTGTGTACCTTTCTGTTGGGATAACCACTTTGACTACGGCTTCGGACAGAGTCTGTTCGTGAAGTCAAATCAAATAGTGAAGATATAAAAAAAGTGAGTATATATACAGATGAAACACTGCAGGATACATACAGCATAGAAAACGACGATAGCAGTAACAGCTATACATTATTTGAATGAGGGAAAAAGATCCCACATTCAAGAGACGGCTACACTAAGTCAATTATCTATACTATAGGATATCCCCACCCTCTTAATTTTACAGTAACATTTTGATTGAATATGGTTCTGTAACAAAACCTCATAACTCCATCTGGGTCAAACCCCCTGTCTTAGGACATATCCTGAAACTAAGACACTACTAGACTAAGGAATAGATTCATAACATGTCTATACATGCACCATAGGACAAACCAACTGGAATTTAAACTGAGAAATGGAACTCGGAACTGCTACTTCAGAACATGACCGTCACATGGTCTTGTGTGTGCATCTAAATGCAATTCTGAATTCTAGATCAAATTCTAAACAATGTCCAGTTGATTGATCCTATGATAAATATCACCCCGCATAGGATATCTGCTACAAACACACCTAAAATTGGCAAATTAACTGTAGTGTAAAACAAAAAAATATAACCTTGAATAAGAACCATGCACACACCCTACAGTGTTAAAAAAGAACCAACCTACCTTGTCAAACTCCTCCTTGGACCTGCCCCATGGCTTGGTAAAGTCATTGCGGAAGCGGTCTCGGGGCTGAGCATTGAAGGGCAGGCCAGAGGGGGGTGGGGGTGTGGAGATTTTCAGTACCCCTATGGGTGTATAGAGAGGCTGGGGAGGGATACGAACAGCTTTCCCCCATCCCAGCTTCATTTCAAAACCCAAAACTGTTTTACCTGCAGTAAAAGGAGTAATGATCCTACATGAGCCTACATGGTCAATGGAACATTTGACAGTGCATTTATCATCTGGCAGCATTTACTGAATAGTATGTTTAACATTCTCTTATCACAGGCTCACCGTCTAGAGCAGCCAAGGCCCTCTCTGCATCTTTCCTGGTCATAAAGGCCACGAAGCCTCTGTTTGTGACCCTGGTACGTTCCTCGTCACTACGAGGCCACATGATCTTCACGCTTGCCAGGGGACCATACTTGCCAAACTCTTTGCAAAGCATTTCTTCATTCATCTGTCACATTATATAAAGTATCATATCAAAACAGTTTCACAAAAATGAAAGAAGTCAGCATTTAAGTAAGTTGAACTTATCCCAAACAAAAGAAGAGCAAGCTAGACTATCTCCTTTGTCAAAACATCCTAAGCAGATAAGAGTTCCTTTACCTTTGGGTTAATGCAGCCAATGTACAGGTTGGTTGTGTTCGGTGTTGCTGGGTCATCATCAAATACTGAAGGAAGACGTGCATATTCAGCTAAACATGTAAAAGCTAAACATGTAAAAGTTCATCTTTGATTTGGACAAAGGTCATTATTTTTCCAATGCAAGGGACAGATCTGGCTCTTACTTGATCGTCGTGTTAGTGGTATGTCCAAGTCTCCATATCCTCCTCCGGGCTCATTTTTCTTTTTTTTGTGCCTTTCTTCACGTTCCTCCTGTATTCTATGAGAACAGTCATTTTAGTAAAAAATGTGAACTACAAATTGGTCAAATAAAGAGTGAAACATGATTTACGACGACGTGTCAAAAACATACTGCTTTAGCTCCTCTTTGAAAAGTTCAAGGTTGCTCTTCTTCTTCTCTTCCGTCTTCTTTTTAACAATCTGTGGACCAGACAAACATAAGGGGGCAAAATAATGTATAGTATTATCTTGGTTACAGTAAGAGATTCACATGGTGACTCACCGGCCTTCTGACTTCCGAAGAGTGTGCTGGTGAGACATTCTGGGACACTGAAGTAAACTTCGTGTTCGGTCGGTAAAGCTTGCTCTTTTTGATCTCTGCTGCTTCCTCTTCTGCAAAATTATTTAATAGAAAGAGTAACTATGCAGCACTAAAATAAGTGTTCGCAACAGACCCCACCAGAGCTGTATTAGCCAGCATGTTTCTGCTCACCTTTAGTTGCATTCACGATTCCCCCACGAACAAACGTTTTCACCCCACTTTTGTCGTTACTGTCAAAAGATGCCAAAAACTCTTCGAAAACGTCAGCTGCTTTTTCTTGTTCCTGGAAATGTGATATTGTTTTAAAATTGTAATAATAAACCTACACTTTGTTGCAGATATCTATAAAGGGTCAAATATCTTACCTTTTTCTTCAGATCTTCTTGTTCTCTCTTGGTCAATGTTCTCTTAACACCTACAGGTTTCCCTTTCTTGCCATTTTTGTCTGCCATGCTGATACTGCAAATAAACGGAAATACCGTATCAGTGGAGGAAATGCACATACACCCGACGCACAAACGTATTGTATTTGTGTTGCGAGTTACAGTTCTTCTGGAAGTGTGGGTGCCCATTTGCAAAAGCTCGCTGTATGCAACTTCATGCACACTTATTACATCTGCAGGTAAATAGTTAGCAAAGTGCTGTAGCTAGCCAGGTACGTAAACTAGCTGTTTAGCTAGCTGTTTAGCTAGCGGTAGCGAGCTAGATGTGGCCATCCGCTTAACATTGTAAAGCTGGCTAGCTACACGTCATCATATTTGTTGACTTACCTGCACATTTCTGTCGCCAGATACGAACCCTTGCTAATTAATATCTAGACAGCTATCATTTGCTTCCTTACTCTAGTTAGCTAGCTAACTCTACTGATACGAGCCCTGACAACCCCCCCATACAATCACTGTGGTAGCTAACGTTAGGCCACATCTCGCATGCATGTCGTGTGATCTGGCGTAAAGCTTTGCTACGGCGATCATTTTTAACTTACTGCAATAAAAAAAATGAAATAAAAGCTTGTTTTGAATTATCTACATCGCAATAAGTATGGATCATTGACACTAAAAGTGACACATTTCTTACCGTAGAAATGTACAATGCGTTTGTTATTGCTCCACCATTTTGAATAAACAAAAATGGACATAGCGGAAAAGCGATGTCACTTCTCGCTCTGACCAATAAAACTGTCGTCACTAGTTAACACAGCCACAAAGTCATAAACTCCGCCCATTCACACAATTGACCTTCTTAATCTAACCGTAACCTTAACCTCAACCGTGACCACACGGTTAACCTTATGCCTAACATGAAATTAAGACCAAAAAGCACATGTATGTTTTCATAAATGTTTACTATATAGCCCGTGCCACTTTGTGGCTGTACTATCTAGTTGACCCCCCACCCACACCTGAGTTGTCGGCTCTTTCAGTGGGCTATAATAAAATCATAATATCATAACATGCATGCAAAGTTATTTAGCAATAAAATCTATTACATTTAATTAAATCTATTGTAAACCCAAAAACATTTGGGATGTGTGATCTTTACTCAATACACATGTAAGTGCAAGTAGGCCACATGGATAGAAAATGTGTTGATTACCAAATAAATGAAACATTAATATTACGTTTTTAAATAAGTTGCTATATTTCGTAGTTAATTTACAATTAATGTGAGTAACTGAAGGACCATAAGTAATCAAGCAAATCGAAATACACAAGTTGCTCATGATTTCATACAACTGCATAGTCTCATTAAAATTAATGTTTGACATTTTATCAGCACATTTCCAGAGGCGCTGCTGTAAACATAATGTAAAATGGCCTCCATATACAGTGCTTTCAGAAAGTATTCAGACCCCTTGACTTTTTCCTCATTTTGTTACATTACATCCTTATTCTAAAATGGATTAAATAAAAACAATTCCTCAGCAATCTACACACAATAGCCCATAAGGACAAAGCGAAAACAGGTTTTTAGATATTTTTGCAAATGTATAAAATAAAAAAATAAAAACTTATTTACATAAGTATTCAGACCCTTTGCTATGAGACTCGAAATTTAGATGAGGTGCATCCTGATTTATCATCCTTGAGATGTTTCTGCAAGTTGATTGGAGTTCACCTGTGGTAAATTCAATTGATGGATTGAACATGATTTGGAAAGGCACACACCTGTCTATATAAGGTCCCACAGTTGACAGTGTATGTCAGAGCAAAAACCAAGCCATGAGGTCGAAGGAATTGTCCGTAGAGCTCAGAGACAGGATTGTGTCGAGTCACAGGGTACCAAAAAATGTCTGCAGCATTGAAGATCCACACGAACACAGTGGCCTCCATCATTCTTAAATGGAAGAAGTTTGGAACCACCAAGACTCTTCCTAGACCTGGCTGCCCGGACAAACTGAGCAATCGGGGGAGAAACGACTTGGTCAGGGAGGTAACCAAGACCCGATGGTCACTCTGACAGAGCTCTAGAGTTCCTCATAGGAGATGGGAGAACCATCCAGAAGGACAACCATCTCTGCAGCACTCCACCAATCAGGCCTTTATAGTAGTTGCCAGACAGAAGCCACTCCTCAGTAAAAGGCACACGACAGCCCGCTTGGAGTTTGCCAAAAGGCACCTAAAGACTCTCAGACCATGAGAAACAAGATTCTCTGGTCTGATGAAACCAAGATTGAACTTTTTGACCTGAATGCCAAGTGTCACATCTGAAGGAAACCTGGCACCACCCCTACGGTGAAGCATGGTGGTGGCAGCATCATGCTGTGGAGAGGATTTTCAGCAGCAGGGACTGGGAGACTAGTCAGGAGAGGAAAAGATCAACGGAGCAAAGTACAAAGAGATCCTTGATGAAAACCCGCTACAGAGTGCTCAGGACCTCAGAGGGGGGTGAAGGTTGACCTTCCAACAGGACAACGACCCTTGGCACACAGCCAAGACAATGCAGGTGTGGCTACATCTCTGGAGAGACCTGAAAATAGCTGTGCAGCAACATACCCCATCCAACCTGACAGAGCTTGAGAGGATCTGCAGAGAAGAATGGTGATAAACTCACCAAATACAGGTGTGCCAAGCTTGTAGTGTCATACCAAAGAAGACTCGAGACTGTAATCGCTGCCAAATGTGCTTCAACAAAGTACTGAGTAAAAGTTCGGAATACTTATGTCAATGTGAAATTTCCATTTTTAAATTTTAATAAATAAGCAAACAATTCCCCCAATTTTTTTTTCCTTTGTCATTATGGGGTATTATGTGTAGATCAATGAGGATTTTTTTGTTTGTTATCCATCTTAGAATAAGGCTGTGTAACCTAACAAAATGTGGAAAAAGTCAAGGGGTCTGAATACTTTCCGAAGGCACTGTACATGCCAACCCCATTAACAAGAGCTAAAAATACTTTGGGTAACAGGCTGAGATGTCCTAACTTCACATGATAGTTCCCAAAATAAATGTGTTGCATATAAATCTGTGTAGCCTGTCACTTCAGCTCTTTATCACTTGTCATTTAATTACTTGAATGTCTAGACTTTTTCCGAGGTCCAAACATTTTGTAAACAAGAAGTAACTAAATGTGTGCCATACATACTAAAATAAACATCAATATAAAGTGTCTTCAAAATGTGAGCATATTGGAAGGGTTAAGAGGGGGATTAATGAGATGGTTTTTTATATAGGCTACAGACAGCACAGGTCCTCAACAATGATCACTGTAGGATGACAGTACGGCCTTCTCGGCCTCTGCCTCTTCCCCTGCCACTGCCCCTCTGTGGACCCTGTCCTGGGCCTGCCCAGATCCTCATACCAGTGAAGCGGTCATTGAGGGTCACTCCCGTCTGAAAACCAGGAAACAGTCATGGTGACATATTCATTATTTATAAGGAGAAGGTAGCTGGTGGAACGACAGAATTAGAATCTGAATTTCATAGGCTCTCTATGTTAAAGACATCGAAATGTTCTAAATACTGGTAATGGCATATCACCTGATTTATAGTGGCCTTGAAGTTAAATCTGAGAGGGATGCCTTTGGGCTGGGGGGACGCCCCTGATGGACTGGATCGGTCCATCACTGTGGCCTGTTTAGCCTTGGCCCTGAGAGAGATCAGATAAAGACACAGGACAGATAAGGAATAGCTTTTGTAGCCTATCTGAATGCACATAATTAGTAATAAAACGTGTGTTTTGTACAGAGCCCACAAAGGCCTTCTGTAAAACATGGCTGCAGTGTGTACTAATGTATGTGCAACTCACGCGGGCTCTGAGTTGGCTTTGGAGTTGGGCAGTGACACCGTCAAGGTAGAAACACCGGAGGGCGCCTTTTTCCAGCTATTGCAGGTAATGTCATGAGAACATATAATAATGAGCAATACTACCAATATAATTTGGTTTATTTGTCACAAGCAACCACAGTGATGTTATCTCACCTTCTAACCTTTTGGTACTTATCCATTTTTCCATTTGCTGCGGGAAACTAGAAGGAGGGGAAAGATGACAAATGTACATGTAAGGGTTTCTTTTACTATTATTTTGTATTCATTCAGATGAATTAGTAGGTATTAGACACCGTACTAAGATAATCTATTGCAAACCATAAAAAAACAGTATTCATTGAACAGTACCCAGTAATATGCCTTGTTTTACTCATGCTGAACATGACCTCTGTTTGCATGGCTCTTACTGTAAGTGCAGAGATACTGTACATTCATTCCTCTGAATAGCATGGCCTACTAAAGGTTGTGTATAAGTGTTATAAATGTGAAAATAACAAAATACCCCTCTGTTTAGGATGAATGGCTTCCCACCGCCCTGTCTCTGTTTGGGCTGGAATGGTGGCTTCTTTTGCCCTCTGAATTGGGGAGGAGGCCTAATACGGTGACACAATAATCATGCCCATAAAGAGACTGTACAAATCAAATGAAAAAGACAAACAATATCCCTAGCGAAATCCCTAAAAGTGCATGGAATTGTGAACAAATGGAATCAATGTGTTTCACAAATAAACCTATCTATCAAAATCATATGTCATAACTCAGTAAATTGCTAATATAATTTTCCATATTGGAAGAACAGGAGTCTAGGCCTTCATACATTTACATAAGACTAGAGTAGGTTCCCAAAGCTCAAGTCCATCTGACCCTGAAGCTACTCATTTGAATGTTTCTTAACTGCATAACTGATGCACAAATCCTGTGGTGACACAAACATAACATAATGACATACATACACATCATGTTTATACTATACACGCATAAAACCCATGCATACAGATCATGTATATACTATGCACACATAAAACCCATGCATACAGATCATGTTTATACTATGCACACATAAAACCCATGCATACAGATCATGTATATACTATGCACACATAAAACCCATGCATACAGATCATGTATATACTATGCACACATAAAACCCATGCATACAGATCATGTATATACTATACACGCATAAAACCCATGCATACAGATCATGTATATACTATGCACACATAAAACCCATGCATACAGATCATGTATATACTATACACGCATAAAACCCATGCATACAGATCATGTATATACTATACACGCATAAAACCCATGCATACAGATCATGTATATACTATGCACGCATAAAACCCATGCATACAGATCATGTATACACTATGCACACATAAAACCCATGTATACAGATCATGTATATACTATGCACGCATAAAACCCATGCATACAGATCATGTATATACTATGCACACATAAAACCCATGCATACAGATCATGTATATACTATGCACGCATAAAACCCATGCATACAGATCATGTATATACTATGCACACATAAAACTCATGCATACAGATCATGTATATACTATGCACACATAAAACCCATGCGCTCAGAGAGAAGGAAAGCCATGTCAGAGTCTAAGAGAATCTTATGCATTATAAAAGTGCTGTGATAATGCATTAAGCAAACATGCTGTACCTTCTCAAAGCCCCTGGGGGACCTCTGTATGGTTGATAAAAGGCACCCTTGAACAACGGTTTACGTTTTCCAAACTGTGCTCCTTCCTGAGGGTAAAAACCCCCCCAAACAATTACCTTTTGTCACATCTGACTAATAACTTGGACTTAACAGTGTGTGCACTTACTACATTGCATCATATTCACATATTGGAAAAGTGCAAATGTCAGTCATTTTCTGTGCACATACCTTTGTGTTCAAAGAAGGTCTTTTTAAAGGGCTCACACCTTTGAGGTGATGTGCTCCAAAAGGAGTCTTTCTGAGATATGGTTTTACTCTGTAATAGCCAGGAATGGGGGGTCCCATGTAACGCGATTTGTAGGGTCCTAAAAAAAATAGTTATAGTATAATCAGCTCCTTTCTCCAAGAGTGTGATGATATGGTAATGATGAATGTCTTCATATGGAGGGATATGCAAGCGATGAGTGACCAATACAGTAGGCATACCTTGCTGGAATTGATAAGGGCCACGCCTGAAAGGAAATATCTGCTGTTGTCCTGCCCTGTCCAGTTTCTTGAGGACAGTGTTTTTGTTTGTGGTACGTCGGTCCCGAGCCTTGTTGGCAGCCTTATTTGCCTTGTTCTCTTTTTTGTTCAGTTTGATGATGTCATCTGGGAACAGGGAAGTAAAAGCTGTGATTCAGATGAGAGTTGTCATTGACAATTGAAGCATTCACTCCAAGCTGAAATCACTCACTTTAACTTGTCACTTGAGAAGCTGAATCCATTACGTGTAAGGGGAGCTAATGGGATCCAAAATTACAGTGGCATTATGTCTGCGATGTTCAACTCAATATGACAGTAATGGATGAGCTCCCCTAAAATCTCAACTGGATGGTGTTTTAATAGCAGGTCTACATCTCCATTAAAGCACTACAGTTTAAAGTGGCATATTACATAAAGACTAAAGGAGAATAAGAAATCAGATTGTAGACGTGTAGGCTATGTAACGTGTGGTGCAGGTCCATGTCACACCAAGATGCCTACTTGTGTCGAATGCATTTTGTTTTATTGTTCAATAAGATTGAATAATAAAGCAATTATTGTTGCACTATGGAACATATTAAGACATGAACTTGACTCTGCTTTGTTTTCTGGAACAACATTGGATTGGTTAACACGCATACTGCAAAGAATCATGAGAAAATGTCCAACCTAGTGACAAGTCAATCTTCTCCGATGTGCGGGGCTCTTGCGCCTCTTGCAGATCTGACTCCTCCATAGCAGTGGGTTCAGGTTTGGCAGTGGCTGCATCTGCAGTGGTCGTGATGTCCATTATTCCTGTGTTGCACGCAGGGGCAAACCTTTGACGCCCTGTATGGACTTCTCACTTGTTATGGTCTCAAATGTACCCTATATTTTCCTCCACGAGTAAAGCAATGATAATGGTCAAAAAAAGATTATACACTATATTTTACTCAAACTTCTCTCATACATTGGGGCCCTCTTGCTCCTAGGCAGCTGGTAAAGTTTGTCTGCTGCGCTGATAATGTCCAGAGAAGAGGCAACCCAACCCTGTAATGAATTCAACCAACTGCATGACAGAGCCTAAAATGAATTCAACCAATTGCATGACGGAGCCTAAAATAGCTCATGTTCTAACAGTAGCATTAGGCCTCTAGGCAAGCAAAACATTTGGTAGACCTTTTACAAAGTAGGCCTAGACACTGTGTGCAACAGACGTCTTTCTGGAGGTTCAATATGCTTCATTAGACATCACACAGTGTGATTGTTAATGATAGTAATAGTAGTCTCACTATCAGCAACTTTATCTTACAGTACATTTATGTCGGCCTGTCAGCTTTGCATTTTTGGAGACGGAGGGTTAATCAAACCACACAATTTCGTTTTGGTGGGAAATACATAGTTGTGATTAGTTCCAGGTGCAAAATGTTAATGTGCCTAATCATACTTTTATTTATTTTACCGTTATTTTACCAGGTAAGTTGACTGAGAACACGTTCTCATTTGCAGCAACGACCTGGGGAATAGTTACAGGGGAGAGGAGGGGGATGAATGAGCCAATTGTAAACTAGGGATTATTAGGTGACCATAATGGTTTGAGGGCCAGATTGGGAATTTAGCCAGGACACCGGGGTTAACACCCCTACTCTTACGATAAGTGCCATGGGATCTTTAATGACCTCAGAGAGTCAGGACATTCGTTTAACGTCCCATCCGAAAGACGGCACCCTACACAGGGCAGTGTCCCCAATCACTGCACTGGGGCATTGGGATATTTTTTTTAGACCAGAGGAAAGAGTGCCTCCTACTGGCCCTCCAACACCACTTCCAGCAGCATCTGGTCTCCCACCCATACAGGTCTGTATTGGAACCTGTTTATAACTCCAATAGTTTATAGACAGGTCATGGCACAGACGTGATTATGTTCCCTTCTCCCTGATAAGAAAAGGCCTGTACCTCTATTCCAAAAGGTCCGGTAGGCCACGGAGGTAAAATTATTTTTATTTCAGATATTCGGTGGATATTCCGTTTTCTCATCAATAGCTATTGAACCAAGCATTCCATGACTATGAAGAAGGCATATTCTGTATCTGTATTTAATTTTTTATAATACGAATGATATATTATGCTTACACAGAGCATGCCATGACTACGAAAATGATATATTCTGAATCGGGGGATGATGGACATAAATTCACTTATATCTTTACATTTTTTGTGGGAATACATTTTTTCTTCTTCTTCAAAAAAAAAAAAGCTATGGATTTCTGTATAATATTTCCTAGGATTTTTTTACCTGCAGCAAACCTAGTGGATCATGCTGGAAATAACGGTAAAAGCAAAGTGCCCCCTCCAAAAAAACGACCAAAAAGCATGGCCCTAATCGTGGTTCAAGTCTCAAATGCTGCGTTTACACAGGCAGCCCAATTCTGATATTTTTTCCACTAATTGGTCTTTTGACCAATCACATCAGAGATGTCAAAAGACCAATTAGTGAATAGAAGATAAGAATTGGGCTGCCTGTGTAACTGTACACAGCCAGATACGGCTGAATAGTGGTGCATCTGTGTTGTACACTTTTTAATCTACTAGATGGCACCACCTCTGCTGAAAGTTGACAGATGAAGTTAACTGTTTCAAATGGTAACGTGAGGAGCATAAAGCCCATTTTCCAATCGTTTTTTAGTCTCCGAGTGAAACAAAGTAAAACACACAAATCCCAGTCCTAATTTCAATGTAGCTAATCTCGCTAAATCTGGTTGTGAAACTGAGCCAAATATTTTGACCTATTTGCAACTTCAGTACCCAAATATTCTTGCTGCTCCCACAGGATATCCTAATGCTGAAAGTAGAAACTGGGTTCAAAAGCTCTCATAGGGGCCTGACATAATTTTGTTGGGTGTTATGCTGGCCCAAAGATTCCATGGCCACAATAAAACATGTTAATGTCATGGTAATTTTAATGCCAAATTGGAGAATAGTTTGCCTCACTATGGCTCTGTCCCTACCTAATATCGATGTTGCTGCTAATGGGCTAAGGAATGGTTTCCCTGACACTGATTGAGCCTAGTCCTAGAGTTAAAAGCAAGATCAATGGATATTATTCATTTAAAGGGCTTTTTAGTCTAGGACTAGGCTTAATCTGAGTCAAGGAAATATGCTCAGTTGTACCACAGGTGCCCTTTACTTTCATCTAGTGGTTTTCTAGACATCTCCTGGTGCAATGTATATAGTGTTGCATATTGCTGTATCTGTTTTTGTTGTATTGCTCGCTTCTTGAGAGTATAGGTTGCTTGTACTAACACTACATTTAACATGTGTTTTGGTAGAGAGACAGTACATTTATAAAATTACTTGTACTATCTATTTTTAATAATCTCTGTCAGTATGATATCTAGTGGCCTTTTTGGGTACTTCAAATATCCGCTGGTGTCTGAGGTCTTTGTGTGGCCTTGTCTGCCCGCTAATGTTTGTGGAGATACACTTGAAAACGAAAGGTCAGGGTTGAATGTAATTGAGTTGCAGATTCTACAAGTTATCTTGGCTTTAGGCAACACATCTACAATAGGAGCGCAAGCCTTAAAACAGCAATAATACTATCACTGCGGTGCTATAATATAATGAAATGTGTGGTTTAAAGCACTGGACCAGTAACTCGAAAGGTCGCTTGTTCGAATCCCCAAGGCGACTAGGTGAAAAATCTGTCAATGTGCCCTTGAGAAAGACATGTAACCCTAGTTGCTAAGAGTTTCTGCTGAAATCTAATATTAATTTGCTAGTAAATTTCTTTAATGCAATACATTGGTCCAGAAATGATGACAACTGTCACGATCGTATGGCGGAATGACGGACCAAAATGCAGCAGTTGGAAAATAAGCCATCTTCTTTTATTTAAAAAAAAATGACAAACAATAAACACGAAACACTTTAACAAAATAACAAAACGACCGTGAAGCTACAAACGTTGTGCACATACATACAGGCTACAAACGTTCTACATAGACAATTACTCACAACCAATGAGAGCCTATGGCTACCCTAAATAAGGCTCCCAATCAGAGACAACCGAAATCAGCTGTCTCTAATTGGGAACTCATTCAGGTAACCATAGACTCTCCTAGACAACTAAACATACATAGACAACGCTAGACATCTACACTCAACACAAACCCATATACTACACCCCATAACCCCTTTACCATATAAACACCCAAAACTAACAAAACATAAACATTCCCCATGTCACACCCTGACCTAACTAAAATAATCAAGAAAACAAAGAATACTAAGGCCAGGGCGTGACATAACCCCCCCCTTGAGGCGCGAACTCCGGGCGCACCACACAGTCTAGGGGAGGGTCTGGGTGGGCTTCCCTCCACGGTGGCGGCTCCGGCTCTGGTCGTGGTCCCCACTTCACCACAGTCCCTAACCACCTCCTTAGCCTCTTCAAAATGACCCCTCTCCACATTAATCCCATTGCATTAAGGGACAGCTCCGGACTAAGGGCCAGTACCAGGGTAAGGGGCAGTACCAGGGTCAGGGGCAGTACCAGGGTAAGGGGCAGTACCAGGGTAAGGGGCAGCACCAGGGTAAGGGGCAGCACCAGGGTAAGGGGCAGCACCAGGGTAAGGGGCAGCACCAGGGTAAGGGGCAGCACCAGGGTAAGGGGCAGCACCAGGGTAAGGGGCAGCTCCGGACTGAGGAATGGCAGCTCCGGACTGAGGAATGGCAGCTCCGGACTGAGGAATGGCAGCTCCGGACTGAGGGACTGCAGCTCCGGACTGAGGGACTGCAGCTCCGGACTGAGGGACGGCCCATGGCTGGCTGACAGATCTGGCTGCTCATGGCTGGCTAACGGATCTGGCTGCTCATGGCTGGCTGACTGATCTGGCTGCTCATGGCTGGCTGACTGATCTGGCTGCTCATGGCTGGCTGACTGATCTGGCTGCTCATGGCTGGCTGACGGATCTGGCTGCTCATGGCTGGCTGACGGATCTGGCTGCTCATGGCTGGCTGACGGATCTGGCTGCTCATGGCTGGCTGACGGATCTGGCTGCTCATGGCTGGCTGACGGATCTGGCTGCTCATGGCTGGCTGACGGATCTGGCTGCTCATGGCTAGCTGACGGATCTGGCTGCTCATGGCTAGCTGACGGATCTGGCTGCTCATGGCTAGCTGACGGATCTGGCTGCTCATGGCTAGCTGACGGATCTGGCTGCTCATGGCTGGCTGACGGATCTGGCTGCTCATGGCTGGCTGACGGATCTGGCTGCTCATGGCTGGCTGACGGATCTGGCTGCTCATGGCTGGCTGACGGATCTGGCTGCTCATGGCTGGCTGGCGGATCTGGCAGATCCTGTCTGGTTGGCGGCTCTGGCAGATCCTGTCTGGTTGGCGGCTCTGGCAGATCCTGTCTGGTTGGCGGCTCTGGCAGATCCTGTCTGGTTGACGGCTCTAGCGGCTCCTGTCTGACGGACGGCTCTAGCGGCTCCTGTCTGGCTGGCGGCTCTAGCGGCTCCTGTCTGGCGGACGGCTCAGTGGGCTCATGGCAGACGGGCGGCTTTGCAGGCTCATGGCAGACGGGCGGCTTTGCAGGCTCATGGCAGACGGATGGCTCAGATGGCGCTGGGGAGACGGATGGCTCAGATGGCGCTGGGGAGACGGATGGCTCAGATGGCGCTGGGGAGACGGATGGCTCAGATGGCGCTGGGGAGACGGGCAGTTCAGTCATCGCTGTGCAGACGGCAGACTCCTGCCGGCTGAGGCGCACTGTAGGCCTGGTGCGTGGTGCCGGGACTGGTGGCACCGGGCTGGGGACACGCATCTCAGGGCTAGTGCGGGGAGAAGGAACAGGGCATACTGGACCCTGGGAGCGCACATTAGGCCTAGTGCGTGGTGCCGGAACTGGTGGTACCGGGCTGGGGACACGCATCTCAGGGCTAGTGCGGGGAGCAGGAACAGGGCATACTGGACCCTGGGGACGCACATTAGGCCTAGTGCGTGGGGCCGGAACTGGTGGTACCGGACTGGGGACACGCATCTCAGGGCTAATGCGGGGAGCAGCAACAGGACGCACAGGACTCTGGGTACACACAGGAGGCTTGGTGCGTAATTTAGGCACTGGTGGTAAAGGGCTGGAGACACGCACCATAAGGCTAGTGCGTGGAGGAGGCACTGGTTGTACTGGGCTGGGGACCGTCACAGGAGAGTTAGTACATAGGGCTAATATAGGAGGTGCAGGACTAGGGAGGCGTACAGGAGGCCTGGTTCGTGGGACTGTCCTTTCCAGACAGTTAGCACGCACATCAGGACGAGCATGTAGAGCTGACTCAGGTAACCTCACATCCCGCACACGCTCTGTCGGGTGGATCTTGTGCCTCACGCACCAACACAGCAGCTCCCTCATTTCACTCTCTTCCAACCTCCCCAATAAATCCTTAACCGTCTCTGCATCATTCCCATTGCTCCCCTCCAATCTCAGCCCGACTGGCTCAGGTTCCCTCTTAGAGGAAGCACGGGAAGCACGGGAAGTTGACGCAGTTCTCCCATCAGGACTTGCCACATTCCTCATGAGCCCCTCCCCAAGAAATTTTTGGGTATTACTCACGGGTCTCCAGCCTTGCTTCCTTGCTGCCTCCTCATATCGCCTCCTCTCGGCTTTCGCTGACTCCAGCTCTTCACGAGGGAGGCGATATTCTCCAGGTTGATCCCAAGGTCCATCTCCTTCCAATTCGTCCTCCCAACTCCAGAAATCCTGTGTAGGTAGGTCCTGTTGCCGCCTTCCATGCCGCTTGGTCCTATGGTGAGTAATTCTGTCACGATCGTATGGCGGAATGACGGACCAAAATGCAGCAGTTGGAAAATAAGCCATCTTCTTTTATTTAAAAAAAAATGACAAACAATAAACACGAAACACTTTAACAAAATAACAAAACGACCGTGAAGCTACAAACGTTGTGCACATACATACAGGCTACAAACGTTCTACATAGACAATTACTCACAACCAATGAGAGCCTATGGCTACCCTAAATAAGGCTCCCAATCAGAGACAACCGAAATCAGCTGTCTCTAATTGGGAACTCATTCAGGTAACCATAGACTCTCCTAGACAACTAAACATACATAGACAACGCTAGACATCTACACTCAACACAAACCCATATACTACACCCCATAACCCCTTTACCATATAAACACCCAAAACTAACAAAACATAAACATTCCCCATGTCACACCCTGACCTAACTAAAATAATCAAGAAAACAAAGAATACTAAGGCCAGGGCGTGACAACAACACACACACACACCAGAGTCTGGCTTCCCTGCCTCACCATAAGCTCTCATCACTGACCATACAGTCTTCTTTTATGATCTACAAAAAGCCTTTGGGGACAGATAGAGGATCAGTTTTACTATATTGTATTGACAATGGAGACCTGCTCAATGATCCTCAATCTGCTCTCCTCAGGCTTTGAGAATACACGCCTACAATGTCCATAACTTTTATGTGTAAGTGCACCCGGTCATCTGTTTGTTGGTTGTGCCTGTCGGTTTGAAGCCTGGCTGACGTGACTCAAATGACCACACAGCGAGGAATAGCTGCGACTCACTGGTCTGGACAGGAGGCCGTTTGTTAATACAATATTCACTCAGAAATTGTGTGGACTCATTGATTGATTCTTTCAAAAAGGTAGTTTTTTTCTGGGGGGCTCTGTGTGGCTCTGCCTGTGGGAGTTTGAGTGAGAAAGACACAGAGGAGAACCAATCAGTAAAAAAGCACAGCCCCCTTTATTATCAACGCATCGGGCTGACAACATTAAAAGAGCCTTTCCAGACCCTGAAGTCAGGAGGACTTTGAATTAGGCATCAGCCAGGCTAGTAGGTTCGGGCCTTTGGCTATGAATCTCTTTTACTCTAATCCATAATCATGCAGAGCCGCAGCAAACCTCTCACATTAGACCTCTTTGGAAAAGACCCAGTGAGACAGTGTACTTACAATTTTTTTTTAGGTTATACTATATTGCGTATGGTTTTTAGTGGCCTACAAGATTAATCTGCATTTGAGGTTAAGGTAAACTACCCCTAAAGAACAAAGGTTGGGCCTCTAATCACTATTTGAACTGGACCAGGTCAATCGTGTTCCTGAGGTGGGTAACACATTACTGCCAACTACTGGATGAAAAATCAGTAATCAACCCTTGTCAGATTTAAGAAACTGTCCATTGGATACGTTATTGTTCATACACTACCGACACATTCATAAACATGACAACACAGCCTACGTCACATTTTGACACTTCATCCAAAGTGCTTGACCTTACGATTTTTAAACAGGCCTAAAAACAGGTAATGCTAGCTGAAGTGGATGGTGAATGTATTTGGCAAGTATTGAATACAGGAGCTAGAGGCAGAGGGAGTTTCTTCAACCAAACCCATCTACACACATCTATCCACTTTCATCCCCTATGCCAACATCCATCCATACAAGTGCCTTGTCAACTTTCTGTTAAAAAAAATGACATTGAATTAAACAAATTTGATCAAAAAGCAGTTGAACATGAGTGAGCAGAATTTAGGACGAGGGGTTTGTCTAAAGCAAAGCAACTTCCCCTGATGTATCCTGGAGAGAAAGAGACCACGGGGCAGTTGAGGGATCATTCAAATTCTGTGAGGGATGTAGTATTTAAAAAGGTAAATAGCCTGATGTGGACAACCATTCACAGGCAAACAATTTGAAAGTGTCTAGGAGTCATCTATAGGTAATACCACACAACATGAGAGCAACATACTTTGAGGGCATCATGCCTAACAGCAAGTGTAGAAGAAGAAGAAGGGACTGTCCTTGAAGGACAGGGAAGGAGAAGAGGGTCTCAGCTGAGGTCCAAGCATTCTGAGATGTTCTGTCCTGTTGTCCCTCAAACAGGCCTGCAGGTGCCATTAACCAGCCTACATACCATCTGTGAGTGAACTGTGAGGATGGTCAAGACAGAGAGAAAGATAGATCAATATTCACTGTTCCATTTAAAATAGTGCATTCCATTTAAAATAGTGTAAAACTGTTCTAGAGTCATATTGTCTCAGCATGGTAGGGTTCAGCAGGGTTAGAAAAATATGTAGACTTGGTCATGGGGCCAGGCGTATTACTTCTCATCAGGGTGTTGTAGGTGGCGGTAAAGCAGGACCGTGAGAGCATCATGTCCACTGGATAGGGCTGAGTGACTGAACTGTTTGAATGGTTCTGTGGGTGTGAGAGAGAGGGAGGCAGAGAGGAGAAAGAGAGAGACAAAGAAAGGGAGAGGAGAGGGAGACAGAAAGAGAGCGATACAGAGAGAGAGAGAGAGAGAAGTGTGTGTGTGTGGTGGGGAGGGGGGGGGGTCAGTAATCAAGTAATATCAGACTGGCTCCGTTTCATTGATCATCAGCCCCCCAGACAATGGGTATGTATACATTCAGAGAAGTAGGCCAATTACCACAGCAATAGTCTTGTTCACAACTGAAGAGTATAGTCAACGTCTGCGTTTCATTGAGTAGGAAAGGATGTTTGTATACCCATACCAATAAAAAGGCTCACTTTAACTTACTGTATTGGCTGATGGAACTAAATGAAGTTCATGATGATCTGCTCAGATGCCATACTGTGCCTTACTCCTACGGACACACACACACACACACACACACACACACACACACACACACACACACACACACACACACACACACACACACACACACACACACACACACACACACACACACACACACACACACACACACACACACACACACACACACACACACACACACACACACACAGACTCTAGCTTAATTTGATATTGTTGTATGTGTAAGCAACAGGTAAATTATCTATGCAAAGTGCCAGATAGGTAGCCATTTACAGTAAATGCAGTTGATTATTACTCAGTCAATTATCACCATCAGCCAGCCAGAAGATCTAGCTAAGTCAGCTACAGAAAGTAATAGAGAAATCTCACCTTTCTGCAGCAGATAGCGCTGGAAGGGAAGCTTCATATTGTAGCATGTTGAGGTATTAACTACTACTAGCTACAGTGGGTCTTTCTTTAAAAGTTGTGCCATATTGCAGCACTGCTTGAGGGCTGCCGCAGAATTCTATGGCACGTTATTTAAGTGTCAGCCATTGTTGCCATTAATGCTAGTTAGTGCTAGTTTGACCACCAGAGGGCATCTTTGAGAAGCATTTGAATGTTTTTAATATTGGCTGTACTAGAGAATTTAAAACATTTTTTGTAAGAACATAGCATATGGGATTGGTTTTAAGAAATGTAGCTTAATTAATTTGATTAATATTATAGTGTTTCTATCCCAAGAAAAACAAATCCCTCGGGGTTTATGTTAGGAAAATATGGCGCTGTACAATGTGAACATTCGGGAGTAGGCTACTAAGTGACTGCGAGTGAAGAGCAAAAAACTTTACATTTCCACACCCTAACTGTAGGCTAACCAATACCCAAACGTAGATTCAGTGAAAATAAAAAATCTAATTGATTTATTAAGACCAGTCCCCATGCTTGTCTCAGAGCAGCGCTGAAACGGTGCTGAAATAGTTGACCACATGCGGGTAGGCTATTGCTTCAAATTCTATGATAACAATCGGCTACAATACTGTAAAGTAGACCTAATAATGTTTACAATAATGCTTAAATAAATCGACTGCTGGTCTTTACTGTCTGTTGCACATTTTTTTATTGAATTTCATTTCCAGCGAGACTATTCAAGCCATCGACTCACTGATGGTTGAAGATGATGAGCGATCGGCAAAGGCAATCTGGAATCTGCTGGCATCATGGCACAACATCACCAACACTCTAATCACAGTCAGAAGACAGTTGAAGAAACTTGAGTGGACTTATGGAAAGGCTCTGTAAGACATTATATATATATATATATATATATATATATATATATACACATACAATCATTCAAAAGTTTGGGGTCACTTAGAAATGTCCTTGTTTTTAAAAGAAAAGCACATTTTTTGTCCATTAAAATAACATCAAATTGATCAGAAATACAGTGTAGACATTATTAATGTTGTAAATGACTATTGTAGCTGGAAACGTCGGATTTTTAATGAAATATCTACATAGACGAACAGAGGCCCATTATCAGCAACCATCACTCCTGTGTTCCAATGGCACGTTGTGTTAGCTAATCCAAGTTTATAATTTTAAAAGGCTAATTGATCATTAGAAAACCCTTTTGCAATTATGTTAGCACAGCTGAAAACTTAAATGCTTTATTATCCAAATGTTTAAAGTGCTGTGTGGGCGACGGACAGAATGCATTTGACTCTTTTTAATATTGGCCATCAACCAAAAACACAGCATCTACCGAGGTATAAATATGTTATTGAATTCAATGTTTTTTTTAACTATTACAAAATGCAAATGTTTATTAGGCTACTGTTGTAACGATTGTCGTCGGGAGAAAGAGAGGAGGACCAAAGTGCAGCGTGGTACGTATCCATAATACTTTTAATAAAGATGAACACGCGAACAAAAACAACAAAACGACCAACGAACAGTTCTGAAAGGTGCAACAAACACTAAACAGAAAATAACCACCCACAACTAACAGGGTAGGAAAACAGGATACCTAAGTATGGTTCTCAATCAGAGACAACGATTGACAGCTGCCTCTGATTGGGAACCATACCAGGCCAAACACAATAGAAATAGAAAACATAGACATACAAACATAGAATGCCCACCCACATCACACCCTGACCAAACAAAAAATAGAAACATACAAAGCAATCTATGGTCAGGGCATGACAAATGTGCAGTGTCTTTAAACAATGCTCCCTCCTACCCTCCTTCTTGGCAAAAGGCTATTGTCCTGCTAATAGCCCATCATGGGTGGATGGCTTCTTTTCTATTCCAATGTTTTGAATAATGTATTAATTACAGTCATTTACCATTCTCATTCTCGGAGTGGAAACGTTGTTTGCAGAGATCACAATCTCATTTTCAAGTCCTCTGGTGGTTGCAGTCCTAACCCTGGAACGGGTAGCGGCATAGAAAGAAGCTGGCTTGATGAAAGCTATGTCCATTTCGTCTGTTCTCTTTGGTGGCAAAGTCTTTTTTTTTTTTTTTAGATAAATAGCTCATTTTTTAATGGTAACTGTGTTAAGGGTGGAGTTTGGGGCAGGGTGAGGAGTACTGGAAAGATGTGACTCCAGTTTACAATAGGGCATAAGTATACAGCAGATCGCCGATTGTGCTCACTTTGATTATGCTGTAACAACATACTGTAGCACCATGACCAGGATCTCTACTCATTTAAGTGAGCAGATTAGGGCTTTCAGGAGGAACGGAAAATTGCGTGTTCATTCATAAACCACGTGTTATGCAATCTATATGGCATGTGCAATTGAATCGGTACATCGAAAATCTCTTCCCAACTATTTTGCCATCTCTATGGCACAGCTGTCAATTTTTTGGTCCTTAAATGAAACTGGTACAGTTGAAGTCAGAAGTTGCATTTAAACTCAGTTTTTCACAATTCCTCACCACTTTATTTTAAGAATGTGAAATGTCAGAATAATAGTTGAGAGAATGATTTATTTCAGCTTTTATTCCTTTCATCACATTCCCAGTGGGTCAGAAGTTT
Organism: Salvelinus fontinalis; assembly: GCF_029448725.1. Classification (NCBI taxonomy): domain Eukaryota; kingdom Metazoa; phylum Chordata; class Actinopteri; order Salmoniformes; family Salmonidae; genus Salvelinus; species Salvelinus fontinalis. Next base: position 51,721,920 of record NC_074677.1, read on the forward strand.
ACATACACTCAATTGGTATTTGGTAGCATTGCCTTTAATAAATAGTTTAACTTGGGTCAAATGTTTCGGGTAGCCTTCCATAAGCTTCCACAATAAGTTGGGAGAATTTTTTAATTTTTTAATTTTTATTTTTTTGAAAATTTTCTCCCCAATTTTCGTGGTATCCAATCGCTAGTAATTACTATCTTGTCTCATCGCTACAACTCCCGTACGGGCTCGGGAGAGACGAAGGTCGAAAGCCATGCGTCCTCCGAAGCACAACCCAACCAAGCCGCACTGCTTCTTTAACACAGCGCACCTAAAACCTGGAAGCCAGCCGCACCAATGTGTCGGAGGAAACACCGTGCACCTGGCCCCCTTGGTTAGCGCGCACTGCGCCCAGCCCGCCACAGGAGTCGCTGGAGCGCGATGAGACAAGGAAATCCCTACCGGCCAAACCCTCCCTAACCCGGACGACGCTAGCCCAATTGTGCGTCGCCCCACGGACCTCCCGGTCGCGGCCGGCTGCGACAGAGCCTGGGGGCGAACCCAGAGACTCTGGTGGCGCAGTTAGCACTGCGATGCAGTGCCCTGGACCACTGCGCCACCCGGGAGGCCCCAAGTTGGGAGAATTTTGGCCCATTCCTCCTGACAGAGCTGGTGTAACCGAGTCAGGTTTGTAGGCCTCCTTGCTCACACACGCTTTTTCAGTTCTGCCCACAAATTTTCTATTGGATTGAGGTCAGGGCTTTGTGATGGCCACTCCAATACCTTGACTTTGTTGTCCTTAAGTCATTTTCCACAACTTTGGAAGTATGCTTGGGGTCATTGTCCATTTGGAGGACCCATTTGCGACCAAGCTTTAACTTCCTGACTGATGTCTTGAGATGCTGCTTCAATATATCCACATCATTTGCTTTCCTCATGATGCCATCTATTTTGTGAAGTGCACCAGTCCCTCCTGCAGCAAAGCACCCCCATAACATGATGCTGCCACCCCATGCTTCACGGTTGGGATGGTGTTCTTCGGCTTGCAAGCCTCTCCCTTTTTCCTCCAAACATAACGATGGTCATTATAGCCAAACAGTTCTATTTTTGTTTCATCAGACCAGAGGACATTTCTCCAAAAAGTACGATCTTTGTCCCCATGTGCAGTTGCAAACCGTAGTCTGGATTTTATATGACGGTTTTGGAGCAGTGGCTTCTTCCTTGCTGAGTGGCCTTTCAGGTTAGATCGATATAGGACTCGTTTTACTGTGGATATAGATACTTTTGTACCTCTTTCCTCCAGCACCTTCACAAGGTCCTTTGCTGTTGTTCTGCTATTGATTTGCAATTTTCACACCAAAGTACGTTCATCTCTAGGAGACCAGGATGAACCAGACTTGTGGAGGTCTACAATTTCTTTAACCAATCTTGGTCTTTAATGCAGGGCCGACCGGCACGTTATTTATTTTTTCCCCCTTTCACTTGATAAAGCTTCCAATTGATAACATTTTTTTAATCAATTAGTATATTTGAATTTAACCACAATATTTGTTGAATTATTTGTTTTGTCTTTTCTAGTGGATAGAACTGAAATTGCAACCAACTTCTATGGTTTAAAAAATTATGATATTTTGGAGATGATTTCGTTTTCAAATAACCGAAAGTGAGCGGTTGTAATCTGAATAAAGGGAAAAAGGCCATTCTTGAACTTGGGGTGAGACAATAGGCCCTTTTAATTTTGTCTGGCTTGCCATTCCTAAATGTAAAAGAATAAAATTTGCTCATATCATTTAAACAGATCGCTAGGTGTAGGCAAAACCATAAGCAAATAGGTCAACTGTGATTTGACTAAAGAGTTAATCAGGGTGATTTTTCCACACATAGACAAGTATTTTCATCAAGGAGTCCACAAAAAAGGAGGTGGAGTTCCAGAGCTCACAGGTGTGCCTGGCATGGATGGTGACTCCATCTCGTTCCTCACCCTCTTCAACGCGTCATTCTCCGCTTGACTCTCTGCCAATACCGCCTGACTCTCCACCAGTGACGAGAGACTCTCCTCCAATACCACCTGGGTCTGGACCAATGCATCAGCTGATTAATTTTACAATGATGGCTAAAGCGATTTAAGGGTTTCAGTTAGGACAATATGGCGCTGTACAACGGGACTGGTCGGAAGTAGGCCTTAGCTACTAAGGGACTGCAAGTGAAGAGCAAAATAATCCTAACATTTCCAAATAAAAATCTGATTGACTATCAGTGACGCAGCGGTCTAATGCACTGCATCTCAGTGCAAGAGGCATTACTGCAGTCCCTGGTTCGAATCCAGGCTGCATCACATCCAGCTATGATTGGGAGTCCCATAAGGTGGAGCACAGTTGGCCCAGCGTTGTCCAGGTAGGCCATCATTGTAAATAAGAATTTGTTCTTAACTGGCTTGCCCAAGACCAGTCCCCATGCTCTGTCATTCAGTGATATTTATTCCCTATTGTCCTGCTGATTGTTGAAATAAACATCTGCATTTTGAAAGAGTATTTTTATCATTTTATTAATGAAAGCATAAATTCTGTACAGTATATGCTTGATCTGACATTTTGCGGTTGCATGAGGTTACTAGTTATAAATGTAAAACTTTAGAGTACTTAATACATTTCAAATTTGGGGGATTTTTTTCACACCTACAGTAGCCGAGCTATTACACTATCCTTTTGTAAAGGTTGAAGAGTCTATTGTTGTGCTAATAGCCCATCCTGGAAACGGTGTTTGCAGAACTCACAGCCTGCTACACTTGTGAAAAACAGAATGCTGTCCAGCTGTCCATCACTACTGTAAATAAAAACAGACTATTTTAGGGGCATTTATATAAAAAATTAGAATGCAGGGTTAATAATAATAATAATTTTGACACAATAAATGAGAAATCCAGTCGATTTCCGATTTTCATTTTTCAAATGCAGAAACAAAAAACAAAATATTTGCCGTTTTCCGTTTTTTACAAGTCATCTTTTGAATCAAATAACCAATTATACATAAGCACATATACCATTTTTGTTCAACCTCCCCTTGCTCAGAATATATATTTTTCATAGTCATGGCATGCTTTGTGTAAGAGCTATTCAATATTGAAATATTAAATCCTATTATTTAAAACAAAAACAAAAAAAGTGTGGATTTTTATCCCTCCAACCCTGTTTCAGAATATACATTATTCAAAGTTATGGCACGCTTGGTTCAATAGCTATTTATGAGAGAAAACCGAATTTCCACCAAATATCCAGTAAAAAACGAATTTAGCATCGGCGCTAAACCGAGCCCACGCCCTCTCAGAAGCCCTTCCCCTAACGTCTAGCCTAAAGTCCCCGGAGTCTCTACTTTGTGCGCATGGGCAGAGAAACTACCGCTTGTTATTATTGTAAGAATAATTCCTCTTATGAAAATGGCGTCGAGTCAGGGAGGTGTGGGAGCTGTAACGGCTCTTCCAAACCATCACTTATCCAACGGACCTCACTGGAACCCGGGAATCAACCAGCATCAGCTCCACACGGCCCGGAGTTTAGACCGCGCTCTGGAGGATGCTGTGTGCTCAGGGACGTTGAATCTTAGCGGGAGGAAGCTGAGAGACTACCCTGGACTGTGCTATGATCTTACTGATACAACGCAGGCAGGTGGGTTTCCGAAATGCTGGCTGCTCCTGAGACCCGCTGGCTTCAGCTGGTTGAACAAATAGGCGTGCCATGCAACAACGTAGCAAAATATGTATACACTTGAACGTTGTGCGCACTATATATAATAGCCTACCATGGGCTATTTTCATAAACAGCTCTGTTTGATTAATAGTGCAATAGACACAGTGTTGCATTTGCTTTCTTATCGTGGTGTCTTCGCAAGGAATAGAATGGCTGAGCTGAATGTGTAAAAATGTGCCATAGTATTCACGTTATCTACAATTGTGATTGCAACGCCGCGGCAACGGCTTGTTTAGTTGTTTTGGTCGTTTACTCCCTAATCGCTCCCTTGTTGATACCATATGCATGAATGAAATGACAAGCGCAACCCAGTCAGAGCCATAGAGCGGCTTTACATTAACCTACCTTTAGATGGTGAGTAGCCTGGCTAGGTGAAACAAATTATTATCGAATGGGAAGATGAATCGTAAAACCTTACCCAATGAATATTTATGCATGTTCACTGAAAGGCTATTTTGTCTCCGGCAGACGAAGACAAAAGATACGCCGTCTCCATAGCCCCAATGATGGGTGTATAGGCGCATTACCCCCTTAGGGATGTACGAGATCGATTTGGATTGAACAGACACATTCGTTTAATTTCTGTTGAATCATAATTCTAGTAGCTTAATTTTAAGTGAACAGATATGAAATTAATAAATGTATATTTTATTCTCAAGAGGTCAAATATCATATGTCGATTTGAGAGTACAATGTATGCTATTCGTGTGGTTGAACACATAGCAGGCCTATACTATACACTATCAATAGCCTACAGTTTATTGAATCCATGTAGATAGTTTATGTATGTTTTGGCAGAATGAAGCATGAATTTGTCTTATGAAATGATGCTGCTGGTTTCCCACACTGCAGGGTCTATAATAGCCAACTGTACATCATGCATGTGGTGCCTGATTGTGTGGCCTCTGAAGCCAGGTGGTGGAATCATTGATGGTGGTGATGAGAGGCAGAATGCAGTTCAACATACTGAGCTCCATGCTTGTTATTACTTGGCTGGACAATTTTTAGGGCCTTCCTCTGACACCGCCTGGCGTAGAGGTCCTGGATGGCAGGTAGCTTTGCCCCAGTGATGTACTGGGCCGTACGCACTAACCTCTGTAGTGCCTTGCGGTCGGAGGCCGAGCAGTTGCCATACCAGACAGTGATGCAAGCAGTCAGGATGGTGCAGCGGTAGAACCTTTTGAGGATCTGAGGATTCATGCCAAATCTTTTCAGTCTCTTGAGGGGGAATAGGTGTTGTCGTACCCTCTTCACGACTGTCTTGGTGTGTTTGGACCATGATAGTTTGTTGGTGATGTGGACACCGAGGAACTTGAAGCTCTCAACCGGCTCCACTACAGCCCCGTTGATGAGAATGGGGGCGTGCTCGGTCCTCCTTTTCCTGTAGTCCACAATCATCTCCTTTGTCTTGATCACGTTGAGGGAGAGGTTGTTTTCCTTGCACCACACAGCCAGGTCTCTGACCTCCTCCCTATAGGCTGTCTTTTCGTTGTCGGGGATCAGGCCTACCACTGTTGTGTCATCGGCAAACTTGATGATGGTGTTGGAGTCGTGCCTGGCCATGCAGTCATGAGTAAACAAGGGAGTACAGAAGGGGACTGAGCACGCACCCCTGAGAGGCCCCTGTATTGAGAATCAGCGTGGCGGATGTGTTGTTACCTAACCTTACCACCTGGGGGTAGCCCGTTAGGAAGTCCAGGATCCAGTTGCAGAGGGAGGTGTTTAGTCCCAGGGTCCTTAGCTTAGTGATGAGGGCACTATGGTGTTGAACTTTGAGCTGTAGTCAATGAATAGCATTCTCACATAGCTTATTCCTTTTGTCCAGGTGGGAATGGGCAGTGTGGAGTGCCCAATAGAGATCATCTGTGGATCTGTTAGGGCGGTATGCAAATTGGAGTGGGTCTAGGGTTTCTGGGATAATGGTGTTGATGTGAGCCATGACCAGCCTTCTAAAGCACTTCATGGCTACAGATGTGAGTGCTACGTGTCGGTAGTCATTTAGGCAGGTTACCTTAGTGTTCTTTGGCACAGGGACTATGGTGGTCTGCTTAAAACATGTTGGTATTACAGACTCAGACAGGGAGAGGTTGAAAATGTCTGTGAAGACACTGGCCAGTTGGTCAGCGCATGCTCGGTGTACACGTCCTGGTAATCTGTCTGGCCCTGCGGCCTTGTGTGAATGTTGACCTGTTTAACGGTCTTACTCACATCGGCTGCGGAGAGCGTGATCAGAGTTTTCTGGAACAGCTTGTGCTCTCATGCATGTTTCAGTGTTATTTGTCTCGAAACGAGCGTAGAAGTCATTTAGCTCGTCTGGTAGGCTCGTGTCACTGGGCAGCTCTCGGCTGTGCTTCCCTTTGTAGTCTGTAATGGTTTGCAAGCTCTGCCACATCCAACGAACACCAGAGCCGGTGTAGTATGATTCGATCTTAGTCCTGTATTGATGCTTTGCCTGTTTGATGGTTCGTCTGAGGGCATAGCGGGATTTCTTATAAGCTTCCAGGTTAGAGTCCCAATTCTTGAAAGAGTCAGCTCTAGCATTTAGCTCAGTGCGGATGTTGCCTGTAATCCATGTCTTCTAGTTGGGGTATGTACGTACGGTCACTGTGGGGATGACATCATCGATGCACTTATTGATGAAGCCAATGACTGATGTAGTGTACTCCTCAATGCCATCGGAGGAATCACGGAACATATTCCAGTCTGTGCTAACAAAACAGTCCTGTAGCTTAGCATCTGCTTCATCTGACCACTTTTTTATTGTTCGAGTTATTGGTGCTTCCTGCTTTCATTTTTGCTTGTTTGCAGGAATCAGGAGGATAGAATTATGGTCAGATTTGCCAAATGGAGGGTGAGGGAGAGCTTTGTATGCATCTCTGTGTGTGGAGTAAAGGTGGTCCAGAGTTTTTTTCCCCTCTGGTTTCACCTTTAACATGCTGATAGAAATTTGATAAGACCGATTTATGTTTCCCTGCATTAATTCTCCGGCCACTTTCCTGTTTGCTTCTGGCTGAATACAGCGCATTGAGTGCAGTCATAGTGCCATCATCAGTCTGTGCTGGTATGTAGACAGCTATGAAAAATACAGATGAAAACTCTCTAGGTAGATAGTGTGGTCTACAGCTTATCATGAGATACTCTAACTCAGGTGAGCAAAACCTTGAGACTTCCTTAGATATTGTGCATCAGCTGTTTATTTACAAAAATACATAGTCCCCCGCCCCTTGTCTTACCAGATGCTGCTGTTCTATCCTGCTGATACAGCATATAACCAGCCAGCTGTATGTTGATAATGTCGTCGTTCAGCCATGAATCCGTGAAGCACAAGATATTACAGTTTTGAATGTCCTGTTGGGAGTTTAATCTTCCATGTAGGTCATCGATTTTATTTTCCAAAGATTGCACGTTTGCTAGCAGAATGGAAGGCAGTGGGGGTTTATTCGATCGCCTACGAATTCTCAGAAGGCAGCCCGCCCACCGGCCCCTTTTTCTCCGACTTCTCGTCACGCAAATGATGGAGATCTGTTCCTGGGAAAGCAGTATGTCATTCAGGTTAGGCTCGTCAAACTCGTTAAAGGAAAAAAAGGATTCTGCCAGTTCGTGGTGAGTAATCGCAGTTCTGATATCCAGAAGTTATTTTCGGTCATAAGAGACCGTATCAGCAACATGTACAAAATACGTTACAAACATCGCAAAGAAACAAACAAAAAACACAATTGGATAGGAACATGTAAAATGTTAACATTCTTCTCCAACGCCATCTTAGCTGGCAAGCCTGCAAAAAATCACTGAAGCTGGTGACTCATATCTCCCTCACTAGCTTTAAGCACCAGCTGTCAGAACAGCTCAAAGATCACTGCATCTGTAAATAGACGAACCAACTACCTCATCCCCATACTGTTATTTATTTTATTTATTTTTCTCCTTTGCACCCCAGTATCTCTACTTGCACGCTCATCTTCTGCACATCTATCACACCATTGTTTAATTGTTATATTGTAATTATTTCGCCACTATGGTCTATTTATTGCCTTACCTCCCTTATCCTACCTCATTTGCACACACTGTATAAATACTTTTTCTATTGTATTATTGACTGTATGTTTGTTTATTCCATGTGTAACTCTGTGTTGTTGTTTGTGTCGCACTGCTTGCTTTATCTTGGCCAGGTCGCAGTTGTAAATGAGAACTTGTTCTCAACTGGCCTACCTGGTTAAATAAAGGTGAAATTAAAAAAAGCCGGCTGACACCGTTGGTAGACTTCAGAAAAGCAAGCAATTACTGAATGTACTGAATAAGACTCACATTCCTTTCAATCTGTTACCAAGATTTGAGCAGAGATGCATATTTAGTAAATTTTTTAAAAAGTACCACCAGTCAGGAGCATGCAGATACATTATTGTTGACATCAATTAAGCATAATGATTATAGCTCTAGATTGTAGGAAAAAGTAGTTTCATGTGCCTGAATTTTTTTTCACTTCTCCAACTTACGCCACCTCCGGTCCACCCAAATCCTTCCTCACGTAATTTGTGCTCCCTCAGATTTTGGGGGTGTATGACTCTCCTGGTGTACAGTACTGTAGTGGGCTTAATCTGTCAATTCTTCTGTGAATAAGACAGTGATCTAGTAGGACAATGATTCTAAAGGGCTATAGGGCTATTCATAATGTGCGTGTATGTGAAGTTGTCTGTTTTGGTTGCAGTCGTCTGCCGTCAAGGCCTCTGGAGTTAGTGCCCATGTGTTAAAACACAACTAGCTGTTGTTTCTGGGTCAACCCCCTGTCAGCTCCTGAATTCACACACGCACTGTTTCCAAACAAGTCACTAGTTTCAGAGGAACAGAGTCTTCCTTTTGCAAACCCGGGGTAACTAACTCAAGAGGAAGTGACTGTATATGAGTTGGTTTGTGTTTCTGTGTGTTTGTATTTGTTGTTTGGGTGTCTATAATTGTCATTGCATGGTCTTGGTGGGCAATGTAGGCTACTCGGGTGGGCTAGTTGACAAATGCAAACACTGAGAAGTTCACACAGGGCAGTGTGCCTGATGTCTCATAACAAATGAAGGGGAAATGGCAAACACCAGCCTAGTCAGCAGACTCTTGTTCAGATTGAAAATAGCTCCTAGCCTGTGATGTTAGGGAAATTATTTAAATCAGGTTTCACAAAGGCCTTAGTTAAAATGAATACAGAGAAATAAAGTTTGTTCCCACTGGGCACATACTGGTTTCAGTTGAACCAATGTGGAATAAACGTTGAATTGAGGTCTGTGCCCAGTGGGTTGTGATTTATTGTGTACATTTAGGTAAAGAATTGTGTCCTATATGCAAGAGTCCCCTCTACTTATACTGAACAAAAATATAAATTAAATGCAACATGCAAGATTTTCAAAGATTTTACTATGTTACAGTTCATATAAGGAAATCAGTCAATTGAAATATATTAGGCACTAATCTATGGATTTCACATGACTGCGCATACAGATATGCATCTGTTGGTCACAGATACCTTAAAAAAAGTAGGGGTCTGAATCAGAAAACCAGTCAGTATCTGGTTTGACCACCATTTGCCTCATGGGGTGTGACACATCTCCTTCTCATAAAGTTGATTAGGCTGTTGATTGTGGCCTGTGGAATTTTGTCCCACTCCTCGTCAATGGCTGTGCAAAGTTGCTGGATATTGGCAGGAACTGGAACATGCTGTCGATCCAGACCATCCCAAACATACTTAATGAGTGACATGTATGGTGAGTATGCAGGCCATGGAAGAACTGTGACATTTTCAGCTTCCTGGAATTTTTTACAGATCCTTGCGACATGGGGCTGTGCAGATGAATGGGACGACAATGAGCCTCAGGATCTCGTCGCGTTATCTCTGCATTCAAATTGCCATAGATAGAATGCAATTGTGTTCGTTGTCCGTAGTTTATGCCTGCCCATACCATAACCCCACCGCCACCATGGGTCACTCTGTTCACAACGTTGACATCAGCAAACCACTCACACACGACCCAATTCACATGGTCTGCAGTTGTGAGGCCGGTTGGACGTACTGCCAAATTCTCTAAAACAACGTTGGAGGCGGCTTATGGTAGAGAAATTAACATTCAATTCTCTGGCAACAGCTTTAGTGGACATTCCTGCAGTCAGCATTCCAATTGCACGCTCCCTCAACTTGAGATCTGTGGCATTGTGTTGTGACAACTGCACATTTTAGAGTGGCCTTTTATTGTCTCCAGCACAAAGTGCACCTGTGTAATGATCATGCTGTTTAATCATTTTATTGATATGCTACACCTGTCAGGTGGATGGATTATGTAGGGGAAAGGATGACTCACTAACAGGGATGTAAACAAATGTATGCACAATTAGAGAGAAATAAGCTTTTTGTGTGTCCGAAAAATTTCTGTGATTTAAAAAAAATATATATATTTTAGCTCATGAAACATGGGACCAACACTTTACATGTTGCCTTTTATTTATATATATATAATTTTTTTTCTTCAGTGTAGATAGGAGAGACCTACAGTATGCCTACTAGACTGCATCAGAGATGTTCATTTATTCTAGCCTACTTTGAAGTGCTCTGTTTGAATTATACATGGAATGTTCCTTCAGCCAGCTAACGAGACACTTGTTGGTCTATTTTTGGAACGAGATGTATTCGTTAGCTGCTAAAAACAAACATACTAACTTCACAGTTTATCAGTTCTACAAATGATCTGACTGACTTCAATCTTGTGACATGATGACCGTGTGAGTTGGTTTCAGCACATAATAATAAGTGTTAAGTGTATACGTTGCTATGGTCTATCACTGGAGAAGAATACCAGAGCGATGTGTTAAAACATTTTTTTTAAAGCATCATACCGAGTCATGAGAAGCTGTGAATACAGGAAGTTTGTGTGCACTATTTCTGGCATAGCTGTGTGTGTGTGTGTGTGTGTGTGTGTGTGTGTGTAGTCGTGACAGACCAGGCTTATTGTCTTATCAGGTAGGATGTAATGTTCCCATCAAAGGCAAGACCTGCCAGTGAGAAGTTACTTGACAAGTTATTTAAGTGTAAGGATAGTGAGGACCTGTGAAAGAAGAGAGATATGCCGTCCATGTTGAGATTGAATGCATGCAGTGTTGATAGTAATTTAGACTATTGTTGCAGACAGTATATCAGGCAAGAAGACAATTGGCTGAATATACTGCTATGGGTGTGGTGTGTTTGGTCAGTGCTGCTACATTCACCCTTTTCTCTCCTCTACAAAAGGATATATTTGCTGTAGATTAGTGCTGCTAAAGGAAGTGAGGACAAGCAGTGCCTTTCCGATGCATAAAGAAGGCTGTTTTGTTTTATAGAAGGTGCATTTCCATTCACACATGATTGTAACACCTTGTAGTGTATAATGTGAGGATAGGTGAACAGTGGCGAAAAAGGCTTTTGCGTGAAAGGAGTAGGCTCTGCCATTCTTTTTCCTTTTTATATATATATTGTACATTTTCCACAAGGGATTCCTCTTGATGATGACTTTGTCATCTTTGAGATAGAAGAAATGGAAGGCATACATTGTTTAAGCTGGCATTATCAAATCCTCCATTAAATCTCCACTGGCAGATGGAGATGGTCCTGTTCAAAGAACACTGTTGGGATGAAAGGAGAAATGCGTCAGTTGCATGAATAATGTGTTCTATTTCTACGCTGGTTTTAAGTCCAAGTACATGACTTCTGGTTCAGAAAAAGTAACCTCTCTATTTTAGTTTTACGACGATTGACTCAGTAGTACTTTGAATAGCAGTTGACAGACGGATCATGTAAAGAGAAGGTTTTAATGATTGTGATTTCTTTATCCAGGATACTGTAAGTCAGTAGACAATTCTTGCACATGACACTGACAGTCATGACATGAAAATAATTGTCATTAGTTCAGAAAAACACATTACAGATAGATGGTTGGACGAACCAGGACAGGCACTTTGGTAAGACTCTCTTCTTCATGGAGGATCTGTTCATGGTCATTTCCATGTAAAATGACATATGGGCACCAGGGCATTTCCCATGTAAAAGAACACATGGGAACCAGGGCATTTCCCATGTAAAAGGACATATGGGCACCAGGGCATTTCCCATGTAAAAGAACACATGGGCACCAGGGCATTTCCCATGTAAAAGGACAAACGGGCACCAGGGCATTTCCCATGTAAAAGAACACATGGGCACCAGGGCATTTCCCATGTAAAACGACACATGGGCACCAGGGCATTTCCCATGTAAAAGAACACATGGGCACCAGGGCATTTCCCATGTAAAAGAACACATGGGCACCAGGGCATTTCCCATGTAAAAGGACACATGGGCACCAGGGCATTTCCCATGTAAAACGACACATGGGCACCAGGGCATTTCCCATGTAAAAGAACACATGGGCACCAGGGCATTTCCCATGTAAAAGGACACATGGGCACCAGGGCATTTCCCATGTAAAAGAACACATGGGCACCAGGGCATTTCCCATGTAAAAGGACACATGGGCACCAGGGCATTTCCCATGTAAAAGGACACATGGGCACCAGGGCATTTCCCATGTAAAAGAACACATGGGCACCAGGGCATTTCCCATGTAAAAGGACACATGGGTACCAGGGCATTTCCCATGTAAAACGACACATGGGCACCAGGGCATTTCCCATGTAAAAGAACACATGGGCACCAGGGCATTTCCCATGTAAAAGAACACATGGGCACCAGGGCATTTCCCATGTAAAAGAACACATGGGCACCAGGGCATTTCCCATGTAAAAGAACACATGGGCACCAGGGCATTTCCCATGTAAAAGAACACATGGGCACCAGGGCATTTCCCATGTAAAAGAACACATGGGCACCAGGGCATTTCCCATGTAAAAGAACACATGGGCACCAGGGCATTTCCCATGTAAAAGAACACATGGGCACCAGGGCATTTCCCATGTAAAAGAACACATGGGCACCAGGGCATTTCCCATGTAAAAGAACACATGGGCACCAGGGCATTTCCCATGTAAAAGAACACATGGGCACCAGGGCATTTCCCATGTAAAAGAACACATGGGCACCAGGGCATTTCCCATGTAAAAGAACACATGGGCACCAGGGCATTTCCCATGTAAAAGAACACATGAGCACCAGCAAGTTAAGTTCATAGGAGTATATCAAATTGGGTGTCAAATGAAAGCTAAGAGAAATTAAGGCATATATTGTACATTTTTCAACAATTTTCCATCTTAACATTTGGAAAGAGCAAAGGAATTTTTTTCTGGTCAAACAAATGGGAAAGGGGTCTTAGATAACATCTAGCATAAAAAGTCTTAAAGGTTTTAGAAATACATCAAAACACATCATGTTGAAGTAAAGACCCCTGACAACTAATATCAACACTTTTATATTTCGTTTTGGAGAAATTCCATTCCCAAACATTTTGCACCACCATCAAACCCTGCACCTATACACTATCCCCAAAACCCACCACCCCATCCCACTACTTTGTCCCTAAACAATCCTACACCAGGCCGTCGGCCTGGGAGGATGGAACCCCTTCTCTCATCTCAAAACTTCCTGTAGATTTTCTGAACTAAAATATCTCTTACATTCCTCTGCTGCTTTAACTACCACATCTATCTTCTGTGATTTCCGCTCCTTCAGCGCAGTGCAGGTGATCAACATGGTTATAAATGCAAGAAATCCAATCTTACTTAAACATGTACTTTCTGGATCTCTCTCTCCTCAGGCCTACTCACTGGGTGGCTCCCCGTCAAATCACTCACACTTTGGCTATCCTCTACTCTCTTCACTGCGTCAGCATAGGAAACTTATTGGCCCACGCAAACTCTGGCACTCTCTCAACCTGTTTCTCTCTCACAGGGTACTTCAAATCAGCAAGTGTGGCAACTGGCGCAAATACCTTTAGGTGAAGCAACTGGCCACAATGCTTCTTCAAGCGCCACGACTGGCCCAAATGCCACTCTCTCTGACTATGCCCTCCTGCACATTTCTCACATCATGGGTTCTCCTTTCTACACACTGCTGCAACATGTCCGAATCCTTTGCACCTAAAGCAACGTAGTGGGCCCAGGACTTTTTGTTGTTGTCAAAGACTCCAGTCACCCAAGTCCAAGTCATAGACTGTTTTCTCTTCTACATGTACAATTTACCTCGGCTAACCTGTACCCCCGCACATTGACTTGGTTCCGGTACCCCCTGTATATAGCCTCCTTATTGATATGTAATCTTATTGTGTTATTTTTTTATTTAGCAAATATTTTCTTTACTCAATTTCTTGAACTGCATTGTTGGTTTAAGGGCTTGTAAGTATGCATTTCACAGTAAGGTCTGCACCTGTTGTACTCAGTGCATGTGACACTTTCATTTGAATATAGGGCCTCACAGAATAGCAAATATAACCTAGCCTGACCTTATCAGGTAGAAACTCTAGCAGTTTCTCTATATGCATATTAACGTGCTCCATGCTCTGAGTGCGTTCTCCAAGGACGTTCTTATGAGGACGAGAGTGTGGACAACGCATAAAACATGGATATATTAACATATCACGATATGCCAGATGATTCTGTGTTGTATGATGTAGCATTAATATTTTCCTTCACTAGAACTAAGGGGCCTAGCCCAAACCACGAAAAACAGCCCCAGACCATTATTCCTCCTCCACCAAACTTTACAGTTGGCACTATGCATTCGGGCAGGTAGAGTTCTCTTGGCATCCGCCAAACCCAGATTTGTGATTCATCACTCCATAGAAGGTGTTTCCACTGTTCCAGAGTCCAATGGCAGTGAGCTTTACACCCACTCCAGCCGACGCTTGGCAATGCGCATGGTGATCTTTGGCTTATGTGCGGATGCTCGGCCTTGGAAACCCATTTCATGAAGCTTGCTTCCAGAGGCAGTTTGGAACTCAGTAGGGAGTGTTGCAACCGAGGATAGAATTTTTACGCGTTTAAGCACTTGGCGGTCCCGTTCTGTGAGCTTGTGTGGCCTACCATTTCACGTCTGAGCTGTTTTGTGTCGGCCAAAAAGCAGGAATCCACTCTTCCCAAAAATCTCACTCCCACCGGGTCAAACTCTTCTCTGGTAGGATTCTACCACACCTGTCGCCGCAGGTAGACCCACTTCGTCCTGGTCTGGCTCAACGTCAGAGTGCTCACCACTGCCAACCTACTCCATTTCGAGATCCTCAAGGTTCTGAGGAGAGCAAGAAGACCTAAAGTGACGTTTTTACTTGGTTTGTATTCAGAAGACGAAGATGTGTACCCCGGAAACAAAGGTCTAAACTTAGCGGCATTCTTAAGCTTTCACGTCATTGGGCTTGGGCCAGGAAACACGAGAAATGGACATTAGACAGGTGGAAATTTGAGATTTTTTGTTCCAACTGCTGTGTCTTTGTGAGATGCAGAGTAGGTGAACGAATGATCTCCACGTGTGGTTCTCACCATGGAAGAGGTGCAATGGTGTGGGGGTGCTTTGCTGGTGACCCTGTCAGTGATCTATTTAGAATTCAAGGCACAGCATCGCTACCACAGCATTCTGCAGCGATACGCCATCCCATCTGGTTTGCACTTAGTGGAATTATCATTTGGTTTTCAACACAACAATGTCCCAACACACCTCCAGTCTAAGGGCTATTTGACCAAGAAGGAGAGTGATTGAGTGCTGCATCAGATGACCTGGCCTCCACAATCACCCAACCGCAACCCAATTGAGATGGTTTGGGGTGAGTTGGACCGCAGAGTGAAGAAAAAGCAGCCAACAAGTGCTCAGCATATGTGGGAACTCCTTCAAGACTTGTGAAGCTGGTTGAGAGAATGCCAAGAGTGTGCAAAGCTGTCATCAAGGCAAAGGGTGGGTACTTTGAAGAATCTCAAATATAAAATATATTTTGATTTGTTTAACACTTTTTTTTTTAACTACATGATTGTGTTATTTCATAGTTTTTATGTCTTCACTATTTTTCAACAATGTAGAAAATAGTAAAATAAAGAAAAACCCTTGAAAGAGTAGGTGTGTCCAAACTTTTGACTGGTACTGTAACTTAGGGCACATAGGGCGGGGCGCACAGTTGGCTCAGTGTCATCTGGTTTGGCCGGGGTAGGCCGTCATTGTAAATAAGAATTTGTTCTTAACGGACTTGCCTACTTAAATAAAAAAATGTATTCAGACCCTTTGCTATGAGACTCAATTGAGCTCAGGTGCATCCCGTTTTCCATTGATCATCCTTGATGTTTCTACAACTTGATTGGAGTCCACCTGTGGTAAATTCAATTGATGGGACATGATTTGGAAAGGCACACACCTGTCTATATAAGGACCCACAGTTGACAGTGCATGTCAGAGCAAAAACCAAGCCATAAGGTCGAAGGTATTGTCCATAGAGCTCCGAGACGGGATTGTGTTGAGGCACAGATTTGGGGAAGGGTACCAAAAACTTTCTGCAGCATTGAAGGTCCCCAAGAACACAGTGGCCTCCATCATTCTTAAATGGAAGAAGTTTGGGACCACCAAGACTCTTCCTAGAGCTGGCTGCCTGGGCAAATTGAGCAATCGGGTGAGAAGGGCCTTGGTCAGGGAGGTGACCAAGAACCCAATGGTCACTGTGACAGAGCTCCAGATTTCCTCTCTGGAGCTGGGAGAACCTTCCAGAAGGACAACCATCTCTGCAGCACTCCAACAATCAGGCCTTTTATGGTAGAGTGGCCAGATGGAAGCCACCCCTCAGTAAAAGGCACATGACAGCCCGCTTGGAGTTTGCCAAAAGGCACCTAAAGAATCTCAGACCATGAAAAAAATAAAGATTATCTGGTCTGATGAAACCAAGATTGAAATCTTTTGCCTGAATGCCAAGCATCACACCTGGAGGAAAACAGGCACCATCCCTACGGTGAATCATGGTGGTGGCAGCATCATGCTGTGGGGATGTTTTTCAGCGGCAGGGACTGGTAGATTAGTCAGGATCGAGGGAAAGATGAATGGCGCAAAGTACAAGGAGATCCTTGATGAAAACCTGCTCCAGAGTGCTCAGGACCTCAGACTGGGGTGAAGGTTCACCTTCCAACAGGACAACGACCCTAAGTACACAGCCAAGACAACGCAGGAGTGGCTTCGGGACAAGTCTCTGAATGTCCTTGAGTGGCCCAGCCAGAGCCCAGACTTGAACCCGATCGAACATCTCTGGAGAGACCTGAAAATAGCTGTGGCAGTGACGCTCCCCATCCAGCCTGACCGAGTTTGAAAGGATCTGCAGAGAAGATTTGGAGAAACTCTCCAAATACAGGTGTACCAAGCTTGTAGCGTCATACCCAAGAAGACTCGAGGCTGTAATCGCTGCCAAAGGTGCTTCAACAAAGTACTGAGTAAAGGGTCTGAAGACTTATGTAAATAAGGTACTGTTTATTTTATTTTTAATATATTTACAAACATTTATTAAAACCTGTTGTCATTATGGGGTATTGTGTGTAGCTTAAGGAACAATACAATATATATATATATTTTTTTTGTTGAAAAAGGCTGTAACAAAAAAATAGGAAAAGGTCAAGGGGTCTGAATCCTTTTCGAATGCGCTGTAGACACACCCTATATTTGAATAAAATCTATTATACAGTATGTAGGCAATTTTTACTGATGCTTTAAGCACTGAAATGTAAAAATGAAGACACACACATGACTAAAGAGGGAGCCAGAAACCCGCTGCTGCTAGCCTTCGTGGATTCTGCTACTCCAGAGGTCAGCAACCTTTTCCATTTGGAATGCCATGTTATTGTACCATTTCTACTGATCAGCGTGCTAGTTATGACTTCATATGCAAATTTTGGAACAGTTTCATTTCATTATAATAAAAAAAAAAGTCTTCATATCGTGAAATCAATGTCATGTGGTTAATACAAATTATATCTCAATGACAATGATACAACTCTAAAAGTAACTTATTGCCATTACCAATATGTAAAAATAGCCTACATAAAGCCAACAAAAACATTGCAGCCCGCAGGTAGAAAATATCCTCATAAAAATAAATATCCTATGAATCACTTTGGCTATGCATGGCCAGTCAGCAAGGAACTTGAAACATTGTATCAACTATTAACCTGGATACAGCCGGAGGTTCACTCTAGCACCATTGTGTAAAATGGTCTGAGCCCTCAGTTTCCTGTGCCAGCGAGCTCTGTACAGACAGACACAGCCATAGGCTGCGCAAGAGATGAGTAATCAGGCAGGCATCTTTTTCTTTTTCACAGGATCATCCCCGCGGCCTCAGCAATGGACTAGTCCACTGAGACAGGCGTGAATCAGACCGGTGGCTCGTGCGCCATAACATTTAAAAAATATATATCGACCAAACAATCGACCTGTCAACTAAACGGGGTCAACCCCTGATGACAGAACCCTGTATATAATATACTCCATAGATTAACCTCCCAGATGGAATCCTCAGCAGACAGAATTCTCAAACAGAATCATCAAAGATGGAATGCTGGAGCATGAAACCACACCATAGAATACAATCAAGAGTACTTTGAGAATGTTTCACAACTTAGAGCAGCACAGCAACAGTGTTGTAAAATAATTAGAAGAAAAATGCTATTTCCATTGTTCTTAAGTGGTTGGGTCCTTGCAGGAGCTGTCAACATAGACCTAGGCCATGTGTTCATGCAAAACTCATGAGTTGGAGCTTGTGTGTGTGTGTCGTATTTACGTGAGATGCATACAAAGACCGAGAAAGGCAAGCTGACACAAAGGTGTATGTGTGTGTTTGCAGTATGTTGTTGACAGTTTGCCGGCAGTCCAGTTTGTTTTCCCATGGCAATGTGTGAGCTGTAAGCCGATGCCCTGACCTTGGAGGGAGGCTGGAGAGCAGAGGCCCAACCTGGCCAGATGTTTGAGCAAACATGCTGCTGCATGACCCTACTCTACGCTATGCAACTCCACCCTACCCCAAAGGGCACCAACACACTGCACTGCACATACAGGAGAACGAGAGAGACTTTCCCTCCAACAAAAAACAATGATAGGATGGGGGTAAATGCTGTAGATATAGGATATTTGAACATGAACATTTGGTTGTTTTATTGTGTCGTGACTCCTGAGCACTATAGTATTTCACTGTCAGTTGAAATTTGGCTACAGTGGTGAAGCTTGACTTTCTGTCATGTGATCACTTACCCTCTTTTGTTTTCATTGGTTGTATGGTTATACTGGACACCAGCACCCTCCATAGTCCCCTCAACTACAGTACCAACACCCTCCATAGTCCCCTCAACTACAGTACCAACACCCTCCATAGTCCCCTCAACTACAGTACCAACACCCTCCATAGTCCCCTCAACTACAGTACCAACACCCTCCATAGTCCCCTCAACTACAGTACCAACACCCTCCATAGTCCCCTCAACTACAGTACCAACACCCTCCATAGTCCCCTCAACTACAGTACCAACACCCTCCATAGTCCCCTCAACTACAGCACCACCTCCCACACACACCAACACCCTCCATAGTCCCCTCAACTACAGCACCACCTCCCACACACACCAACACCCTCCATAGTCCCCTCAACTACAGCACCACCTCCCACACACACCAACACCCTCCATAGTCCCCTCAACTACAGCACCACCTCCCACACACACCAACACCCTCCATAGTCCCCTCAACTACAGCACCACCTCCCACACACACCAACACCCTCCATAGTCCCCTCAACTACAGCACCACCTCCCACACACACCAACACCCTCCATAGTCCCCTCAACTACAGCACCACCTCCCACACACACCAACACCCTCCATAGTCCCCTCAACTACAGCACCACCTCCCACACACACCAACACCCTCCATAGTCCCCTCAACTACAGCACCACCTCCCACACACACCAACACCCTCCATAGTCCCCTCAACTACAGCACCACCTCCCACACACACCAACACCCTCCATAGTCCCCTCAACTACAGCACCACCTCCCACACACACCAACACCCTCCATAGTCCCCTCAACTACAGCACCACCTCCCACACACACCAACACCCTCCATAGTCCCCTCAACTACAGCACCACCTCCCACACACACCAACACCCTCCATAGTCCCCTCAACTACAGCACCACCTCCCACACACACCAACACCCTCCATAGTCCCCTCAACTACAGCACCACCTCCCACACACACCAACACCCTCCATAGTCCCCTCAACTACAGCACCACCTCCCACACACACCAACACCCTCCATAGTCCCCTCAACTACAGCACCACCTCCCACACACACCAACACCCTCCATAGTCCCCTCAACTACAGCACCACCTCCCACACACACCAACACCCCCTCCATATACACACGTAAACACTCTTAGATTTTCCCAGCCGACCAAATCGCACAACCCACCAGTCCCACACTCACACATATAAATACACATTCCGCTGGCTCCAGAATGCTAACACTTTCCCATTTTGCGCGTACATATTGACTCATGAAGCTGCCACACTCTTGGCAATCTGATTTGGGATTCTCACAGACGGCTGAAAATCCCAACTCCCATTTCGCCCCTCGGGGTTCTGTGTAGATTAGCTAGTCTGCCTGAACATGTCTGGGGGAAAAACAGTCTGAACACATGCATGCCTGTCAGACAGACCTGAGTTCTGTTGTTAAATATTTTGTTGATAAAGTCTACGTGCTCGTTGTTAACATACAATAACATTAAAGTGAATCATATATCAGTCTTTTTGCCATTGACAATATTATGTTTCCAAAACGGTTGATTTATAAATTCTATGCCACTTTTGCATTAATTGACACTTATCCATGCTAGTCCATTGACCCTTATCCATGCTAGTCCATTGACACTTATCCATGCTAGTCCATTGACACTTATCCATGCTAGTCCATTGACACTTATCCAAGCTAGTCCATTGACACTTATCCAAGCTAGTCCATTGACCCTTATCCATGCTAGTCCATTGACCCTTATCCATGCTAGTCCATTGACACTTATCCATGCTAGTCCATTGACACTTATCCATGCTAGTCTATTGACACTTATCCATGCTAGTCCATTGACACTTATCCATGCTAGTCCATTGACACTTATCCATGCTAGTCCATTGACACTTATCCATGCTAGTCCATTGACACTTATCCATGCTAGTCCATTGACACTTATCCATGCTAGTCCATTGACACTTATCCATGCTAGTCCATTGTCACTTATCCATGCTAGTCCATTGTCACTTATCCATGCTAGTCCATTGACCCTTATCCATGCTAGTCCATTGACACTTATCCATGCTAGTCCATTGTCACTTATCCATGCTAGTCCATTGACCCTTATCCATGCTAGTCCATTGACACTTATCCACGCTAGTCTACTAATTCGTTTCAAGTAACAGAAAGGATCATGTGAGAAGGTTAATCCAGTACACAAAATGAAATGACGGAGGCCGATATTAGGCGAGAAGAGTTCCCACCGTCACCCCCCAGTTTCTGTTGATGCCTGGTGTGCTTCAGACGGCTGATAATTCTATTAAGGACAGAATTCTATTAGGGACTTTTAGCTCGGTCCAAATGAATGTGATTAGCTGAGGAGAACATTGCT
The DNA here is from genome assembly GCF_029448725.1 of Salvelinus fontinalis. Taxonomy (NCBI): domain Eukaryota; kingdom Metazoa; phylum Chordata; class Actinopteri; order Salmoniformes; family Salmonidae; genus Salvelinus; species Salvelinus fontinalis. The sequence goes on from NC_074677.1 coordinate 51,743,249, forward strand.
TAGAATGTGTTTTAATTTGGAGCCATGTGTGTGCTGTGGTAACGGCAGAGGGCCCTGTGTGCGGAGCAACTGCCCACAGGTCATCTCCCTCGATCAGCAGCTAGCATTCGGGAGATACACATCAAATTAGCCTAGCAGCCCCAGTCAACCAACCAACCACTGATACGATACTGTCTCCTTTGTTAAGCTGCTTTGCAGGAAAGGCAAACGGACTGAGTTGGTACATTTCATTGGAGCCAAGCTCTCTTGCTCCATACAATGTACCATGGTCGCATAATGCATTTTAAGACAAGAATTTACACTAAAAACTGAATTGAAAGGAAATGTTCCAGTAAAAGGTGACATTTTGTGCCTCCTCTTCATCCACCAACGGTGTTCTACCCTAACCTTGGTGATAAATGGCAGCCATTTTGCAGCCCGAGCGCACCCCACGCCTCAATGCCTTATGGCTAAGTGAAGATTTATTCTGCCACTACCGGAGGGGTAATTATCTGATGGTAGAAGCGGATAGTATGAGCTAAATGTCATGGTTTGGTTAAGTCTAGTTCATACTTCCACTAAAATCAAGCCTTGCCTAGTCACATATCAAGCCTATCTTAAGGCTAATTTACATCGGTCTGTTGCGAGACGATAGACCACATCCACTGGAGAAGGTGTGAACGGGGCATTACCTATTCACATTACACTACAAGTTCATTCAACCCTCCTGCCTCCTCCTGCTCTCAGCGTCACTACCAGCCAGGCTTCATCTATTAGTCTCAATGTCCTTTGAATAAAAGAGCCCTTTCTGGACTTGATGAAGAGGCTGCAGCATGATGGTTTGGCTGGGGGGGTAGTCAGCCTGGCCGGCTGTGTTTTGCTGGAACTCTGTGGGCACTAACAAAGGGCCTGCTGTCTGCCTGCCTGCCTGCCTCCCTGCTCCTACCACAGATGGCGTTTGGTCAGGGGCAAGGATGGAGACAGAGAAATGGACAGCATCACAAAAGCAAAGCAGCACTCTTCTCCCCACCCCCTTCGTCATCGACCCCATGCGCTTCAAACACTCCCAAAACAATAGTGGCTGGGTCTTTGTTTAGCCCAGCAGGGGGGGGTCGGGGTCCCTTCATGTACAGATGGGAGCATGCATCATCAACACCTCCAGTTGTAGAAGAGGGCCTGGGCCAACTTTGGTCTTCCCCTCAGGGGGAAAGGGGAATGTCTGTTAGTTGACTTTATTTTTAATGGGAGAGATCCCTTTGCCTTTACATTCACAGCACATCCACCCGACCTTTCTCTTCCTGTACATATTAGCAGAAGAGCGACGTGATGCTCGAGTCTGCCTCTCTCATATCTGTCTCTTATGTCTGTCTAGCCGGTCTGTCTGCTCCCATGATCCTCTCTGTCTTTCCCCCAGCTTTGTCTGTCTATCTCTCTCTGTCAGTCAGCCATTCTCACTGTCTGGTTATGTTGAGTCAGTCAGTGAAAAGGGGGATACGTAGTCAGTTGTACAACTGAAATGTGTCTTCTGCATTTAACCCAACCCCTCTGGATCAGAGGTGCGGGGGGCTGCCTTAGTCGACATCCACGTCATCTTGGCCTGGGGAACTGCCTTGCTCTGGGGCAGAACGACAGATTTTTACCTTGTCAGCTCGGGGATTCTATTCAGCAACCTTTCAGTTACTGGCCCAACGCTCCAGGTAGTTAGGCCCTGTGTGCCTGGGCTATGTGAGAGAACAAAGGCCTGTAGGATGAACTGTTCTCACACGGCGCTCCCATGCAACGCTCTGACATCACAGGATTGGGACGAGGGGGTAATATCTACACACACATACATGTGTTTTCATGCCAGAAAGGGGAAATCAATGCTTACCTATGCTGTACAACATGAATGATGCGTGTAGGAAGACTAGCTCTCAGCATAGAATTGGCCGCAAAGCCTTTACTAGCTGTTTAAAGCTGTGCCGGACACCTTAAGCTTCCCATTAGGGGGTCCAAGAGAGAATTTATCTGTCTATGTTTATTTATTTTTAATTTTATTGAACCTTTATTTAACTAGGCAAGTCAGTTAAGAACAAATTCTTATTTACAATCACGGCCTACCCCGGCCAAATCCTAACCCGGACGACGCTGGGCCAATTGTGCGCCGCCCTATGGGACTCCCAATCCCGGCCAGTTGGGATACACCCTGGAATCGAACCAGGGTCTGTAGTGACTCCTCTGGCACTGAGATGTGATGCCTTAGACCGCTGCACGACTCGGGAGCCCTGATATGTCTCTGTGTTTAGTCTGAGCGACCGAGATAAAGACAGTATTGGCTATGTGTTTGTGTGGGAGAGAAAAGAGATGTTCCTGTCTCCTGAATCTACATGACTCTACATACATGCATACAGTACTTCCCAAAAGATATGGACTTGTATTCAGTTAAGCCAATTAATGTATTGTTCAATAGTTTATTTGGTGCTGCTGTACTTGTGTACTTGTATGTAATAATGGAGATGTTGTGTGTGTGTGTGTGTGTGTGTGTGTGTGTGTGTGTGTGTGTGTGTGTGTGTGTGTGTGTGTGTGTGTGTGTGTGAGCAGCCACAAAGAGAGTAATTGAAAAGCCTGTGCTGTGTGTGTTTACCAGGGGCTGTGCAGCTCATTAAACGGGTCTCTAATTACTGTATCAGCTCAGGCCCCAGCACACACAGGCCCACATGGGCCAATGAAACCTGCATCAGCAGAGACGCATCAGCAGAGACGCATCACCACATGAAAATATGTGTGTCGAAGTGCATGAGTTTCTGGGAATGGGCGTGTCTTAATGCATCTCATGTGTCAGAGTTTGTGTGAATAAACACATGTTTCTTTAGAAACAGGGCAAACAAAGAGTAAATCGACTCGTAACCTTCCAATGTTTATGAGATTTGGGTGCAAGGACATGAGAGAATTTAAGGTCCATCTACTGACCTGGCAGGGCTCCAGTCGTCTAACTTTTTTTCTTTCTTTTTTTCGGTTGGTGGCACCAACCCATGATTTGGTGGCACCATTTTTGGTTGTTGTTGTGGCGTATAGTTAGATGGTTGCTTCTGTTTGCTGTGAGGAAACAATCTAATCTTATTTCTGAAAGGCACATTTTCATTCAACCGGCATCTTAGAAGGTCATTCACAGTGCTTTATTAAGAAGTGAAATAGACTACTGAGATGGTTTTCAACAAATGTTTTATTTAACATGGTGTGATTCAAAATATTTGAATGTGCAACCAAATCCAGTGATTGTCATGAATTGTAAGTTGACAATGTTATATTTTACTGTTAAAATAAGGCTCCAGAATGTTCCGATTTTTTTTTTTTTTTTTTTTTGGTTGTTGTTGTTGTTCAGTAGATTAATTTGCTTGCATCTATGCGCACTGATATCAAAGGCTACTTTATTCGGGGCTAATTCACCACCTCAGCAGGTGGAAACTCAAAACACATTCGCTAGATCGCTAACTCTAAAAATAATAGCCACTGCTAATAGCCATGCATTAATCTAACAGTACATGTAATGTCCCAAATATCTTTGCAGTTGTAGCCTAGACTACTACCTAATGAGGCCTATGCAATCGCAAAATGGCCGACGTGCATTTTGCGCGCTCTGTACCTCAAAGCCATTTTAAATATATTGGTTGTAAAATAGTCGCTATTGAGCTCAAACATTATACCTACACAAAACTGAGAACCTCCTCGACTGTGACAACAGTTGCTGTGTTTTCCCCCGCAATTGGATTTTACAATATACAGTCAGACCACATTTTTCTTTTTCACTGGGCAGCTGTATCGCTGTGTCACCGGCCGTAGCTAGTAATGTGGCCCATTTTTCTTCCCTCCCAAGATTATATTTCAGGTAGGATAACAGCTAACACAAGAAATAACTAATATTGGTAGCCATATACGCTGAGGGTACAAAACATTAGGAACAACTTTCTAATATTGAGTTGCATCCCCTTTTGCCCTCAGAACAGCCTCAATGAATTAATGGCATGGACTCTAGAAGGTTTTGAAAATGTTCCACAGGGATACTGGCCCATGTTGACTTTGCTTCCCACAGTTGTGTCAAGTTGGCTGGATGTCCTTTGGGTGGTGGACCATTCTTGAGATCACATGGGAAACTTGAGTGTGAAAAACCCAGCAGTGGTGCAGTTCTTGACTCAAACCGGTGCACCTGGCACCTACTACCATACCCCGTTCAAAGTTACTTAAATCTTTTGTCTTGCCCATTCATCCTCTGAATGGCACACATACACAATCCATGTCTCAAGGTTTAAAAATCTTAACCTGTCTTATCCCCTTCATCTACACTGATTTGATGTGGATTTAACAGGTGACATCAATAAAGGATCATAGCTTTCACCTGGTCAGTCTGTCATGGAAAGAGCAGGTGTTCCTAATGTTTTGTGCACTCAGTGTAGATGTCACTGTGATACAGTCTACTCAATGGGGAGAGCATTAACGGCAAAAGCACTGAAACACAGTGTCCCTCGCTCCTGTTTTCCAAGCACTGCTATCCCACAATGCCGTTTGGAAGTAGCTAACAAGTGTAGCCAATGTCAGGGGGTGACAGTCACAGCAAGCACACTCATGCAACGCATACAAGCACTCTTCAGTACTTTCATCAAAAACAAACAGTTGTCAGTTTTACTAACTGAATCTGTACAATTATTCTGTGTAAAATTAACAGGGAAATCTGACTCATCCTCTCTGGCCAAGTCCAAACTCTCGCAGTAGTTCAATGGTAAACTCGTCAATAAAACTGGTTGCTACTGCGACCCGTAAAACAAGGAAGTAGCCAGGAGCCAATCATAAGACTGGGTGGGTTTTCCCTGGGCGGTTCTTGCATGCTCAGGTAAGAACCGTCCAGGGCGGGTCGCAGTCAGACCATATTGAGCGAAACCGGTACTGGGGCAGGCAGAAACTTTAATTACAGGAATCATGAGCAACTTATCATGGTTTTAGCCTCCCCCAAAAATGGGATGTTTTTAAGTGAGGTGACCATGTACAATGTTCAGCTCGCACTAATGCCAATAATTAAAATGAAATGGTCACAGTCTGGAGCCCTGCTTTGGTCAGGACTATTTTTCATTCTGATTAAATCACCTAAAACAGAGTATGTAGGTCAAGGTTGTGGTGATTAATGAGGGCTGGGGGTTGCATCTCTGTTGGGGTCCACTGCCCCCAAACAATGCTGTGGGCCTGCTCTCTCCCCTCATCCCCTCTGGCTATTAGAGGAGAAGAGCCCTACATGTATCCATTTGCAGCGCTGTCTCTGGAGAGGTGTAAGTGATACATCCTCAGTTTGGTGGGCAGGTTGTGAGTGGGAGTGATATAGGGTGACCGTTCTGTGGAGGGAGATGGTCCATGGAGGGGTGACGTAGAGCAGGGAGATTATACCCCCCTCTGGTACACAGCTGAGACGATGGGTACCCCTCCCCGTCCCTTTCCATCATGAGCAGCCCCGAAACACAACCCTTCCACTTGAAAAGCTGTGAAATAGGCCACGGTAGCGACTAATGTGATTTCTCTGCTTTACAGAAACACACACGCTAAGCAGTAAGGCAGCATCAGGGGTTAGTGTGTGTGTGCTAGCCCACAACCATGGTATAAGATCTATTGGTGTATTTGCCTGGCTGTCTCTGTGATGTGGCAAGGGTTATACAGCAGTCCTCTCAGGCATCACATGCCCCACCTCTCTGGCTGTGCTGTGCTGTTGAATAGGAGGTTGAGGATTAGAGAAGTCACTGTCACATGGGGTTCCCATCACTGCCTCTGTCCTGTCTGTCCTGTCTGTCCTGTCTTTCCTGTCTGTCTGTCTGTCTGTCTGTCTGTCTGTCTGTCTGTCTGTCTGTCTGTCTGTCTGTCTGTCGCCAAACCAAAGGACTGTGTTGCCAGGTCTAGATAAAGATTATCACTAACGATTGCATTATGTAATTATTAGAACAATTCTTTCTATGTTTGGCAAGGATGGGGTTTAGCTTAGGCTGAGGAACTGGTGTCTTCTCTTCCTGTGTTGCTCTGAATGATTCCTCCCGGTGCTGTGCTCTACATGTCTACAGCCAAGGTGATGATAGGGTGTGGAGAAAATGAATGGGACTCTTAAGACATGGAGCACATAGGAAGAGGATTTCAGATACACATGGAGAGTTGCGGGTAATGTAGTTTGGTTTGGGGACACCCATTTCCCACATTGTGTGGGTGCTGGCTCTATATCCCATAATGGCTGAAATCTAGGCCAGCTCTGAGTGCATGCCTGAGCTCATCGCTCGCTCTTTCTCTCTCTTGCGCTCGCTCTCATATGCGTGTCAGTCGTATGTTGACCTCACTGAATGGGCTGCCGTCTGAATATTTGAGGTGCCCAGGTTTCCTGCAGGCAGGAGTAGAGGAACGGGCTGGTGCTGCTGCTGTGGTTGACCGGTGAGAGGCAAGAAGGGTCTCTTCTATTATGGTAATCACTAATCCTCATGTTGTGGAATGGAAAAGCACACAGTCTCCAGACCCTAGTTGACTAACTGGCATTCCTTCTCACTGATGAAGTTGGTCAATTCACCTGTCAAGGATATTGAATTAGCATTATTCATTATTCTACAAGGACACTGACTTTGATATTATATTGGAATAAGTGTAGGTATACAGTACCAGTCAAAAGTTCAGACCCTCCTATTCATTCCAGGGTTTCTATATTTTGACTATTTTCTACATTGTAGAATAATGGTGAAGACATCAAAACTATGAAATAACACATATGGAATCTTGTAGTAACCAAAAATGTGTTAAACAAATCAAAATATATTTTATATTTGAGATTCTTCAAAGTTGCCACCCTTTGAATCGATGACAGCTTTGCACACTCTTGGCATTCTCTCAACCAGCTTCATGAGGTACATTTACATTTACATTTTAGTCATTTAGCAGACGCTCTTATCCAGAGCGACTTACAGTAGCGTGCATACATTTTATTACATTTTACATACTGAGACAAGGATATCCCTACCGGCCAAACCCTCCCTAACCCGGACGACGCTATGCCAATTGTGCGTCGCCGAAGGACCTCCCGGTTGCGGCCGGCTGCGACAGAGCCTGGGCGCGAACCCAGCCCAGCCTGGGCGCGAACCCAGAGACTCTGGTTGCGCAGCTAGCACTGCGATGCAGTGCCCTAGACCACTGCTCCACCCGGCAGGTAGTCACCTGGAATGCATTTCAATAAACAGGTGTTCGTGGTTAAAAGTTAATTTGTGGAATTTCTTTCCTTAATGTGTTTGAGCCAATCAGTTGTATTGTGACAAGGTAGGGGTGGTATACAGAGGATAGCCCTATTTGGTAAAAGATCAAGTCCATATTACGGCAAGAACAGCTCAAATAAGCAAAGAGAAACGACAGTGCATCATTACATGAAGGTATGTCAATAAGAAGAGACACGAGCAATGGACATTATACCGGTGGAAATCTGTCCTTATTGTCCAAATTTGAGATTTTTGGTTCCAACTTCCGTGTCTTTGTGAGATGTCTTTGTGAGACGCAGAGTAGGTGAACGGATGATCTCTGCATGTGTTGTTCCCACCGTGAAGCATGGAGGAGGCGTGATGGTGACACTGTCAGTGATTTATATAGAACATTTAACTACTTAACCAGCATGGCTACCACAGTATTCTGCAGCAATACGCCATCCCATCTGGTTTGCGCTTAGTAGGACTATCATTTGTTTTTCAACAGGACAATGACCCAAAACACACCTCCAGTCTAAGGGCTATTTGACCAAGAAGGAGAGTGATGGGAATGCTGCATCAGATGACCTGGCCTCCACAATCACTCGACCTCAACCCAATTTAAGATGGTTTGGGATGAGTCGGACCGCAGAGTGAAGGAAAAGCAGCCAACAAGTGCTCAGCATATGTGGGAACTCCTTCAAGACTGTTGGGAAAGTATTCTTCATGAATCTGGTGGAGAGAATGCCAAGAGTGTGCAAAGCTGTCATAATGGCAAAGGGTGGCTACTTTGAAGAATCTCAAATATAAAATATTTTGATTTGTTTAACACTTTTTTTATTGGTTACATGATTCCATGGGTGTTATTTCATAGTTTTGATGTCTTCACCATTATTCTACAATGTAAAAACAAAAAGACTGAGTAGGTGGGTACACATTTTTGACTGGTACTATATTTCTTGAGGACCCGTCTCACTGGAATGCAGATTGTGTTCCCTGTGCTTCAGAGTCTTTGATGTGGTGTGCCTGCTGACATCTCTGAGGAGGTTATTGGGGTTTTTGTCCCATTTCATTAGTTGTGTGATGTGTTCGACTGAACAGCCTGGCTGGTGCTCTGTGTGATGGAGAGACAGATCTGTTGGTCTCCTCGGCTCTATTTTTGGTCTGTACCTTTTGTACCGGACTGTGTGCGTGTGTTAGTGGTGGCTGTTGTTCTGTGGAGCAGGCATGTATCCCCGCTCAGAACTCTCCTGACCCACTGCCTCAGGAATGGAGTTTAACACAAACACTTCCTTATGCAAAATGTCTCCCACACAGTTAATGCTGCCATATGTAACGGGCTCAGAGATGGCCCTCCTTATGTTGGGCCAAAACAACTTGTCATATCTCTTTCTCTCTGAACAGAGAGTGGGTGACTGACTGAGTGGGTGACTGAGTGGGTGACTGAGTGGGTGACTGACAAGTATTGATGTTTGTTGTGTTCCCACTGCCTTCAATGGCTTGTCTGCCATGTGAGATCTGACTGGATGGTAGCCCCAGGTTCCTCTTATTCTCATTTGCCTGACTGGTTATTCCCAGAAAACCCGAAAGAAAGGAAAATGTCTCTTGTGAGTGGAGGAGATCAAATTGGATTTCATCCGGATTGGGCTTTAACTGAGCTTAAAGATGTACATGAGAGACTCAGTCAAACGTCTGGATTTTAGATTTTTTTAAATGCAAGGATTCGTTGGGCGTCTTTATGCAGTCTTGGGTTTAGTGATGAGAGAAAAACGAGGCCAATATATCAGGTAGGCTGCCAAGGCCTGTGAGTGGCCTAAAGTTTTAGTCCTGCCGTATCTGCCCTCTCTCTAATTAAATAACCAACGTTGTTTTGGCAGCTAACACCCTCCTACTCACCATGCTGAACACTCGCCCCTACACACAGACACAGGGCTGGGGTCAGTTTATTAGACTGCTCAGGAACCAACTCCCTCTGTATTTGGGGAACTCAACCTTTGTTAAACTTTCATTTAGAAATCAGTTGTATCAGCACTACCTCCTTCCCTCCTTTACATGCACTACTGAAGCAAACAAAGACACACACAAATGCGGATAAACACACACGTCCCCTCACGTGAGCATCTCGCAGATTCAGTTGCTTGCCGCTCCCCTTCACTCTGCGTATGGTTGCCATGGTATCAGTAGCCAGAGCCTTCACATAATCCTTCACGGAGCACTGCAGAGCTCTCCTTCACAGACCGGCCTGTGCTCTACAGCAGAGCCCCAGCCTCAGGGACACAGCATCTACTGGGTCCCCAACAACCCGGATGTTCCGGGTTTCAGGGCAAATGGAAAGGGAGCTGTGTGACGCGACTTTCACTTTTGAATGTTAAGGCGACACTCCATCTTAACTCCTCCTCCACATTTACTGGATTGGTTGAACAGTGCAGATGAGAACCTCCCCCGACAGTTTATTTTCTTCTTGTCAAGACCAGTATGTAGGGGATCTAGTTTCAGGTGTTTCTTTTACGCCTGCTATGTTAGGTTAGGGACACAGACAGAGACTAGACTACTGATTTATGTGATCAGACACTAATAGGCCGCAATTGGACTCTGGAGCAGTGGAAACGCATTCTCTGGAGTGATGAATCCCGCTTCACCATCTGGCAGTCCGACGGACAAATCTGGGTTTGATGGATGCCAGGAGAACGCTACCTGCCTCAATGCATAGTGCCAACTGTAAAGTTTGGTGGAGGAGGAATAATGGTCTGGGGTTGTTTTTCATGGTTCAGGCTAGGCCCCTTAGTTCCAGTGAAGGGAAATCTTAATGCTACAGCATACAATGACCTACTAGACCAGGGTTCCCCAACTGAAAGCCCGCGGGGCAATGTGGTTTTATTTGGCCCCCCAAGTTTTTTTGGACATATGTTATTTTAATTTTGGAAATCTGTTCCAAAGTATTCCCATGCATAATAGAGAGAAGGGATTATATAATAATTGATTGGATGTATGTAGTACTTTTCTACTAACTGAGGTACTCAAAGTGCTTTACATAGGAGGGGAAACCTCATCCACCGTCAATGTGTAGCACCCACCTCAGCGATGCACGCCGACCATTTTTGTGCCAGAACGCTCACCACACATCAGCTATCAGTTGATTAAGGACAGGGGGAGGGATACCTAGTCAGTTGTTCAACTGAATGGCTTCAACTCAAATGTGTCTTCCGCATTTAACCCAACCCCTCTGAATCAGAGAGGTGCGAGGGGCTGCCTTACACTACATGACGCGGGTGTCTATTATCTCGACGTTGTTAGAATAGACATAATACATAATGAGCAGAGGGTTAGTAAGCATTCCAATTACAGTGTAAACTATGTGATGGAATATCAGTGGTTTTATAATGTAAAGTGTGGTTGTGATAGAGTAGTGTGTAAATAAGAATTGAGGTGGTAAACCAGACTAGCCAGCTTGTTGTGAATGGAGGGTTTTGAAGTAGGTATCTACAGTAGTTGTATTGCAGACAGTGTTATTTGTGAATGGAGGAGCTACAGTGAGTCTCTGTTTAATATTTCCTTTTTATTTAGCAAATATTTGTCTTATTTTCAGTCTGCATTGTTGGGAATGGGCTCGTAAGTAAGCATTTCACTGTAAAGGCTGTTGTATTCGGCGCATGACAAATTACATTTTTTATTTATTCATTGATTTGATTGGAGGAGGAGGTTCTTCCTCTAGGCAGCACCTCATTCGCTGGCTCTTGGAGAGGCAGTGGCGGCTGCCAGATAGCACAGCTGGGGCTGAGGAGGGGTACAGTAATATGTGCTGTCCACTCCACTTGCTATCACATTAATTATTAGACAGAGGGATGGGCCTCCTGCATCACAACCATACCATTTTATCTGAAGGGGACAGTGACACGTGTTCTTCATGGCTGTCTGAAATTAGTGTTCGCTCTGTGAGTCTAATTAATTCAGCGAAATATTTGTCTAACGAGGGAAGCATAATTAAGCACTCCTTACCCTAACCTTTTATTGTAGCGTGGTTAAATAGTACCTGTCATTGAAGCCAATAAAGTATTATGTGATGTCATGATGAGGTCTGAACTCTGGCTGATTAAATGTCACAGATTCACCATTGGCCAGTGAATCCCTGGCATATATTTTATGAAAGTATCCACTGCAACAGAGCCGCGAAGGAGCACTTGCACAGATACAGCAGTGGAATAGGCCGGACTACTGTCATTCAATCGATATGGGAAAGACCAACTGGATCTGTTGACAGTCTGTGTGTAAAATAACTGGGCTAAGGCCGAGTGTAATTTGAGCTCTTGTCTTTGAGGATCATGCCTTGTTCCCATCGATCACTCATTCAGAGATATTGATCAGTCAGGACTGCCTGGTATCAATCTACTCTCTGAGGATTTCATCCGACTCACCCTATAGCCGTTTCTGGAGCCACTGTTTGGATCCTTTCTTACACTACATTTGGATACATATTGCACACCTGGTCTGTGCTACTTGATGAAGAATTTTATTTACCATATACAGTGAGGCAAAAAAGTATTTAGTCAGCCACCAATTGTGCAAGTTCTCCCACTTAAAAAGATGAGAGAGGCCTGTAATTGTCATCATAGGTACACTTCAACTATGACAGACAAAATGAGATTTTTTTCTTCCAGAAAATCACATTGTAGGATTTTTAATGAATTTATTTGCAAATTATGGTGGAAAATAAGTATTTGGTCAATAACAAAAGTTTATCTCAATACTTTGTTATATACCCTTTGTTGGCAATGACAGAGGTCAAACGTTTTCTGTAAGTCTTCACAAGGTTTTCACACACTGTTGCTGGTATTTTGGCCCATTCCTCCATGCAGATCTCCTCTAGAGCAGTGATGTTTTGGGGCTGTTGCTGGGCAACACGGATTTCAACTCCCTCCAAAGATTTTCTATGGGGTTAGGCCACTGGCTAGGCCACTCCAGGACCTTGAAATGCTTCTTACGAAGCCACTCCTTCGTTGCCCGGGCGGTGTGTTTGGGATCATTGTCATGCTGAAAGACCCAGCCACGTTTCACCTTCAATGCCCTTGCTGATGGAAGGAGGTTTTCACTCAAAATCTCACAATACATGGCCCCATCCATTCTTTCCTTTACACGGATCAGTCGTGCTGGTCCTTTTGCAGAAAAACAGCCCCAAAGCATGATGTTTCCACCCCCATGCTTCACAGTAGGTATGGTGTTTTTTGGATGCAACTCAGCATTCTTTGTCCTCCAAACACGACGAGTTGAGTTTTTACCAAAAAGTTCTGTTTTGGTTTCATCTGACATTCTCCCAATCTTCTTCTGGATCATCCAAATGCTCTCTAGCAAACTTCAGACTGGCCTGGACATGTACTGGCTTAAGCAGGGGGACACGTCTGTCACTGCAGGATTTGAGTCCCTGGCGGCGTAGTGTGTTACTGATGGTAGGCTTTGTTACTTTGGTCCCAGCTCTCTGCAGGTCATTCACTAGGTCCCCCCGTGTGGTTCTGGGATTTATGCTCACCGTTCTTGTGATCATTTTGACCCCACGGGGAGAGATCTTGCGTGGAGCTCCAGATCGAGGGAGATTATTAGTGGTCTTGTATGTCTTCCATTTCCTAATAATTGCTCCCACAGTTGATTTCTTCAAACCAAGCTGCTTACCAATTGCAGATTCAGTCTTCCCAGCCTGGTGCAGGTCCTTTGACAGCTTTTTGGTATTGGCCATAGTGGAGTTTGGAGTGTGACTGTTTGAGGTTGTGGACAGGTGTCTTTTATACTGATAAAAAGTTCAAACAGGTGCCATTAATACAGGTAACGAGTGGAGGACAGAGGAGCCTCTTAAAGAAGAAGTTACAGGTCTGTGAGAGCCAGAAATCTTGCTTGTTTGTAGGTGACCAAATACTTATTTTCCACAATAATGTGCAAATAAATTCATTAAAAATCCTACAATGTGATTTTCTGGATTTTTCCCCCTCATTTTGTCTGTCACAATTACAGGCCTCTCATCTTTTTAAGTGGGAGAACTTGCACAATTGGTGGCTGACTAAATACTTTTTTGCCCCACTGTATACTATATACAAAAGTATGTTGACACCCCTTCAAATTAGTGGATTCGGCTATCGCACTTGTTGCTGAGAGGTGTATAAAATCTAGTAGAATGGCCTTACTAAAGAGCACCGTGACTTTCAATGTGGCACGGTCATAGGATTCCACCTTTCCAACAAGTCAATTTGTTACATTTCTGCCCTGCTAGAGCTGCCCCGGTCAACTGTAAGTGCTGTTATTGTGAAGTGGAAATGTCTAGGAGCAACAACGGCTCAGCCGCAAAGTGGTAGGCCACACAAGACCCAACATCAGTGCCCGACCTCACTAATGCTCATGGCTGAATGGAAGCAAGTCCCCCCAGCATTGTTCCAACATCTTTAAAAAAAAAAGTTTTTATTTAACCTTTTTTTTAAACTAGGCAAGTCAGTTAAGAACAACAAAAAGAAAGGAGGACCAAGGCACTCTTCATATAATTAATTAAAATATATATATGTATACTTCGTTACTCCCTGACGAAGGCCATGCAGCTGAAACGCGTCGGTTTTTAAACAACTTTGTTTCTATTGAACATGCCATACTAATAAAGGCATTTTAATTAATTATATGAAGAGTGCCTTGGTCCTCCTTTCTTTTTGATGACCTATTTACACCTTTTACCAAAGAGCACCTTCTATTTACCAATATACTATAGTGTACCTTAGTAGCGCTTCCCTTCCTCCTCTTTCTACTCAGTTAAGAACAAATTCTTATTTACAATGACGGCCTACCAGAAGGCAAAAGACCGCCTGCGGGGACAGGGGCTGGAATTAAAATAAATAAATAATTACCATAAATATCGGACAAAACACATATCACGAGAGACAACACAAAAACATTACATAAAGAGAGACCTAAGACACCATAGCAAGGCAGCAACACATGACCACACAGCATGGTAGCAACACAATATGACAACAACATGGTAGCAACACAATATGACAACAGCATGGTAGCAACACAAAACATGGTACAAACATTATTGGACACAGACAACAGCACAAAAGGCAAGAAGGTAGAGACAACAATACATCACGCAAAGCAGCCACAATTGTCAGTAAGAGTGTCCATGATTGAATCTTTGAATGAAGAGATGTCCTTTAACAGAATGTGACTGGCAGAACAGGTGTTGTATGTGGAGGATGAGGGCTGCAGTAGATATCTCAGATAGGGGGGAGTGAGGCCGAAAAAAGATTTTTTAAATAAGCGCCTAACCAGTGGGTCTTGAGACGGGTACACAGAGATGACCAGTTTACAGAAGAGTATAGAGTGCAGTGATGTGTCCTATAAAGAGCATTGGTGGCAAATCTGATGGTCGAATGGTAAAGAACATCTAGCCGCTCGAGAGCACCCTTACCTGCTTATCTATAAATGATGTCTCCATAATCTAGCATGGGTGGGATAGTCTTCTGAATCAGGGTTAGTTTGGCAGCTGGGGTGAAAGAGGAGGGATTATAATATAGGAAACAAAGTCTAGATTTAACTTTAGCCTGCAGCTTTTATATGTGCTGAGAGGACAGTGTACTGTCTAGCCATACTCCCAAGTACTTGTGTGAGGTGACTACCTCAAGCTCTAAACCCTCAGAGGTTGTAATCACACCTGTAGGGAGAGGAGCATTCTTCTTACCAAACCACATGACCTTTGTTTTGGAGGTGTTCAGAACAAGGTTAAGGGTAGAGAACTTGTTGGACACTAAGAAAGCTTTGTTGTAGAGCATTTAACACAAAATCCGGGGAGGGGCCAGCTGAGTTTAACACTGTATCAGCTGCATATAAATGGATGAGAGAGCTTCCTGCTGCATGAGCTATGTTGTTGGTGTAAATTGAGAAGAGCGTGGGACCTAGGATTGAGCCTTGGAGTACTCCCTTGGTGACAGGCAGTGGCTGACACAGCAGATTTTCTGGGGGGTAGTTAGCAAACCAGGCCAAAGACCCCTCAGAGACACCAATACTCCGTAGCTGGCCCACAAGATTGGAATGGTCTAACGTATCAAAAGCTTTGGCCAAGTCAATAGAAATAGCAGCACAAGATTGCTTAGAATCAAGGGCAACGGTGACATCATTGGGGACCTTTAAGGTTGCAGTGGCACATCCATAACCTGAGCGGAAACCAGATTGCATACCAGAGAGAATACTATAGACATCAAGAAAGCCAGTCAGTTGATTATTGACAAGTTCTTCCAACACTTTTGATTAACAGGGCATAATAGAAATAGGCCTATAACAGTTAGGATCAGCTTGATCTCCCCCTTTCAATAAATGGATGAACTGTGGCTGCCTTCCAAGCTATGGGAACGAGACAGGCTTGGCGACGATAGGGGCAGCAACATTAAAGAAGAAAGGGTCTAAACCATCTGACCCAGATGTTTTTTTGGGGTTAAGTTTCAGGAGCTCCTCTAACACCTTGGACTCAGTGACTGCCTGCAGGGAGAAACTTTGTAGCGGGGCAGGGGGAGAAGCATCAGGGATAGTCACATTAAAAGGGGTGAAAGATGAGGAAATATTTGACGGGCAAGGAGGCATAGCTGAGTCAAATATGAATCCTGACTTAATGAAGTGGTGATTAAAGAGCTCAGCCATGTTCTTCTTGTCAGTAACAACCACAACATCAACTTTAAGGGACATGGGCAGCTGTGAGGAGGGTTTATTCTCCAGGTCTTTAACCGTTTTCCAGAACTTCTTGGGGTCAGACCCACAGAGAAAGAACTGCTCCTTAAAGTAACTACCTTTAGCCTTCCGGATAGCGTGAGTGCACTTATTTCTCATTTGCCTGAACGAGATCCAGTCAGCCTGAGTATGCGTGTGCCGAGCCTTTCGCTAAATGCAATTCTTGAGGTGAAGTAACTCTGCAAGATCACGGTCGAACCAGGGGTTGAACCTGTTTTTAATTCTCATTTTCTTTATGGGGGCGTGTTTGTTAACAATACCATATATATCAAAAAAGAAAGTCCAAGCGTCTTCGACAGAGGGGGATCAAGCTGATTCTATACCATTTTACAGAGGCCAGTTCATGAAGGAAGGCTTGCTCATTAAAGTTTTTTTAGCAAGCGTCTATGACAAATCAGGACAGGTCGTTTCACTGAGCAGCCATTACGATCACAGGCTGTAAAACAGTGATAACTAAGGTCATTACAGAAAACACCAGACTGATACCTATCAGGATTATTTGTGAGGATAACATCAAGAAGAGTAGCCTTTTTCTGGGTGTTTGGAGTCATACCTTGTGGGATTGGTAATAATCTGAGAAAGATTTAGGGAGTCCCATTGCTTTAGGACTTGGTCAGGTGGTTTAAGCATGTCTCTCAGTTTAGGTCACCTAGCAGGACAAATTCAGATTTAGTGTAAGCGACCAGGAGAGAGCTTAGGGCAGGTAGGGTACAGCCCGGTGCTGATGGAGGACGATAGCACCCAGCAACAGTCAACAAAGAGCTATTTGAAAGTTTAATACTTAAAACCAGCAAATCAAATTGTTTGGGGACCGACTTGGTGGAGACAACCGAACACTGAAGGTGATCCTTGGTAAAGATTGCCACCCCCACCTTTGGAAGATCTGTCTTGCCGAAAAAGGTTATAATCAGAAAGGTTAACATCAGTATTCAAAACACTATTACTTAACCACGTCTCAGTAATGACCAACATATCTGGATTGGAGCTCTGAACCCCTACTTTCAATTGATCTATTTTAGGTAATAAGCTTCCAGTGTTGACGTGCAGAAAACCCAGGCTTTTATGGGAGCAGAAATCAGTGAAGCAGATATCAGAGCACAAGTCAGAATTGGGGCTAGCAACAGTAGATGGGCCAGGGTGTACATGCACATTTCCAGATATCATCAACAGTAATACAATCAAGGCACGGCAGAGGACAGGGAGAGCTCTGCAGTGCTGATTTATGACATCTGAATGTGCGTCAGATGGCAACAAGATCATATTGTACAGCAATCTCATCAGGTAACATGAATACAAAGCCAGTGAGAGGTGTTTAGAATGGGATGGGAGGCCAAAACTCTGTGTAACCAATAGAAAGTCGGAGTCTCGAGTGTGGGAACAAACACGGTTGGGTAAAGAAAGTTCGTAGTCAACAAAGCATGCAGGAGTCATGAGGTAAATAGCAAAATGCACAGTAAAAATGACTTGGGGGTAGCCATTGTAAATGTAGAGTCACTTGCCCCAACAGTGCATGTGTGCTGGAGGCGAGCAAAAGCTCGGGAGAGAGACAGAGGGGGGAGACAGGCCAGGGTAGACGGTGAACAGATCGCCAGGTGGAATCCAAGCAGCAGTGCAGCAGGCAAAGGGAGTAGGTGTCACCCACTTGGGGTAGCCTGACAATTGTTGGGCTCAAAGGCTTTGACACCTCTCGCTTGACACGTCAGTGCTAATTGAAGTTGTCCTAGCAAAGCTTGGTACACTGAGCATTCAGTCCTTATTAAGTCAAATA
The DNA here is from genome assembly GCF_029448725.1 of Salvelinus fontinalis. NCBI lineage: Eukaryota > Metazoa > Chordata > Actinopteri > Salmoniformes > Salmonidae > Salvelinus > Salvelinus fontinalis. Next base: position 51,760,961 of record NC_074677.1, read on the forward strand.
TATAATTGTAATGTGTTTTTCTTCTTGGCTTTTGAAGGTAAAAAAATTGCTTCAGACTAAGCATTACTCACTCAGCTCCAGGTTGGATGGGGTTTTCAGGTCTCTGCTCGTTTGCCAAAACATTTGATGTATAGTTTGGGAATAATAATCCTTGAGTGTAGGAAGCATTCCAAGTAATTCCATCCATAATCAGGTTTTAGGTTTGGAGTTTCGATTTGGAATGAACGTTATGTTGTTTAGGGTAGCATCCTGTATATGTCCATCCCCCAAAAATCAAATTTTGTCTAACTCTAAATCTATCTATTTTTAAAAACATGCTGAAAAATGTGGGAGCTCATCTGCTCTAGTGGAAATCCTTCCCAGAAGAGTGGAGGCTGCTATTAACAGCGAAGGGTGGACCAACTCCAATGACACCAAATTCTATGCGATTTTCGGCAAGCAGGTGTCCACATACTAAGGATCATGTAGTGTACGTACAGTACTGTGTATATAGTTCCTGGGTACCCATGACCCTCACTGCTGTCTGTCTCTCTTTCCCTCCCCCAGATCTGTCGAAGAACAGGCTCACAGAGATTCCCCCAGAGGTGTGTCTGTTTGCCCCCCTCGAGTCCCTCAACCTATACCACAACTGCATCAAATGCATCCCAGAAACCATCATCAACTTGCAGATGCTGACCTATCTCAACATCAGGTCAGTGATGACTCATGGAGCACTGTGGTGTGATCTGTTGACCCAATGACCTCATACTGTTTGATATCACCATGATATCACCAGGAAATACAAAGGCCCACATTACGGTGGTCACAGCAAAGCTTTTGTTATACTTGGATTCTTTTTTCCCCCTTTGACATGGTCAAATAACTCAGGTATAGATGGCAATGGCACCGAGTGGCCTTTAGGTGGAGCTGTTATAAGCAGTCTCACTTAAACCCTCATATCCTCCGCCCCTTTTGACTTTGTATGTAGGTATCTTCTCTCATGTTGAACAAATTTGCCTGAAGGACCCATAAGGTCCGTCAGTATAGATTTTCCTCCATCTTGGAAATTTTGGATAACCTTTGGAAAATGTATTCTCATGAACCAAAAGTCCAAGTAACACCAGCAATTAAATAAAATACAATTGGTATAAAGGTATAATTGGTATAATTTTTGTGAATGATATCATAAATAGGACTGGTGGAGTAATGTCACACATGCAGCTAACACAGACATATGGAAATGTCTGCTCTACCCAAAATTACAACCAATTAATTGCAGCATTACCACAAAAATGGAAGAGGCAGGTAGAAGGGGATAAAAGTAAGGAACTTGTATGTCGGCCTTATATTAAAGAACATAAATGGTTAAAGAAAAGTGTGATAAATAAAAACATATACCAATTTAATTTAAGGACCAAAAAACTGACAGCTGTGCCATATAAATTGCAAAATAGTTGGGAAAAGATTTTCGATGTACCCATTCCATGGCACATGGTTTATGAATTGATACGCAAAACAACGCCGGATTCAAAACTTCAAATTTTTCAATTTAAATTATTGTACAAAATTCTTGCAACTAATAGAATGTTATATATATGGGGGATACAATCTTCCCAGCTCTGCAGATTCTGCTGTGAGGAGGCAGAGTCATTAGACCATTTATTTTGGTATTGTCCGCATGTAGCTCGTTTTTGATCACAGGTCCAGGAATGGTTGAAGAATTGCAACATTTGCGTAGAACTAACGCTACAGATAGTAATACTGGGGGATTTGAAAAGCCATAGTCAATCAATCAATAATATAATAATTATTTTAGCAAAAATGTTTATTTTTAATTTACAATTCGTGGAAGCTATGAGAATAGGAAGATTCAAATCTTTTGTGAAGCATCACAGCACAGTTGAAAAATATATGGCAAATAAAAATCCGAAATGGATGATGTTGGAAGATAGATGGGAAAGGTTGAGTGGAGCTGAAGGGTGGGACTAATAACAAGATAAACAATGTAGGGCATACGGGATCTATGAAATGTGTATAGGTGCGGAGCTATTGTGAAATAGCACAGTTACAAGTGGAAATCAAACTGGATGGACAACAGAAATAGAGGAAGGACTAAGAACAAACAAGAGAGAACTATTATAAAGTAGACTGTGTCTGTAAAATGTGGATAAGATGTATAAATTGAAGGTAAAAACAGAAATGTTTATCAGTTTACTCCAATTGGGGGATCGGTGGTAGGGTTTGCAGGGAATAATAATAAAGGTATACTCTTTAAAAAAAAGTATGTATGTCTATGTAGGTATGTGTATGTATATATGTGTATATGTATGCATACGTGAATGGATATAAATATTTACCCCAAAAAATATGGGGAATTGGAAATGATGCAGACAATTACATTGGAAGCAACATTCTTTCCGCAATATTAAGCTGATCCAACCCCCCCCAAAAAATAAAAAATAAATAAATAAATAAAAAATTAAAAAATTGAAAAAAATACAATTGTATTAGTCACATGCGCCGAATACAACAGGTATTCACCTTACAGTGAAATGCTTACTTACAAGCCCTTAACCAACAATGCGGTTTTAATAGAAATACCAACCAAAAAAATGAATTAAAAGTAACACATAATTAAAGAGCAGCAGTAAAATAACAATAGTAGGCCCATGGTACATCTCTTAACTTAGTTTGAGAAAGGAGTCATATTTTACATGTCCATTTTAATCCTTTGTCAATCCACTTCACCCATGGCCTATCAATTTGAAACTTTTTAGGTTAATAAAATACATTACCATGATGAACCATGTTATATCTTACAAAATAAGGAAACTATTAACTATTCACTTTTTGACTGTAACTAATGCTTAAAATCATCATAACATATATTTTTCACAATGACTAAAAGTCATATTCACTACAAATGTGGTTTTTGGACTCTTTACAATAGCCCCTAAAGAGTTTGAGAAAATAAAGTTGACGCATTCAACGATACCACACTATACCAGTAGATGCATTTTAGCACATACGCTAATATGCTAAAAATACTTTTACAAATCGTCTCATGAAGTCATAGGACCAAATGACACCAAATTCTAGGCCCATGGTATATCTTAACTTAGTTTGAGAAAAGCTAACGGATTGGTCAAAAGATGGCTGAGTTAGTTACAAATATCAGATGTTATGTGTCTATTTAAACCACTGTAAATCCACTCCACAGTGGCCTATCAACTTGAAACTTGTCATCGCTATCATGGATGTCCCTAAGAGGAACCACACTGAATGTAGTATTCACATCTCAAAAAACAAGGAAGCTATTAACAACTCATTCTTTGCATAAGTAGCGCTCCAAATCATCTGCAATCGTCTTCTCCTCGTGAAACATACGTCAGATTCACTCCAGATTTTGTATTTCTGAATAATTAGATTAGAGAGTTTTTCATCAGTCTTTGATGGTAATGAGAAAATAAGTTGCTGCATTTAAAAATGGCCGCACTGCACCTATAGATGCACATTAGCACATATGCTAATGCTCAAAATCATCTTCTCATGAACCAGAAGTCAGATTGACTCCAGATTTGGTTCATAGACTCATTGAATTAGCCTCGATTGAATTTGAGAAAGATAACCAACCTACAGAACTAGACTAACTTTTATTGCACATAAAGAAAGACAAGGAGTTGCAGCCAGTTTTGGAATGGGTGGTCAGTAATAAACTGGTCCTGAGAATCTCTAAAACCAAGAGCATTGTATTTGGTACAAATCATTCCCTAAACTCTAGACCTCAGCTGAATCTGGTAATGAATGGTGTGGCTGTTGAACAAGTTGAGGAGTTACTTGGTGTTATCTTAGATTTTAAACTGTCATGGTCAAAGCATAGATTCAATGGTTGTAAAGATGGGGAGATGTCTGTCTGTAACAAAGAGATGCTCTGCTTTTTTGACACCACACTCCAAAAAGCAAGTCCTGCAGGCTCTAGTTTTGTCTTATCTTGATTATTGTCCAGTCATGTGGTCAAAGAAAGACCTAGTTAAGCTGCAGCTGGCCCAGAACAGAGCTCTTCATTGTAATCAGAGGGCTGATATATAAATCCAATGCATGCCGGTCTCTCTTGGCTAAGAGTTGAGGAGCGACTGATTGCATCACTTCTTTTTTATAAAAAAACATTGTTGAAAATTCCGAATTGTTTGCACAGTCAACTTACACACATCTCTGACACACACACACACACACACACACACACACACACACACACACACACACACACACACACACACACACACACACACACACACACACACACTTACTCCACCGGACATGCCAGCAGGGGCCTTTTCACAGTCTCTAAATCCAGAACAAATTCAAGAAAGCATACAGTATTATATAGAGCCAATATTGCATGGAACTCTCATTTCATATTTCTCAAATGAACAACAAAACTTTTTTTTTTAAACAGGTAAAGCAACACCTCACAGACCAACTCTCCCCTATTTGACCTAGATTTTGTGTGTATGTATTGATATGTACAGTTGAAGTCGGAAGTTTACATACACCTTAGCCAAATACATTTAAACTCAGTTTTTCATAATTCCTGACATTTAATCCTAGTAAAAATTCCCTGTCTTAGGTCAGTTAGGATCACCACTTTATTTTAAGAATGTGAAATATCAGAATAATAGTAGAGAGAATGATTTATTTCAGCTTTTATTTCTTTCATCACATTCTCAGAATTGAGGTCAGGGCTTTGTGATGGCCACTCCAATACTTTGGCTTTGTTGTCCTTAAGCCATTTTGCCACAACTTTGGAAGTATGCTTGGGGTCATTGTCAATTTGGAAGACCCATTTGCGACCAAGCTTTAACTTCCTGACTGATGTCTTGAGATGCTGCTTCAATATATCCACATAATTTTCCTTCCTCATGATGCCATCTATTTAGTGCACCATTCCCTCCTGCAGCAAAGCAACCCCACAACATGATGCTGTCACCCCTGTGCTTCATGGTTGGGATGGTGTTCTTCGTCTTGCAAGCTTCCCCTTTTTCCTCCAAGCATAACGATGGTCATTCATCTGACCAGAGGACATTTCTCTAAAAAGTACGATCTTTGTCCCCATATGCAGTTGCAAACCGTAGTCTGGCTTTTTGGCGGTTTTGGAGCAGTGGCTTCTTTCTTGCTTGACCGGACTTTCAGGTTATGTCGATATAGGACTTGTTTTACTGTGGATATAGATACTTTTGTACCTGTTTCCTCCAGCATCTTCACAAGGTCCTTTGCTGCTGTTCTGGGATTGATTTGCACTTTTCGCACCAAAGTACGTTCATCTCTAGGAGACAGAACGCGTCTCCTTCCTGAGCAGTATGACGGCTGCATGGTCCCATGGTGTTTATACTTGCGTACTATTGTTTGTACAGATGAACGTGGTACCTTCAGGCATTTGGAAATTGCTCCCAAGGGTGAACCAGATTTGTGGAGGTCTAGAATCTTTTTTTCTGAGGACTTGGCTGATTTCTTTTGATTTTCCCATGATGTCAAGCAAAGAGGCACTGAGTTTGAAGTTAGGCCTTGAAATACATCCACAGGTACACCTCCAATTGACTCAATTGATGTCAATTAGCCTATCAGAAGCTTCTAATGCTTTTTTATTGTTCAGAAATGTGGTGGGTACTCTCTTTGTTCGCTGGACTTTATCCTGCTAACTGTTCCAAATGTCCGAACTGAATTTGGTAAAAGGGCTCTTATGTACTCTGCGCCATTGTCTTGGAACGCCTTACAAAATACTTTTAAACTGGAAGAACTTGTCCCGATTGGTATTTTTAAATCACTGATGAATGATCTTGAGACTGATTCCCTGACCTGTCAATGTTTTTAATTTGCTGTTTTTGATTTTGTTATACTCTTGTGAATTCTATGGTTTTTACTAGATTACTTGTAGTTTTTCATGTTTGTCTGTCATTTTTGTAATGACTTGGTGCTGCCTATCTTGTCCAGGACGCTCTTGAAAATTTTATTTTAAATCTCAATGAGCCCTTCCTGGTTAATAAAGGTTAAATAAATAAAAAATAAAGCCATGACATAATTTTCTGGAATTTTCCAAGCTGTTTAAAAGACAGTCAACTTTGTTTATGTAAACTTCTGACCCACTGGAATTGTGATACAGTGAAATCTGTCTGTAAAGAATTGTTGGAAAAATTATTTGTGTCATGCACAAAGTAGATGTCCTAACCGACTTTCCAAAATTATAGTGTGTTAACAAGAAATTTGTGGAGTGGTTGAAAAACGAGTTTTAATGACTCCAACCTAAGTGTATGTAAACTTCCGACTTCAACTGTACGTGTTATGTGTGCCATTTTTAAATCTACACTACTGGTCAAAAGTTTTAGAACACCTACTCATTCAAGGGTTTTTCTTTATTCTGACTATTTTCTACTTTGTAGAATAATAGTTAAGACCACAAAACATTGAAATAACACATGGAATCATGCAGTGACCCAAAAAGTGTTAAACAAATCAAAATATATTTTATATTTTAGATTCTTCAAATAGCCACCCTTTGCCTTGATGACAGCTTTGTACACTCTTGGCATTCTCTCAACCAACTTTATGAGGTAGTCACCTGGAATGCATTTCTTTCCTTCTTGTGAAGGTAGGGGGGTATACAGAAGATAGCCCTATTTGGTAAAAGACCAAGTCCATATTATGGCAAGTACAGCTCAAATAAGCAAAAATAAATGACAGTCCATCATTACTTTAAGACATGAAGGTCAGTCAATCTGGAAAATTTCAAGAACTTTGAAAATTTCTTCAAGTGGAGTTACAAAAACCATCAAGCACTATGATGAAACTGGCTCTCATGAGGACTGCCACAGGAATAGAAGACGCAGAGTTACCTCTGCTGCAGAGGACAAGTTCATTTAGAGCTACCAGCCTCAGAAATTGCAGCCTAAATAAATGCTTCACAGAGTTCAAGTAACAGACACATCTCAAAATCAACTGTTCAGAGGAGACTGTGTGAATCAGGCCTCCAGGGTTGAATTGCTGCAATGAAACGACTACTAAAGGACACCAATAAGAAGAACACTTGCTTGGGCCAAGAAGCACAAGCAATGGACATTAGACCAGTGGAAATGTGTCCTTTTGATCTGGAGTTCAAATTGGAGATTTTTGGTTCAAACCGCCACATCTTTGTGAGACGTGATGTGGATGAACGGATAAACTCCACATGTGTATTTCCCACCTTAAAGCATGGAGGAGGAGGTGTGATGGTTTGTGGGTGCTTTGCTGGAGACACTGTGATTTATTTAGAATTGAAGGCACACTTCACCAGCATGGTTGCCACTGCATTCTGCAGCGATACGCCAACCCATCTGGTTTGGTCTTAGTCCCATTATCATTTGTTTTTCAACAGGACAATGACCAAACACACCACAAGGCTGTGTAAGGGCTATTTTACCAAGAAGGCGAGTGATGGAGTGCTGCATCAGATGACCTTGCCGCCACAATCCACCGACATCAACTAAATTGAGCTGGTTTGGGATGTGTGAAGGAAAAGCAGCCAACAAGTGCTCGGCATATGTGGCAATTCCTTCAAGATGGTTGGAAAAACATTTCAGGTGAAGCTGGTTGAGAGAATGCCAAGGGTGTGCGAAGCTTTCAATCAAGGCAAAGGGTGGCTTTTTGAAGAATCTGAAATATAACATTTAAGGGCTGCAAGCTACTCAATACTGCCCCTGCAGCCATAAGAAGTTAACACTTTTTTGGGGGGGTTACAAGATTCCGTATGTGTTATTTCATAGTTTTGATTTCTTCACTATTCTACAATGTAGAAAATAGTAAAAATGAAGAAAAACCCTTGAATGAATAGGTGTTCTAAAACTTTTGACCGGTAGTGTATGTAGTTCTGTCTTTGAGCTGTTCTTGTCTATTAATGTTCTGTATTATGTTTCATGTGGACCCCAGGAAGAGTAGCTGCTGCTTTCGCAACAGCTAATGGGGATCCTAATAGAATACCAAAAATATAGTTGCTACGTGACAGAGTGCTTGCTTTGTTATCCAACTGATCCTGTGTCCTTTCTGTCATCCTGTGAACCCCGTTCATTGCTGATCACAACTATATTCAGTTTTATTCTGCTTTATCTCAGGAGAATGGTGTTCCCCTTTCAGGGACTTCACAGGATCACGTAACAAGAGCATTTCCTCTTTCATAGTGTGAGAAATACGCTGTGATGTTGTTTTTAAAGTTTTGAAGATGATTATATCTAGACAGTACTGTTCATTTCCTAAACACAATTGGATAGCAGTCTCCTCTTGTTTCACTAACATTCTTTTAAGACAGAGTCCTTTTGTTGCTTGATCTTTTCCTGGTGTATCCAGATACTGCCCCTTGCACACATGATAAAGCTTGAATACTGACTATAGTGTATATGTGTATTTTGTGTTTCTGTAGCCGGAACCTTCTCTCAACATTGCCAAAATACCTGTTTAGCCTCCCCCTCAAAGTGCTGGTGGTGAGCAACAACAAGCTAGTGTCCATCCCAGAGGAAATTGGGAAGGCCAAAGAGCTGATGGAGTTGGTGAGCACTGGCCCAGAGCACATGAGTGCGTGTGTCTTTCCACATGTATTTGTGATCGATGTCCAGTAATTTGTAGGCCTCTGTATGACCGCCTGCTCTCGGTCTTCCCCCTGTAGGACATCAGCTGTAATGAGATCCAGGTGCTGCCCCCTCAGGTGGGGAGGCTCCAGGCCTTACGGGAACTCAACATCAGGAGGAACTGTCTTCACATGCTGCCTGAGGGTATGTAGCAGTTTACGTTCTCTCCCCTGGTCCTCTTCACTCTTTCTCCCTTCCCAACACCTCTCTGGAACCCAGAGCAGTGACAGATACCAACTACATAGGTTTACCGTACTCTCCCTATTCTATATCCAACCCCATGCCTTTTATGCTTTCTTTCTTTTTCTCTACTCCTCGCTCTCTCTCCAGAGTTGGCGGACCTGCCACTCACCAGACTAGACTTCTCCTGCAATAAGATCACAGAGATCCCTCCTGTCTACAGGAGACTCAGGCAGCTGCAGCACATCATCCTCGACAACAACCCTATGCAGTCCCCACCTGCACAGGTGTGTGTGTGTGTGTGTTCTTATGTGGCAACGTCTGTGGTAGTTTGTGCTGTACTTGAGACTTGGCGCTGCATGGGAATATCCGCTGCCATCTGGATGTGTATCAGGGATGTGGTTACAGTAACACACAGGTTAACCTCAGCTCGGCAATGTGCCTAGAACCTCCCCCCCCCAGCTGTAACAGTATTCATGAAATACCACCATCTCTGAGGAACAGTTGCACCATCAGTTGCGCACTTCATTTCATCAACTATTTGTGTGTTTCAGATCTGCCTGAAGGGCAAGGTGCACATCTTTAAGTACCTGAACATCCAAGCATGTAGGTTGAATAAGAAGCCTGACTCTCTGGACCTCCCCTCCCTGGGCAAACGCTGCCTTCCCCAGCCTCTGACCGACAGGTACACTCTTATATCATATCATACTACTACGTATACCGTACTACAGACAAGACAATAGACCATATGCATCATGATTGGTGTTACATTAAACTATAATGACAACTGGTATAACATATATTTGAAGATTAATGACACAGGTTCCATGTATTATGAAGTGCTTATGATGTCGTCATGATTGTGAATTTTGTTATCAATGTTCATAAACTTCAATTAATCTATTCAGTCTGCAACCCAAAGTTTGTAAGATTCTGGTTGAATGAAGCAGACGAGTCCCAGCGTACAAAAACCAAGTGTTTATTCACGAGAATGTTCTGAAGTCCATTATACAAAAACATCCATTTTATACTGGCTCCTTACACACTTACCTTCACACAAAAGGCAGATATCCCACACACACACATACAAGTTAAAATCTTAAACTACTCCTTGCTCAGACAGTCTGTGTTTTTCCACTACACAGATACATGGTTTAATCTGCAACATGTTTCATCATTGTCTGCAAGTCTAACAGTTTCTCCCCTCCACGGGCGGAGACAGAATGTCCTGTAAGGAACACAGTAGTACAACTTGTCTGACGATAGCTCCTCTTATCATTTGTTTCCCACTTGCAGCCTGCTTACGTACTAAAAAGGAACAGACGGTCCTTGATCTAATTCTGACTAAAACTACACACATCATCAGATTATAGTTTTATGAGTCTAATAAATTTCATACAATTATATGGTTTCAGGGTGGAATATTCTAATCATTACCTTTTAAGCATATAATTCCCTTATCAGACTCTCTCTTTTATTTCTGACTATCCCTTTATATGTCTCTGCAGCATGGAGGATTTTTACCCCAGTAAGAACCACGGTCCTGACTCTGGTATCGGCAGTGACAACGGGGATAAAAGACTGTCTACGACGGAGGTCAGAGTTCACACACTGTAGTCAGACTGTAGTGAGGCTTCGACTGTACGAAGCCTATTGGTGTGCGTTCAACCATGGCAAATTGATACTGCCCCTTTTGTATTTATTCTATAGTTAGTGCTTGACTTGGACTGAAGTAGGTGCCGGGACTCATTTTAGGTGCTGGAACATTACAATATTTTGCAGGAACTAAAACAGTAGAATATTTGAGGTGCCTGTACAATGTTCCTGTCAGCTCCGGCCCAAGTCAACCACCTTCTGTAGGACATGCAGACATGTTCAGTACACTCGTTTATGGTTCCCGCTCACTTACCTCTTAGGTTCCCTTCTCCTCCTCGTCCTTCCCTCTCTTCCTCTAGCCTTCTGACGATGACACCATCAGCCTGCACTCTCAGGTCTCAGAGACGGCCCGCGCCGACGCGCTCTCTCTCCTCTCCAAGATGGACTCAGGCAAAGGTAAGGCCTGTTTTTAGATGCAGTGGATTTGACTGTTAGGGAACAGTATTTGAGCAATATTGTGCTCAACTGGCAACAAGCACATAGTCTGAGGTTCAACCTGGTGTGTTGTGCCCGTAGATCAGGAACCCTATGACTTCATCGAGCCCAACCCAGAGGAGGATGCTGCCCTGTCTGAGGGGGACGGGCAGCAGAGTGGTGGACCCTACATCTCCTGTATAAAGGTACATCACAAGAAATCCATTGGGAGCTGTATGGCCACTACACGTGCACCACTAACTAGTCTGTCTTCCTCTGTCGAGCTATCCACGGGTGAGGTACTGTGCTACCACTGCCTGTTCCTTTTCCACTATTAGCTCCGGGGGATATAGGAGATTGTCAGTACAAGCTTAATCCGTGCTTAAAACGAATCATACCTTTCATCAAGTCATAAAACTTGCAATCCCATACCTGACATTCACAGCTCTTAAGTGCCCTAAATCAGGCAAAGAATTAAAGTACAATACATTAAAAAAATATATAAAAAAAAAAATGTTTATTTAACTAGTGTTTGGTTCTGAAAATATGAAATCTACTTCTTCATGTCACTGAGGGAGAGAGGGGAATGTATAACGTTTACATTATGTCCCGATATGTTAATGTTAGCCATCAGGGATCCTATGGGAGAAGACCCAGTCTGGTACGAGTCAACATGACAGCCGTGAGTTGGGGAGGAGTGAACACTTTGGGGCAGAGGTCAGGTTAGAGGAAGTGAGGAAGAGATAGATATCACTAAGGTTCTGTCTAGCAACAGAGATGCATTGGCTGTTCAGATGTGTAGGAGGAGACTCAGGGTTGAGTATCAGTGCTTGTGTGAATGTATTTTGTCTTATGCAGCTGTATGGACCCAATTGGTGAATAAACTTGGTTGGAGCTTTCCTAGTGTCCCTCGATTTCTTACTCTGACATTTAGAACCTAACACTAGGCAAGTCAGTTGAGAACAAATTCGTATTTACAATGACGGCCTACCAAAAGGCAAAAGGCCTCCTGCGGGGATGAGGGCTATGATAAAAAATAAATTATAATAAACAAATATAGGACAAAACACACATCACGACAAGAGAGACAACACAGCACTACATAAAGAGAGACCTAAGACAACAACATAGCATGGCAGCAACACATGACAACACAGCATGGTACCAACACAGCATGGTACCAACACAGCATGGTACCAACACAGCATGGTACCAACACATGACAGAAGCACAACATGGTAGCAGCACGAAACATGTTACCAACTTTGTTGGGCACAGACAACAATACATCACGCAAAGCAGCCACAACTGCCAGTAAAAGTGTCCATGATTGAGTCTTTGAATGAAGAGATGTAACAGTCCAGTTTGAGTGTTTGTTGCAGCTTGTTCCAGTCGCTAGCTACAGCGAACTGAAAAGACGAGCGACCCAGGGATGTGTGCGCTTTGGGGACCTTTAACAGAATGTGGCTGGCAGAACAGGTGTTGTATATGGAGGATGAGGGCTGCAGTAGTTTGGCAGCTGGGGTGAAAGAGGAGCGATTACGATAGCGGAAACCCAGTCTAGATTTAACTTTAGCCTGCAGCTTTGATATGTGCTGAGAGAAGGACAGAAGTATGTGGACACTGCTCGTCGAACATCTCATTCCAAAATCGTGGCCATTAATATGGAGTTGGTCCCCCCTTTGCTGCTACAACCGCCTCCACTCTTCTGGGAAGGCTTTCCACTAGATGTTGGAACATTGCTGCGGGGACTTGCTTCCATTCAGACACAAGAGTATTAGTGAGGTCGGGCATTGATGCTGGGCAATTACTCCTGACTCACAGTCGGCGTTACAATTTATCCCAAAGGTGTTCAATGGGGTTGAGGTCAGTGCAGGACAGTCAAGTTCTTTCTCACCGATCTCAACAAATCATTTCTGTATGGACCTCGCATTATGCACTGGGGCATTGTCATGCTGAAACAGGAAAGGTCCTTCCCCAAACTGTTGCCATAAAGTTGGAAGCACAGAATCATCTATAAGGTCATTGTATGCTGTAGCATTCATATTTCTCTTTCCTGGAACTAAGGGGCCTAGCCCAAACCATGAAAAACAGCCCTAGACCATTATTCCTCCTCCACCAAACTTTACAGTTGGCACTATGCATTCGGGCTGGTAGCGTTCTCCTGGCATCCGCCAAACCCAGATTATTCTGTCGGACTTCCAGATGGTGAAACGTGATTCATCACTCCGGAGAACACGTTTCCACTGCTCCAGAGAGTAATGGCGGCGAGCTTTACACCACTCCTGCCGACGCTTGGCATTGTGCATGCTGATCTTAGGCTTGTGTGCCACTGCTCAGCCATGGAAACCCATGTCATGAAGCTCAGAACAAACAGTTATTGTGCTGACGTCGCTTCCAGAAGAAGTTTGGAACCCTGTAATGAGTGTTGCAACTGAGGACAGACGATTTTTAACGCGCTTCAGCACTCTGTGGTCTTGTTCTGTGAGCTTGTGTGGCCTACCACTTCGCGGCTGAGCCGTTGCTGCTCCTAGACGTTTCCTCTTCACAATAACAGCACTTACAGTTGACAGGGGCAGCTCTAGCGGGGCAAAAATTTGATTATCTGACATGTTGGAAAGGTGATATCCTATGCCACATTGAAAGTCACTGAGCTCTTCAGTACAGGCTGTTCTGACTTGCCTAGTTAAATAAAATGTAAAAAACGTGCCATTCTACTGCCAATGTTTGCATGGCTGTGTGCTCGATTTTGTACACCTGCCGGCAACACCTGTGAGCTGAAATAGCCAGATCCACTAATTTGAAGGTGTTTCCACATGACTTTTGCCATGTAGTGTAGATTAGTGCGTTTGTGGAGTCGTCACAGAGCTGGTGTCGGCCTGTATTCTGTTCATATATACTCTGTTACAAATGTACATGTTAAGCATCGTTGATTGAGGAGGTGAATTATTTAATCCTGCTGCGTCAGGAGGGTTGGCCAGGTCCGCAGTCTGAAGTGCTAGATATCCTGTATGGTGGCTAGTGCCAAGCTGAGGGGAGCTAAATGTTATCGCCTATCTATTTCTGCTTTATGCATGGTGTCATACTATTAATGAAGTGTGCATATTTATGAAATGTCAATGGGGTTACCTTATTGTGGTTATTGATGATTTCAAGTATGTATTTTGATCGTGTATTTGTGATTGGTCGGAAGTGGTTTCTTCCAAGGTGAAGGCCGTGTTGAGATGTAATTAAACCCTGTCATTTCATTGTTGGGCAGAGAGAGACAGGGTAAGGCTGGAATGCTGCCATTGGTTTCAGGCGTGATTGGGGTTTGTTTGATTTATTGAGCTCAACCTTTCTTTGATTTATTTTCAGTTATTGTTTGTTTGTGAAACCTGTCTACGTCCTGTTTGTTTAATTGTTTGTACAATTATACGTAGCGTACAGTTTGCCACTCCTGCACTGTAAATATATGTCCAGCCTGGACATTGTACTTCCTCTTCTTGTTGCCTCCTCACTGAAATCTCCACCAAAAGGATGGCCTCCCTTACAAATGGAATAGGCAAATAGATCATCTTGTTAGTTTTTTTGCGGGGGGGAGGCTTGTGGAATAAGCCAAGGCACAGCGCTTAAAGGCCAAATGAAATGTGTCTCGGCCTGACTTGGATCGATAATGAAAAACAGGCTTGTGATTGAACCTGGATAGTAGTCTAAGGGTTTACACATCTTGTTATAAACTGGGTGGTTCGAGCCCTGAATGCTGATTGGCTGACAACCGTGGTACATCAGACCGTATACCACGGGTATGACAAAGCATGACTTTTTACTACTCTGATTACGTTGGTAACCAGTTTATAATGTCAATAAGGCACTTAACAATATGGGCTGTATCCAAGCATTCCGCGTTGCGTCACACATAAGAACAGCCCTTAGCCGTGGTATATTGACCATATACCACACATCCTCTGGCCATATTGCTTAACTATAACTTTTTTTTTTTTTAATTGCTTTTATTGAATTAATGAATCTGACTTTTTGTTCTGTGTTTCAGGAATTGGAGAAGGTTCTTAACAAGTCACACCAAAGCAAAGATAAGGAAAGCTGGAAAGAAGAGTCTGGGTAAGTCCTCACTACACGGATAGACAGGAGGAGGAAGGGCAGAGAATTCACCTTCAAGTTATTTAAGTTTGAACTGAAATAATATTGATCTATCAGTCTCCTTAGATCATTTATTTACAACCCTGGTTAATGTACTGTAGGTGAGTTGATACTTAGCAGCTAGATGATAGCAGTAGTGAAATAACAATAACAACAGGCCGGGACAGTAGACCTGCTGAGAAGGCTGTCGTTGGATAGCTGCCGCTATAGTTTGGCCACATTGTGAGTTCATGATATTACAGTAAGTGTGAAGCAGTTGGCGTAGGTTTCTAACTGTCATGTCCCTGTGGCCTGCAGCTCTGATAAAGATCAGCTAGCTGAGGAGGAGGAAGAAGAGGAGGAGGAGGAAGAGCTGAAGGAGGTGCTGGACCTGAGGAAGATTGCCGTCCAGCTCCTGCAGCAGGAGCAACAGAACAGGTGAGAGGCTGACCTCTGACCCCCATGGTCGTTCCCTCCTCTCTGACGTCACCTCACTCTGATCCCTGCTCCTAGCTCCATATCTCTCTGTCCTCTTTGCATCTGCTGAGCTCAGCATCCCCCACCTTCACCTCTGCTCGCGCTCTCTCACTCCATCCTTGACCCCTTATCAGTGAAAGGGCAGGAAGATCCTGGGATGTTCTTGGAGGAGAGGGCTGGGAGGGGGAAGGACTCTTCTTTTCATTCTACAAGACAGGAAAGAAAAGGACTTGATTTACAACCTTGACAGTCATGGCTTTCTGACTGGTTATTGGGGTTCTACCCATAGTTATTAGGTTAACAATAATCAATTGTCAGCGTGAGCCAGCCATAGCTGTTGCAGACAGCAGGCGATACGTGAAGAGTGCACGTTATCATTTCTCTTGCATTGGGTCCTTCTATACACTCTCAGAAGAAAGGGTTCCAAAAGGTTTATTCGGCTGTTACCCATACGAGAACCCTTTTTGGTTCCAGGATGAACCTTTTTGGTTCCATGTAGAACCAACCCTCTGTGGGAAAAGGGTTTGCCTATAACCAAAAAACAAACTGTTCTTCAAAGGGTTCTCCTGTGGGGACAGCTGAAGAACCTTTTTAGGTTCTAGATATAACCTACTTTTTCCAAGAGTGTATTACCTGTATTTTATCCATTGTATGCGCAGACCTTAGTTCCTTTCCAGACATTTTACTACTCTTCTTTCTCCTGAAGTTACTCCATCACCCCGCTCTAACTATCTCTATTCCTGCTCTGCATCTAACGGACCTCCCTGTCATTGGCTCCCCTCTTCTCTCCTCTTATTCCCTCCCTGCTTCATCCATCTCCTGCTCCTCCACCTCGCCTCTTCCTTGGACCTGATTGGTGCACACATGATGTGTGGCTACTAGACGACGGTCCTTAATTTGTAGAGCAGAGAGTCTAATTCATCGAAGGAGGGTTGCCGGCCGTGCACACAGGTAGAGACAGATGTGAGATTGTGAAAGTTTAAGGAGGTGGATGTATGTATAGAAAACTAATGTGGTGTCTGTTAATTATAATAGTGAAAAATGTCAAGCTGGAGAATTACATGCATGTTTCTGTGCCTTGTGAGATGAATGCACACCCTTAGATAGATTGTCTGTTGTTCTCCAGTTCTTAAATCTACCTGAACCCATACCATGTCATGACTGCCTGAACACATTGTGTCTGCAGAGAGAAAATGGAGAGATGGTACTAACCACACCTCTGTCTACCTGTCCAGGTTCCTTAGTCACTCTGGCAGCTCCGGCAGCAAACAAAGGTCCCCCTCTCAGGCTATCCGCAGGTACGTACAGCACAGCTTTACCTAAACGCATTACTCCTGCCCGTTACACTCTAAGACCTTGGGTCACTTGCATAAAACTAGCCGGTTTCCTGGGCGCAAGTTGAGCCTAGTCATAGACTCAAAAGCATGCCAACATCGAAACTGTCCCCATGACTCGTGTTATAGGATCTTGTCTCAAAATACAGTGCATTCGGAAAGTATTCAGACCCCTAGACTTTTTCCACATTTTGTTACATTACAGCCTTATTCTAAAATGTATTAAATAATTGTTTTTCCTCATCAATCTACACACAATATCCAATAATGACAAAGTGAAAACAGGTTTTTAGAAATGTTTGCACATGTATTAAAATGGAAAAAAGAGCAACCATATTTACATAAGTATTCAGACCCTTTGCTCTGAGACTCAACATTGAGCCCAGGATCATCCTTGAGCTGTTTCTACAACTTGGAGTCCACCTGTCGTAAATTCAATTGATTGGACATGATTTGGAAAGGCACACACCTGTCTATATAAGGTCCCACAGTTGACAGTGCATGTCAGAGCAAAAACCAAGCCATGAGGTCGAAGGAATTGTTTGTAGAGCTCCGAGACAGGATTGTTTCAAGGCACAGACCTGGGGAAGGGTACAAAAACATTTCTGCAGCATTGAAGATCCAAAAGAACACTGTGGCCTCCATCATTTTTAAATGGACGACGTTTGGGACCAGTAAGACTCTTCCTAGAGCTGGCCGCCCGGCCAAACTGAGCAATCGGGTGAGAAGGGCCTTAGTCAGGGAGGTGACCAAGAACCCGATGGTCACTATGACAGAGCTCCACAGTTCCTCTCTGGAGATAGGAGAACCTTCCAGAAGGACAACCATCTCTGCAGCACTCCACCAATCAGGCCTTTATGGTAGAGTGGCCAGACGGAAGCCACTCCTCAGTAAAAGGCACATGACAGCCCGCTTGGAGTTTGCCAAAAGGTACCTAAAGACTCTCAAACCATGAGAAACAATATTCTCAGGTCTGATGAAACCGAGATTGAACTCTTTGGCCTGAATGCCAAGCGTGACGTCTGGAGGAAACCTGACACCATCCCTACGGTGAAGCATGGTGGTGGCAGCATCATGCTGTGGGGATGTTTATCAGCAGCAGGGACTGGGAGACTAGTCAGGATCGAGGGAAAGATCAACGGAGCAAAGTACAGAGAGATCCTTCATGAAAACCTGCTCCAGAGCACTCAGAACCTCATACTGGGGCTAAGGTTCACCTTCTAACAGGACAACAACCCTAAGTACACAGCCAAGAAAATGCAGGAGTGGCTTTGGTACAAGTCTCTGAATGTCCTTGAGTGGCCCAGCCAGAGCCCGGACTTGAACCCGATCAAACATCTCTGGAGAGACCTGAAAACAGCTGTGCAGAGACTCTCCCCATCCAACCTGACAGCGCTTGAGAGGATCTGCAGAGAAGAATGGGAGAAACTCCCCAAATACAGGTGTGCCAAGCTTGTAGTGTCATACCCAAGAGGACTTGAGGCTGTAGTAATCGCTGCCAAAGGTGCTTCAACAAAGTACTGACTAAAGGGTTGGTACTTATGTAAATACTTATGTAAATGTGATATTTATGTTTTTTATATTTTTTTAATAAATTAGCCAAAAAAATGAACAAAAACTCTTCTTTTTTT
Organism: Salvelinus fontinalis; assembly: GCF_029448725.1. Lineage (NCBI taxonomy): Eukaryota > Metazoa > Chordata > Actinopteri > Salmoniformes > Salmonidae > Salvelinus > Salvelinus fontinalis. The sequence continues at coordinate 51,779,399 of NC_074677.1, forward strand.
TAAGGGGTGGATCAGCTTAATATTGCAGAAAGAATGTTGCTTCCATCAATGTAATTGTCTGCATCATTTCCAATCCCACATATATTTTTGGGGTAAATATATATATCCATATACATACACGCATGCATACATATACACATATATACATACACATACCTATATAGTCATACATACTTTTTTAAGAATATACCTTTATTCCCCGCAAACCCTACCACCCTTCCCCCAATTGGAGTAAACTAATACACTTAGGCTTTTACTTTCAGTTTATACATCTTATACACATTTTACAGACACAATCTATTTTACAATAGTTATATTTAGTTTGTTTTTAGTCCTTCCTCTATTTCTGATGTCCATCCAGTTTGATTTATATTTGTAACTGTGCTATTTCACAAAAGTTCTGAACTTATACACATTTTACAGACCCCATATGTTTTAAATTGGTTATGTTGTTATTAGTCCCACCCTTCAGCTCCATTCAACCCCTCCCATCTCTCTCTCTCAACATCATCCATTTTGGATTTCTATTTGCCATATATTTTTCAACTGTGCTGTGATGCTTCACAAAAGTACTGAACCTTTCTATTCTCATAGCTTCTACAGATTGTAAATTAAAAATAAACATTTTTGCTAAAAATAATTATTATATTATTGATTGATTGACTGTTTTTTTCTTTGTCGTTATGTGGTATTGTGTGTAGATTGAGGGGGAGGGGGGGACAATTCAATCCAGAATAAGGCTGTAACATAACAAAATGTCGGGAAAAGTCAAGCGGTCTGAATACTTTCTGAATGCACTGTAGCTATAACTACGAGTAATTACATTTTACATGTTAGACATTTAGCAGACGCTCTTATCCAGAGCGACTCAGTAAGTGCATACTTTTGTTTTGTACTGGTCCCCCGTTGGGATTTCCAACCCACAACCATAGCGTTGCAACCACCATGCTCTACCAATTGAACTACACCAAATCAAGTCAAATGTTATTGGTCACAGATGTTATTGCCTGTGTTGCGAAATGCTTGTATTCCTAGCTCCGACAGTGCAGTAGGATCTAACAATTCACAACAATACACACAAATATAAAAGTAAAAGAATGTAATTAAGAAATATATCAATATTAGAATGAGCAATGTCTGAGTGGCATTGACTAAAATACAGTAGAATAGAATACAGTATATACAAATGAGATGAGTAAGCAGTATGTAAACATTATTAAAGTGACTCGTGTTCCATTATTAAGGTGGCCAGTGATTCCATGTCTACGTAGTAAAGGTTCAATTGTCTCTCTGTTGTTATTGATTGTTGGCTGCCCTCGTGATGACACACTGTCCAATAAATGAGGGTATTGTCCATGAAGGTAAATACGTGTGACTGAGTGAGTCAGTGTGTTTTCCTGTCTCTCTCCTAGTGCCTCTCTGGATGAAGGGAGCAGTGGCACGGCAGTGCTGAGTGGGCAGGTAAGGACTTACTGCCCTTCTCTGTTTTCTACAGGAAACATGCTACTCATTCTTCCCATTTTGTGCGAGTAATACTACATCATGGTCGTGTTTTCAGTTCCACTGTGTCTGTGTGTGAGGCCTTGGTTTTGGTGTCTGGGTTTCACTCATGTTGTTCACCTCTCTCTGCCTGTCTCTGGAAAGGACCCTGACTTCACAGACGACGACGTCGCTTTCTCTGAGGTCCCCCATTTTCATTCGTGCCTTTTGTTCCCTCACCCTCATCACCGTCCATGTGAAGACGTGGCTGTGTGCATGTTAGCCTTTTATAACTGAGTGACGTAGGGAGAGGCTTTAGGTCAATCATCTCTTTAAATTAAGTTCTAGTGCTGCTAAAGCCAAGGGGGTTTTGTCTATTATTGCATTGCCATTTGGTTAATACAGTGTCCAGTATCTTGACCTGGTTCTCTCTCTCTCTGCAGCCCTCCTCTTCATGCTCCTACGATGGCAGCCTGAAGTCCGAGTCAGACACGGAGCCAAAGTGGCCAGAGGTTCCACCTGTACTCAACCAGAACGAGGAGCGCAGGAGGAACAAGTATCTGAGGAAAGATTATCTGAAGGTAGGAGACCATGGCTACCACATTGCACTCTGAATCCCATGATGTTGATTTCTATATGTATTTATTAAGTGTCCCCATTAGCTGTTGCCAAGGCAGAAGCTACTCTTCCTGGGGTCCAGCAACATTAAGGCAGTTTTATATACAATTTGAAATATTACATGATGTTACATTTCATAACACTTTTCACAACACATTAAGTGTGTTCCCTCAGGCCACTACTCTACTACCACATATCTACAATACAAAATCCATCTGTACGTGCGTGTCTTATCATGTTTAATGTGTCTCTTCACAGTCCCCATTGTTCCCCACTGTGTATTTTAGTTTTTACATGTTTAAAAAAAAATCTGATTCTACTTTCTTGCATCAGTTATCTGATGTGGAATAGAGTTCCATGTAGCCATGGCTCTAAGTAGTACTTTGCGCCTCCCATAATCTGTTCTTGACTGTGAGACCTCTGGTGGTATGTCTTGTGGGGTATGCATGAGTGTCCAAGCTGGGTGCTAGTATTTTAAACAGACAGCTGGGTTCATTCAGCTTGTCAACACTTCTCATAAAAACAAGTAGTGATGAAGTCAATCTCTCCTCCACTTTGAGCCATGAGAGGTTGACATATATGTCATTAATGTTAGCACTCCGTGTACATTTAAGTGCCAGCCGGGCTGCCCTGTTCTGAGCCAATTGTAATTTTCCGAGGTCCCTCTTTGTGGCATCTGACCACACCTGTAGTCCAGGTGCGACAAAACTAGGGCCTGTACGACCTGCCTTGTTGATAGTGTTGTTAAAAAGGCAGGCAGAGCAGCGATTTATTATGGACAGACTTCTCCCCATCTTAGCTACTGTTGTATCAACATGTTTGATCACGACAGTTTACAAACCAAGGTTACTCCAAGCAGTTTAGTCACCTCAACTTGCTAAAATTCCACTTTATTAATCAGAAGTTTTAGTTGAGGTTTAGGGTTTAGTGAATGATTTGTCCCAAATGCTTTTAGTTTTTGAAATATTTAGTACTAACATATTCCTTGCCACCCTTTCTGAAACTGACTGCAGCAACTTCTTCGGGATCGGTGTTCCTTCCACGGAACGGTTGAGCTAACGTAGGCTAATGAGATTAGCATTAACAAGAACATTTCCCAGAACATAGACATATCTGATATTGGCAGAAAGCTTACATTCTTGTTAATCTAACTGCACTGTCCAATTTACAGTAGCTAGTACAGTTAAAGAATACCATGCTATTGTTTGAGGAGGGTGCACAATTTTGAACATGGAAAGTTATTAAGAAACAAAAGAGGCACATTTGGGCTGTCTTGAAACAACATTTTGAACAGAAATGCAATGGTTCATTGGCTCAGTCTAAAACTTTGCACATACACCGCTGTCATCTAGTGGCCAAAATGTAAATTGCACCTGTGCTGGAATAATACATTATCAAATTTTATTAGTCACTTACACATGGTTAGCAGGTGTTAATGCGAGTGTAGCGAAATGCTTGTGCTTCTAGTTCCTACCGTGCAGTAATATTTATTTATTTATTTTTATTTTTTTTATACATTTTATCCCCTTTTCTCCCCAATTTTTGTGGTATCCAATCGCTAGTAATTACTATCTTGTCTCATCGCTACAACTCCCGTACGGGCTCGGGAGAGACGAAGCTCTAAAGCCATGTGTCCTCCGAGGCACAACCCAACCAAGCCGCACTGCTTCTTTAACACAGCGCGCCTCCAACCCGGAAGCCAGCCGCACCAATGTGTCGGAGGAAACACCGTGCACCTGGCCCCCTTGGTTAGCGCGCACTGCGCCCAGCCCGCCACAGGAGTCGCTGGAGCGCGATGAGACAAGGAAATCACTACCGGCCAAACCCTCCCTAACCCGGACGACGCTAGGCCAATTGTGCGTCGCCCCACGGACCTCCCGGTCGCGGCCGGCTGCGACAGAGCCTGGGGGCGAACCCAGAGACTCTGGTGGCGCAGTTAGCACTGCGATGCAGTGCCCTAGACCACTGCGCCACCCGGGAGGCCCGTGCAGTAATATTTAACAAGTAATCTAACAAGTCCTAACAATTTCACAACAACTACCTTATACACACAAGTGTAAAGGAATGAATAGGAATATGTACATATAAATATATGGATGAGCGATGGCCGAACGGCATAGGCAAGATGCAGTAGATGGTATAGAGTACAGTATATCCATATGAGATGAGTAATGTAGGGTATGTAAACATTATATAAAGTCGCATTGTTTAAAGTGACTAGTGATACATTTATTACATCCCATTTTTAATTATTAAAGTGGCTAGAGATTTGAGTCAGTATGTTGGAAGCAGCCACTCAATGTTAGTGATGGCTGTTTAACAGTCTGATGGCCTTGAGATAGAAGCTGTTTTTCAGTCTCTCGGTCCCAGCTTTGATGCACCTGTACTGACCTCGCCTTCGGGATGATAGCGGGGTGAACAGGCAGTGGCTCAGGTGGTTGTTGTCCTTGATTATCTTTTTGGCCTTCCTGTAACATCGGGTGTTGTAGGTGTCCTGGAGGGCAGGTAGTTTGCCCCCGGTGATGCGTTGTGCAGACCTCACTACCCTCTGGAGAGCCTTAAGGTTGTGGGCGGAGCAGTTTCCATACCAGGCGGTGATACAGCCCGACAGGATGCTCTCGATTGTGCATCTGTAAACGTTTGTGAGTGTTTTTGGTGACAGGACAAATTTCTTCAGCCTCCTGAGGTTGAAGAGGCGCTGTTGGCATTCTTCACCACGCAGTCTGTGTGGGTGGACCATTTCAGTTTGTCCGTGATGTGTATGCCGAGGAACTTAACTTTCCACCTTCTCCAATACTGACCCGTCGATGTGGATAGCGGGCTGCTCCCTCTGCTGTTTCCTGAAGTCCACGATCATCTCCTTTGTTTTGTTGACGTTGAGTGTGAGGTTATTTTCCTGACACCACAGTCCGAGGGCCCTCACCTCCTTCCTGTAGTCCGTCTCGACGTTGTTGGTAGTCAAGCCTACTACTGTAGTGTCGTCTGAAAACTTGATGATTGAGTTGGAGGCGTGCATGGCCACGCAGTCATGGGTGAACAGGGAGTACAGGAGAGGACTGAGAATGCACCCTTGTGGGACCCCAGTGTTGAGGATCAGCAGGGTGGAGATGTTGTTTCCTACCCTCACCACCTGGGGGCGGCCCGTCAGAAAGTCCAGGACCCAGTTGCACAGAGCGGGGTCGAGACCCAGGAGACCCAGCATTCTTACATAGGTATTCCTCTTTTCCAAGTGGGATAGGGCAGTGTGCAGTGTGATTGCGATTGCGTCGTCTGTGGACCTATTGGGGCAGTAAGCAAATTGGAGTGGGTCTAGGGTGTCCGGTAGGGTGGAGGTGATATGATCCTTGACTAGTCTCTCAAAGCACTTCATGATGACGGAAGTGAGTGCTATAGGGCGATAGTCGTTCAGCTCAGTTACCTTAGCTTTCTTGGGAACAGGAACAATGGTGGCCCTCTTGGAGCATGTGGGAACAGCAGACTGGGATAGGGATTGATTGAATATGTCCGTAAACACACCAACCAGCTGGTCTGCGCATCCTCTGACGCGGCTAGGGATGCCGTCTGGATCGGCAGCCTTGCGAGGGTTAACACGTTTAAATGTTTTACTCACATTGGCTGCGGTGAAGGAGAGCTCGCAGGTTTTGGTGGCGGGCCGTGTCAGTGGCACTGTATTGTCCTCAAAGTGAGCAAAGAAGTTGTTTAGTTTGTCTGGGTGCAAGACATGGCCTTTCTCTTGCATTTCAAAGATAATGGTACAAAAAAAATACTAAAGAACAGGTAGTTTTTTATTTGTATTATGTTTTACCAGATCTATTGTGTTATATTCTCCTACATTCCTTTCACATTTCCACAAACGTCAAAGTGTTTCCTTTCAAATGGTATCAAGAATATGCATATCCTTGCTTCAGGGCCTGAGCTACAGGCAGTTATATTTGGGTATGTCATTTTAGGCAACATAAAAAAAGGGGCCATCCTTAAGAGGTTGTTGCAGTCATTTCACTCGCTGTAGTAGCTTACGTGTACAATACAGTACATTCAGAAAGTATTCAGACCCCTTCCCCTTTTCCACATTTTGTTACGTTACAGCCTTTATTCTAAAATTGATTAAATAAAAAAAAATGTGCTCATCAGTCTACACACAATACCCCACAATGATAAAGTGAAACCAGGTTTTTAGAAATGTTGGCAAATGTATTAAAAATAAAGAACTGATACCTTATTTACATAAGTATTCAGACCTATGAGACTCGAAATTGAGCTTTTAATTGAGTTTCTACAACTTGATTGGAATCCACCTGTGATAAATTCAATTGATTGGACATTATTTGGGATGGCACACACCTGTCTATGTAAGGTCACACAGTTGACTGTGCATGTCAGAGCAAAAACCAAGCCATGAGGTCAAAGGAATTGTCCTTAGAGCTCCGAGGCAGGATTGTGTCGAGGCACAGATCTAGGGAAGGGTACCAAAAATAGTCTGCAGCATTGAAGGTCCCCAAGAACACTGTGGCCTCCATCATTCTTAAATGGAAGATTGTTTGGAACCACCAAGACTCTTCCTAGAGCTGTACGCCCGGGAAATCGGGGGAGAAGGGCCTTGGTCTGGGAGGTGACCAAGAATCTGATGGTCACTCTGACAGAGCTCCAGAGTTCCTCTGTGGAGATGGGAGAAGCCAGATGGAAGCCACTCCTCAGTAAAAGGCACATGACAGCCCACTTGGAGTTTGCCAAATGGCACCTAAAGGACTCTGACCATGAGAAACAAGATTCTCTGGTCTGATGAAACCAAGATGGAACTCTGTAGCCTGAATGCCAAGCTTCACGTCTGGAGGAAACCTTGCACCATCCCTACGGTGAAGCATGGTGGTGGCAGCATCATGCTGTGGGGATGTTTTTTAGTAGCAGGGACTGGGAGACTAGTCAGGCTCGAGGGAAAGACAAATTGAGCAAAGTACAGGGAGATCCTTGATGAAAACCTGCTCCAGAGCACTCAGGACCTCAGACTGGGATGAAGATTCACCTTCCAACAGGACAACAACCCTAAGCGCACAGCCAAGACAACGCAGGAGTGGCTTCGGGACAAGTCTCTGGATGTCCTTGAGTGGCCTCTGGAGAGACCTGAAAATAGCTGTGCAGCAATGCTCTTCATCCAACCTGTCAGAGCTTGAGAGGATCTGCAGAGAAGAATGGGAGGAACTCCCCAAATAAAGGTGTGCCAAGCTTTTAGTGTCATACCCAAGGAGACTCAAGGCTGTAATCGCTGCCAAAGGTGCTTTAACAAAGTACTGAGTAAAGGGTCCGAATACTTATGTAAATGTGATATTTCATTTTTTTTATTATTTCATTATGGTGTGTGTAGATTGATAAGGGGGGGACGAATAGATTTTAGAATAAGGATGTAACGTACCAAAATGTGGGAAAAGTTAAGGGGTCTGAATACTTTCCGAACGCACTATAGACACACTGGCTTTACGCAAATCTACTGGCATGTCATTAGTTAAGATTGAAAAAAGTAAGGTGCCTAGACCGCTGCCCTGGGGAATTCCGGATTCTACCTGGATTATGTTGGAGTGGCTTCCATTAAACAACACACTCTGTGCTCTGTTAGACAGGTAACTCTTTATCCACAATATAGCAGGGGGTGTTAACCTCTTTTGGGTACGTGAGACGTTAGCGTCCCACCTCTTCAACAGCCAGTGAAACTGCTGGGCGCCAAATTCAAATATAGAAATACTCATTATAAAAATTCAGAAAACATAACATATTTTACATAGGTTTAAAGATTAAATTCTTGTGAATCCAACCACAGTGTCAGATTTTAAAAATGCTTTACGGCGAAAGCATACCTTACGATTATTTGAGAACATAGCCCACTAGACAAATCATTACAAACAGTAACCAGCCAAGTAGAAGAGTTACACAAGTCAGAAATAGAGATAAAATTAATCCCTTACCTTTGATGATCTTCATATGGTTGCACTCAGCAGACATTCATTTACTCAATAAATGTTCCTTTTGTTCGATAAAGTCTCTTTATATCCAAAAACCTCCGTTTTGCTCGCGTTTTGTTCAGTAATCCACAGGCTCAAACGCAGTCAAAACAGGCAGACAAAAAAATCCAAATTGTATCTGTAAAGTTCATAGAAACATGTCAAACGATGTTTATATTCAATCCTCAGGTTGTTTTTAGCCTAAATAATCGATAATATTTCAACCGGACAATAACGTCGTCAGTTTAAAAGGTAAACAAGAAAGGCACTCTCTCTCGGTCTCACGCAAGAAAAAGCTCTGTGACACTTTAGGGTCCACTCATTCAGACTGCTCTTACTTCTTCATTTTTCAGAATACAAGCCTGAAACAATTTCTAAAGATTGTTGACATCTAGTGGAAGGCATAGAAACGGCAATTTGAGTCCTAAGTCAATGGATACTGTAATGGCATTGAATAGAAAACTACAACAACAAAATTCCATTCAGGAAGTAGTTTTTTTTCTCAGGTTTTCGCCTGCCAAATCAGTTCTGTTATACTCACAGACACTATTTTAACAGTTTTGGAAACTTTAGAGTGTTTTCTATCCAAATCTACCAGTTATATGCATATCATATCTTCTGGGCCCAAGAAGCAGGCAGTTTTAATTTGGGCATGCATTTCATCCAAGATTCCGAATGCTGCCCCCTAGAGAAGTTAAGCCATAACACAAGTTTTTCCAGCAGCAGACGATAAGTCTGATCGATAAGTCTAACGAAACCGCTCCCACAATCAATTTCTCTCAGCCAATCATTAGTCGTTTGTGTGCAAGTGCCGTGCTTGTTGAGTGTCCTTCCCTATAAGCGTGCTGAAAGTCAATTTGTTTACAGTAAAATAGCATTGTATCTGGACAAACACTATTTTTTCCCAAAGTTTTACTAAGGTTGGTAACAGGCTGATTGATTGGCTTTTTGAGCCAGTAAGGGTGCTTTACTATTATTGAGTAGCTTAAGTACTTTTGCTTCCCTCCAAGCCTGAGGGCAGAATTCAGATATAGCATTGTTTTAGCACTATCCACTGAGTTGTTCAACTATGGCTCATATCTACTTTTTCATTTTTTACAAATTGCTGGAGTCCTGAAGCAAAAATTGAGAACACGTAAACTCTGCTCATGACTATACAAAAAAAGAGTAACGGAGAGCAATTTACATTACGGCGAACTAGGTTCTAGGGCATGGATTAAATCTCTTTCTTAATGCGTCTTCTCTCCTCACAGAACAAGTGCCAGAGTGCCCGACGAAACTCCAGCGGGAATGACGAGTGTGAGGTGAGATTAGCTATCCAATCACATGCACACTAAAAGCACATTACAATCAAGTTATGTAAGCACATGCTCAAGCAAATATCCTCATTGGTTGTTCTATCTGACCAATAATCGAATGATGTATTTTGTGTGCAGGAGGTATTGCGGAATGCTGATTTCAGCACCACCCTCACAGTGTTTGGCCTTAAACCAAGATCAGGTAAACCTGAATTATTTAACCTTTTCAGGGGTTAGTCATTCCCTTTATAAGGCTTTTATTTATTATTGTATGATTAGGCAATACAAGTGGCACACATTTTCAAGTCAAGGTTTTTTAACTCTAAGTAATTGTAAAACAGAGAACATGTGGTGGAGCAATGAGTTTAAAACAGGTTGTTGTGCAATTATGATGCAGGCTATTAATAGTGCCATTTAATGTATCTGTAATGTAATATAGGGATTCTGGTGAAGTATGGACTGCTACAGCTTGTCAGTCAGGGCATGTCCCAAGAATGGCGATACATTGCTTATGACCTCTTCGGCATACTATTCTGCTCTCCCAAGCAAAAAGGCAGTAACTGCTCATCGAGTGGAGCTAAGAAAATTGGCTCCAAAGTTTTTTTTAATTGTCCAGCCAAAAGAATTCTAGGGAGATCATTGGAGATGTAATGATCTGTTGCCTTACTATGAGTACTTTAAAAAAATAAAATAATGTTGACCCTGACCTCTGACATGACCTCTGACCCTTAAACGGCAGTTACTGCCTTCTTCCTTGGCATGATATGTTATAAATTGCAGGGTAATACTAAAGCAAAGAGCAGTATCTGCCATTTTCATTTGTTAGTTTACTATACTTCTCATTTATGCTATTAATACAACAGCAGTGTAACTACTAGCAGTGTAACTACTAGCAGTGTAACTACTGGCAGTGTAACTACTAGCAGTGTAACTACTGGCAGTGTAACTACTAGCAGTGTAACTACTGGCAGTGTAACTACTAGCAGTGTAACTACTGGCAGTGTAACTACTAGCAGTGTAACTACTGACAGTGTAACTACTAGCAGTGTAACTACTGACAGTGTAACTACTGACAGTGTAACTACTGACAGTGTAACTACTGGCAGTGTAACTACTAGCAGTGTAACTACTGACAGTGTAACTACTAGCAGTGTAACTACTGGCAGTGTAACTACTGGCAGTGTAACTACTGGCAGTGTAACTACTGACAGTGTAACTACTGACAGTGTAACTACTGACAGTGTAACTACTGACAGTGTAACTACTGACAGTGTAACTACTGACAGTGTAACTACTGACAGTGTAACTACTAGCAGTGTAACTACTGACAGTGTAACTACTGACAGTGTAACTACTGACAGTGTAACTACTGACAGTGTAACTACTGACAGTGTAACTACTAGCAGTGTAACTACTGACAGTGTAACTACTAGCAGTGTAACTACTAGCAGTGTAACTACTGACAGTGTAACTACTGACAGTGTAACTACTAGCAGTGTAACTACTGACAGTGTAACTACTGACAGTGTAACTACTAGCAGTGTAACTACTGACAGTGTAACTACTGACAGTGTAACTACTGACAGTGTAACTACTAGCAGTGTAACTACTGACAGTGTAACTACTAGCAGTGTAACTACTGACAGTGTAACTACTGACAGTGTAACTACTGACAGTGTAACTACTGACAGTGTAACTACTGACAGTGTAACTACTAGCAGTGTAACTACTGACAGTGTAACTACTGACAGTGTAACTACTGACAGTGTAACTACTGACAGTGTAACTACTGACAGTGTAACTACTAGCAGTGTAACTACTGACAGTGTAACTACTGACAGTGTAACTACTAGCAGTGTAACTACTGACAGTGTAACTACTGACAGTGTAACTACTGACAGTGTAACTACTGACAGTGTAACTACTAGCAGTGTAACTACTGACAGTGTAACTACTGACAGTGTAACTACTAGCAGTGTAACTACTAGCAGTGTAACTACTGACAGTGTAACTACTGACAGTGTAACTACTGACAGTGTAACTACTGACAGTGTAACTACTGACAGTGTAACTACTAGCAGTGTAACTACTAGCAGTGTAACTACTGACAGTGTAACTACTGACAGTGTAACTACTGACAGTGTAACTAATGACAGTGTAACTACTGACAGTGTAACTACTGACAGTGTAACTACTGACAGTGTAACTACTGACAGTGTAACTACTAGCAGTGTAACTACTGACAGTGTAACTACTAGCAGTGTAACTACTGACAGTGTAACTACTGACAGTGTAACTACTGACAGTGTAACTACTAGCAGTGTAACTACTAGCAGTGTAACTACTGACAGTGTAACTACTGACAGTGTAACTACTGACAGTGTAACTACCGACAGTGTAACTACTGACAGTGTAACTACTGACAGTGTAACTACTGACAGTGTAACTACTGACAGTGTAACTACTGACAGTGTAACTACTGACAGTGTAACTACTGACAGTGTAACTACTGACAGTGTAACTACTGACAGTGTAACTACTGACAGTGTAACTACTGACAGTGTAACTACTGACAGTGTAACTACTGACAGTGTAACTACTGACAGTGTAACTACTGACAGTGTAACTACTGGCAGTGTAACTACTGACAGTGTAACTACTAGCAGTGTAACTACTGACAGTGTAACTACTGACAGTGTAACTACTGACAGTGTAACTAACTACTAGCAGTGTAACTACTGACAGTGTAACTACTAGCAGTGTAACTACTGACAGTGTAACTACTAGCAGTGTAACTACTGACAGTGTAACTACTGACAGTGTAACTACTGACAGTGTAACTACTGACAGTGTAACTACTGACAGTGTAACTACTAGCAGTGTAACTACTAGCAGTGTAACTACTGACAGTGTAACTACTAGCAGTGTAACTACTAGCAGTGTAACTACTGACAGTGTAACTACTGACAGTGTAACTACTAGCAGTGTAACTACTGACAGTGTAACTACTGACAGTGTAACTACTAGCAGTGTAACTACTGACAGTGTAACTACTGACAGTGTAACTACTAGCAGTGTAACTACTGACAGTGTAACTACTAGCAGTGTAACTACTAGCAGTGTAACTACTGACAGTGTAACTACTGACAGTGTAACTACTGACAGTGTAACTACTGACAGTGTAACTACTGACAGTGTAACTACTGACAGTGTAACTACTGACAGTGTAACTACTGACAGTGTAACTACTGACAGTGTAACTACTGACAGTGTAACTACTGACAGTGTAACTACTGACAGTGTAACTACTAGCAGTGTAACTACTGACAGTGTAACTACTGACAGTGTAACTACTAGCAGTGTAACTACTGACAGTGTAACTACTGACAGTGTAACTACTGACAGTGTAACTACTGACAGTGTAACTACTAGCAGTGTAACTACTGACAGTGTAACTACTGACAGTGTAACTACTAGCAGTGTAACTACTAGCAGTGTAACTACTGACAGTGTAACTACTGACAGTGTAACTACTGACAGTGTAACTACTGACAGTGTAACTACTGACAGTGTAACTACTAGCAGTGTAACTACTGACAGTGTAACTACTGACAGTGTAACTACTGACAGTGTAACTAATGACAGTGTAACTAATGACAGTGTAACTACTGACAGTGTAACTACTGACAGTGTAACTACTGACAGTGTAACTACTGACAGTGTAACTACTAGCAGTGTAACTACTAGCAGTGTAACTACTGACAGTGTAACTACTGACAGTGTAACTACTAGCAGTGTAACTACTGACAGTGTAACTACTAGCAGTGTAACTACTGACAGTGTAACTACTGACAGTGTAACTACTGACAGTGTAACTACTGACAGTGTAACTACTGACAGTGTAACTACTGACAGTGTAACTACTGACAGTGTAACTACTGACAGTGTAACTACTAGCAGTGTAACTACTGACAGTGTAACTACTGACAGTGTAACTACTGACAGTGTAACTACTGACAGTGTAACTACTGACAGTGTAACTACTGACAGTGTAACTACTGGCAGTGTAACTACTGGCAGTGTAACTACTAGCAGTGTAACTACTGACAGTGTAACTACTAGCAGTGTAACTACTGACAGTGTAACTACTGACAGTGTAACTACTGACAGTGTAACTAACTACTAGCAGTGTAACTACTGACAGTGTAACTACTAGCAGTGTAACTACTGACAGTGTAACTACTGACAGTGTAACTACTGACAGTGTAACTACTGACAGTGTAACTACTAGCAGTGTAACTACTGACAGTGTAACTACTAGCAGTGTAACTACTGACAGTGTAACTACTGACAGTGTAACTACTGACAGTGTAACTACTGACAGTGTAACTACTGACAGTGTAACTACTGACAGTGTAACTACTGACAGTGTAACTACTAGCAGTGTAACTACTGACAGTGTAACTACTGACAGTGTAACTACTGACAGTGTAACTACTGACAGTGTAACTACTGACAGTGTAACTACTGACAGTGTAACTACTGACAGTGTAACTACTGACAGTGTAACTACTAGCAGTGTAACTACTGACAGTGTAACTACTGACAGTGTAACTACTGACAGTGTAACTACTGACAGTGTAACTACTGACAGTGTAACTACTGACAGTGTAACTACTGACAGTGTAACTACTGACAGTGTAACTACTGACAGTGTAACTACTGACAGTGTAACTACTGACAGTGTAACTACTGACAGTGTAACTACTAGCAGTGTAACTACTGACAGTGTAACTACTGACAGTGTAACTACTGACAGTGTAACTACTGACAGTGTAACTACTAGCAGTGTAACTACTGACAGTGTAACTACTAGCAGTGTAACTACTAGCAGTGTAACTACTGACAGTGTAACTACTGACAGTGTAACTACTAGCAGTGTAACTACTGACAGTGTAACTACTGACAGTGTAACTACTAGCAGTGTAACTACTGACAGTGTAACTACTAGCAGTGTAACTACTAGCAGTGTAACTACTGACAGTGTAACTACTAGCAGTGTAACTACTAGCAGTGTAACTACTGACAGTGTAACTACTGACAGTGTAACTACTGACAGTGTAACTACTGACAGTGTAACTACTGACAGTGTAACTACTGACAGTGTAACTACTGACAGTGTAACTACTGACAGTGTAACTACTAGCAGTGTAACTACTGACAGTGTAACTACTGACAGTGTAACTACTGACAGTGTAACTAATGACAGTGTAACTACTGACAGTGTAACTACTGACAGTGTAACTACTGACAGTGTAACTACTGACAGTGTAACTACTGACAGTGTAACTACTAGCAGTGTAACTACTGACAGTGTAACTACTAGCAGTGTAACTACTGACAGTGTAACTACTGACAGTGTAACTACTGACAGTGTAACTACTGACAGTGTAACTACTGACAGTGTAACTACTGACAGTGTAACTACTGACAGTGTAACTACTGACAGTGTAACTACTGACAGTGTAACTACTGGCAGTGTAACTACTGGCAGTGTAACTACTGACAGTGTAACTACTAGCAGTGTAACTACTGACAGTGTAACTACTAGCAGTGTAACTACTGACAGTGTAACTACTGACAGTGTAACTACTGACAGTGTAACTAACTACTAGCAGTGTAACTACTGACAGTGTAACTACTAGCAGTGTAACTACTGACAGTGTAACTACTGACAGTGTAACTACTGACAGTGTAACTACTAGCAGTGTAACTACTGACAGTGTAACTACTAGCAGTGTAACTACTGACAGTGTAACTACTGACAGTGTAACTACTGACAGTGTAACTACTGACAGTGTAACTACTGACAGTGTAACTACTGACAGTGTAACTACTGACAGTGTAACTACTGACAGTGTAACTACTAGCAGTGTAACTACTGACAGTGTAACTACTGACAGTGTAACTACTGACAGTGTAACTACTGACAGTGTAACTACTGACAGTGTAACTACTGACAGTGTAACTACTGACAGTGTAACTACTGACAGTGTAACTACTGACAGTGTAACTACTGACAGTGTAACTACTAGCAGTGTAACTACTGACAGTGTAACTACTGACAGTGTAACTACTGGCAGTGTAACTACTGGCAGTGTAACTACTGACAGTGTAACTACTGACAGTGTAACTACTGACAGTGTAACTACTGACAGTGTAACTACTGACAGTGTAACTACTCACAGTGTAACTACTGACAGTGTAACTACTGACAGTGTAACAGAGTTGAAACGGTATCCTTTGTGTGTCTTCCACTGAGACACCAGTTGCATTTCCATAGAGATGTAGGTTCTGATTCAGTCACATTACATACTGTGTTTGACAAGTAGCCCATGTCTTGTTATGAGAAGAAATGTGAAAAGCAGCACTGCAATTGTTTTTATTACATGAAATGATTACCTGTCTTGTAAGATATAATGATGGGACATGATAGAAGTATGATGTAGGATAATACAAATGATAAAAAATGACCATGAGATTACTAATAACATTCTATTTGTATTTTTTCAAATGACACTTCTGAATGATTAAATAAATAACAGCTTTAAGAATACATTTTCAACATATTTACATGTTCATCATCATATTGCTAGCTAACTAATTAATGTTGATGTCAGATCTACTTAGCTAGCTAGTTCTTACCAGTGTCTGGATGGCGGCGTTTCAGAGCAAGTTCAACCATCAGTTTTCCCCCTTAAATGCTGTGCCATGGTGTTGTGTCCCTAGATTAGCAATGTATGTGTGTGTATCTGTCAGTCAGTGTCCTACAGGTTCCATTGCATCACTTAAAATGATATGAAAACTAGGTCAAAACTTAGTAAGTGCAGCCAAGGGCAGGTTGAAACCAAGCTAAAAGGCACTAAGTTCAGTTACTGCCATTTACCTTGGTTTCACAGTAACGTTTTGCAGTTACTGCTAATACGACCCCCATTTTCTCCAGAACACAATACAATAGAGGCGGGATACTTGTCCACATGATTAAGCATGTCTTTTAATGTAACAAAAATGACATTAACTAATTTTCGACCAAATGAGCAGTTACCGCCTTTTTGCTTGTGATAGCAGAAGGGTGATGAGCTAAACCCCAGTAGTTATCATTATGTGACACGAGATATTTTAGTTTGATGCAAATACAATCAATGTCAACTGTTGCGTGTGCCTCAGTGTACATTTTACATATTAGTAATTTAGTAGAAGCTCTTATCCAGTAGTCCGTGCATACTTTTTTGTACGCGTAAAAGGTTGAATTTACCTGTGGGCGGCTTTAAAGGGGCAATGTGTGATTGCTACATCCATTTATGGTTTTAAATTAATGATATACACTACCGGTCAAAAGTTTTAGAACACCTACTCATTCATGGGGTTTTCTTTATTTTTACTTTTTTTCTACATTGTATAATAATAGTGAAGACATCAACTATAAAATGACACATATGGAATCATGTAGTAACCAAAAAAGTGTTAAACAAATCAAAATATATTTTATATTTGAGATTCTTCAAATAGCCACCCTTTGCCTTGATGATCGTTTTGCACACTCTTGGCATTCTCTCTCATTGATTCTTGAATAATTTTACTTATAAATGCCTCATGAGCTTTGTTCAACCCGTACCCCATCAGAACATATGCTTTTTTTCACTCCATTGTTTGTAAACAATTTAATTGTTAAAAATATATATATATACAAATAAGACATGTATAGCCTCAAAACATATCATTTTGATATCATGATCAGTCCTTGCATCCATAGCTCTCTGGATTTGTGAGTGGTTACTTTTCTCCAGCCCCATCCCTCAGCTGTTTACCAAATCAGTGGCCACTTTGTTTGAACTGCATATTGCCCTTTTAAAAATGAATAAATAGAGAAGAGGAACTATTTAGGGATTCCGTAGAAATCCAACGAACGGGGCAATGTGTTCCTGACCGTTACACTCTGTTCTGCACTCCCCGGTCAATCACTGGACATTTTGACCACACTTTGACTGCAGTTTCACTTAGCATTGCAAAAGAGACAAAGTTAACAATGATGCATGAGATGAACCTCTGAACTGTCCTTCCAAGTAAAATTGTTGGAGCAGTTCAGTGGAATTTCCATGGTATCCGGCTATCAATAAATAGTTTACGAAAAGAAGAAATGTTATGTTGAACCCACAGAAAGGCTACTAAGGAGATTTCCTTAGAAGTAGCAATAGATTTTATTATATAATGTATATTATTTATTATCCTCCATGCATTTGCATCTTTAGTGAGGGCTCAGGATTTCCACACTAAAGGGAGTTACTAAACAAAACTTGTTTGACACTCAAATACACACTCCACTGGCCTAGACGTAACCACGGACATTCCAAAGTTACAGTAATGGCTGGAATGAAGCCTGTGAGTAAATGTGACCGGTGTAGATTGCGTTTTGATCAGCTTACAGATGACAAACGGATCAAGGTTGGTGTTGATCTTCTTATTCTCTGATAATGACAGGGGAAAACTTCCATCAACAAATGCTGTGCTGCCCTAACACGCCAAACTCCTGTCTTCCACATGGGTACCCTAGACACGGCTAAGAATAACAATCTCGTTTGACAACGATATAATGCAATGTACAGTATAAAATGTAGCTAATGTACAGTATAGCCTACGGGCTTAACTTTCCTCAATAACAGCCAGACGTTACGTACATGACGTGCACTTGCAAACTAACAGTCAAATACCGTCAAAATATCATAAACAACAACATGACATACCTGATAAAGAAACAAACAACATCCATACATTAAGTGTTGTTTTGCCGTTATGCACCAACTCCTCTGTCAAGTGCAAATGAACAACGGGGGGACATGAATAGCCATGTTAGTCCAATGATGACATGTACAGAGAAAATGACAGGAACTAGCTAGCATGTACAGCATTCGCAAATCAACAGATACAAAGCGAATAAATGCATGACATACATACATTTCAAAATATACTGGTAGAAAACCCCTAATATTACAAGGTCAGTGACAATATACACTCAATTTCTGTGTTTTAACATATAGAATTGATTATGATTTTCATGGGAACATTTTTTAGTAACCTCCCTCTTCCACATGGACGAGGTAAGGGGGGCAGGGGATGTTTATAAGGGGTAATGCAGAAAGACGTATGCAACATTTAAAAGGGTACTTTCAACAACAAAAGGGATGTACACTAATATCAGATTGTACAATTTTACAACATGAATTTCTATATGTTGTCGTAGCTTTTTGTCGAAGCAGCCGTCAGGAGCCGTCAGACCCCAGTTTCACCATGAGGAGGAAGATGGAACACCTAAAGGAGGAGATGGAGCAGGTTGGCCTCCTACGGCAGGTCAGGAGATTCAGAAAACACAGGATGACACACCATGATCAAAAGATACCACCAATAACCTGATTAGACTTTATAGACTTTACAAAAGGTATTATGTAGCAGTCCTTTTCATTCTATAAAGTTCCTGCATTATTTTTTCATTAATTTTAACCCTTTATTGGCCTATATGGACGAGGATAAATTGAAATAATATTTCTTACAGAAGAAATATGAAAAGCATATGCATAACCATGGTAGCAATTCAAAGGGAAGAGTTTAGAGATGATGGTAAAACTCTTAGACCAAAGGTGAGGACACAACAGTTCACCTCAATCTGTTCCGAACAACCCAGGGTATGACGCCATGTCATCTTATAACTGTACATCAAACATAGTGATCGTAAAGGCTGATGCTGTATATGACATGAGTTTTATGATATGGAAATGTGAAGTGCACGGCTTGCCTGTATGACATCAAAGCTGTATTTATTTTACTCCTCAACGTCTTTTCTTTCAAAACACATAGTCGTCTTTATTTACAGCATTTCCCTCACTTGGACAACAAAAAATGTGCTAACGTTGCACAATTAGCAGGAGGGCAACTTCTTGTCACCCGAGGTGCTCAAGTTCAGAACGGCTGTCAGTCAAAACCCATTCAGCGCTGTGATGTTACTGTACACCTCATGCATTACAATTTAGGTGTTTATCAATGCCCAAATCTGCCCTTTACAACCCGTATACGGGTACGAGTGAAACTGCTATGGAAAATCAGCAGCTTTCCAACAGAGGTGTGAACTATAGCCTATTGGCAGAGTTGACAGCGAGCAGTTGACAGAGTTTACCAAAGAATACAATATAATACTGCAATTCTGAGATGTTTTCCTCTGATGGGCCTTGAATGGGCTCTTTCATGCTGTCTGGAGTTTCTCAGAATTCTCAACGTGTCGCTACTTGTTCCTCCAGACAGCTGCAGGTAGCACAGGTGGGTCACTCTGGGTAACACTGTGTTACTTAACTCCTGTAAAATAATCTTCATCCACGTCTGGCGTTAGCGGTTGTAATAGGTGATCTACAGTATTCCACAGGGATCTACAGAATCCATGTTGAGTGTGTTGTTTCTGTGACTCCTCTTAGAACCTGGAGTCCAGACTGAAGGTCTTGCTGCCGGACGATGTGGGAGCTGCTCTGATGGATGGCGTTGTCTTGTGCCATCTGGCCAATCACATTCGTCCTCGGTCGGTGGCCAGCATCCATGTACCCTCGCCCGCAGTGGTAAGCACCAGTTGAAAACCTCTTGTTTGAAATCCCCAAAGCCGAAGCAAACCACCAGCCAAGAATAAACAAAATGCCTGTAACTGTTGACCAACTCTGTCCCACAGCCAAAGCTTAGCATGGCCAAGTGCCGCAGGAATGTGGAAAACTTCCTGGATGCCTGTAAGAAGCTGGGTGTACCACAGGTAAACACACACCACTTAATTAAGCAATAAGGCCTGAGGGTGTGGTATATGCCTGGACACAGCCTTTAGCCAAAGTATATTGGTCATATAACACAAACCCCAAGGTGCCTTATTGCTAATATAAACTGGTTACCAACGTAACCAGAGCAGTACAAAATACATGTTTTGTCATACCCTTGGTATACGATCTGATATACCACGGCGTCAGCCAATTGGTATTCAGGGCTTGAACCGCTCAGTTTATAATCACTACTATCTTTCTCTGTCATGACCCATAGATCTGATATGCCTCTTTCCCCAGTTGTGGTACACTCCCTAACCAGGAGAACAGCTGCAGATATGAAAAACATCTTTGGATAACCATCTGTAAATAAACTTTTGTCAGATTCCTGAAGTTAATGTGGATAGGTTAAGATGGATGGGTTGAGCTGTGTCACTCTTTTTGGTTTAGCCAACTGCGTTGTCTTGCCAACAACATCTTTCAACAAAGAAATAGACTGGTACCCAGAGCAGCATGACAGAGATATAAACATCAATTCACTTGTACTGTCCTTTGAAGTGTTTTGAAAGGTCTGGTGATGACTGCGTGCTGTGTTTTGGCCCTGGCAGGACAAGCTGTGTTTGCCCCACCACATCCTAGAGGAGCGTGGGCTGGTGAAGGTGGGCATGACCGTCCAGGCTCTACTGGATCTGCCAGCCTCCAAGCCCACCCAGCTGTCTGCTGTCTAACAGCAGCCTGGACACTGCCTCCACCCTCCCTGTCCAGTCCAATCAAGCCATTCGCCCCCCCAGCCCTACACCCCACAGAGGAGGGGGCTTCCAGCCCGCTCCGCTCATCACCAGAGAACCCTTAGGGCCGAGGGCCCGGGGGGTTGCAGGGAGTCCATTGTCAGCTGATTGAGCCAGGAGAAGGAGGGGTTAATTAAGATCCACCCACCCTTCCTATATGATGTCAGCTGGGACCCGCCTCCCATCCATCAGATTGTTAGCTTCTGTCATGTCCTACCCTCAGGGGACCCTACTGTACTGTGTGTGTGTAGAGTACCAGTGTGACTGTCTGTGTGACCTGCGCAGTGTGGACTTTATGAGTGCTGGTGAAACTAAAGCCAGGTCAGAGGTCAGACTAAGGAGGGAATCGCAGTGAAGATAAAGACCTGTCTGTCACCATGGTGATATTGACTTACCCATGATCAGACACCATTGAACCTAGTGGTGCCAACACTGAAGTCACTGGGTTTTCAACTCTCGGTATTAAAATACATTGGTAGTGAAGTGATAGCTGTTTTAAAGGCATGTACTCACTCTTTCACTCAGAGAACTTAACTGCATGCTGGCCCACCAGCCATACCACATAACTCAAGTGGTCCTTAACCTCTTTGACTTTTCTTTGTAGAACAAATTAGCATTCAAATTGGATTTTGAGTCATATTTGTACAAGAGCATTGTGTTCTATCACAGTATACCTCTGTTTGATATCACAGAGGTAAAGTTTGGGATGTCCTTAACAGTGCTTTACCTCAGAGGAGCCAGCAGTAGCTAAACCCCAGTGCACACACTTCTTACAGTTTGCATTTGACTAGAATTATTGTACTGTCAATAACAGTGCTATTTGGGGGAAGAATGCTAAGTTGACTTTTAAAAGCATGGTGTCCATGATTCAGATGGAGGTTAAAACTGCAGCACATCCGGATAGAGACTTTCTCACCTGCACAAGGTTGCTGATGGTGTTGGTCTCATGTCCAGTGACCCATCTGTCTACTGCTCTGCTGTGGTGAAGGGAGGATGCTCTGAGGTACTGCAGGTGGTTTTGATAGCTCACCACACTGTACAGTATATGAGAGAGCTATCCCACTGTCACAGGACCTTCTGTCAAATGCAGACATAAAGACATGACTACTGTGACTGCATGTAGTTTTGATTTGAATCACATGTTCATTCTGAATAGGACTAGTTGAAAGCACAGGGGTATGTAGTTGGGAGATTGTACCATATACACTTACAATCCTGAGATTGTATCTTTTGGTCATTTGATGCAATGAAACATTTAAAAAAATAATAATAATAATAATTATGTTGAAATATTTCATCTTTAAGTTTACAACTTGCTCCTCTGGTTGGATTCACATCTGCAAAATGTCAAATAAGGAAAACAAAATAAGCAATTAGGTGATCCCATAGATTAATCTTGACCATTGAAATATTTTATCAGGGAAACTATTTATCTATTTATTTTTTCTATTTATGTGCTTTGTTTGTTTGTGTTTCACCCCTGATGACCCCCTTAAGTTATGTGACAGGAGTTTTCAGCTCCAAACTTATGATATTGTCCTGCTTTAATGCTGCATTTGTAAAAATACAAATAGTGGGAAGTGGTAATTTACCACCATAGAGTTAGATAGAGGACTCTAGCTTGATAAAAACCTGTTTTGGCATTGCCATTGAGGGCATCACCATTTTTAAAGGAGTCAACTGGGTGGGACTTCCTGTGGGTGAAGGAAGGATCACATCATTCCATCTGGGTCATCAGGAGGGATCAGCCAATATTACTCATGAGCAAACATTCCATAACTCTAGGTGGCAGTAAATCGCCAACCTTGGCTTTATACCTGTTCAAACAACACACTTTAGATGGCAGTATGCACCCTTTCAGTTTCTCACAGAAGTAGTAGATTAAGAAAATTGACAACGGCCTCAATGGCGCTGCCCGTGCTCTGAGGCCATAATGGAACATGTATAAAGATCTCTACCATTCTCTATGTTTACCACATACGACTAGGAAAAATACATTTGAACAGCCCTCCAATTGGTAATTACTAGTAGAAAACTTGTCTCATCCTTTAGTGGGAGGTAGGAATTGACCAGTTGTGAAATCGTAAATACCAGTTGGATGCATTCATGTGCCTTGATCTCGTTGAGAAACCCCCGATTGGCTAATAGCCAAAAAGCTGTCTCAAACATTAACTAAAAGTATAGCTATCAGGTTTGTAAACAAATTATAGTGTTTAAAAACCATATTAATATATTAGCATTTCGGTACGGTTTGTTCTTAGGTGTCTCAAAGTCCGATTCAATTACCCTCAAATTGCAGGTAATCTAAACCATTGTTCCTGCTGCGAATAGTTTCACTTAAAAGGAGTTTCATTTGGTTTCCATTTAGTAATGATGGTCCTATAATTGCAAACATCCATTCCTAACTTCAAATGTGCTTTTGTGTGGGATGCAGGAACAATGGTATTTCAAATCAAATGTTATTAGTTACATGCACCGAATACAACATGTGTAGATCTACAGTGAAATGCTTACTTATACAAGCCCCTAACCAACAATGCAGTTTCAAAAAAATGCAGATGGGAATAAGAAATAAAAGTAACAAGTAATGAAATAGCAGCAGTAAAATAACAATAGCGAGACTATATACAGGGGGTACTGGTACAGAGTCAATGTGCGGGGGCACCGGTTAGTTGAGGTAATATGTACATGTAGGTAGAGTTATTAAAGACCCATGCCAAATCTTTCCAGTCACCTGGGGAGGAATAGGTTTTGTCGTGCCCTCTTCATGACTGTCTTGGTATGCTTGGACCATGTTAGTTTGTTGGTGATGTGGACACCGAGGAACTTGAAGCTCTCAACCTGCTCCACTACAGTCCCGTCGATGAGAATGGGGGTGTGCTCGGTCCCCTTTTTCGTGTAGTCCACAATCAACTCCTTTGTCTTGATCACGTTGAGGGAGAGGTTTTTGTCCTGGCACCACACGGCCAGGTCTCTGCAATGTCCTATTTGATTTAATCAGTGTTAGTCACTGATAAACAGCAGTATGAGTAAGGAGTTAAATATTTATGTTGTCAGTAACACTGTTGTTCCCATGTCTATCTGTTTTTTTTATTGTCACATTGCCAATGAAGCTCATCTCTTATTTGGTGTGTGTGCGTGGTATCACAGTTTTTTAATATGCCAAGCATTTTATTAATGACATGATGGTGGAACTACTGTAAATACATTACCTGTACAAGAGAGAACATTCCATTCTTTTAGTTGGCTTTGTGTCTGTGTTTATCTGTTAATTGGAACGTGCTGTGCTTGTACACACTGAAATCCGAGCTGGCCACGGAAGCCTGCTTTGACTGACGTTTTTTTGGGAATGTATCTCTGATGCAGTTCAATTTTCGTGTATAGATTATTTTATTATGTTCTAAGTGATGATTGGTGGTTTCAGTATGTATTCCGTTTGGCTGCCTCCCCTGTTCAGAATGCCTTACGCGTCTTTTACCTGCCAGTGACCACCCACTGCATCGCAATTGCCAGAACAAGAGCTGTTGATGTCTCTGACTCGTAAAAAGTTACTGTGTTCCCATTTTGTTTATCTCTATACTCATCCCAGAAACATGCAGCATAGCCCATCTCCTCCTCTAATTGAAAGTGCCAAGGCAACACTTCAACAAGGCTTAGTTGTAATTATACTCATCAAGTAGCCTACCAATGTGACAAGACTCTTCAAACGTTTGAGTTGGACACGGCGATCATTCCTTGAGCTTTTCTTGACACAAGACATAGAAATGTACAATTGTTTGTTGACAGAACATAATTACCAGCTATTGTTCCTTATTCTTTATATCAAACAACTTTCATACAAGCCTTATACTTCGGTAATCCTAATACCAAATTAATTGTTCATTCCTAATGGGTTGCGACGTCAGAGTATTAGTAAGCTTTGTGTCATGGTATAATGTAAACCTGCCCCATTTTCCTCCAGACCATCCACATTAGCCTAGTCTGCTTTCCCACTTGTCCCTCACGTCTACGTCACTCATGCTGTTTTTAGCTTTCAATTCTTTGATTAAAAGAGCAGGAAGAATCATCTACACACTATACTGCCGAGAATCATTCTGATGTATTCTGTACATACAGGTTTTGTATTTAGAAAGAAACAATGCATGCAAGGATCCTGGATGACCGAGCCCCATGTGTGTGTGTGTGTGTGTGTATATATCCTCTGAAAAAATTGTGGTGTGTTTCTAAAAAATAAAAAATAAATAAAAACATTGGAAAACAAAGGAAAAAGAAAGTGTGATTCTTTAAAATAACTGGTTACACTTGAAGACAGATCATTGTTAAAAGCTACAAAGTATTACAAAATAATAACATAGTAATTACATTTTTATTGCCTTGTGAAACATTTTGTATCGAGTAGTTAGGTTTGACAGGCCTTGTGTGGATCTTTGATGTACCAACAAGTATGCATTATCGTAAGTAGTTACTGTATGCCATTTTTAGCATGCGCTTTTATCCAAAGTGACTTGCAGTCATGCATACATACATTTTTGGTATGGGTGGCCCCAGCGGGAATTGAACCCACAAACTTGTGTTGCAACCACCATGTCCTACCAACTGAGTCGCACAGGACAATGTAATTAGTGAAATGTCTCTCAGTCATTATACAGGAAAGGGTAGCTACATGTTTGAACAATAACTCTAGTGCTAGTAACTGAAATTGGATCAAGGCTGACTGGTTGATACTGGTGCACCAAAGTACAGTACTTAGAGTCAATATGTGCGCCAAGTTGCTATAATATACTGTGAGCTTCAAGAGAAGCGTTGCAACTTTATTCACAGGAACCAGAATCTAATTTCTGGGAACAGGGAAATCAAAACATCCAACAGGATGAGAAACCATTACCCTGAAGCACCCACCCTTCTAGATCAGTGCCACAGCCCAGCCCTGATTTCCCTTCCACCTCAATACATCCATGACCACACTCCGAGGCTGAGAGGACAGGTTGGCAAGGTCCAGACGTACAGGCAGAGTACAGTTCATGACCCCTGCTGAGACCTTGACTCGATTCACAGTAAGTACTTGTCTGTGGATATGCACTTTTATCCTCTGTTCTTTCTGTTTGGAATCCAAATGATCTCATCTTTATATTCTCATAAACTGTTTATATAAAATGGTTTGATTTTCATTGTGGGGTGCATTTGTATAGACATACTTTGATTTAAAAGCATGCTTGCACTGTGTAAGAATTCTTTACCTTATATGCTTGAAAAACATGTACTTTGTATATTAACTTTGTATACTGTATTTTAATCCCTTAATGATATTTATGAATTTTTCCCACTGAATTTAATGAATATAGCTACTGTACAATAGATTATAATTTGTGCATATCAACTATGTATTATTTTCACAAGATTCTTTAAAGCTGTGAATTGTAGTTTGCTTCACAGTCACATGAAATATGTATGTCTGTTTTAATAGTTCCCTCTGAATATAAACAAAGGTTTATATCAAGACTATTACACACTTAACCCTATTTTAAATAAGTAAGGGATAATCAACGAGGGGCTGGCTATACGTTATGGAAAATAATGAACGCTCATTATTTTCCAGAGAACGCATAGAGCCCCGATTTGATATGTCCCTTTTATACCCTGGCTATAATTGAATCCACTGAAGTAGTTGGCACGTTTGCTGGCATTTATTATTATTATTATGGATTTGTCTTGAAGGGCATTCTAGAACGTACATCATTCCCTATACCAGCACGGTAGAATTCAGTGGCTATAATTCATTCTTACATGTT
This sequence comes from Salvelinus fontinalis, assembly GCF_029448725.1. Taxonomy (NCBI): domain Eukaryota; kingdom Metazoa; phylum Chordata; class Actinopteri; order Salmoniformes; family Salmonidae; genus Salvelinus; species Salvelinus fontinalis. The sequence continues at coordinate 51,806,202 of NC_074677.1, forward strand.
CTATGTTTGAGCTGCATTTGAAAGCAAAAGTCGAATTTAAAACATTATTGACATTGTTGAATTCGATTTTCATAATAGCAAGCTAGGACTGCTGGTTTGAAGTAAGTCTGTTTGTTTGGTTACCAAGGAAACTACTATAGATATCTGGTAAATGTGCTAGCTAGCTACTTCAGTGGATGTTGAACATTTACACCGGCACATTACCACATTTCTAGAGGCAAATGTGTTACATTATAGCCATGGTATTGTAGTATACCCTACTATGGGGTCGAGCGTGCTGTGGACACAACTGACAAAGAGTTTGCAGTTCACAATAATCCATTTGGCTATTAAACACAGAATGTCACGCAATAACCCAGCAGAGTATGTCACACTGTGCGTGTTCACGTAATCCTCTGGCCGAACGACAAGTCTGTATTTACGCAACGATTCTTCGGTTCCAGCCAGACTCCGTCTCTTAATGAACAATGCAAACCGTGCTCTTCTTCAGACCAAAGTCCTGACTAAGTTCAGTGAACACCCCTCTTCGGCCGATGCCAACATAGTCCTCCTAATCGCCCGCGCCCAATTGTTCAACCGAGTCCAGAAACGCAGTCCGTGTGAAATGGTCCCTCAGCTTTTAAATCTTCAAACGAATGCCAAACGCCCATCTTCGCTGACACACTGCCATTTTCGGCATAAACCAGGCTAAACTATATTAGCTAGCGCAGCCTAGTCTCACATTACACGTTACATAGCAAATGTAAATCCGGAACGTTCTATTTAGTATTACATATTATCTTTGGTATGGTTACATAAGACAGAAAGTTACTTAAGGCAAAAACGAAAGGAGGTTGGTTGGTCAGGGTGGGTGAATAACACGAACATCTATCAACCTAAAGTTAAAAAAAAATCTAATCACAGACAACTTTAGCATTTTAGCTAATTAGCAACTTTTCAACTACTTACTACTTTTTAGCTACTTTACAACTACTTAGCATGTTAGCTAACCCTTCCCCTAATCTTAACCCTTTTAACTAACCTTAACTCCTAACCTTAAACCTAACCACTCACCCTAGCTAGCTAACTAATGTTAGCATTAGCCACCTAGCTAAAGTTAGCAACACAAATTGGAATTCATAACATGTGGTACATTTAGCAAATTCCTAACATATTGTAATGAAACAGGCAGGGAGCAGGCCTTCACCCCCTTGTCCTTCTGTGCCCCAAAAGCATTCTCGAGCAGCAGAGTCGATATCCGCGCTTATAACCACAGGATCATTACACAACTCCCTCCTTTCAAAGAATGCGTCCTCGCGCTAGCTTGCAACTCTACGTCTAATAGGAACGTGTTCACTGGCCAAGCACACACACTGTCGTGGATGCAAGGTCCGATAACTTCTGACACCAATGTAATGAAACAGGCAGGGAGCAGGTCTCGAACCCTCAACCTTCTAGCCCGAAGTCCAGCACATTATCGACTGTGCCGCAAAAGAATGCTCCAGCGGCAGAGTTGATATCCGCGCTTATAACCCCAGGGTTGTTACAATATCATACCAATTGTAATTTGTAAACATATCATGAGAAATGGTTGTAGGACATTCATAAATTAAAACATACCATAAGAAATGTAACATATCATACTAAATGGAGTGTCTCGGATTTACGTACAGAATAATATGAAATGCTCTGAGTGAAGTGTCTTGAATTTATGTGAATAATGATGAGTGAGAAAGATGATATACACACAAATATCATAACCCCAAGACATGCTGACCAAGGGTTTCCCAAACTCTGTCCTCAGGACCCCAAGCGTGCAAGTTTTGTTTTTTGCCCTAGCCTTACACAGCTGATTAAAATAATCAACTAATCACCAAGTTCTGATAATTTGGATCAGCTGATTAGGACAAAAACCAAAGTGTGCACCCCTTGGGGTCCCGATAACCGAGTTTAGGAAACGCTGTGCTAATGTCTCACTATTACAATAACGGAAGTTAGCATTTTTATTTGGGCGGGGGTTATCATAGTTGTGCTTCTTTAACTTTCTTACTCATCATGATTTTACGATTAATTCAGGATTGTCAGTAATCATGGTAGCATCCACATTAATGTAGAAGTGTTTAGAGACATTCTATTCTTATTTACAATAAAAGTGACTCCAAATTGACACTACATTATTTACCATTCATTTCTATTGGCCACAAAATAATCTGAAATGTAACCAAAACGAACAGCAAATGCATCCAACAAATTTGTAGAGTCAAGCTTGATGTAGTCATTGCGTGCTATGAATATGGCACCAAATACTTAACTTTTTACCATCTTTAAAACACATGCAAGTGAATTTGTCCCAATACTTTTGGTCCCCTAAAATCGGGGAACTATGTACAAAAAGTGCTGTAATATGTATAACGCAAACATCTAGCAAATCAAAGGTTGCATGTTCGAATCTCATCACAGACAACTTTAGCATTTTAGCAACTTTTCAACTACTTACAAATGTTTTGCTACTTTGCAACTACTTAGCATGTTAGCTAACCCTTCCCCTCACTCTAACCTTAACCCTTTTAGCCATCCCTTTGCATAACCCCAACCCTTTTAGCTAACCCTACCCTTAACCCTTTAACCTAACTCTTAAACTTAACCCTAACCCCTAATCCTAACCACTAGCCTAGCTAACATTAGCGAGCTAGCTAATGTTAGCCACCTAGTCACCTAGCTAGAATTCTTAACATATCATACATTTGAGCAAATTCTTAACATATTTTACATTTAGAAAATTAATAGTATATTGTACGTTTTGCAAATTCGTAACGTATAATACCAATTGTAATTCTTAACATATCATACGAAATCGGTGATGGACATCCACAAATTAATACATCCCATAGTAATACATGTTACTGATTTCTCAGCTTTACGTACAGAATCATACAAAATACTCTGAGACCATATTGCAACAACCCAACTCAAACAACTAATGAAACCACACATTTTATTGCAAAAATAACAAATTGTAAGCGAAGTAGGTAGACCTGCCTAATTCTCACTTGAAACATTGTTTTTGTTTAAAAGGCTAAATTACGCATTCTGTTAACATTTGACCCCAGATTGATCTATTCTTGCAATTTGTCGTCTGATATTTCAGATTAAGATTTGATCATTTTTTCACGAAGTGGTTTGGATGTGGTGAACTACTTTTCAAAGGGACTTTAGTTAAGTAAACAATGTGTTACTTATTTGTAGTTTTATTGTAGCTTAACTTCTTCCAGTGTTTAGTAATTGGTATTTTAGTAAACTTGGTATCTTAGTACTGTAGCTTCCCCAACACTGGATAGATATGATTGATTTATCAATAGTAAATTCTACAATTACATTCTCATGATGTTCCAGGGGCCAGAAGAATGTTGAAGAGTAAAACGTGGCAGTTTACAGCCATATTAATGCTTATATCTGATTGGAGTCAGTGCATCAAGTCACAAGAATTTACAGGTTAGTCTCTGCAGGTGTCTTTCCATTCATTAATCACTGTTTTACTGTGTAATATCTCATAATCCCAGGCAGAATCCCGTTCAAAATTATGTTTGTACAAGAATGTAATGGGCTGTCAAATACACTGTACTATATAGGCTATATAGGTGGTTATATCCAGACAGCACATGGCTAGGTGGGTGGCGGTGAGTGTGGGAGGTTGGAATGAATGCGCACTGCACAGTCACATGGCCGCTCAGCATTACAGAGAGCGTTTGCACATTGGCAAGATGTCGCCAAGACATCTGCATTAGATCACATTTACCCTTCAGCCGCTATTTGGACGATGCATGTCAAAGCTGCTAAATTATACTGGCAATGATAAAAAGTTACAGTAGTCAGTAAATAAATAATATTTTATACTTTTCATTTTTCATACTTGTCCCCTGTGGGAACCGAAGCCACAAAGTTCCATGCTTTACCAACTGAGCTAAATGAGAATATAATAGATTGGAAGTGATTTTGTTTGTGGGTAAAATGAAGAGGGAAGACTAGAGTTAATGTCAAATTTATTAACCTATTGCTATACCATCAAATTCTTAAATTACTCCTGCACAAAGTGTAGTATCTGGGATCTACATCTGTTTATATTAGTTACTATGCTGTTACTAAGCAGTGATGTATTACGGCAGTGTTACGTTACTACACCTAATAGGAAATGCACATGCGCACTATTGTGCCGGGAACTGTAGAGCACAAGAGGTTTTGACTAAATGAAATCTAACTGTACTCCCGTCTCTTGCCTGGTCATTTCTCCACAACACAAATATTACACAAAGAAGAGAGAAACAGAAACATTACATTTAACAAAAATATAGCTTATGCAGGCTGTAGACCACACTATTTACCAAGAGGGTTTTCATCTATATTTTTAGCTGTCTATTTACCACCACAAACTGATACTGCCACTAAGACCGCACACAATGATCTGTATAAGGCCATAAGCAAACAAGAAAATGCTCATCCAGAGGCGGCAGGGCTTGTAAACTATTACTGACTACAAAGGGAAGCACAGCCGCGAGCTGCCAATGACTCAAGCCTACCAGACGAGCTAAATTACTTCTATGCTCGCTTCGAGGCAAGCAATACTGAAGCATGCTTGAGAGCACTAGCTCTTCCGCACGACTGTGTGATCATGATCTCCATAGCCGACATGAGTGAGTAAGACCTTGAAACAGGTCAACATCCCAAGGCTGCAGAAACAGACGGATTACCAGGATGTGTACTCTGAGCATGGGCTGACCAACTGGCAAGTGTCTTCATTGACATTTTCAACCTGTCCCTGACCGAGTCTGTAATACCAACATGTTTCAAGCAGACCACCATAGTCTCTGTGCCCAAGAACACCAAGGTAACCTGCCTAAATGACTACCGACCCGTAGCACTCACATCTGTAGCCATGAAGTGCTTTGAAAGGCTGGTCATGGCTCACAACACCGTTATCCCAGAAACCCTAGACCCACTCCAATTTGCATACCGCCCCAACAGACCCACACATGACGCAATCTCTATTGCACTCCACACTGTTATTTCCCACCTTGACAAAGGGAAAACCTACCTTTTCTATTTATTTACCTGTTTTTTAAAAAAAATTCTTCAGTTTATTTTGGTAAATAAATTCTTAACACTTATTTTTCTTAAAACTGCAATGTTGGTGAAGGGCTTGTAAGTTAGCATTTCACTGTAAGGTCTATTACCTGTTGTATTCGGCACATGTGACAAATAAAATTTGATTTGATTTGAATATGTGATGACTATATTTACAAAATAAGGTGAAAAGAATGCATGGGACAAGTACTGTAATCAGAAAATGTGCTTTTATTCATTTATTTAAGCCTATCGGCTTTATACATATTTTCTGATAAAAGTATTGCCAACCATGACCTAAAAATGTTTGATTGTCAATGGGTAAGCTATGCCTAAAAGATGCAATACGTGGCCCCCACGGGTGAGGAATGATTATACATCCAGAGAAGGCCGCATTGTCAGCACGCAAATCTAGTAAAGCATCCTGAGACCATGTATGTGTGGGGTTGCTTCTCAGCCAAGGGAGTGGGCTCACTCACAATTTTGCCTAAGAACACAGCCATGAATAAAGAATGGTACCAACACATCCTCCGAGAGCAACTTCTCCCAACCATCCAGGAACAGTTTGGTGACGAACAATGCCTTTTCCAGCATGATGGAGCACCTTGACATAAGGCAAAAGTGATAACTAAGTGGCTGGGGGAACAAAACATAGATATTTTGGGTCTATAGCCAGGAAACTCCCCAGACCTTAATCTCATTGAGAACTTGTGGTCAATCCTCAATAGGCGGATGGACAAACAAAACCCCACAAATTCTGACAAACTCCAAGCATTGATTATGCAAGAATGGGCTGCCATCAGTCAGGATGTGGCCCAGAAGTTAATTGACAGCATGCCAGGGCGGATAGTAGCGGTCTTGAAAAAGAAGGGTCAACACTGCAAATATTGACTCTTTGCATCAACTTCATGCAATTGTCAATAAAAGCCTTTGACACTTATGAAATGCTTGTAATTATACTTCAGTATTCCATAGTAACATCTGACAAAAAAATCTAAAGACACTGAAGCAGCAAACTTTGTGGAAATTAATATTTGTGTCATTCTCAAAACTTTTGGCCAACACTGCTATGCTACATCTTCCCGATGTATCATGTATACATCGTCACTACTTTGGGCAGACATATGTGTGCTATCTGGGTCCCAATTTCAATATCTACAACATCTACGACCGACTCTGTGATGCTGACTCCATGCTGACTCTACGGCCGACTCTGTGATGCTGACTCCATGCTGACTCTACGGCCGACTCTGTGATGCTGACTCCATGCTGACTCTAGGGCCGACTCCATGTGACTGTGCAGCGCGCATGCATTTCGACCTCCCACAGCCGCCCTCCGGCCGACCTTCTAAATGGAACGCAATCTACTAACGCTATGCCGCTGTCAGGCCGACGTCGGCGAGGTGTATGTGTGCTGTCTGTGTTAGTTATGGCTGCAAGGACTGAGCATCCATGATAGCAAAATTATAGTTATTTGAGGCTATTCCGTGCTTATTTACAATTACATTGTTTACAATGATATCTCCTAAGATCTGTCTACAAACAATAGATAAAACAAGCTTATATTTTGGGTTCGGATGGGTTACAACAGTATATATACTGAATTGATGAACCAATCACAGATTGCCTCTTTTAATGCTTACTGCAAGCTTGCATGTGCCTTTGCTCTATTAACCTTTGACCTGAAAATACTGTGTACCTCTTGACTTCCAGTGGATCCTCCTGAGAACGTTGGGATTGATGACCCTGGCTACCTCGGGCCACTCTACATCCACTGGTCGGCTCCAGCCAGCCTGACCAACTTGACTGCCTGCTCCATGAGATACCATCTGGAGTACTTCAACACATATCAGAGCAGATGGACTGTAAGTCACAGGACACAAAACTAGACATTGTCAAACGTGTACCTGCCACACTGGAGGGTTGCACTTGTCTGCCAGGACAGGACTGTGTGTCCTAATGCTACTGCATTCTTATACACAGAATAACAGAGCAACGTGATACACCGTCCATAAACATCCTGCCAAAACCAGTTATGATTTACATCAGAAGTCAATATTTCCCAATGATATCTCCTAAAATCTGTCTAGATTTGTGGTTGACGAACTGTAAACTGTATTTAGCTTCAATGGGATTATTCTGGGGGTTTCCTGTAAATGTAAAACAGCTTACAGCATTTTTAGAGGGAGTAAGAATGAAAAATCCAGGAATGAAAGATTCATGAATGTATTCATGAGAACATCATGAATATATTGGAGATTTTTTAAATCTCTTCAATATAACTGTGGTTATGGCTCAAAGGCCATAGTAGTGGCCAGGTGCCTGAGGTATGCATAATATTAAATTGCTATTGTCTGTGAATGGTTAGGTGATCAGGACTGTACGGACATGGTACCGTGCTCAGTTTGACCTGGAGAAGGAGGTCAGGGTGCGGCTCTCCACCTTACTGAAGGGAGCCTGCACCAACGGCACTGAGCTCAAGAGCCCCTTCACAGAGATCGTCCTGCCACCCAATAACACAGGTGAGGTCAGGAGGACAATGTGCTTTTGTAGATATGGAATTGTTTGGATTAAATGACACCAATAGGCTGACAGAAAGCGAGATTCGTTCTATCCTCTTATCATCCTATATAGGAATGAACAATGACGGTAGTGCTGTATAGCTGGAATTCTCTACAGGCCCCATTATTGACAGGGGCGGAATGTGGCGGTTCGATTTGGTCGACCAGTTTCAACCATCTCTTAATCTCTTAACCTCTTTTAATTTGCTTCCAGGCCCAGTTGGCTCCAGGGTCCAGGGGTTTGGCTGCGTGTTTTATCAGAAGGAGTTCATGGAGTGCACCTGGGAGACGGGCTTGGAGGAGCCAGCCCACTCCCAGTACAGCCTGTACTTTTGGTAGGTCACCCAAAATGGGCACATTAGAACATCTCTCCTAATATATGGCCTACCTACATGTCTGTACCTTTATATACCTGAAAAATGTGGCGTGCTGATGCCTGAGTGTGTCTGTGTGCTTCTCCAGGCATCGGGAGATGGAGCAAGCTGAGGAGTGTCCTCAGTACATCCACTCCAATGGGGTCAGGACTGGCTGCAAATTCACAGAGGAATCGCTCTCAGAATTCAGTGATTTCAACATGTGCATAAACAGCTCCTCTCCCAAGGTGGTCTTGAGGTCGGCGTTCTTCTCCCTGCAAATTCAGAATTATGGTACTTAACACTCAACTTCACAACAAGGCATGATAAGCCTCACCTATTCAATGCAATACTGCTATATTTTTCTCCCATAAACATTCTTCAGCTGCACATAATGTTCTTTTTCATAATGTCCTTTGTTCATAGCACATCCAGACAGATATTATCTCCACAGTCTAATCTCTCCTACACCCACCAGTACTTGCAATGACATCATTATGGGTTCTCCGTTCTGTTTTCTTTGTAAACAATCCATTGACTCCTTTGGGCCTCTCTGTATTCTAGTGAAACCTGCAGCCATTGAGACAGTGCATCTGGAAGCTAGTCCAGACAGGAGGCTCCAGGTGCAGTGGGACTTGCCCAACGAGAGGATTCCCAGGCACTGCCTTGAGTATGAAGTGGAAGCCAGAGAGGAGGGCGTAGGCGGGCAGCCTTTGTTGGTATGTCCTTCTTTAACCTGTCTGGATGTTCTTCTTTGGCTGGATGTCCTTCTTGAACCTGTCTCTCAATATCTTCAATTAGGTTATCTTCAATGACGTTACGTGTCAAAACATTGTGTAATTCCCTGAGATAACAGGTAGCATAGCAACTTGGCCATTGCTCAGTCTGCAAGGTATAGTAAAGACAGAAATGCATGATCTCAGATAATGCAGGCACATACTGTACTGAACATAGTTCTCCTTTTGTTTTGACACATAACGTCATTGAAGATACCCTAATTTAAGATATTGAGATAACCTTTGAAGAAGAAAATAATAATATTATTGGTTAGAGAATAGACAAAATCTGTCTGAAGTTTTGTTCAGATCTGATATCGTTCCTGTCACCAGCAGCAGAGGAACGTAACCAATGAGATGATGCTGACTTCTCTCTCAATGGATGGTGCCCAGAGGAAGTGCTTCCGGGTCAGGTCTAGGATGCACCACTACTGTGCTGACAGAGGCTTCTGGAGTGACTGGAGCCGTTGGTCCTGTCACTCAGGTAACAGATTTCTCCATACAGAAATCATCTCCTGGTGTATATCCTTAAATTCAGTTCATAGATTTGCCTGTTTGTTCTCCTCCATGCATATTTTCCCCCTGTATATACAGTTGAAGTCGGAAGTTTACATACTCTTAGGTTGGAGTCAGTAAAACATGTTTTTTAACCATTCCACAAATTTGTTGTTAACAAACTATTGTTTTGGCAAGTCGGTTAGGACATCTACTTTGTGCATGACTTAAGTAATTTTTCCCAACAATTGTTTACAGACAGATTATTTCACTTACAATTCACTGTATCACAATTCCATTGGGTCAGAAGTTTACATACGCAAAGTTGACTGTGTCTTTTAAACAGCTTGGAAATTCCAGAAAATTATGTCATGGCTTTAGAAGCTTCTGATAGGCTAATTGACATCATTTGAGTCAATTGGAGGTGTACCTGTGGATGTATTTCAAGGCCTACCTTCAAACTCAGTGCCTCTTTGCTTGACATCATGGGAAAATCAAAAGAAATCAGCCAAGACCTCAGAAAAGATATTGTAGACCTCCACAAGTCTGGTTCATCCTTGGGATCAATTTCCAAACGCCTGAAGGTACCACGTTCATCTGTACAAACAATAGTACGCAAGTATAAACACCATGGGACCACGCAGCCGTCATACCGCTCAAGAAGGAAAGCGTTCTGTCTCCTAGAAAGGAACATACTTTGGTGCGAAAGTGCAAATCAATCCCAGAACAGCAGCAAAGAACCTTGTGAAGATGCTGGAAGAAAGAGGTACAAAAGTATCTATATCCACAGTAAAACAAGTCCTATATTGACATAACCTGAAAGGCTGCTCAGCAAGGAAGAAGCCACTGCTCCAAACCGCCATAAAAAATCCAGACGACGGTTTGCAACTGCACATGGGGACAAAGATAATACTTTTTGGAGAAGTGTCCTCTGGTCTGATGAAACAAGAATAGAACTGTTTGGCCATAATGACCATCGTTATGTTTGGAGGAAAAAGGGAGAGGCTTGCAAGCCGAAGAACACCATCCCAACCGTGAAGCACGGGGGTGGCATCATCATGTTGTGGGTGTGCTTTGCTGCAGGAGGTACTGGTGCACTTCACAAAATAGATGGCATCATGAGGGAGGAAAATGATGTGGATAAATTGAAGCAACATCTCAAGACATCAGTCAGAAGTTAAAGCTTTGTCGCAAATGGGTCTTCCAAATGGACAATGACCCCAAGCATACTTCCAAAGTTGTGGCAAAATAGCTGAAGGACAACAAAGTCAAGGTATTGGAGTGGCCATCACAAAGCCCTGACCTCAACCCTATAGAAAATTTGAAGGCAGAACTGAGAAAGCGTATGCGAGCAAGGAGGCCTACAAACCTGACTCAGTTACACCAGCTCTGTCAGGATGAACGGGCCAAAAGTCACCCAACTTATTGTGCGAAGCTTGTGGAAGGCTACCTGAAACATTTGATCCATGTTAAACAATTTATAAGCAATGCTACCAAATACTAATTGAGTGTATGTAAACTTCTGACCCACTGGGAATGTGAGGAAAGAAATAAAAGCTGAAATAAGTCATTCTCTCTACTAATATTCTGACATTTCACATTCTTAAAATAAAGTGGTGATCCTAACTCACCTAAAACAGGACATTTTTACTCGGATTAAATGTCAGGAATTGTGAAAAACTGAGTTTAAATGTATTTGGCTAAGGTGTATGTAAACTTCCGACTTCAACTGTATGCATATACACTGAGTGTACAAAACATTAACACCTTCCTAATATTGAGTTGCGCCTCAATTCATCGTGGCATGGACTCTACAAGGTGTTAAAAGCATTCCACAGGGATGCTGGCCCTTGTTGACTCCAATGCTTCCCACAGTTGTCAAGATGTCTGCATGTCCTTTGGGTGGTGGACCATTCTTGATACACTAGGGAAACTGTTGAGGGTGAAGAACCCAGCAGTATTGCAGTTCTTGACACACTCAAACCGGTGCGCCTGGCACCTACTACCATACCCCGTTCAAAGGCACTTAAATCTTTTGTCTCGCCCACTCACCCTCTGAATGGCACACATACACAATCCATATCTCAATTGTCTCAAAGTTAAAAAATCCTTCATTTAACCTGTCTCCTCCCCTTCATCTAGACTGATTGAAGTGGATTTAAATCAATAAGGGATAATAGCTTTTCATAATGGTTTGTACACTCTGTGTATTTCCTGTAAGAAGGAGTATCTTAACCCATCTCTTTCCCTAGATACAGAGTCAGATGCTGTAGTGGGCTGTGCCGTGGTCATCGGGATCATCATCTCTATGTTGATCCTGTCTCTGTTTGGGTGGGCACTATGGAGAAAGTGAGTATACACACACAAGCGCACAAAACTGTCTAGTAAGCCCTGAAATACTGGTGAAGGATCATTGCATATATTGATCTTCTCTCTGTCTCTTAGGTGGAAAGCCAGAGATGGGGAAATGATGCCTTTCGGTCCCCTGCACAAACTGATGGAATATTCCAAAGGAGTCTCTGCTCGCAGTCATTTCAATAAAACAAGAGAGAACCAGTAGTATAGCCTTTGCAAGCATTTCCTTTGGGCAGACAAATGATAAAGAGATACGAGTTAGACAGGTGTTCACACTTATTTGAAACACCCATGCAAACATGCTCAAACACACGCAAGCACACACCCACGCACAGACACAAAATGAGGATGAGACAGTAAAGCAGTGTGTAAATTCATATTCAAGACATAATTGTATTGACTTGTATGCTGATATTCATCTCTTATGTATCGATATGTTACTCAGTAGAATATGAAGTGTTCTTACCAAACCATTTACGTAATGTAAAACTCCAGGTTTTACGTTACACAGTATAGACTTAAAAAATGCCATAGCTCTTTCCAGTTTGTTTACTTTCCATGTCTTTCATTTATATCACAAAGTATACTTATTGGAGTCGGTTTTTGTAGTTTTAGTTTGATGCCATTGCATCCAGTCGAATGTATCTTTGAAGTGCTTTGCATAGAATTCCCCGACCTGTTAAAATTTAATGCATTGAATGGTGTTCAACTAATGTTATGTTATGTTTAATACAATTTTGCTTCTCTATAGCTATAAAGATGTGTTTGGTATTTTTTTTACAGTATTGTATTTGATGTATGTTATTTGGCACCATCATGTGGCCGGTCAGGATGACTGTCCTCCAAGTGTATGTTGTTGCTCTTGCAATGAAATGTTGCTGAACTGTCTTATGGATGTATTTATATCACGAGCATGGAGAAATAAAAAGCAATGGGAGTTGTTTTGACTTTGATACAGAGGAAGACAAAGGTCCATCATCTCAGACTGTCCCATGTGCCCATGCAAATCCAGACCCCCCCCAACAAATTCTTAAGTAGTACTTTAACGTATTTGTACTTTACACCGCTGCCTCCTGGTCAGCATGTCCACAGATCACTTTCTTTGGACAATTGTCCACAGGGTGACTTTCTTTGGACAATTTCGATCACCCATGTAATTTAGGAGAATTCTAGTCTACTATATTTTCTCTCATAAATTATTGCACAAAGGAAAACTGGTTAATCTGCAAATCCTAGTGATATAATTGTTATTTATTTTCAAGAATTCAATCAAATCTATTCATACATTTGTACATTCATTTGATGTAATAAATACTAAACATGTTGTTTTTTGTGTTCAAGGGTTTGCGGTCCTTCACCCATGGGGTTCTGTTTGGCTGTGGCTCCTCCTTTGCCTTCCTGCCTTCCCTGGTGATCCAGACACGCTACTTCCAGCAGTCTTTGTGCCTTTGTGTCTAAATATTTTTGACCGTTCTGACCTTCGCTGGGATTCAGTCTAAGGCGTGTTTTAGCAAGCTTGACATTTAAAGGTAATTTACGATTAATCTGACATCTGCAGCGTCTAACCTGAATGTGATCTCTGCGAACATGAGATCATTGCCTTTCTGAATCCCGGCCATACTGTTGTTAATATTGGTCGTTCTACAAAAGCTGCCCGTTGATTCAGTGTATCCTATTGATGTCTCTTGTCAGATGACTTTTGTGTAGGAGCAGTTTGTTGAGAGCCCAGTGAAGGAGTGGGTCCTGCTGATGTGCATTGGGGTATTCTCTGACATGGTCCACCTGCTGTTTGGCAGGATGGGAGATCTGCTCCAAGGGGTATGCAAGATATTTCTGCAGTCAACCACATCCAAGAGAACATAGGAACTACTGTGAACAAGATTGGAACGCAGTCCTCCTTGATTGGGTTGTGACTTTTCGTAGCAGGTTAGGAGAGCAATTTAGCTAACTCAGTCTCCTAACCTGCTACGCTAATTCTCCTAACCTGCTCCAAAAAACATTATGTGGTGTCTGAGGTTGTCCTTAGGACTCGATGTTGAGTAGGATTAGAAGGAAACAGTGGTGGCCAAACCTCTTTCACCCTGTCCTTGTCATCATCCTCCAGATAGGCTCCTTCATGGTGCTGGGCTTGGCGTCTATGCTGGTTCCTCTGTGTGTCAGGTTTGAAGGGCTGGTTGTAGTGTGTCTACTGCTGGGGGGCTGTGTGATGGCTGCTCCGTCAGCTTCATGGCCCCTGTGGCCTTTGAACTGGTGGGCTCCCTGAGAGCTTCCCAGGCCATTGGCTACCTGCTGGGCCTCATGGCCCTCCCAATGACCGCCGGACCCCCCCTCGCAGGTCTACCCTGCCTTCACCTCATTTCGGACTGTAATAAAATGGGTCACTAATTTGATGTGTGCTTTTTTATCACATACACCCTGTTGTAAACTTTAGTTGATCTATTGTTAAAATCGTCCTACTCTATACACACATGAGCCTTATTGTACAATTGGTTTATCTTTGACACTGCTTTTGTCAGTTGTGAACGAATCATCATGAAGTGCTCCTCAATGATGCCTCTCTGTGTGATACTGAGTAGTATGTCTTCACAGGACTACTCCATGACAGACCATGACCACTTTGGGGATTACTACATGGCCTTCTACCTGGCTGGGGTTCCTCCTCTCCTTTGTCCCGTACAGTATATTCTTCAGCGCCTGCAGGAGGGTCAGCAAGAAACTCTCCCCTGACCTGCAGCTTTTCCTTCCTGGCTCAGACCACCAGTCCCCTTCCATCCCTGGTCACCAGCTCCCCCAACCAGCCCTGACCACCAGTCCCCTTCCATCCCTGGTCACCAGCTCCCCCCAACCAGCCCTGACCACCATCAGTTGCCACAACCCAAGGATGTTGCCAACAGTAACCATGTGACAGGCCACTGTGGTGAAGACTCATCTGTGACACGTTAGAGATCCCATAAGATGTAAATGGAGTAGATACAGTTGAAGTCGGAAGTTTACATACACCTTAACCAAATACATTTAAACTCAGTTTTTCGCAATTCCTGACATTGAATCTTAGTAAAAATTCCCTGTCTTAGATCAGTTAGGATCACCACTTTATTTTAAGAATGTGAAATGTCAGAATAATGGTGGAGAGAATGATTTATTTCCATTTTTATTTCTTTCATCACATTCCCAGTGGGTCAGAAGTTTACATACACTCAATTAGTATTTGGTAACATTGCCTTTAAATTGTTTAACTTGGGTCAAACGTTTCAGGTAGTCTTCCACAACAAGTTGGGTGAATTTTGGCCCATTCCTCCTGACAAAGCTGGTGTAACTGAGTCAGGTTTTATAGGCCTCCTTGCTCGCACATGTTTTTTCACTTCTGCCCACAAATTTTCTACAGGATTGAGGTCAGGGCTTTGTGATGGCCACTCCAATACCTTGACTTTCTTGTCCTTAAGCCATTTTGCCACAACTTTGGAAATATGCTTGGGGTCATTGTCCATTTGGAAGACCCATTTGCGACCAAGCCTCCTGCAGCAAAGCACACCCACAACATGATGCTGCCACCCCCGTACTTCACGGTTGGGATGGTGTTCTTCGGCTTGCAAGCCCCCCCCTTTTTCCTCCAAACATAACGATGATCATTATGGCCAAACAGTTCTATTTTTGTTTCATCAGACCAGAGGACATTTCTCCAAAAAGTACGATCTTTGTCCCCATGTGGATTTTACCTTGCTGAGCGGACTTTCAGGTTATGTTGATATAAGACTCGTTTTACTGTGGAAATAAATATTTTTGTACCTGTTTCCTCCAGCATCTTCACAAGGTCCTTTGCTGTTGTTCTGGGATTGATTGGCACTTTTTGCACAAAAGTACGTTCATCTCTAGGAGAACGCGTCTCCTTCCTGAGCGGTATGACAGCTGCGTGGTCCTATGGTGTTTATGCTTGTGTACTATTGTTTGTACAGATGAACGTGCTCCCAAGGATGAACCAGACTTGTGGAGGTCTACAATTTATTTTCTGAGGTCTTGGCTGATTTCTTTTGATTTTCCCATGATGTCAAGCAAAGAGGCACTGAGTTTGAAGGTAGGCCTTAAAATACATCCACAGGTACACCTCCAATTGACTCAAATGATGCCACTTAGCCTATCAGAAGCTTCTAAAGCCATGACATCATTTTCTGGAATTTTCCAATCTTTTTAAAAGACACAGTCAACCTAGTGTATGTAAACTTCTGACCCAATGGAATTGTGATACAGTGAATTGTAAGTGAAATAATCTGTCTGTAAACAATTGTTGGAAAAATGACTTATGTCATGCACAAAGTAGATGTCCTAACCGACTTGCCAAAACTGTAGTTTGTTAACAAGAAATGTGTGGAATGTTTGAAAAACGAGTTTTAATGACTCCAACCTAAGTGTATGTAAACTTCTGACTTCAACAGTACATGGATTTCATATTTTCAATGTGCGTTCGTTATAATCATCTTTAGACCATCAGTCTAAAGTCATTGAATTCTGAATAAGCTCTGTACTCAAATGCCATTGTTGGCCTTAGAGCAGCGGTATTCACTAATATTTCTGAGGGAGACACTTTTGTGAAGCAAACTCGCTGCGCGAGCCGCCATACCCATCGGTGAAGGGGGATTGGGAGAAGTCACAAAGTCAAATGGATTCACACAGGATATTTTAAGATACTATTAACATGGACCATCAAGTTATTTCATTCTCCATTTTAGAACACTTGGGGGTATCAGAAACAAATGTGTAAAAATCATTTGATGAATCGTTTGAATCTGGCGTTATTACCATTACCTCAATGAAAGCACTAAGATGTGTCACAACAGCTAATTCCAAATTTCAGTCGGAAGGAAGTACAGTGGGGTCTGAAATTATTATGCAATTTTTTGGGGGGAAATTACACTGAACAAAAATATGAACTCAACATGCAACAATTTAAAAGATTTTACTGAATTACAGTTCATAGAAGGAAATCAGTCAATAGAAATAAATTCATTAGACCATAATTGTTGGATTTCACATGACTAGGCAGGGGCGCAGCCATGGCTTGGCCTGCGAGTCCATAGGTCCACCCACTGGGGAGTCAGGCCCAGACGATCAGAATTAGTTTTTCCTAACAAAAGGGTTTTATTACAGACATAAATACTGCTGTAATTTTGGCATTCTTTTTTTAGATTTAGTCAAGTCAGTCATTTTGACTAAAATATAATTGTCAGTCACATTTTTGTAATTTGAATAATGATTTATTCTAGTTATTGTCAAATTATGAAAAAAGTGGGCCCTTTTAACTAAATGCCCTTTCATTTTAGTAACATCACATTTGTATTGCCTCATTAGTAAACATAAAACACTCACTTCCATGTGCACAAACATCCTGTACCAACAACACATTTTCTGCATAACATCCTATTCTCTTCCAAACAGCAGAAATATGAGTAGACAAAAAATGAAGAACACCTGCTCTTTCCATGACATAGAATGACCAGGTGAACGCTATGAGCACTTATTGATGTCACTTGTTAAATCCACTTCAATCAGTGTAGATGAAGGGGAGGAGACAGGTTAAATAATGATTTTTAAACCTTAAGACAATTGAGACATGGCTTGTGTATGTGTGCCATTCAGAGGGTAAATGGGAAAGACAAAATATGTAAGTGCCTTTGATAGGGGTATGGTAGTGGGTTCCAGGCACACCTGTTTGTGTCAAGAACTGCAACTCTGCTGGGTTTTTCCCACTCAACAGATTTCCATGTGTATCAAGAATGGTCCACCACCCAAAAGACATCCGGCCAACATGACCCTTTGCTATGAGACTCGAAATTGAGCTCAGGTGCATCCTGTTTCCATTGAACATCCTTGAGCTGTTTCTACAACTTGATTGGAGTCCACCTGTGATAAATTCCGTTGATTGGACATGATTTGGAAAGGCACACACCTGTCTATATAAGGACCCACAGTTGACAGTGCATGTCAGAGCAAAAACCAAGCCATGGGGTCAAAGGAATTGTCTGTAGAGCTCAGATCTGGGGAAGGGTACCAACAAATTTCTGCAGCATTGAAGGTCCCAAAGAACACAGTGGCCTCCATCATTCTTAAATGGAACAAGTTTGGAACCACCAAGACTCTTCCTAGAGCTGGCCGCCCGGGCAAACTGAGCAATGGGGGGAGAAGGGCCTTGGTCAGGGAGGTGACCAAGAAACCGATGGTCACTCTGACCGAGCTCCAGAGTTCCTCTGAGGAGATGGGAGAATGTTCCAGAAGAACAACTATCTCTGCAGTTCTCCACCAATCAGGCCTTTATTGTAGAGTGGCCAGACGGAAGCCACTCCTCAGTAAAAGGCACATGACAGCCAACTTGGAGTCTGCTAAAAGGCACCTAAAGGGCTCTCAGACCATGAGAAACAACATTCTCTGGTCTGATGAAACCGAAATTGAACTCTTTGGCCTGAATGCCAAGTGTCACATCTGGAGGAAACCTGGCACCATCCCTACGGTGAAGCATAGTGGTGGCAGCATCATTATGTAGGGACTGGGAGACTAGTCAGGATTGAGGGAAAGATGAACAGAGATAAGGCCTCCCAGGTGGCGCAGTGGTCTAGGGCACTGCATCGCAGTGCTAGCTGCGCCACCAGAGTCTCTGGGTTTGCGCCCAGGCTGGGCTGGGTTCGCGCCCAGGCTCTGTCGCAGCCGGCCGCAACCGGGAGGTCCGTGGGGCGACGCACAATTGGCATAGCGTCGTCCGGGTTAGGGAGGGTTTGGCCGGTAGGGATATCCTTGTCTCAGTATGTATAAAAAAAAAAAAAAAATGTAATAAAATGTATGCACTCTACTGTAAGTCGCTCTGGATAAGAGCGTCTGCTAAATGACTAAAACGTAAAAATTTAAAATGTAAAAGTACAGAGAGATCCTTGATGAAAACCTGCTCCAGAGCACACAGGACCTCAGACTGGGGGTGAAGGTTCACATTCTAACGAGACAACGATCCTAAGCACACAGCCAAGACAACGCAGGAGTGGCTTCGGGACAAGTCTCAATGTCCTTGAGTGGCCCAGCCAAAGCCCAGACTTGAACCCAATCAAACATCTCTGGAGAGACCTGAAAATAGCTGTGCAGCGATGCTTCCCATCCAACCTGATGGGGAAAAAGTCAAGGGGTCTGAATACTTTTCACAATTTCCACTGAAAATTTTACCAAAACACATTTACAGGAAGAACTGTGCAGAAACAAAGTTTGGGAACAGATTTTTCAAGTAAATTTTTATTTATTTACTGTGCACGTTGTTCAAAGTAGTTATTGTGCAGAGAGTTGTATGGTTTGTTAAACTTTGAAATCAATGTTGTTGTTTTTTAAACATTTCAAAGTGAAAAATCTGAGCCTCCGCTTAATTCTGTTACTGTGGAATTGCCTTTGCTTAGAAAATGAGGTATCCTTAAAATTAAATCCTGCTAGAATTTGAAACCAAATTTAGATTCAAGAGCTTATCTGATAAAAAAATAATAAAATGGATTTAAAAATAACGTTTCTGCTATCTTTTTCTAAGAGCTTTTCATTCAGGGTCCCCTTATGAATATTGCACCATTTAGAGCTTTTCTTACATCAAAAAACAGTAACAGTCAGACACTCTGCTCTCACGGCTCTGAGGACAGATTGTCTCTCTGAGTAAATGGTGCCCTGTAAAGAAGAATCTCAAAGCCTCATTAAAAAAGTAAAACAATAAACAAAACATGTACAGTTGAAGTCGGAAGTTTACATACACTTAGGTTGGAGTCATTAAAAGTTGTTTTTCAACCACTCCACAAATTTCTTGTTAACAATCTATAATTTTGGCAAGTCGGTTCAGGACATCTACTTTGTGCATGACACAAGTCATTTTTCCAACAATTGTGTACAGACAGATTATTTCACTTACAATTCACTGTATCACAATTCCAGTGGGTCAGAAGTTTACATAGACTAAGTTGACTGTGTCTTTTAAACAGCTTGGGAAATTCCAGAAAATGATGTCATGGCTTTAGAAGCTTCTGATAGGCTAATTGACATCATTTGAGTCAATTGGAGGTGTACCTGTGGATGTATTTCAAGGCCTACCTTCAAACTCAGTGCCTCTTTGGTTGACATCATGGGAAAATCTAAAGAAATCAGCCAAGACCTCAGAAAATATATTGTAGACCTCTGGTTCATCCTCTGGTTCATCCTTGGGAGCACGTTCATCTCTACAAACAATAGTTCGCAAGTATAAACACCATAGAACCACACAGCCGTCATACCGCTCAGGAAGGAGACGCGTTCTGTCTCCTAGAGATGAACGTACTTTGGTGCCAAAAATGCAAATCAATCAAACAGCAAAGGACCTTGTGAAGATGCTGGAGGAAACAGGTACAAAAGTATTTTTTCCACAGTAAAACGAGTCCTATATTAAGATAACCTGAATGTCCGCTCAGCAAGGAAGAATCCACTGCTCCAAAACCGCCATAAAAAAAAGCCAGACTACGGTTTGCAACTGCACATGGGGACAAAGATAATACTTTTTGGAGAAATGTCCTCTGGTCTGATGAATCAAAAATGGAACTGTTTGACCATAATGACCATTGTTAAGTTTGGAGGAAAAAGGGGGAGGCTTGCAAGCCGAAGAACACCATCCCAACCGTGAAGCACAGGGGTGGCAGCATCATGTTGTGGGTGTGATTTGCTGCAGGAGGTACTGGTGTACTTCACAAAATAGTTGGCATCATGAGGAAGGAAAATTATGTGGATATATTTAAGCAACATCTCAAGACATCAGTCAGGAAGTTAAAGCTTGGTCGCAAATGGGTCTTCCAAATGGACAATGACCCCAAGCATACTTCCAAAGTTGGGGCAAAATGGCTTAAGGACAACAAAGTCAAGGAATTGGAATGGCCATCACAAAGCCCTGACCTCAATCCTATAGAAAATGTGTGGGCAGAACTGAAAAAACATGTGCGAGCAAGGAGGCCTAAAAACCTGACTCCGTTACACAAGCTCTTTCAGGAGGATAGGGCCAAAATTCACCCAACTTGTTGTGGAGGCTACCTGAAACGTTTGACCCAAGTTAAACAATTTAAAGGCAATGCTACCAAATACTAATTGAGTGTATGTAAACTTCTGACCCACTGGGAATGTGATGAAAGAAATAAAAGCTGAAATAAATCATTCTCTGCTATTATTCTGACATTTCACATTCTTAAAATAAAGTGATGATCCTAACTGACCTAAAACAGGGATTTTTACTAGGATTAAATGTCAGGAATTGTGAAAAACTGAGTTTAAATGTATTTGGCTAAGGTTTATGTAAACTTCCGACTTCAACTGTAAACGATGGAGATTGAAAGTCGGTCGGCATTTGAGGCAGTTTTGGCTGGGAAGGCAGTGTAGGTTCAGTGGAGGGGGCATCGATGGGACAGCCAAGGAGAAACAAAGAAAGTCTGAAAAAACAGGCCTGGAGATCTTCAACAGCCCACCACACCTGCTTCTCTGAATGGTCAGTCACTCCATTGGAGCCGCCCCTCTGGTACTGGTTCTCCACCTGGGAGATGCAACGGCTGCTGAAAAGCACATGAAAAGCCACCACATCTTGGCGGTGGTTAGGAGCATTCCCTGAACAGTCCCTGAACTTCCTCTGCTACCTCTGGAAACAAAATGCACTCCTCGCTGTAATTCTTCCCAACAGATTAAACTAAAAGCTGCATTGCCTGTCTGTCGGTTGGTCGGTACAGAATGTACAAAATATACTGAGCTCTCTGCCTAGGCTACCTCACGGTGCCATGGCAACTATGGAATCTACCATGCCGATGTCTATCAGCCTCTTCTTATTTTGCAATCAGTTTGTTTCTTTAGTTATGAAATGCTGATGGTGATGGATAATTAGTAACCAATAGAGGGAGAACGATAAAGGCTACATGAGAATATGTGTGTGATCAGATCAAACATAATGGCCAGGAGGCATGGTAAGGTATGCTGTCATTAACCCTTCACTAACACATGGATGTGACTGAGGGAGCGAGTAGGGAACCGACATATGTGCCTCGCATATGTCACACACAGTCTTACTGGCACTATTCCAGGAGGCTGCCCGTCCTCAAGACAACTCAGACACGAGTGCCAGCGGGGACAAGTATGCAACAGCGTCCCAGTGGGTTATCTTCAGACATCTTCATCATCTATGTGGCGGTTCTGCTCCTCGTCCTCCTGGCGCTGAGAGCAGTATGCTCGGTCGTCAGAAACAATAGAACGCAGAGGACTACAGCAGAGTAAGAGAGGGATGACCTCATCGGATCAAAGTCTGGTAGCTAAAGGGTCACAATGACGTGGAGGCATATATATATTTTTTAACATAGACCATATGTGAGCATGCAATGCATAGGTTAACAAAGTCTGTCTGATGTTTTGCAGGAAACTGACTGAAATATAGATCATCTCAGCAGGTGATGGACCAGAGAGAGACACCCAGGCCAAATTCACCCTGAAGATCAAGACTGATCCGAGGCATGCCACTCAGCTGGTGGAGATGCTTGTGGGGCGTGTCTGACGCTTAGAGGGAGCTGTCCCAGATAACCCACTGGCACCCCTTACTTCAGTCACATTACCCACTGTGGTGTCACCCACTGATATGATGGCATCACCTGCACCTGCATCACTTCCTGTACCCACTGAAAACATGCTAAAAAACAGTTTGTCCCAGCCCACTCCCCACCGGTGCCCATGCCCAAGACAAAAAGTCCCCATTCATACTACCTCAACACTCCTAACAGACCACAGCCATCAGAGCAGTTTCCCCTCAGATGAGGGGGAGGAGGAAGAAGATGAATCTGAATATGAGGATGATGTTTCTGAGTAATCCAGCATCACCTATTAACCTGATTCATCTTGAGAGGGCAGTCTCAGACCCAGTCAAACAAAGCTAAAGACCATAATCCACTGTGAATAAATAGAAAAAATACATATTTTAAATTATTCTAAGTAATGGAGTGATGCATTGAATCTTTTTGATATTGGATTATTATTGAGAAGATGGATATAGGCTACCTACCTCCTTGTAGCTTAGCTAATTGAGTTGGAGGCAAACAGTTGGTTACAGTTTTAATACCATACATTAAGCACCTTGTTTTTATATTGGCACTGCTGCGAAAGGTTGATGGGCACTGCCAGTCGTCTGATATTAGATGCGCTGTGGCACTGGAGAAGCCTCCTGCATCCTGATCACCAGAGATGTCTGAGAGCTCCACCGTCTACACAGCTCCGCTCAAACGTCCTCCCTGCCATGCAGTCGGTGTCCCCTGTCACCAAAGCCATATTCATTGCTTTGTTTCTCTTCGCCATCCTGCTCATTCTATACGTCATCCTCTGGTATATATGCCGAGACGCCGACAATGACTACATTTAAACAAGCGAAGGTCACTTATCGAGGTAACAGAACTGTCCAAGGTAAGGAAACGGTATTGATCGAACTGCTGCCATTTAAACGGGGCTTGTAATGGCATCAATGGCTTTTGTTGGACAGTGGCATTTGGTGACATTCCTTGTAATATTGTTTGTTTTTAGCCAACACATTTATGAATTGATGCTACCGGACGTTTTCCATTGTGTGCTTTTAGGCTACTTGTTGAATGACAGCGGATGTTGCGTCTTCCAAATGAAAGGTTGATGTTTTAGCTCCTATATCAATTTGGTAAGTCCATCGTTAACAGTTCGATATTTTTAATTGAACAATCTCTGTTTTATTCAGTCATTTTGAACATGTCATTTTTTTTTACAAGGTCAAAAGTGGACAACAATAGGCCTATAGGCTGTATGGGTTTATCCATTAAGATGAGATTTTCTGTGTCAAAATATTACCTTTGTGTTGTATTTCATCCCACTCTGTAAAATGTAGAGAAGATAGCCTATGTAAAATTGAGTACGTATAAGGTAGAGCTAGTGATGGTGTTCTGACCCCCTACAGATGCAGCTCCATGGACAGGTGAGGACGACCCCACCCCACCCCAGGCCTACATACCTATGGCATAGATAGAAGAAGCCTGTCCAACCATTGCCAAAGAGACTGTTGGGCTCAGTGGGATTCATCAGACTTAGCGGTCAAACTGGGACATGCTCTAACAGTGTGGTAAGATGTGCTTGGAGGCCACAGATGAGAGGAAGAGGAAGATGGCAGAGAGCAGTCACTGCCAAGTGTAAACAACCAGGGAAGAGGGTGACTTCATAATCACCCTTCTCTCTGGTGGACTGTCCACCTAGAGGATGGCTCAGCTTGGCCTTAGGATATAACCCGAATACATTGTTAAATATACTCTGTGTAATGGTTACTACACCTGTCACATTGCTGTATGCTTTCCGTCTGTGATGGTGGTATTGTGATAATGAAATTGTAACATGTTGAGCTTAATGCTATCCTAGTTGTCTAATAAATGTTTTATTTGGCAAGTTATGCAGCAATTTCTGTTAGACAATACATTTTTCCGTAAAGATCCTATGGACCCTATAGATACCTCCTTCACATAGCTTGGGCTTATAAATACTAATGATGATGGTACTACCTTCATGTTATATTGCCTTATAGACCTGCATTCAAAGCAGACACTTTTTTTTAGCTTTGAATCTGAATGTGTGGTCAAGATGACTTTGTTACATTTTCATCAGTACTTAATAATATGTACAGTTGAAGTCGGAAGTTTACATACACTTAGGTTGGAGTCATTAAAACTCGTTTTTCAACCACTCTACAAATTTCTTGTTAACAAACTATAATTTTGGCAAGTCGGTTAGGACATCTACTTTGTGCATGACACAAGTAATTTTTCCAACAATTGTTTACAGACAGATTATTTCACTTATAATTCACTGTATTACAATTCCAGTGGGTCAGAAGTTTACATACACTAAGTTGACTGTGCCTTGAAACAGCTTGGAAAATTCCAGAAAAGGATGTCATGGCTTTAGCAGCTTCTGATAGGCTAATTGACATCATTTGAGTCAATTGGAGGTGTACCTGTGGATGTATTTCAAGGCCTACCTTCAAACTCAGTGCCTCTTTGCTTGACATCATGGGAAAATCAAAAGAAATCAGCCAAGACCTCAGAAAAAAAGATTCTAGACCTCCACAAGTCTGGTTCACCCTTGGGAGCAATTTCCAAATGCCTGAAGGTACCACGTTCATCTGTACAAACAATAGTACGCAAGTACAAACACCATGGGACCACGCAGCAGTAAAACAAGTCCTATATTGACATAACCTGAAAGGCTGCTCAGCAAGGAAGAAGCCACTGCTCCAAAACCGCAATAAAAAATCCAGACGACGGTTTGCAACTGCACATGTGGACAAAGATCGTACTTTTTGGAGAAATGTCCTCTGGTCTGATGAAACTAAAATATAACTGTTTGGCCATAATGACCATTGTTTTGTTTGGAGGAAAAAGGGGGAGGCTTGCAAGCCGAAGAACACCATCCCAAACGTGAAGCACGGGGGTGGCAGCATCATGTTGTGGGTGTGATTTGCTGCAGGAGGTACTGGTGTACTTCACAAAATAGTTGGTATCATGAGGAAGGAAAATGATGTGGATATATTGAAGCAACATCTCAAGACATCAGTCAGGAAGTTAAAGCTTGGTCGCAAATGGGTCTTCCAAATGGACAATGACCCCAAGCATACTTCCAAAGTTGTGGCAAAATGGCTTAAGGACAACAAAGTCAAGGTATTAGAGTGGCCATCACAAAGCCCTGACCTCAACCCTGTAGAACATTTGTGGGCAGAACTGGAAAAGCGTGTGCGAGCAAGGAGGCCTACAAACCTGACTCAGTTACACCAGCTCTGTCAGGATTAATGGGCCAAAATTCATGCAACTTATTGTGTGAAGCTTGTGGAAGGCTGCCCGAAATGTTTGACCCAAGTTAAACAATTTAAAGGCAATGCTACCAAATACTAATTGAGTGTATGTAAACTTCTGACCCACTGGGAATGTGATGAAAGAACTAAAAGCTGAAATAAATCATTCTCTATACTATTATACTGACATTTCACATTCTTAAAATAAAGTGGTGATCCTAACTGACCTAAAACAGGGAATTTTTACTAGGATTAAATGTCAGGAATTGTGAAAAACAGAGTTTAAAAATATTTGACTAAGGTGTATGTAAACTTCCGACTTCAGCTGTACATACAAAGCTAAAGACCATAATCTACAGAGGGTAGTGCGAACGGCCCAGTACATCACTGGGGCCAAGCTTCCTGCCATCCAGGACCTCTATACCATGCGGTGTCAGAGGAAGGCCCTGAAAATTGTCAAAGACTCCAGTCATCCTAGTCATAGACTGTTCTCTCTGCTACCACACGGCAAGCGGTACCGGAGCGCCAGGTCTAAGTCCAAGAGGCTTCTTAACAGCTTCTACCCCCAAGACATAAGACTCCTGAACATCTTATCAAATGGCTACCCAGACTATTCACATTCCCCCCCCCCCCACACACACCACTGCCACTCTATGTTGTCATCTATGCATAGTCACTTTAATTAACTCTACCTACATGCACATACTACCTCAACTAGCCAACTAGCCGCCCCCGCACATTGACTCTGTACCGGCACCCCCCTGTATATGTTATTTTTTACTGCTCCTATTTAATTACTTGTTACTTTTATCTCTTATTCTTATCCATATTTATTTTAACTGCACTGTCGGTTAGGGGCTCGTAAGTAGGCATTTCACTGTAAGGTCTACACCTGTTGTATTCGGCGCATGTGTCTAACAACATTTGATTTGTTTTATACAGTATATAATATATTCCCAGAGCAGATGTCTGTATGTTTTAAGTATTCTACTGATGACTATGCGCAGATGAGTTATTTAACCTCTGGTGACCCCCTATTGGTCTGTACTGTTCTTTAATCCTGTAGAGAGAACCCCACAGAGACACAGTGGGGTATGAAGAGGCTGCACACACCCTTTGAGGAGTCTCCTGGCTAGGTAGAATAAGCCGCGCAGTGTTGCAGCTCTCCACGGCTCCATGTTTCTAATGGGATTTCTTCGGAGGATAAATGGACCTCTGGAAATTGCCTCTGAAAATATACTTCTCTCTGAGATCAGTGGCCCACACCTGCACAGAGCCATTAATAGACTTCCCATGACACAGTTTCAGTCCTACCAGACTCCAGTTAATACATTTCACAGACTAAAGATAACATTCAGCCTAGATTAAATCAACACCTATAACAATAAATACGTGTTTTGTTCACCAAGTCAGCGTCTAATTTACAATAGTTTTATGATCACTCCTTTGCAAAACAAATTCATGCCTCCATAAGTTTGTTTGAAAGAACATACACTGAGTGTACAAAACATTAAGAACACCTTCTCTTTCGACATAGACTGACCAGGTGAATCCATGTGAATACTATGATCCCTTATTGATGTTACTTGTTAAATCCACTTCAATCAGTGTAGATGAAGGGGAGGAGACAGGTTAAAGAAGGATGTCTAAGCCTGGAGATAATTGAGACATGTTGTATGTGTGCCATTCAGAGGGTGAATGGGCAAGACAATAAATGTAAGTGCCTTTGATTGGGGTATGGTAGTAGGTGCCAGGCGCACCGGTTTGTGTCAAGAACTGCAACGCTGCTGGGTTTTTCAAGCTCAACAGTTTCCCGTGTGTATCAAGAATGGTCCACCACCCTAAGGACATCCAGCCAACTTGACACAACTGTGGGAGGCATTGGAGTCAACATGGGCCAGCATCCCTGTGTAACGCTTTCAACACCTTGTAGAGTCCATGCCCTGACGAATTGAGGTTTTTCTGAGGGCGAAAGGGGGGAGGGTGGATCGCAATGTTAGGAAGGTGTTCCTAATGTTTGGTATACTCAGTCTATATTTTAGTTGCAACACTGCCGCTCTGCCACCTCTCAATTGAGCACATGCCATGCAATACCACTAGATGGCGATATAACGTGTTATCACTTTGACATGCACACAAAAAGGTTTTCACCTACCCTGTCCACATAGTAAAAGTGAATTACCTCATGTAACTGAACAATTATAGTCAGCAAAAAAAAGTTCACACTACAATATACACTTCCAAGTATTTATTATAGTACCATTCAACCCATTCAGACCTGATGAAAGGTCAAAACCTTCTTATAATAGACACACTAGGGAGCATTTTTTCTAGTGTGCAGAGTCTTTTTTGCTGATGAACATTTGTGTACGGCACCTGCTCAAAACCGTTGGGTATGCAAGTGTTCCACCATTTTTCAATATAACTGCTTGAAATGTTCTGTTTTACTCCAATGTCACTTTCAGGGTTGGTCTGTTTCAACTAAATGTTATCTTCTGAGCTGCCTCGAGTAGATAGTAACTCATTACCCTCTGGCTGTGCTATAGAGTGTAAATATGATTAAATAAATACCCTTTGCGGTGTTGGGAGAATGACCACCTGGTTTGTGTTTGTCCTGGTATTTCTCCTCTGTACTGTTTCACCAACGGACATGCCCAAGGCCACAGAAGCAGCTGAGCACTTCCCACAGCATTGGGGCTCTCTGTCCAGGACACATGATAAAGACCACATACTGGTCTACTCTCACCAGGTTACATGAAAGGAGTAATAGTAACACTCTCCATGCTCTGTGTCTAATTTTACCATCATATAATGGACTCATACCAGTGAGGGCCCAGTGAGGAGTCAGAGGAGTTATACAGCCAGACAATCCCGCCGTTCTACTATCACTCAGGAACACTTCTCTACTAATTATTCACAAACCGCCAGAGACAGAGGACAGCTACACACACACACACACACACACACACACACACACACACACACACACACACACACACACACACACACACACACACACACACACACACACACACACACACACACACACACACACACACGGTTCGGTTCAATAGCTCAGGGAACAGAGGCACTGATGTGACAAGACTGCTGAGGAAAGCATAGCTAGCGCCTCAGGGATGTGTCAGAGTGACAGACTGGCTCACACACTCATAGCCACATACACGTGGACCCACACGCACATACACACGCACACACACACAATTGTCAGATTTTGATCTCGCATGTTTTGTGATAGCGCATGACCGGTACATACCTAGATGGAATGTGGCTGTTATGTAGTCATTATATAACATCAGAGGAATCAAATTATTGAGTCCAACAATCAGTTTGGGAGCCAAAGCCCTGACTCACACAGCTGAGTTCACTAGGCATTCAGCATTGATGAATCATTTGTTACTAATTGAAATTCACTGATAATTAATAAGGCAATACACTTGAAAAGGCCCAGCCTCCATGGGGTGTAAGCACAGAGCACCCGGTCAGCATGATGCGTAAAGAGCAGATGCTTGGGGGGGGGGGGGGGGGGGGGGGGGGGGGGGGTGTTTGTTCTTCTAGTTAATGTTTAATTTAGGAGGGGCTGTGTTGAAGTACAGGGTCAGGGGGGAAGGCAGAGCTACAGAACACCTCTCAGCCTCTGACATAGGGCTGGGACAGCTAGGGAGCTCTCTGGTCCACTCAGGCTGCTGGTGGGTTTAGGTAGTGTCCACATGCCACTTGAGGTGTCCTACCTGTTCTGTTCCACCTGTTCCTGGGCCATGTGGTGGAGTTGCTGTGGATCCCTCGCTTCAGGAGGAAGCTGCCAACCAGAGGTAGTCTTTACTTTAATCAACAATTTGCTTGGAATTTGACTAACTTCTTTACATTTTTTTAATTACTCAGTTATTATGCTATATTAATTAACAGTGCTGACAATGGTCCTCGGTCAGGGCAGCCTTTTGAGGGCCCTAGGCGAGATTTTTTTTTAAAGTTGACAAATGAATTTCCTGTAATTCTACACATTTTGCCATTGGGCGTAGAGAACATTTTGCAATTCTATAACTCATTTCATGCAATTCTACACATTTTGCCATGCTAATATGATATCTGAGTGAGAGTGACTAACAAAATCAATGGGGTCCCCTGGAGGTCAGGGCCCCTGGGTAATTTGGCCATGATTAAGGTTTAGATAGCTGGTTAGACTAATTTACCAATCCATGTTTATTTTGCTGAGATAACGAGAGAAAAACTGATGATGCACAAACAAATTCCAAAATGGCACCTTATGTATTCTACTTACTCTCAACAGTTTTTTTAATGTGTTTTTGTCTTTGTTTGTTTTTAGGTCAGGAGTCACTAATCGACCGCTTATTACTTATGCCCAGGGCCGGCCCTGCCTTTGTTAATGGTTTCACTGCCAAAGCCTGTGATTGCATCCCCTGCCTACCTCTGTCCCCCATGCTCAGTAACTGGAATCTGTCCCTGCAGACACACTGTAGAGCAGGGCCGGCTGGTTACTGCGCCCTGGGCTCAGGCTGCTCGCCCTGGCTGCTCACGCTTTTAGAGGACTCACTGGGGAGTTGTATGTATTGTATATAGTTTGCATGTGGGAGTTTTTTGTTTGTATAGCTATATCACTGACTGCATATCAGCATTTGGACTCACGTCTGTAATGTTTAGGCAGGAGTGGCCGGTGTAGTAACATCGATTACATTGTAATGTGTAGTACAATACCTCATGGTGGATCCATGAGGTGAACCAGTGAACATCACATTTCCATTTGAATCATTTAGCAGATGCTCTTGTACAGAGTGACTTACAGGTAGCTAGGTGGGACAACCACATGTCACAAGTAGCTATCATTAGAGTCAGAGCTAAAGAAGGGGGGAGGCGGATTATTTAAGAGTGTTTGAAGAGGAAGGGTTTTAGATGTTTTCGGAAGATGGGCAGGGTATGTATGTGTGAACCACGCAGCACTTGCAAATAAAGGACCATCAACTCCATTTGTGTCTGGACTTATTATTTATATTGAACATATGGGCAATTACATCTGTTTTTCCAACCAGTTGCACTTCTAACTGGTTTTGTTGTAGTCCTGGGATACTATTTCCTACTTTGTTTATTTAGCAGTGTGAATGTTGACCTAGAGCTGAGCTGGTGTAAGTCTGGGGAGGGGGAAGAAGGGGGAGGGGAGGGAAGGGCCAGGTGTGATGGTGTCAGGACTCGTCAGGACCAGTCAGGAGGTGCTGACTGTGGAGCCTGTATGGTGTCACCTTCCACACCTCCAGAGGTGAGCAGCAGGACCTGTAGCTGCAGCTGTAGAAACGTCCTGCCCAAGAGACACCCTCAAGACAAAGGCCCTACTGAGGAGACAGCATCTACAAACAACAACACATCATCACAAAAACTTCCTTTAGCAGGCAAGTGAGGCATGAGAGGGAGACATGTTTATAGTGCAGGTGTGGTCAGACTAAATTCTCCAAATGACCTCAATGCTGTCGGATGCTCTTCCATAATGAGAGGGATTGTAAAGCTAACAAAATAATTGTGGCAGTGAACATGTTTCTTCAGCTCCATAAAGTTGATTTTTTTCTCATTTTAAATAATGACAGTGTCTGTGCAAACTTGTATTGTGTATTAATAAGTGCATGCATGATGAAATAAATACGTGGTACTCCTTCGTTACCAAACTCCACATGTCAGTGCAACATGACATGAGCCACAGATTACACTCCTCCAGTTACAACCTAGGATACACCCATGGCATAACACAGCTGCACACCTGTCATTCTATAGAAGCTCCCCCTATGTAAAGTATATGGACCCAATACTCCACCCACCACGTGACCATGCACCACTAACCAACAAGCTGCAGTCCATGGATTTTTGGAACGTCATTTCTAAAATAAGAAAATGATCAACTTTGACCCTAGCACAGCCACTCCAGTAACGATCAGAGAAGCTAAGCATCCATTTTGACCTAACGCCCTCCAGACTCCTGTGACAAGTTGTTGACAGCTTGGGGACAAGAGGCCGACACCGTGGCAGAAGTGTTTTACAAGAGCACCCACGCACAATAACATGGGGCCCTTTTCTCGCTGGTGCAGCTAAAATACAAAACAGGTTGAAGTTAGATGGTGTTGAGAATCTCCCTAGTCCAGGCAGAGAGCCCCAGCTGTTGCAGTGTGCGCTCTGCTGGCCAGGGACAGAGGAGTGGGCAAGCAGCACCAGGGAGGACAGGCACCAGGAGGCCAGACTCTCCACCTGACACCTGAGAGTCAGTGGTTCGGGAGGAACAGCTGAGCACTGGCGTGCCTGGACACCCTCTCTGGGTCCAGCGTTACTGAACACACAGTCACACAGTTACATAGCAACCCTGCTGGGGCCCGCAGACACAACATGAGTCTCGTTACTGAGAGCATGACAACAAGGGAGAGTGGCTCAAGACCTCCCTCGCTGAGTATGCCATCATCATTTTTTGTTTCTTGAAAAAAAATATATATATCAAGGCTAATTTTATCATAGTCCTCAGTATCCATGAAATTGAAACCAGATGAGATGGGCTGAACTGAAACAACATCCCAGGCAGTGCATTCCCTTCCCCTCTCTGTCTTAAAAACACAGCCTGCAGGGGAAGACAGTCTGGAGTCACAGAGGGGGAACAGGAACGCTGATGGTTTGTTTTGAGGAGCTAATAAACAAGTCATTTACAACAGCCCCTGAAACAACAACTTGATTACGTAACAGTGAGCTTCTGTAGAATATCCAGGGGGAAAAGGGAATGTATGGAACGGTAGTTACAGGTGTGCAAAGGAATGCATTGAGGGAAAGGGTGGACTGACTCTAGGAGAATGACTTTGACTTGAATGTACCGTTATACCCATATGTTTACCCATAGCCTGTCAAAGGAATATTTCACAAGTGAAATGAATGGCACAGCCTTTGGACGTGGTTGATATTTACGTACCCATTACGAGGAGAGCTGACAAAATAGCTAATAATGATACGTCATCACTCTAATGGCACCATAAGCATGTAATACATGGGAGGTCCTGAACTATTTTGCCTCTGGTGTTTGGCCCCACTTTCATCTCGTGGACAGGAAGTAGCACTATTAGTGTTTGGTAAAGCCCTGAGAGACCATCAATATCCTGCCAGCCAATACCTCCAAACCTCATTACGCTCCAGCCCAGGAGTCTCATTCCCACATCCCATTTAGCCGTAGATCCACAAGCAGCCACACTGGTAATGGCAACTATAATTGGGTTGCTGCGGCTGTTTCTTTTTGGCCTGCGAGGCCCTTGTGTCCTGGGTCGTGAGAGAATGGTACAGTAAGACATTTAGCAAGTGGTTCCCTGCCATGCCATTTCCTCCAAAGCAAGGCACCTATCATTTACCCCCCTCCTCCCCTGCTCAGTGGTACATTCCTGCCATAGCTTTGATTGGCTATTTCTGGGCCCGAGGTCTTATGGTAGGGGTGTTAGACAGATTCTACTCGACAAACTAAACGTGTGCAACTATTCAAAGACCCTCTGTTATGTACGTTGTTCAAATGTTTTGTGTTCTTCATTATGAAAAAACGTGAACAGATCCAAAGACTGGATAAAGACCACCAAATCAATTTGCTAAGCCCAGTTGACATAACCCAGAGCCAGAGCTATGCAAAAGCTGAAGACTGCTGTAATAATTCAAAACAAATGAGAAACATGTTCATTTTTGCATATATAACAGTACTGTTTATTTTACACTTCAAATGTAAGGAACTGGCAAAACCAGATATGTTTCAGCTATGAAGACATGTAGCTAGGGATTCACCTCTGATCCCATGTTAAGTTATCAGTGTTCAGAAACTGCAATTATCAAACAGCAATACATCAAATATATCTTCCTGTGGGAGATCGGATAGCAAGATAAATGATAACATCAATACATCCCTAATTTGATTTGTCATCATGAAATTCTAAACAAACAAAAAATACACCCAATAAAATGAATATATACCAATCCCTTATATAAACACCTCAGCTCAGATGGGAGGGCTCAGAGAATCTTTCTTGTTCCTCTATGAATGGAGATCCATGGGATGTGCTGGAGAAAAGTTCATAGGTCGAATGGCCCATCTATGTCCAAAACCTTCTCTGTGCTTTAACAGCATCGCCATCTGTCTGACCGTGGTGGGGGTCTCTGGGAGCCCACTGAGGACAGACACTCTCTCCACACAGCTGCTCCTCCGACTTCATCTCTCCTGTTGATCAGCCAGAGCCAGGAGCCCTGTCTTAGAACAGGTCCTCACACTCGGTCTATAAATAACAGCGTGGAGTGGTGTCTGTGAGATATATGTAGGTGTCTATGTTGGCAGAGGAAGGCGGTGTGTGTGTGTGTGTGTTTATGTGTGTGTGTGTGTGTGTTTATGTGTGTGTGTGTTTATGTGTGTGTGTGTGTGTGTTTCGGTGTTTATGTGTTTATGTGTTTATGTGTGTGTGTGTGTGTGTGTGTGTGTGTGTGTGTGTGTGTGTGTGTGTGTGTGTGTGTGTGTGTGTGTGTGTGTGTGTGTGTGTGTGTGTGTGTGTGTGTGTGTGTGACAGAAAGAGCAAGAGAGCGATAGAGAGAGTAGGAGAGAGATGAGGACTCAGTACATAGCGTCCTCATACATGTCCGTCCGGAGGCAGAAGAGGATGCCTCCTCCTAGCATGAAGATAGTGGCTCCCCAGCCCAGTCCGTAGCCCCAGTTGAACTCATGGTAGGTCTGCAGGACGGTTCCATCAATGAACTTGATTGGGTAGAGGACCAGTGCACAGGCCTGAAGGACCACTGAAAGAAAGGGAAAAAATCTAGATAATAAATCCACAGAAAGATATAAACATGTTAACATTTTATAGTTAGACAATGTATGTTTTCTATCTCTGTACACTAATTTAGGGCCCTATAAAATCCACGTTGCCAACGGAATCACTGAATACAGACACTAAAACGGAATTCAACAATATAAAAACATTTTGGGAAGTAGGAAATCAGCTTAATGTATTGAACTTATTACAACATTCCTTAATATGCCCATGATTATCATAAGACATTAAAAAAATGCATCAATGATTTATATTTTCCTTCAACTTTATGAAGAGGCAATGACACAAGAATGCCGCTGTCTGTGAGTGCATGTTAGTCTACCACTTTGTGTAGCCGTTAGCGATGACGCTAATGTAATGTCAACGGTCTTCTGGAAGATGGAAAGGCTTTCACAAAAACCTTCTCAATGAAATGTTAACTACAAAGTAGCCTATGCCTACCTGGCGGAAGGATATCTTTATTATTTGCATAAATCCAGTGGCCATTTGTTTTGCAAACTCTGCAATCACATGAGCGCTACAGAAACATCACTAAAGTAACAACAGTCTCTTGTTGGTGCACACTGGCATTAAAGGGTAACTACAGCCCAAAATCGAAATTTCTTGGATTTTTTCCAGACCTCAAAAGTGGTCTTCTGATGTGGTTTAAGCATAGTTGTGGACATAGAACACCCAATTGTGGTGTTTTTATACCAAATAAAATTGCAATATCATCTTCATCATCATCATCATCACCAACAAACTAACATGGTCAAAGCACACCAAGACAGTCGTGAAGAGGGCACAACAAAACCTATTCCCCCTCAGGAGACTGAAAAGATTTGGTATGGGTCCTCGGATCCTCAAAAGGTTCTACAGCTGCACCATCGAGAGCATCCTGACTGGTTGCATCACTGCCTGGTATGGCAGCTGCTCGACCTCCGACCGCAAGCCACTACAGAGGGTAGTGCGTACGACCAAGCTTCCTACCATCCAGGACCTCTATACCAGGCGGTGTCAGAGGAAGGCCCCAAAAAATTGTTAAATACTCCAGCCACCCTTGTCATAGACTGTTCTCTCTGCTACCGCACGGCACGCGGTACCGGAGCGCTAAGTCTAGGTCCAAGAGGCTTCTAAACAGCTTCTACCCCCAAGCCATAAGACTCTTGAACATCTAATCAAATGGCTACCCAGACTACTTGCATTGCCCCCCCCCCCCCTCTTTTACACTGCTGCTACTCTGTTATTATTTATGCATAAGTCACTTAAATAACTCTACCCACAT
Organism: Salvelinus fontinalis; assembly: GCF_029448725.1. NCBI lineage: Eukaryota > Metazoa > Chordata > Actinopteri > Salmoniformes > Salmonidae > Salvelinus > Salvelinus fontinalis. The sequence goes on from NC_074677.1 coordinate 51,841,789, forward strand.
GTATGTATTACCTCAATTACACTGGCTAACCAGTGCCCCCGCACATTGACTCTGTACTGGTACCCCCTGTATATAGCCTTGCTTTTGTTATTTTACTGCTATTCTTTAATTATTTGTCACTTTATTTCTTATTTTTTTAGTTATTTTTCTTAAAGCTGCATTGTTGGTTAAGGACTTGCAAGTAAGCATTTCACTACACCTGTTGTATTCGACGCATATGACAAATAAAATTTGATTTGATTTAATTTGAGAAAACACATTTTATAGGGCCCTACTATTTGAAATGTATTCTGGTAAAAGGGAACCAGCTAGCCTTGTTGTATGAATGAATGACTACCTGTGTGCAGGTAGAGAGCTAGTGATGCCAAGTCTGCTGATGGGAAACTGGAGCCACGTGCGAGTCAGAGTAGGGACCACAGCCACGCTCAGAGGGGGTGATAGATACCCCCAACCAGCCGCTACCCAGGGGGTCCTATCGCACCCCCTCCCCTCAATGTCCTCTACAAACCTTGTTTCTCCTCCTGGGTTCCCCTCACACTCTCTGTGTCCCTCCCTCAGAGACCCAACAGCTGCTAATTACTGCAGCCAGCAGCCAACAACAAACCCACCCGCCCATGCTCCACTACACAGTAAACAAACAAAACATATTACTGTATCCTGTATCCAATCTCTACTTCTCTAATGAAGTTCAATGCATCCTCCTTAGGTTTCCACTGAGAAACGCTCTACCATATGGTTGTGTCAGAACTTTCCTAGCCTTTACTGACCACAGCCTAAATATAGGATTATTGTATTGAAAAAGTCTGAACTGAACTGAAGGCTGTAGGTAAAAGCCTATTATAATTCAAACTCGTTGTGGGCTTATACTGTCAAGTGGCCAAAGCCTATAACCCTAAACTTCCAAAGAAAAGTAAAAAGTGTGCTTTTATAACCTGTGACGTTGTGTTCCACTGGACTGTGGTCGGAACTGTGGTGGCAGAGCTTATAATAGAAAACACATTGGGTCACACTAAAATATCCCTATAGCGACAGAACTTTTATCGTGTGTATCCCGTGTTACCATTTCTCTGTGTACTTTGTATGTGGAGTAAGAAAGGTTTGACGCACTCGTTGCCACACAGTTGTTAGACTGTTGTAAGGATCCGTGAGTGTCCTGTTCATCCTGTGGGACAGTCACCAATGTTAGTCGATTGAACTTTGTTAGAATACCAGCACAGACATAACTATTAACTTTGGGATTCACAATGTGTAAACTCCTCCGTCACATCACATTCCGAGTCAACACATTCCTAATGAATATTTTTAAGAGCAGGAAAGCAGTCACTGTGTTGGGCAATGAATCAGAGTGGGTGTTGGTCCGTCTGTGTGTGTGTGTTGTGTGTTGTGTGTGTGTGTGTACTCACGTGTGTGCGGTGAGGCATGTGTCTTCCTCCTACTTTTATGGTCAAACAGTAAGGCGTCAAGTTGAAAGAGGGGGAGAGGAAATAGCACACGGTGGGCTCTCTAGACCTAAAGTTACTACTGTTCCTTTTCCCTACTAAAACCTGTGTGTATGTGCACGTGTGAGTATATGTCGACTGACTCAGAGAGGGGACATTGTGAAATTTACTGAGACTCCACCTGGAGGGGAAGAGGTGAAGAGGCGTGAGACATAAGCTCAGGAACGTGACTGTTGACAGAGGCCAGACTGAGGCGGCTGGGCTGGGCTGGGGCCGTACGTCTGGCCAGCAGACAGGCACAACAATGACTCTCAGCCTTTCTCTCTGACTGGGGGCATTTACACAGCCCCCCTGCCCCCTCCATCCTGTGACTGAAGGCTCTCCTGCATAAGGAGACCTTTATCCTTAACAGGCCTGAAAGCAATTACAGAGAGGGAAAGAAAACACTGCATCTCCCACATTTCTCAGTAAATGACAAACGGCGAAAGCCTCAGACATCTACCACAATCTATCCCACCACATACTGGTCCTACAGTATTGGAGACTGCTTGGCTGTTTTGGCTTTTTATAAGAGTAACTGGCTAAGTAACTAGCTGATGGAACCAATGGTTGCTTGTATACATCCTGACACCTGTCTCTCAATGGACTCCAAGCAGAACATTTCCAAGCAGAAAGATACAGTGTATTTGGAAAGTATTCAGACCCATTCACTTTTACCCACATTTTGTTACGTTACAGCCTTGTTCTAAAATGTATCAAATAATTATTTCACACCATACCTAGGTGTCTGGTAAGACTGTAAACGCTCCTTCCAGACTCACATTAAGCATCTCCAATCCAAAATTAAATCTAGAATCGGCTTCCTATTTCGCAAAACAAAGCATCCTTCACTCATGCTGCCAAACATACCCTCGTAAAACTGACCATCCTACCGATCCTCGACGATGTCATTTATAAAATAGCCTCCAACACTCTACTCAACAAATTGATAAATTGGATGCAGTCTGTCACAGTGCCATCCGTTTTGTCACTAAAGCCCAATATACTACCCACCACAGTGACCTGTACGCTCTCGTTGGCTGGCCCTCGCTTCATACTCGTCGCCAAACCCACTGGCTCCAGGTCATCTACAAGTCTCTGCTAGGTAAAGCGCCGCCTTATCTCAGCTCACTGGTCACCATAGCAGCACCCACTCGTAGCACATACTCCAGCAGGTATATCTCACTGGTCACACCCAAAGCCAATTTCTCTTTTGGCCGCCTTTCCTCCCAGTTCTCTGCTGCCAATGACTGGAACGAACTGCAAAAAAAATCACTGAAGCTGGAGACTCATATCTCCCTCACTAGCTTTAAGCACCAGCTGTCTGAGCAGCTTACAGATCACTGCACCTGTACATAGCCCATCTGTAAACAGCCCATCCAACTACCCCATACTGTATTTATCTTGCACCTTTGCACCCCAGTATCTCTACCTGCACATTAATCTTCTGCACATCTACCATTCCAGTGTCTAATTGCTATATTGTAATTACTTCGCCGCCATGGCCTATTTATTGCCTTAACTCCGTTATCTTACCTCATTTGCACTCACTGTATATATACTTTTTGTTTCCTTTTTTTCTACTGTATTATTGACTGTATGTTTGTTTATTCCATGTGTAACTCTGTGTTGTTGTATGTGTCGAACTGCTATGCTTTATCTTGGCCAGGTTGCAGTTGCAAATGAGAACTTGTTCTCAACAAGCCTACCTGGTTAAATAATGGTGAAATAAATAAAATATATATATTACACACAACACCCCATAATGACAAAGTGACAACATTTTTTTTTAGAAAATTGAAATGTAACTCGTTTCAGGAAACTAGGAGTATGTCGCGGGTCACTACTTCACAGGAGAGCCATTTGAACGTAAACTTTTTTTTTCAAATCAAAATGTGTTTTTTGGCAGAAATAACTTCTGGAACATGTGAACTTTCATGTGCCTTAATAACAAACTTGTATGCCATCTTTAAATACGAGCCTAGTTGGTTAAGCCACAGAAAAAGTCAGAAACCTTCCCGCTAGCAATGATTGGCTGAGATAATGAGTGGGCTGAACATGTCAAGAGATGAGTTTGGATTGGTCTGCCATGTGGCACGCTTCTGTCTATTTGAGCTGGTAAGAATGTGGAGGTAATCCTGTCTAACTCTGCTTTAAAAAATATATATTGCGTAGTAAAACTGCATAAGTGTTGCTCTCCACTTTCTGGAGGACCGAGTTTTGAAATCAGTGGAATTAGATTATGATAGCTAGGAGATGGAGAAAACACCTGTCTCCGGATTACATCTTCAAACTAAGGGCAACCATGGAATCCGTGACAGAGTGTGAGAAGTGTCCAACCATGTTAGCTACATTTTCAGATATTACACTTTTCTAATTTTGTCAGAAAGTCATTTTCATTTCAAGCTAAAGTGTACTGTTAGCTAGCTAGCTAATGTTAGCCGGCTGGCTCGCTAGCTAGCTAATGTTAAGTTAACGTTACATGTAGGATCTGTGTAGCAATATTATTCGTATCTGAGCCATTTGCTTTGCTAGTTATAGCCTAATGTTAGCTAGCTAGCTAATATTAAACCGGGTTGGTTAGCTACCTGCAGATTAATTGAGAGTAGTAATGCTATGAGTTGGGATTATGGTTCATTGATTAGCTAGCTAGCTACCTACATGTCTTAACAAAAGACTCCACTATCCATTTCAATAGAATGTTCATGATGCCACTGTGACAGCTGTTGATAGACATAGCTGGGAAATTCGCTCTGGCTACCTACTCTGATGTCTCGTCTGAGTGTGCCAGAGTGCAGAATAACTGACAAATTTACGAACGCTCAACACCTGTTGAATATGGCCAGTGTCAGTAAACGTTGGCAAAAAAACGTACTAACTATAGCTGTTCTCTCATTTGTGTCTGGCAGTAGCTAGCAAGCTTGCCAACGTTAGCTAGTTAGCTTGGTTGCTTGACTGCTGTTGTTAAGACAGAACGCTCGGATCAACCCTTAAAGAGATGGGTGGGGCTAAAGCTTAAGAGGTTGTGAACGATGCTGAATACTTTCTGAATGCACTGTATGTGTTCAGGCCTGAGAAAGTGCAGGGAGTGGGAGCAAGGGTATTTGTTTTCATTCTATATAAATTAAATAACAGGATGCCTGTCTGTTATATAAGAAAGTTTAAAATTGGGGAATATTGGGGAAAGTGGGACTGAGTACAAACCAGGCAAAGGCTGTTGTCACTGCTCCATCACTGGCTGACTGACTGCACACTGCTCTATTCCTGACCTCACACATACAAACATGCACACACACACACACACACACACACACACACACAGAAATGCACACACACACTCTTTTTCATTACAAGAACAAACAGCAAAAAGCGATGTTGGTTTTAATATTGCTTCCTTATTCAGTATGGCTTCCTGTGCTTGTCCTCTCTGTGGATGCTTTATATGGTGACGTACTGGTAGTAATATGCAGCTGTTGATTTGCTAGAGTTCACAGAAGATAAATAAAAACTATTGTGAAATTAGTTTTTTTTTAACAATTAGTTCATTTTAAGAGATGCTCCACAGCACTGTTATTCCGGCATGGCCTCTTAATTGTGTTTTGACTGAGCCTGAGAAGGAGAGGCCTAGTGAAGGAGAGAGCAGAGAGAAAGGGGGAAAGAGAGAGAGAGAAGAAAATGAAAGAGAGAACATTGAGAGGGGGAGAGAGAGAAATAGAGAGCAGAGAGAGGGAAGAGGGTGAGCAGAGAGTGGGGGCAGAGAGAGGGGGAGCAGACCGAGCAGAGAGAGCTGTGGGAGAATTCATTTTTGTCTTCATGGATATTATCCATGAGGGAATACATTCCACTCTTCATTGGTAACTGTGCAAATTCTGCGGCTGCTTTTTCTTGGCACGCATCAGCCTGCTTTCTGGGTCTCAAAGCACCACAGAAAGAGTTCTCACCCACAACTCCCCTCTCATCCCCCCCGCCCTCTCCTTCTCCACCCTCACAGTCTCAGTCAGTGTCTATTTAGCTTTGTGCAAACAACTTGACTATGACCTCAAATGGTGAATTCTGTCTGTATGGAGACCAATGCGGTATGAGGAAAGAATTACACTGTATCTCCATGTTGTGCCTACGTGAGAATGCTGTTCATTGACTACAGCTCAACACCAAAGTCCCCTCCAAGCTCATCACTAGGCTAGGACACGGAGACTGAACAACTCCCTCTACAACTGGATGATGGACTTCCTGACGAGCCGCCACCAGGTGGTGAGGGTAGGCGACTACACATCCGCCAAGCTGACCCTCAACACAGGGGCCCCTCAGTGGTGCGTGCTTACTCCCCTCCTGTACTCTTTGTTCATTCATGACTGCGTGGCTGCGCATGATTCCAACGCCATCATGAAGTTTGCTGACGACGACGAGACGGTGGTAGGCCTGATCACCGATGACGATGAGAGAGCCTATAGGGAGGAGGTCAGAGACATGTGGTGCCAGGACAACAACCTCTCCCTCAACGTCAGTAAGACAAAAGAGCTGATCGTGGACTACAGGAAACGGAGGTCCGAGCATGCTCCCATTCACATCAATGGGGCTGTAGTGAAACAGGTCGAGAGCTTCAAGTTCCTCGGTGTCCACATCACTAAGGATCTATCATGGTCCACATACTGTCACACCCTGATCTTTCACCTGTCTTGTGCTTGTCTCCACCCCCCAACAGGTGTCTCCCATTTTCCCCATGTGTATTTAAACCTGCGTTTTCTGTTTGTCTGTTGCCAGTTCGACTTGATTTGTCAGGTCTTCCCAGCGGGTTTCCCGTTTCTCCTGTTCTCAAGGTTTTGTCTTCTAGTCTTCCCGGTTCTGACCTTTCTGCCTGTCCTGACCCTGAGCCTGACTGCCTGACCGTCGTCCTGTACCTGCCTGACTCTGACCTGGTTCACAAACCTCTGCCTGCCCTCGACCTGCCTTTCACCTGCCCATTTGTTATATTAAATATTCTGAGAATCAAACTATCCGCCTCCTGTGCCTGCATCTGGGTCATATCCTGAGTTGTGATACACACACCAACACGGTCGTGAAGAGTGTACGACAACACCTCTTCAGGAGGCTGAAAAGATTTGGCATAGGCCCACAGATCCTCAAAAAGTTCTACAGTGGAACCATTGAAAGCATCTTGACTGGCTGTATCCCCGCTTGGTATGGCAACTGCTTGGCATCCAACTGCAAAGCGCTAAAGAGGGTAGCTCATCACAGGGGCCGAGCTCCCTGCCATCCAGGACCTCTATACCAGGCGGTGCCCTAAAAATTATCAAAGACTCCAGCCACCCAAGTCATAGACTGTTCTCTCTGCTACCCTACGGCAAGTGGTGCCGATGAACCAAGTCTAGAACCAACAGGACCCTGAACAGCTTCTACCGCAAGCCATAAGACTGCTTAAATAATTAATCAAATAGCTACCCGGACTATCTGCATTGACCCTTTTTGCACCATTTTTTTTGGACTCATCACATACGCTGCTGCTACTGTTTATTATCTATCCTGTTGCCTATTCACTTTATTCCTAGTTATATGTACATATCTACCTCAATTACCTCGTACACCTGCACATCGACTCTGCACTGGTACCCTGTGTCTATAGCCAAGTTATCGTTACTCGTTGTGCATTCATTAATATTTTAATTATTACGTTATTACTTTTCTATTATTTCTCTATTTTCTTTCTGCATTGTTGGGAACGGCCCGTAAGTAAGCATTGCACTGTTAGTCCACACCTGTTGTTTACCAAGCATATGATGGTTAAAATGGGATTTGATTTGTATGTGATTGTGTTGTGGCGCAGTGTGACCCTGTATGGTGTTGGGTTCGTTGGGTTTGGGATAGTTTAATTTGGTGGACTCACCTGCAACGAACATGAACACGGCTACTGTGCGGTAGTGCTGTCTGTGTGTCCCCCGGCACAGGGAGATGAGGGCCACCAGGAAGGCCACCAGAGTCAACGCAGCACCGGCCAGCAGCAACACGAGGGTGGCTATCTGCCAGTCTGCAGGAGGAGACACATGTTACAAACGACCATCACCAACATTGATTCATAGGGTACTCCTGTTCTAATCACTCAGTGAAATACAATGTATATATACAAAAGTATGCGGACACCCCTTCAAATTAGTGTTTTTTGCTATTTCAGCCACACCCATTGCTGGCAGGTTTATAAAGTCGAGCACACAGCCATCTCCATAGATACACTTTGGCAGTAGAATGGCCTTACTGAAGAGCTCAGTGACTTTCAACGTGGCACCGTCGTAGGATGCCACCTTTCCAACAACTCAGTTCGTGAAATTTCTGCCGTGCTAGAGCTGCCCTGGTCAACTGTAAGTGTTGTTATTGTGAAGTGGAAACATCTCGGAGCAACAACAGTTCAGCCGCGAAGTGGTAGGTCACACAAGCTAACAGAACGGGAACGCTGAGTGCTGAAGCACGTAGCGTGTAAAAATCATCTGTCCTCGGCTGCAACACTCACTACCGAGTTTCAAACTGCCTCTGGAAGCAACGTCAGCACAAGAACTGTTCGTCGGGAGCTTCATGAAATTGGTTTCCAAGGCAGAGCAGCAGCACACAAGCCTAAGATTACCATGCGCAATTGCATACGTAGGCTGGAGTGGTGTAAAGCTCGCCACCTTCGGACTCTTGAGCAGTGGAATCGCCTTCTCTGGAGTGATGAATCACGCTTAACCATCTCGCAGTCCGACGGACGAATCTGGGTTTGGCCAATGCCAGGAAAACGCTACCTGCCCCAATGCATTGTGCCAAATGTAAAGTTTGGTGGATGGTCTGGGGCTGTTTTCATGGTTCGGGCTAGGCCCCTTAGTTCCAGTGAAGGGAACTCTTAATGCTACAGCATACATTAACATTCTAGACGATTCTGTGCTTCCAACTTTGTGGCAAAGGTTTGGGGAAGGCTCTTTCCTGTTTCAGCATGACAATGCCCCCATGCACAAAGCGAGGTCCATTCAGAAATGGTTTGTCAAAATCGGTGTGGAAGAACTTGACTGGCCTGCACAGAGCCCCGACCTCAACGCCATCGAACACCTTTGGGATGAATTGGAATGCCGACTGCGAGCCAGGCCTAATCACCAACATCAGTGCCCTACCTCTCTAATAATTCTTTGGCTAAATGGAAGAAAGTCCCCGCAGCAATGTTCCAGCATCTAGTGGAAAGCCTTCCCAGAAGAGTGGAGGCTGTTGTAGCAGCAAGGGGGGGGACCAACTCCACATAAATGCCCATTATTTTGGAATGAGATGTTCCAAACATGTAGTGTATGACTGTATGGTGAAATTGAATGGATCCCCCATAAACTCAGACCAGTGATGAGACAAGCAGGAAACAAATAGCCTACTGCTCTTGTTACAACTCAAAACACGTGTGTGTGTATTTGTGGTCAAGAAAGAGTTAAAATTCCCCAACATTCACAGTTCTCTCTAGTGTTTTAATTTAGACAGTGAAGGGAGCTTGATCTACAGAGCTACTTCAAACAAGCTCACTTGACCACGTGCAAAACCCTTTCTTCCATCTCATCCATCCCATCTGCCTCTGCCTCTCCTCTGTCCAGGTTCTCGCTGCGCAGACATAGCCATGGTGCAGCGTTCCAAAATCCAGCTGACTGTTCAGTTCTCCCGCAGGTCAGTTGCGTCTCGGTTGGCTGGCTCGCCGCAGAGAACAGAGAGAAGCTCCACTGGAGGCAGTTAATGAGCTCCGCTCTGTCATGTCTTTCTCTGCCCCCAGGTCCCAGGTCACTGTCTCCTTTGTCTCCTGTAGTGTTAACCCCACCACGCCCCTGCACCCAGACGCCCTGGTCCTAATGAGCTCCGCCAGGCAGGCAGGCGTTCTCTCTCTCTGCCCAGGGACAGGGTCATCTCTTAGGTACCGCCTCACATTCAGCCCCCCACTCCTTCTCCACATTACACCACAACAACAGAGGGAAAGAGCTCTATCACAGCAGCTCATTATGTGACAGGTGGTTGTCTGACAGCACGCTCCGCAGGGTTGTTACAAAACAGAAACATCCGGTTTTCAGGAGAAAAGTTAGAGAGGCTGTGATGCCACTTGTTTACAGTCTCCGGTGAAACATATAGCGGAAGACTATAGATAGTGCCTGTCGGTCTTCGAGAGGAAGTTCTTGCCACAAAGTCGCAAGACACCACATAACAATTTTGTTGGTGTCAACTTTGTCGGAGATTCCGTTATCGCTAGAAAACGCTAGCTAATATCTGGCTAGCAGCTAGCTCTCTGACGTGGTTTCCATCCAGAATATTAACCAGGCGACACTCCATCTTAACTTTTCCACATTTCCTGGATTGGTTAAACAGTGCAGAAGAGAACCTCCCCCTACTGTTTTTTTCTTCTGTTAGTCTGACAGAGACAGACCATCAAGCTTGGAAAGGGTGTGGCTGGCTGGGCACCACAGGGGAGGGCACTGAACTGAGATGGAGGGTCTTATCAGAGGAGACCGCCAGGGTTAACCTGCCTCTCCTGATCACAGCACCCATATGGTGTCCTCTCTGCTCTGTGCTGGAGCCATGAGGCAGTAGTAAAGCTGGCTGCAGTGGCAGTATCATCCTCACTGAGGCTTTCCCTAACAGCACATTCTACTCTGCTGGGAGGCTCAGCCAAAACAGCTACTGAGACACTGAGAAACAGTAGAGGAGAGTGATGAAACTAAGGAAGCAGCAAGTAATGTTCAAAGAGACCAACATTAGAGCCCCACAGTGGAGGTGTCATAATACCCATAAAACCTAGAGGTCAAACAGGGAAATGGTTCCAATCGTTTTTCCACGATTCATTTTTCCCATAGGGGATTTTTGAAACACTTAAAATAATGGCTGTGTTTCATGCAGGGTTACCCTGGTAACATAAAAAACAACAAGGTCGAATCATGACATCAGTGATCTTCAGGTCGGAGCTCTAGAAAGAGGCCAGAGTTCCTGACTTGGAATTCTGAGTTCGATGACCGTTCAAAATGTATTTTCCCAGTCGGAGCCTGTTTTTTTCAGAGTTCCCAGTTGTCTTGAACTCACCGAAGTCTGATATTTCCCAGTTCCGAGTTTCCAGTTGTTTTGAACATGACACAGAAGTCATGCTGGATTGACAGCATGGCCAATGTATTCAACCTTTTCTGGCCCATGGTATTCCGTGTGAATGTTTATCCTTTAAGCTTGGAAAAAAGACCCTTAAACCCAAACTTGGACCACACACCCTCTTCACTAAATAGCAGTGGAAGCAAAATAGTGATTGCTTTGCAACGCTTAGAGTTAGCCACTGATTCCTTCCAAACCACATTGTTGAATTTGTGATTTCCAACTTGTTGGGTAATGTTTATGTCCAATGGCCGATGAGCACCGATACATTTTATTTATATTTTCTCTTCATATGACAAGGATTGAAAAGGATTTGCCAGCAGATTGTCGACATGATTCAAAATGATGACTGTTTGTCTAGCTTGCTACTGTAGACAAGATTTTGAAAGTATGATATTGACATGATAAGTCCAATCAAAGCTAAGGTAGATATAACATGATTTAACATTATTTTATATGTGGCCAATGACCTTGATCCTTCTTGAATGGGCACTTCTAATGTAAATCTATGGCAGTACCCAAGGGGGCTTGAACCTTTTAGTTTTCCTTGTAGATTTTGCAAAAACTAGTGTCCCCATGAGTGACAGCACACTGAGCCAATCAAGGCGCAACTAGAGAAGATTACCAACCACCTGCCCTGAATGAGGGGTTGCCACTGACCCTAAATATATGGTTTAGGCCTATGTCGGAATGCGTGAGAACATCCCCCCCTTAAACCGTGAAATGTATCTATGATGACGCTTTCAGGCCATAACCACAGCCACTCCATCCCCATTTAAAGAGAGTGAGAGGGAAGAGACTCACAAAAAGAGATACCAGGGCAAGACTGCCCTCTCCACCAGAGGAATGCAACAATAGGTGGAACACTGCTCTGCATTCACAATCCAATGGGCAAAAACTGGCTGAATCAACGTGGTTTCCACGTCATTTCAACCCAAAAACTATATGTGATGACATTAAATCAATCTGGAAAACTGATTGGATTTGCAACAAGTCATCAATGTAACCTAAGATTTTTTTCTTCTTCTAGTTGAATTCACGTTAAATGCTAACTCAACCAAATGTAGGCGAAATCAAAACTAGACGTTGAACTGACTGAAGTCTGTGCCCAGTCAGAAAGCTATGCAGAGGCCAGTGGAGCTCCCAGATGGCACGTCATGGGGACTAATTGCTCAGCAATACAACACTCTGCTGAGAAAGAGAACTTCACAATTACAACAGATCAACAAACTGTGCCGACAATCAAAGAGAATAGCCTCAGATAGGCCTGAACATCTACTTGTATCACGAGAATCACTCACAGAAGTGGTACGCACTGATTGGCAGGGCGAGGAGCAAAAATATTTAGTCTGGGTACCAGTCTTCTTAGCTAACATATTCCACTCATGACAGGAGTGGCAATGAGTGGAATGTAATAGTGGCAAGTGGCAAAGAGTGGAATAGTTTAACCGAGAGGCAACCAGGCTACAAAATATTGTCCCTGGAAAGCAAGTGTTGCAGCAGACATATATCAACGGAGCCGGACCAAGAGCGATTTTAAACAAGCAAATTACAGCACATTAACAATGGTCCATTGTTGATCTCCTCATCCATGACCTACATACAGTAGACATTCACCGTAAATTCCAGGTATTTCTCTCACTATAATCCGATTGCTTTACGCATTCATTCTGTATCCATCTGGACCAGTCTATAACGTGTATGTGTATGCTTTAGAACTTCAACAAGGTTGAGAAAGGGAAACAACTGCATCAATTTCTAGGCCATGTTTTGTAGAGCTTGTAATAGATAATGAGCCTTACGAGCAGGGGGTCCTATAGTGATAGTCCCCAGTCATTCGCTGCCAAAATACTTCTACATTATTTTGGGAGCCAATGATTATAACTCATTTTGAGGATCCCTTTTCATCTGGATAGAAAACCACTTGAAAGGCATCATTTACATCAAAATGAAGAAGAATTTGAGTAAGAAAAAAAATAGCTTCTTACCAGATTTGAGGGTGGAAAGGCATCTCCAGCCAGAATCTTTATCGGTGCATGATTCCCATAGCGACAAAGAAAACCGCTCTGCGGTTACCCAGGCAGGACTCAATAACGCTACAATGTCCAGACACAATGCCAGAAATACACAAAGTAAAGCAATCAACTTGAATGGTCTGAAAACGTACACTTCATTTACAGACATGTTTTCATATTAAGTTTACTTCGATCCACGAGTGGTGAAATTGAGGAGAGAAGAAAAACTGTGACAGCGTCCTCCAGCACCCTCAATCCGAAAGTTCAGAATCGACTGTAGCGAGTTGGGATGAAAACCGTGACGAAGTCCTCTCCTACTCGCGTCTGTCTATGCGCACAATGCGCTTTACTTAGATCCCGTGCTCCACCGTCTGGTCAACTGATATGGCATTGGCTGTTAAACTGGAGCACAATGAACCTAATGGATTTGATCAACTATTCTACGATCTACAATCTATCACTACACACTGTACATACATTAGGCTATATTGAATCACATCAAGGGTGGACTTTGGCCCTGGAGTGGATTTGTCATTTTTCAATTGCATTTGTCCTTTCATTGAAACATGTTCTGGCTCTTATGGTAACTTTGCAGTGTAAATACTGTATATTGCATGTATTTATTTAACCTTTATTTAACTAGGCAAGTCAGTTAAGGACAAATTCTTATTTACAATGACGGCCTATAAACCTAGTCTTGGCCATTACTGAATATGTCAGAGCAGGAGCATAAAAGGCTTTTTGATGATGATGAGAGGTGGGCTTTGTCTCTATGGCTGATGAATTATTGAGAGAGAGGGAGAGAGAGAGAGAGAGAGAGAGAGAGAGAGAGAGAGAGAGAGAGAGAGAGAGAGAGAGAGAGAGAGAGAGAGAGAGAGAGAGAGAGAGAGACGAGACACACACAGGAGAACCATGGAACAACCACAGATATACAAATCTCATCACCAGCCATTTGGTACTCTTCTGGACGGTGCCTATCTGTAAGTCGAAGTGGCTGCGAAGTGGCTGCACACAAGCCTAAGATCACCATGCACAATGTCAAGCGTCGGCTGGAGTGATGTAAAGCTTACCACAATTGGACTCTGTTGGAGTGGAAAAGCGTTCTATGGCGTGATGAATCCCGCTTCACCATCTGGCAGTCCAACCGACAAATATGGGTTTGGCGGATGCCAGGAGAACACTACCTGCTCGAATGCATAGTGCTAACTGTAAAGGTTGGTGGAGGAGGAAAAATGGTCTGGGGCTGTTTTCAATGTTCGGGCTAGGCCCATTAGTTTCAGTGAAGGGAAATCTTAACGCTACAGCATTCAATGACATTCTAGATAATTCTGTGCTTCCAACTTTGTGGCAACAGTTTGGGAAGCACTTTCCTGGTTTAGCATGACAATGCCCCCGTGCACAAAGCAAAGTCCATACAGAAATGGCTTGACAAGATTGGTGTGGAAGAACATGACTAGCCTGCACAGAGCCCTGATCTCAACCCCATCCAATACCTTTGGGATGAATTGGAATGCCGACTGCGAGTCAGAACTAATCGCCCAAAATCAGTGCCCGACCTCACTAATTCTCTTGTGGCTGAATGGAAGCTTTGCACACTCCTGGCATTTTCTCAACCAGCTTCACCTGGAATGCTTTTCCAACAGTCTTGAAGGAGTTCCCACATATGCTGAGCACTTGTTAGCTGCTTTTCCTTCACTCTACGGTCCAACTCATCCCAAACCATCTCAGACACACACACACACACACACACACACACACACACACACACACACACACACACACACACACACACACACACACACACACACACACACACACACACACACACACACACACACACACACACACACACACACACACCGGCACCACCATCAGAGGATCAAATTAAAATCAAATCAAATGCTATTTATTTAATCACATGAGCCAAATACAACTGGTTTAGACTTTACAGTGAAATGCTTGTTTATGAACCTTTCCCATCAATGCAGAGTTTAAATAATATTACAAATAAAATAGTAACTAACACAAGAGGAATAAAATAAAATACACACGAATGGAGCTATATACGGGGAGTACAAGTACCAGATCAATGTGCAGAGGTATAAGATACTTGAGGGAGAAACTGTATGTACATGAAGGCATCCGGATAGATAATAATAAGAGTAAAATAAAGAACATAGTAGCAGCATAAATAGGACACTGCGCATGAAACATGATTGTAATCTCACATGAAGAAGAAAATCATATGGATGGAAACAATTTAATACATTAAAACCCTTATGCTCCTAAAACCAATGCCTTCAGTCATTGTTTCAACGTTCAGGGTATTGTATGAGAAATCCGAGTCTATATGACCGAGCTATTGTTTTACAGAATGCAAGGTCACTGCTTCAATTCTTGACACAAGACTCATCCGTTCATGAACTGTTTAAATGTCGCCGGAGGAGGCAACAAAAAACGCGGTCACGACAGTGCGCAAAATAACGAGAAAATAGATGTATTTATTTTCACCTTTAGAACATTTTAGAAGTCAATGTTAAATCCCTTCAAATAAGGCGGGGACTTTTGGTAACATTTGTGTCATACATTTGCTCTGATCGAGTGACGTACCGATCGTCCAAATAAAGAAAACGCGAAGAGCGCACTCAGGCGTGACAGAAAACCGCGCGCCCGCGTCCTTATTACACACACCTCAAAACCAATAAAATACTACGGTGTATCCTCGAAACCTGACCTCGGACTGGCCAACGGACTGTACTCACCAAACCGTTTGAATGATGTGGATAATTGTACATTCAAATGTAATTGGGACATACATTGGGCATTGCGCGACTGGACAGAACCATTTGTTCACATGAAACCCGGAGTCTACAGCTTGATGACAGCACTGTAATATTCACCACGATGAATGGCCAAATAATCTGGAGGAACTTTCTTACTCCAAGCCCTGATGGATTTTCCAAAATGTTAATAAACTCCAGCGACGAGCACATCTGGACAACAACTGTCGCGGAAATAGGACGTCAAGACCGAAGGCTACCAAGTTTGTCGACGTACCTTGGACTTTTTGTATGTTTGCTGTTATTTTTGATTGCCATGTTGATCGTGATGCTTTACCGAATCAAACACAAAATTGCTCCATTGCCCTCGGATATGGAGAACGCTGGTCATACGGAGATGTTTCCAGATCAAGTTGAACTGGCCGCCGTGTAGCATCATCGTTCGGACCATCGCAGGCGCCCACTCGGATGCGTCGTGCTGCTTCTCTCATTACTTTGGTGCTGATCAAATTAGTCTAATTGTTTTGTGGTTTATATGCTATAAATGTTTACACTTGTAAAATACTTTTACATTTAAGCATTTTCTTTGGCACTTATGCTAATTTCAGACCTCCAGCGACATGTTCCTGAAAAGAACAACATCATTCTTGACTAAAAACGTTCGAACAATGTTTGGAAAATATTCGTCTATCTTGTGATCTCATAAACCAAATGAAAACGTTCTGTTATGTTCCGGGTACCTGTCTTGTTATAGCTGGGGTACTGTTTAGATAAACAGATGATATTGTAAAGTTCCTCTCACCTTTCTCAGCAGTAGGATGCAACCTACTTTCAAGTGCCAGCTAAACAGAATTGTCAGCAAATTCTGGATCATTGAAGCAGTGGCAGTGCTGAAAAATAATCTGAAAATTGTGCCATACTTACGATCTTGATATTACCTTTGACTATTTTGGCATATACTATCTCCACATCTAACATTTAAGACCTGCGGCGGTGGATCCTCAAGTAGTGTTGCTTATACGTATATATTGCTATTACAGAGCCATTATTTCACACAGCACAGTGAATCAGTTAGGAGAGCATCTATGTGTTATTTATTGTGTAGCCTACAGGGTTAACTTGCTGAGGCGTTTTTGCTTTTTCAAGTGCACTTTCTCTTATCATGTTTTAATGAAATGCTAAATTAAAGCTCCGGCAGGAGATTAACATTCAAATATTCCTGTATTAGGCTACTCGCAGATCAGTCTGGTGCCTGAGCTGTGGTGGGAAGATAATGGACCCAGCCTCAGTGCTCTTGAGTACATGAAAGCTAATTGAGGCAGAGAATGAGTTCCTGGTTGGTTGCCCTCTTGTGTTGAGAGCCCTCATCCCACCTCATAGTCCCCACCCCCCACCTGTAGCATCTCCTGCATAACAGGAGCCACCACAGTGAAGGGCCTGACATGACAGCCTGCCTGATTTACATTGAAGTCATTTAGCAGACACTCTCATCCAGAGTGACTTACAGGCGCAATTAGGGTTAAGTGCCTTGCTCAACTGCACAGCAGCATATTTTGTCACCTAGTCAGCTCAGGGATACGAACCAGTGACCTTTCGGTTACTGTCCCAACGCTCTTAACAGCTAGACTACCTGCCAATATTATCGCTAAGGGTCAGACTCAAGGCAGACTAGAACACTGTTAGCGATCTGTCTGTCTGAGGTGTTGGCTCATCTATGTTACCATAACAGGATGTAATTAAGAACAAAAATACCATATTCATATGACATTTGACTTACAATTCAGCCTGGATTTTACTAAGATTCTTTTACACAATGTATGTGCCTTGAATGTACTGTAGGTCTCTCACTCAATATCTGTGTATGATTATGCTGTCTATTCATTTTGTGCATGCAGATTATTCTGCTTCCTTTACCCACGTGTGCATTCTATTTTTCTTTCTCTGACCACCATTTGCCCCTTACCGACCTGATTTCACTTTGTTGGTAGGCCTATTGCTTTCCAACTTTTGCTTCACATCTCTCAATTCTCTCCTGTGAGTGACATTGTTCACTTTGATTAAATGATCTGCAGTATATGTCTTTCTTAATTTGATACAATGTGACACGTGTTTTCTGCCTGACGACAGCTGCTGCTCATGAGCCATGTTGCACCGTAGCCTCTCTGTCTGATTATCCACGTAGAGACTCACTGTGTTTGTTCTGTCAGATTATCCATGTAGAGACTCACTGTGTTTGTTCTGTCAGATTATCCACGTAGAGACTCACTGTGTTTGTTCTGTCAGATTATCCACGTAGAGACTCACTGTGTTTGTTCTGTCAGATTATCCACGTAGAGACTCACTGTGTTTGTTCTGTCAGATTATCCACGTAGAGACTCACTGTGTTTGTTCTGTCAGATTATCCACGTAGAGACTCACTGTGTTTGTTCTGTCAGATTATCCACGTAGAGACTCACTGTGTTTGTTCTGTCAGATTATCCACGTAGAGACTCACTGTGTTTGTTCTGTCAGATTATCCACGTAGAGACTCACTGTGTTTGTTCTGTCAGATTATCCACGTAGAGACTCACTATGTTTGTTCAGTGGTGATGGAGGAACAGTCTATCTTCACAGCCAGCCACCCCAGTTGAATCCGATGGCTTTATTTGCTGCTGCGTTTTCTCTTCTTTCTCCCCATAATTGCTTGCCCTGCTCTCTTGCCCTGGAGAGATCCTGACGTCATCACCTGGTGCCAGAGCAGGTAGTGGAAAAATCTGATGACCGTTAAAACATGGCACAACTTTTCCAGATTAATAAAATAGAGGAGAATTAAAACCCAGGGAGCCTGAGTGACTAGCCATCCTAAGCTCATTTGTCGCCCGTGGCCTCAGAATAAGCAAATAAGCGACGGCTGCTGTCAGGTATTCTCAGAGGGAGCTTGCCTTGACAGTTATTGCTGTGAAAGTCATGCCCATATAAATAGCACCAGGGCTTTAGGTCAGTGTAGCAATGCTTTTTAGTCGTCAAAGATTGTACCTGCGCATTAGGCTACACCACTCACTCATTAAGTGGCAGTAATGAAAGCTGTTAGCAGTTTTATGTTTTTTTCTTCTTCAGTTGGATGGATAGATAGGATCCTACACCCTGGAGACATATGCTCAGTTTAGTCCAGCCAGCTGTGCTAGTAGGTTTTCAGTCCTCCTCCTGCCCTGAGGCTGATGTGGAGTGTTGTTATGAATCTACACGCCAGAAGGCACTAGCACAGATTCTCTGACGGGCTCTAGATATAATATCCTCACCTTGGCTAAAGATTTACCAATAAGGGTCCAAAGATGCAGACATTTATAGATTGTCTCAGGAATTTATGCAATACATCAACTCCTTAGCCCACAGCTACCCAATTTCTGCCACACGATTTTTGTTCAGTAGATGCAAAGATATGGCAATGACCCAAACATGTAATCACTGAATACAATCCCCGTGAAAGGAAGGGCAATAGTATAATGATGTTGCACTTAATATTATATCGGGTAGTGGATCTATACCAGATTAAACGGATCATGTTTGGACTTCTCTCCTTACGGCAGTAACCTGTAATGAAAAAAAGACGAGCTCAATGTGCATTTTTCGATTGTCCACAAGATGGCGCTTTGGTCTCACGTTTATGACATCACAATTGATGTCTGGCCCTTGTGATCATCTGCTGAATTCCCACCAGTAGAAATCTTGTCTGGGGTTGAATGAAGCAGTTCTATTGGGCTACTGCTATTGATCCTCAAGTATGATGGATAACTTTGCTTTAAAGATGTCAAGATGAGACAGATAGTGGTAAAGGTCTCTTCCTTTTGTCTTTCTGGGATTGCGATCATTGGTTGAGAGGGATATGTCCCCACTCCCTACACAATATCTGTCCTTCTCTTTTTACCCTCAGTTACAACTAGCCATGCCCTGAGGATCTTTAAAATGTATATCTGTCAATCTTTGCTCTTCCCCTTCATGTGGAACCATTTAATTGTGTGGTAGGTCTGGTCAGAGGCAAGGCGTGGCTGGGTGGAGTCCTTAGTCCTCACCTGTTTGATCCGAGGTCAGTTTGAACTCACCTGGGATGCTTTTTTGTCCGATGTCCTGTGTTTTGTGTTTAGTTTCTTGTCTTCCCTGATACCTTTAGGGCACAGCTGTTCATCAAAGAGAAATGACAATGTGAGTATCCACTGTCCACACAATATAGATTATTCTGTGGCAAAGCCTTTATGCTCCGCCAGTTCCTTTTTCCCCCACTCAGTATGAATACACTTTTTCCATTCAGCTAAACCAGTTGTTGCCTGCTGAGTTACTGAGGGTTTCATTGGTTGTGCAATCCCTCACCTGGGTCATCTAATGGCTATTCACTGTTTAAATCACAGATCATATCTTTAGGGTTGATAAAAAACAAGTTCAGAATATAAGATGTTAACAGATTGTAAAGCGTAATACGTCTGATGACCCTAGCGTAACCCCGTCTTCCCGAAATGTTTCCATGGAAAGTTAAGATTAGGGAGGCACATGGGCACAGTCTAACAATAGGGTGCCAACCCTGTGTCACCATAATAACTGGGTACTGTTTTGACTCTTTTGTCTGGCCTTTCATGTCAAAGAGACGCTCCGTTGTGTTTGCACCAGCTGCCTTCTGCACACACAACACCACAGTTGTATGTTCTTTTGCACCAATAGTTGTGGATCTAATGTGATCCAGGTTAGCCTGAAATACAGACCTGTTTTCTGCTAACATTCCACTCCTTGTACTCCATGTCAAATGTTTGGCATGACATGGATTGGCAAGGAGTGGAATGTCAGCACAAACAGACTGGTACCCAGGCTAGATCCAGGTTTCTTTTGGTTAGTATTTCTAGCAGTGTAGTGGTCAACGAGGGATTGAACTCTCGCTGTCCTTTTGTCTGGCACACAAAACAAGATATGCTTTGATATTCCCTTTCAGTTTTTTGGAGGATATTAGGAAAGTGTTCACATTGGACATCAAAGTAGCATGGTTGACCTGAGGGCTGTATAATCACATCCAGTGTTGGGCTGAGATCAAATACTAAGTGCGGGAAATGCAGCTGCAAAACAAAGACTTTCTTCACCTAATTTATGTATGTGGGAGCTTTGCTTTTATTCTCTTTATTTACCTATATTATAAAAAATCTAAAGCCCCCCCTCCCTAAACCGTTCTTCTAAACAGTGTTTAAATTAGGGGCTTTCAGTGAGTCACTGCATAAAATAAGTGCTACAAACTAACTAATGCCACCGCTGTCTGTCTGTGTGGTACTGCCAAACTGCCAGCAGGGGGTTTCAGTCTGAGGCTGTCCCACACCCTAAAGCCCATTCCCTTTTGATGGCCCTCCCCTCCACTGTGAGCATGCAGTGTGTGCTGTCATCCCTCTCCAAACCACCTCATTAGAACATTGGCTAAGGAGACAAGGCTACTTGTTACTCTGCACAAAAGGTAACTGGCTGTGGTAACCATAGTGATGGGAGAGCGGATAAAGGAAATCCAGGTCATGTCTTTTTCTTTAGATCGCCACTCCCATGCCACCCCTTCCTCCATACCCACCCATCCACTAACCTCCTATTTAATTGAATCCAAGCCATACGATAAATATGACGACAATGTTCCGAGCCCGCATGCCTGCACAGTCTCTATAACACTCTCCGCTTTCACTGTTAGACACGCCATCTTTGTTTTCATACAGTGTAACAAGCATAAAAAAGACCCCAGTTTAGGAACGGCAGAACGGCTCGGTCTACCATAGCAATGGTGAGTTGCAATAGAGCCACACTAAAGAGCATTTACATCCAGGAGCTCAGTCTTGTCTTCAGCCAGATAAAGAGAAGTGGAGCACACAGGTGAGGTTCTGAGAGTCTTCAGCACAACTGAGTGAGAACAAACATTTAAACATACATGAAACTAAATTAATGAAAGGAGGGCTTGCTTTATATAGCATTTCTGGAGTGCTTGTTTTTTCAAGTTGCCCATTGAAGGGATGTTTGATACAATAACCAGGAGATGGAGGGGGAGACATGCAAAGGCACAGGGAGAAGGAGGGCAGCAGTCTTTCGTAGCGGGAGGCAGACTGAACCTGCCATGACCCCACTCTAACTCTTTCTCTCTTGCATTCAGTTAGAGGGGTCATACCAGGCTCTAGTCTGGCTGTATGTCTGCCTCAGTCTCAACTGGCGTTGGGAGAGACAAAGCACTCCGCCACACTGACTGCACAGGCACTGACTGTCTATCACCTTACGAAGCTGTGATATCACACACACACACTGTGATTCACCAGATGTGATGATGATGTGATGATAAGTATCTTTGAGGGAGAGATACTTCCACACACAGACATGACATTATCCTCTAGTCCTCTAGTGTTCACCATGATGTCCTGGCAGTGTGTGTGACTGAGCTCATAACCTAACCCTGGGCCTCTGGATGTACTGTAAACCCGATTATGGCTCTCCAGAGCATAAACAGGGTCACATTAGACACATTAGACACACGTCATCCTAATGACACTGTCATCACTACCAAATTTTCCACCCAGTCTTCCTTTCTCTGTGGCAACAAGCTTCAACCTCCCTGGACCTTCTAACCCTTTTGACTTACTTGCTTGTCTGTTTGATTCAGGGCTGCAGGTCGGGTTGGTGTGGTAATGCCATGTCATGTGTCCTGCTGGTCAGCCTCTTACTGATGATGTCACTGAGTGCTCCAGCAGATTGCTGACTGAGCTGTGCAGAACAGGAAGAGACAGACTGATGGATCCGTTCAGACTGCTGCTGCGATAAAAAGCACTAATCAGTTTCCCAGAGTCACATTTGCTCATCCACTCGATCCACAAGGAATTTAAATAGATTCTCCGGTACATTTGTATACTTTTTAGCCAGCAGTCGTGAAAGTAGCTCTCGCGAGCCAAAAGTGGTCCCCGTAAATTGAGTACTGTGTCACATACGTGCAAATATGTGCACCAAGTCATTGCTCTCTCGCCCACGCGAGGGAAAATGGAGGGAAAATGGAGCATGCAACAGCTTCCAGAGAAACAGCCGCTTTCAAACTAGGGGTTTTGTGGCTAAGTGAGGTAAGACAGTAACTCTGCTCAGAGATCATGCATGTATGAACATTGACACATCCAGCCCAAAGCGGGAGAATTAAAAAACACTTAGTAGTCGCCAAAGTTCCGGAGCATGTCTTTAACATAAAGTATGAATGAGATGCTGAAATACAATCAATGAAGAGAAAAGGAAAAGAGGAAACTTAGTCAGTTGTACAACTGAATGGATTCAACTGAAATGTGTCTTCCGCATTTAACCCAACCCCTCTGAATCAGAGAGGTGTGGGGGGGCTGCCTTAATCGACATCCAATAAAGTCACATCAAAGCGATCTTGCTGATGACTTTGATCATGATGAGATTCATTAACAGCGTATTCGGACTGAAAGCTGTGGTGCATGATGGGTAATTCTATTAAAATGTCCATGGTTGACGGACTGACTGACTGACTGTCAGACTTTACACTGTTTAAGCCTGGAGACCATGATCATATCAGCCTGATACACATGCAGGCACTCATTCCAAACCCTCTGTGAAAGAGAAGTGATCAGAGACCATGTCTAATCTCAAAACGCAGCTGTCTAACCAACATTTAAATACAACACAGCTGAAATTTACATCACTTAGCATTTATGAAAAGAAACATGTTCTGTATATACAGTACCAGTCAAAAGTTTGGACACCCCTACTCAATCAAGGGGTTTGGTTTATTTTTGCTATTTTCTACACTGTAGAATAATAGTGAAGAGATCAAAACTATGGAATAACACATATGGAATCATGTAGCAAACAAATAAGTGCTTAAAAAAATCAAAATATGTTTTATATTTTATACTCTTCAAAGTAGCCACCCTTTGCCTTGATGACAGCTTTGCACATTCTTGGCATTCTCTCAACCAGCTTCACCTGGAATGCTTTTCCAACAGTCTTGAAGGAGTTCCCACAAATGCTGAGCACTTGTTGGCTGCTTTTCCTTCCCTCTGCGGACCAACTCATCCCAAAAAAACTCAATTGGGTTGAGGTTGGGTGATTGTGGATGCCAGGTCTGATGCAGCATTCTATCACTCTCCTTCTTGGTGAAATAGCCCTTACACCGCCTGGAGGTGTGTTGGGTCATTGTCATGTTGAAAAACAAATGATGGTTCCACTATGCGCCAACCAGATGGGATGGTGTATCGCCGCAGAATGCTGTGGTGGCCATGCTGATTAAGTGTGCCTTGAATTCTAAATAAATCACAGACAGTGTCACCAGCAAAGCACCCCCACACCTTCACACCTCCTCCTCCATGCTTCACGGTGGGAACCACACATGCAGAGATCATCCATTCATCTACTCTGCGTCTCACAATGACACGCCGGTTGGAACCAAAAATCTCAAATTTGGACTCATCAGACTGAAGTCTGATCAGACTAATGTCCATTGCTCGTGTTTCTTGGCCCAAGCAAGTTTCTTCTTCTTATTGGTGTCCTTTAGTAGTGGTTTCTTTGCAACAATTCGACCATGAAGGCTTGATTCCCACAGTCTCCTCTGAACAGTTGATGTTGAGATGTGTCTGTTAATGGAAACTCTGTGAAGCATTTATTTGGGCTGCAATTTCTGAGGCTGGTAACTCTAATGAACTTATCTTATGCAGCAGAGGTAACTCTGGGTCTTCCTTTCCTGTGGCGGTCCTTATGAGAGCCAGTTTCATCCTAGCGCTTAATGGTTTATGCGACTGCACTTGAAGAAACTTTCAAAGTTCTTGAAATTTTCTGTATCAAGTGACCTTCCTGTCTTAAAGTAGTGATGGACCATCATTTCTCTTTGCTGTTCTTGCCATAATATGGACTTTGTCTTTTACCAAATAGGTCTACAGTTGAAGTCAGAAGTTTATAAACACTTAGGTTGGAGTCATTAAAACTCGTTTATCAACCACTCCACAAATTTCTTGTTAACAAACTATAGTTTTGGCAAGTCGGTTAGGACATCTACTTTGACCATGACACAAGTCATTTTTCCAACAATTGTTTACAGACAGATTATTTCACTTACAATTCACTGTATCACAATTCCATTGGGTCAGAAGTTTACATACACTAAGTTGACTGTGCCTTTAAACAGCTTGGAAAATTCCAGAAAATGATGTCATGGCTTTAGAAGCTTCATCATTTGAGTCAATTGGAGGTGTACCTGTGGATGTATTTCAAGGCCTACCTTCAAACTCAGTGCCTCTTTGCATGACATCATGGGAAAATCAAAAGAAATCAGCCAAGACCTCAGAAAAGATATTGTAGACCTCCACAAGTCTGGTTCATCCTTGGGAGCAATTTCCAAATGCCTGAAGGTACCACTTTCATCTGTACAAACAATAGTACGCAAGTACAAACACCATGGGACCACGGAGCCATCATATCGCTCGCAAGGAAAGCATTCTGTCTCCTAGAAAGGAACGTACTTTGGTGCGAAAAGTGCAAATCAATCCCAGAACAGCAGCAAAGGACCTTGTGAAGATGCTGGAGGAAACAGGTACAAAAGCATCTATATCCACAGTAAAACAAGTCCTATAATGACATAACCTGTTCAGCAAGGAAGAAGCCACAGCTCCAAAAACGCCATAAAAAAGCCAGACGACGGTTTGCCACTGCACTTGGGGACGAAGAGCGTACTTTTTGGAGAAATGTCCTCTGGTCTGATGAAACAAAAATAGAACTGTTTGGCCATAATGTTTGGAGGAAAAAGGGGGAGGCTTGCAAGCCGAAGAACACCATCACAACCGTGAAGAATGTGGGTGGCAGTATCATGTTGTGGGGGTGCTTTGCTGCAGGAGGGACTGGTGCACTTCACAAAATAGATGGCTTCACGAGGAAGGAAAATTATGTGGATATATTGAACATCTCAAAACATCAGTCAGGAAGTTAAAGCTTTGTTGCAAATGGGTCTTCGAAATGGACAATGACCCCAACCACACTTCCAAAGTTGTGACAAAATGGCTTAAGGTCAACAAAGTCAAGGTATTGGAGTGGCCATCACAAAGCCCTGACCTCAATCCTATAGAAAATTGGTGGGCAGAACTGAAAAAGCGTGTGCGAGCAAGGAGGCCTACAAACCTGACTCAGTTACTCCAGCTCTGTCAGGAGGAATGGGCCATTATTCACCCAACTTATTGTGGGAAGCTTTTGGAAGACTTCCCAAAATGTTTGACAATTTAGTTAAACAATTTAAAGGCAATGCTACCAAATACTAATTGAGTGTATGTAAACTTCTGACCCACTGAGAATGTGATGAAAGAAATAAAAGCTGAAATAAATATATCTCTCTACTATTATTCTGACATTTCACATTCTTAAAATAAAGTGGTGATCCTAACTGACTGTCATGACTTCCGCCGAAGTCGGTCCCTCTCCTTGTTCGAGCGGTGTTCGGCGGTCGACGTCACCGATCTTCTAGCCATCACTGATCCATTTTTCATTTTCCAATGGTTTTGTCTTGTCTTCCATCACACCTGGTTCCAATCCCATCAATTTTTTGTTGTATATTTACCCCTCTGTTTCCCCTCATGTCCTTTTCGGTGATTGTTCGTTGTATGTTTTGGTCCACTGGATGTCATAAGGTGAATGCACCAATTTGTAAGTCGCTCTGGATAAGAGCGTCTGCTAAATGACTTAAATGTAAATGTAAATGTGCTTTGTATGTTATGGTGTGCGGCGGGTTTTGTACCCACTTTCTTTATTTTGTATATGTTGGTTTTCAGAGTTTGTGAGCATTTATTTAAATACTCAGTTTATACCAAGTTCCTTCTCCTGCGCCTGACTTCCCTGCCACCAGCACGCACCCCATTAAGCTGACCTAAGACAAATAATTTTTACTATGATTAAATGTCAGGAATTGTGAAAAACTTAGTTTAAATGTATTTGGCTAAGGCGTATGTAAACTTCCGACTTTGTGTCTCATCGTCCACGATGCTGTCAATGACACCATACACATGAACACGTTTATTTTGCTTTCAGCCGTGATCAAATAAGGATCATATCCTGGAAATGGATTCCATAATTCAGTTTGTGCTAAATTTCATTTTATTACCCTGGTGGTGTGTGTTTCTAAAAAACCACCAGCTGCTATGTCACAAAGAATTCAATCATACAAAAAGTTAATGATGCATATTATTACATACAGTACCAGCCAAAAGTTTGGACACACGTACTCATTATTTTCTACATTGTAGAATTATAGTGAAGACATCAAAACTATGGAGTAACACATACGGAATCATGTAATAAGAAAACAAGTGTTAAACAAATCAAAATATGTTTTGTATTTTAGATTCTTCAAAGTAGCCATCCTTTGCCTGGATGACACTTTGTACACTCTTGGCATTTTCTCAACCAGCTTCATGAGGTAGTCACCTGGAATGCATTTCAATTTAAAGATGTGCCTTGTTAAAAGTTAATTTGTGGAATTTCTTCCCATCTTAATGCGTTTGAGGCAATCAGTTGTGTTGTGAATAGTCTAGTATCGACCATTTCCCCGGTCTTACAGAAGAATAGTGGGTGAGTTTCTGCGGGCATATGTGGATCCCGATGTAAAGAATACCCTACTGGGTCTCACATTCACTATGTGGTCTAAGCAGCCAGGACCCCCTCGTCCACCTGTCTCCTATAGCTTTACCAGCCTGGGCAGTGCCTCTTTCTGCCAGCCTGTTGGACATCTGCCTCCATGACCCATCGTCTGTTTACATCCTCGTTCATTCGTCGTCATAGCAGCCCCCCTCACGAAGATACCATGCCCCTCCCCATTGCAGGCCCTGCTCCTTTTTATAATGTTTCCCAAAAACACCAGCTGTGAGTTTCTCAGTCATATCCCACTCAACCCTGTCACAGGAGCAGTGCCTCCATCTGCAGAGATGCTCCCTTCTACTTGGTGTTTATCAAAGTGTTTACTATTCCTCCTGACAAAATAACATTTAGTTCACTGTAAAGAATTTGTTCATCATTTGAACACATTGATAATTGACTCATGTTGAAATAGTATGTGTACAAAAAGCTAGGAGTCAAAAGGAAAACACATACAGCGTAGTCTGATTTAGGTCCTCTGCGTTGGTAAACTTAGTCAAAATGATTTTGAAGTGAAGCCCAAAGAAGACTAATCCACAACAGCTTTTGAACGAGGCACAGCACGTGTTCAGTTTGCCCGAAGCATTATGTGACACAGCACCCCATTGAGTGGCTAATGTCCAAATCTGCCCCTCTTCCTGTGACCGCCCCCCCCCCCAACCAAATGTACCCGCTGCCCCTCCTGTCTGTGGCCCGGCGGTCTGCAGGCAGGAGGCAGCCCCTCTCAGACAGCTGAGGGAGGTGCTGAGGAGGCAGCGGTCAGACTGAATTAGAGTTATGTGTGACATGCACAGGAGAGGCTCCAGAATGCAGTAACAGCTGAGTCCGAAAGTGTATTTTACGCCTGAGGGGAGGGGGGCAGTCAAAACCACAGTGACCCCTCTAGAAAGGACCAATCATGTTAGCTTTCTAAGGCGACCAGTCTTATCCTTGTATTATCCCTCTAAAACAACCAACTGTGATTATGTCATTTCACAGAGTTAAATAGGATGAACATTTGTAGAGAAGAAGTTAGGTGCTCTATTTTCAGGCTTTTGAACTCCATGGGATATATAAACAAACCATTCTCTGTATCTACCAAAGAAACACAATGGATAGAGAAACAAATGAAAATATACAAAAGAACAGCCCTCCACCCTTCCCATGTTCTGGGCACCAACTGTACCAGAGAGCATGAAACATCAAACTGTAGTATAGCTCTCTCTTGTCACAGAGACAGAGCTTGGGGGTTTCTGTGGTATGAAAATGGGCACAGGTCATTTCTTATTGTTTTTTACCTTTATTTAACTAGGCAAGTCAGTTATTTTCAATGACAGCCAGTGGGTTAACTGCCTTGTTCAGGCGATTTTTCCTGAAAAAGGTTGGTGGCAGTTTTTTTGAAATATATTGGAAACTCATATCCGACTGAAATAGTTTCACAAATGGAGAAAATCAACATTCACTTTGCTCCAGCGGGACACATGGTCCCCGAAGTCACCACCCACTGTTTCAGTTTTTATACCTGGCTGGGTAGGTGTTTTTGTGTTCTTTTTTTGTCATTGTACTCTGACACAATTTTTTCTTCCCTGACACACTTTGGCTTGTTGATGGGTCATAGGAGAAGCAGGGATCAGCCTCCCGGGTGGCGCAGTGGTCTAGGGCACTGCATCGCAGCCGGCCGCGACCGGGAGGTCCGTGGGGCGACGCACAATTGGCATAGCGTCGTCCGGGGTAGGGAGGGTTTGGCCAGTAGGGATATCCTTGTCTCATCGCGCTCCAGCGACTCCTGTGGC
Source organism: Salvelinus fontinalis (assembly GCF_029448725.1). NCBI lineage: Eukaryota > Metazoa > Chordata > Actinopteri > Salmoniformes > Salmonidae > Salvelinus > Salvelinus fontinalis. The sequence continues at coordinate 51,870,594 of NC_074677.1, forward strand.
GGGCCGGGCGCAGTGCGCGCCAACCAAGGGGGGCCAGGTACACGGTGTTTCCTCCGACACATTGGTGCGGCTGGCTTCCGGGTTGGAGGCGCGCTGTGTTAAGAAGCAGTACGGCTGGTTGGGTTGTGCTTCGGAGGACGCATGGCTTTCGACCTTCGTCTCTCCCGTGCCCGTACGGGAGTTGTAGCGATGAGACAAGGTAGTAATTACTAGCGATTGGATACCACGAAAATTGGGGAGAAAATGGGATAAAAAAAATAAATAAAAAAAAGATAAGCAGGGATCAAGTGCACTGGACTAGCGTTCTAAAGATTTAGGTTGCAAGTTTGAAACTCATCACTGAAAACTTTAGCATTTTAGCAACTTTTCAGCTACTTGCTACTTTGCAACTACTTAGCATGTTAGCTAACGCTTCCCCTCACTCTATCCTTAACCCTTTTAGCTAACGCTTTCCCTAACCCTAACCCTTTTAGCTAACCCTAGACCTAACCATAACCTTAACCCTTTAAGCTAACCCTTCCTCTAGCCCAAACCCTAAATTTAACCCTTGAACTTAACGTCTAAACTTAACCCTATTTATACGTTTCCCAAATTGTAATATATAATACGAATTATAATTCGTAACCTATCATACAAAATGGGAAATAGACATCTACTAATGAAATACATACCATACAAAACGTAACGTATCAAACTAAATGGCTTGTCTCAGATTTACGTACAGAATGATACGAAACACTCCGAGACCGGGTTACACTTTGTCTACACTTTATGCCTGCACTGCCATGTCAGAGGATGCCACTAACATCAATACTACATTACACCATACTCTTATTTTATGATACATCTTACATTGCCATGTACAGCCTGTAAATTCAGTATGACATCCGCTAGATCAAATTCTATAGAGACTCACTTGGACAGAGTCCAATGGATCATTTATCTGATGGAGAGCTGTATTGTTATTGATGGTGACAGGAGCCTTATAAAGAGGTGTTGGTGTTTATTTGATACCCTGTCAGCACAGGGTGATGGAGTGTGTGTTGTTGCCTGGGCCAAGACACAGATTTGATTTAAAGGGCCTGTTTTTTTTCTATATAAAACCAAACTCCACAGAAGGAAAGAAGATTGGACAGATGTATTGAGGTGTTTAGGCTTTTATCCATACTCCCCATAGAGGCCCAGAATCACAACGTCATTACTGATTAGTCTCAAAGAGATGCACTCTGATGACTTTGTCTCAGTTCACCACGCACAAGACAGGATTGTATGACAAGTTAATACAAACACACAGCCGCAAACACAGGTGCTCATAGACCCCTCCACGTCCACCTGATACACACGGCAGATGCAACCCATATACAGAGGGTGGGTGACTGCAGTCCTGCTTTGTCATGTCATAGCCTCTTATCTGGAAGGACATCAGCTCTTAGAGCTATCCTCTCTCCTCTATCTCTGGCAGTGGTGTACATAATGGGCTTTTACCTTCTGAAGCCAGCTCACGCAAACACACACACACACACACACACACACACACACACACACACACACACACACACACACACACACACACACACACACACACACACACACACACACACACACACACACACACACACACACACACACACACACACACACACACACACTCAACTGCAAATGTATCAATTTATTATCCTGCTGTTTCTGCCTCTGGAAATATGCTGTAACATGTATGGTGTGAAGAGAGGCGCAACACCCACCCCGTTCAATCTGTTGTAAGGTATTATCAGCACTACATTACCTTACAATAGAAGTGGTAAAATAGAGGAATGAAATGGAGGCATGATTTTCTCAAAACACAGGGATCAAATGAACTCAGCAGTTTTTCTTTCTTCAGATTAGTATTTATGATTTCATTAGGCAGCATTATAGCCTACGTGGATATCTGAATTAGAACAAGTATTAATCATGACACTCTAATAGTCCGAAAGTAAACCTTTTGCATCTTTGAAAAGGTTTACGTCATCCTTTTGTGAGAAATACCCTAACATACCGGTCTGTGCCATTGCCATGCTAGGGCGGTTTCAGCGGCGGTCGGCTTTAGGACCCAGCAGTGCAGCCGGTCAGGTATGCACAGCTCATGAACTAGAGCGAGGCAGACAAAGGCAAAAAGAGCTCGTGCCGCTTTCCTGCAGCATCCACACCCACCCACTTCGCTCCATACACTCCAGCGCGGGTGAGTACCGTTAGTGGGATACTATATATTTGGGTTAAACATAGTTAAATGGCAGCAAAAATATTATTTCGGTATTTTACTTCTGTTTCTGACGGTGTGTTGATTTGTTGTTTTGAGTATTGAACACTTCTGAGGATTGTTCGAATTGTGAGCTATTTAGGCAGTTAGCTGAGCAGGTGGTTGTAGGTGTGCGCGTACCCGTTAGTACACAACTAACACAGCTCATCTGTATGCAGGGTACTGCGACCACTGCACTGTTCTAAGATCATGTGCCCAACTGAAGGGTTTTCTTGTTACACTAATGAGAGAAGGAGTACAGAGAAACTTTTTTTTTTGTGTGTGTGAATATGACTGAAAACCAGCTAAGACTGGCTTAGTGTTACACAGATCAGCTGTGATGAGGATACAGGACGCTGGCGGGCAGGTACAATGATCAGGTTTTTATTTTTATTTTTATGGGCGGCTGTAGTGGTGGGAATGGTGGTGACACAGACCCAGGCTCACATCTCTGTGGTGCAGTTAGACATGTCACTATCACACAATATAACAGCCTTGCTGTCTATCTGCTTCATTGTGCACACTGCCCTGTGTTAGGTAAGCCTGGTGAGAGCATGTATTATTTGACACATTAATTTATTTTTTACATTTAGGGTTTGAATGACATTAACTGTTGGGGTGGCCCTATGAGTAGGGGTCTGGACCTTATGGGGATGGCAATTTAAATATTTCAATAGTTAGGGGCCACTCCTGTAATTTCTGCTCTGGTGGTGGGAATGCACTGGGGTGAGTCATTCGTCTAGTAGTAACACTAGTATTGATATATTATATTAGTGTGCTCGTGTTTGAATGCAGTATTACTAATAGTAGTGTAGTAGTGTAGCACTACAGTAGCAGCAGTAGGAGTAGTGATATAGTAATACTAGAGCAGTAGTAGTTGTGATAGAGTAGTACTGCAGCAGAAGTAGTAGTGATATAGTATTACTACAGTAGTAGTAGTGATAGAGTAGTACTACAGCAGTAGTAGTAGTGATACAGTATGACTGCAGTAGTAGTAGTGATATAGTATTACTACAGTAGTAGTAGTGATAGAGTAGTAATACAGTAGTAGTAGTAGTGATATAGTAGTACTACAGCAGTAGTAGTAGTGATACAGTATTACTACGGTATTAGTAGTGATAGAGTAGTAATACAGTAGTAGAAGTAGTGATCAAGTAGTAGTACTACAGTAGTAGTACTACAGTAGTAGTACTATATCAGTAGTAGTAGTGATAGAGTAGTAATTCAGTAGTAGTAGTGATATAGTAGTATTACAGCAGTAGTAGTAGTGATATAGTAGTACTACAGCAGTAGTAGTAGTGATAGAGTAGTACTACAGCAGTAGTAGTAGTGATATAGTAGTACTCCAGCAGTAGTAGTAGTGATATAGTAGTACTAGAGCAGTAGTAGTTGTGATATAGTAGTACTACAGTAGTAGTAGTAGTAGTGATATAGTAGTACTACAGCAGTAGTAGTAGTGATATAGTAGTACTACAGCAGTAGTAGTTGTGATAGAGTAGTACTCCAGCAGTAGTAGTAGTGATAGAGTAGTACTACTATAGTAGTAGTAGTAGTAGTAGTGATAGAGTAGTACTACAGTAGTAGAAGAGTTGATAGAGTAGTAGTACTACAGTAGTAGTAGTAGTGATATAGTAGTACTACAGCAGTAGTAATAGTGATAGAGTAGTACTACAGTAGTAGTAGTAGTGATATAGTAGTTCTACTGTAGTAGTAGTGATAGAGCAGTACTACAGTAGTAGTAGTAGTGGTAGAGTAGTACTACATCAGTGGTAGTAGTGATAGAGTAGTACTACATCAGTAGTGTTAGTGATATAGTATTACTACAGCAATAGTGGTAGTGATATAGTATTACTACAGTAGTAGTAGTGCCAGAGTAGTACTACAGTAGTAGTGGTAGTGATAGAGTAGTACTACATCAGTAGTAGTGATAGAGTGGTACTGCGGTAGTAGTAGTGATAGAGTAGTACTAAAGTAGTAGTAGTAGTGATATAGTATTACTACAGCAGTAGTAGTAGTGATATATTAGTACTACAGCAGTAGTAGTAGTGATAGAGTAGTACAACAGCGGTAGTAGTAGTGATAGAGTAGTACTACAGTAGTTGTAGTGGTAGAGTAGTACTATAGTAGTAGTAGTAGTGATATAGTATTACTACAGTAGTAGTAGTGATAGAGTAGTACTACAGCAGTAGTAGTAGTGATACAGTATGACTGCAGTAGTAGTAGTGATATAGTATTACTACAGTAGTAGTAGTGATAGAGTAGTAATACAGTAGTAGTAGTAGTGATATAGTAGTACTACAGCAGTAGTAGTAGTGATACAGTATTACTACGGTATTAGTAGTGATAGAGTAGTACTACAGTAGTAGAAGTAGTGATCAAGTAGTAGTACTACAGTAGTAGTACTACAGTAGTAGTACTATATCAGTAGTAGTAGTGATAGAGTAGTACTACAGTAGTAGTGGTGATAGAGTAGTACTACATCAGTAGTAGTAGTGATATAGTAGTACTAGAGCAGTAGTAGTTGTGATATAGTAGTACTACAGTAGTAGTAGTAGTGATATAGTAGTACTACAGCAGTAGTAGTAGTGATATAGTAGTACTACAGCAGTAGTAGTTGTGATAGAGTAGTACTACTATAGTAGTAGTAGTAGTAGTAGTGATAGTAGTAGTAGTAGTAGTGAGTAGTAGTAGTAGTAGTAGTGAGTAGTACTACAGTAGTAGAAGAGTTGATAGAGTAGTAGTACTACAGTAGTAGTAGTAGTGATATAGTAGTACTACAGCAGTAGTAATAGTGATAGAGTAGTACTACAGTAGTAGTAGTAGTGATATAGTAGTTCTACTGTAGTAGTAGTGATAGAGCAGTACTACAGTAGTAGTAGTAGTGGTAGAGTAGTACTACATCAGTGGTAGTAGTGATAGAGTAGTACTGCATCAGTGGTAGTAGTGATAGAGTAGTACTACATCAGTAGTGTTAGTGATATAGTATTACTACAGCAATAGTGGTAGTGATATAGTATTACTACAGTAGTAGTAGTGCCAGAGTAGTACTACAGTAGTAGTGGTAGTGATAGAGTAGTACTACATCAGTAGTAGTGATAGAGTGGTACTGCGGTAGTAGTAGTGATAGAGTAGTACTAAAGTAGTAGTAGTAGTGATATAGTATTACTACAGCAGTAGTAGTAGTGATATATTAGTACTACAGCAGTAGTAGTAGTGATAGAGTAGTACAACAGCGGTAGTAGTAGTGATAGAGTAGTACTACAGTAGTTGTAGTGGTAGAGTAGTACTATAGTAGTAGTAGTAGTGAAAGAGTAGTACTACAGCAGTAGTAGTAGTGATATAGTAGTACAACAGCAGTAGTAGTAGTGATAGAGTAGTTATACAGCAGTAGTAGTAGTGATAGAGTAGTACTACGGCAGTAGTAGTAGTGATATAGTACTTTTACAGCAGTAGTAGTAGTGATAGAATAGTATTACGGTAGTAGTAGTGATAGAGTAGTACTACAGTAGTAGTAGTAGTGATAGAGTAGTACTACATCAGTAGTAGTGGTGATAGAGTAGTACTACATCAGTAGTAGTAGTGATAGAGTAGTACTAAAGTAGTAGTGGTAGTAGTAGTAGTGATAGAGTAGTACTACATCAGTAGCAGTGGTGACAGAGTAGTTCTACATTAGTAGTAGTAGTGATAGAGTAGTACTACATCACCAGTAGTAGTGATAGAGTAGTACTAAAGTAGTAGTAGTGATAGAGTAGTACTACAGTAGTAGTAGTGATAGAGTAGTACTACAGCAGTAGTAGTAGTGATAGAGTAGTACTGCGGTAGTAGTAGTGATAGAGTAGTATTACAGCAGTAGTAGTAGTGATAGAGTAGTACTACATCAGTAGTAGTGGTGATAGAGTAGTACTACATCAGTAGTAGTGGTGATAGAGTAGTACTACATCAGTAGTAGTAGTGATGGAGTAGTACTACATCAGTAGTAGTGGTGATAGAGTAGTACTACATCAGTAATAGTAGTGATAGAGTAGTACTACATCAGTAGTAGTAGTGATAGAGTAGTACTACAGCAGTAGTAGTAGTGATAGAGTAGTACTACAGTAGTAGTAGTAGTGAAAGTGATGGGGGTGTCTCTGTGAGACAATGGGCTGTCTCCAGTGACGTCATGAGGAGAGGGTCAGTGAATTACCTCTCGGTCCATTATAGGAGCAGCTGGACTGGGAGCCAAGCACTTGTCTGTCAGGAGGAGTACCACTGTCCATAACCCATCCCACTCTGGTCCCTCCCTCAGTCCCACCCCAATCCCCGTCCCATGCATCCCAAGGCCTGGCTGTCATAAAACCCCAGTCAGACTCCGGGCTCTGCAGGTCGAGGGTGGGCGGGGGAGGGGTGGTCCCAGCCACATCCCTGGGTGGGGACAATGTGGTCCTCTGTTTATCTCAATGAAGGGCACATATGTGTTTTGGGGCTATTGAGGGATTAGGGGAGGAGGACATATAAATCACAATCAGTATTTCATCATTAAAAGCAGTGAGTTTCATGGCCTTTGCCATTGGGGCGTTGCCAGTCTCACACAATCACTGTTTACGCAGAAACGGGTTAACATGTCCCTGTTAAACCACGGAGTCTAAATGGGGTTGCCATTACCCAACAGCTGAGCCATGTGTGGGCATTGTATGTGGAGAGAGTTGGGTGATAGAGGTGTGGAGATGTTGAGAGGGTTAGGCTGCCTGCATGTCTATGTCTTTGTCTTTGTCTGAGCCCATCGAGGTGTGGTCACTGGTCACAGCCACTAGGTGTGGATTTGGCAGGAAGTGGCCAGGCTTTAATTGGTAAATCTGCTTCAATTCTTGGCCCAGGCCTGGACTCTGTCTGTCTGTCCGTCCATCCCGTCCGTCCCCCTGGCACAGATCAGCGCTTTAGAAGTCACAGGGAGCAGCTTCTAGTCTACACAGTAATGACCAAGGTGGACTGAATATGTTGACATAACAACGTGTGACAAGTCCTGGGTTGATCAGTGGTCAGATATACACTAACCTCATCTCCCTCCCCAGGTGTGGGTCTGTGCTTGTGTACATACCGGAAACTGGGTCGGGTCGGGGCATGGGGAATAGGGGCTGCTACTTTGCTACTGTCAGGTGGCTGGTTTCTTTTTAGATGGGGGATTTCAGTCCCACCAATAATCAAACCGACAACCCCAGATCTAACCCCGAGAAATCCAATAATTGTACAGCTAAATATAACTAGGACACAGGGTGTGTGTGTGCTATTTAAAAGTTGATTTCACCACATGGTGCACTGAGGTGCTACGTTAGACTGGGACGTCCTTACGCGTTTCATCCCAGCCTCAGTCTGTATCAATCAATTACTGAATCGTCGATCGTCTACACATCAATCAGTGTTCCCAAACAATAGTCTGAAGAATCTGTTTGTGGAGTTCACCTGAGTGAAGCAGGCCGCAGCAGCAGCTCTGGACGGGGGTCACTTAGTCACCAGTGAATCAGTTGTGATTCTGCTCCTCTAATCCTATTCTTAAACACAGGCCTGCTTCTGCTACATTTCTCCAGAGAGCAGCACCTCCAGCCTCGTTCTTATACTAATACTGCATTAAGAATTTAGCAGACAAATCTCATTCTCAACAGGATATAGAAGTGCCCCAGGGGCCTCACAACAGGAACAATATCTTTTTTTTTTTAGATGGGATGAGTTAAGGTCACATGAAAAGGGCTTCTCCTGGGATGTCATCAGGCAGGGGGATGTGGTGCTAGTAGATGGGGGGGGGGGGGGGGGGGGGGGTTGGGGGGGTGGAGAGGGTGCTGTTATGTTTCTTGTTCCCTCTGGCATCTGTTCTGTTGTGTCCACTCCAGGAAGGGGATGTGGTCTCTGTGGGGGCTCCAGAGGACGGGGCTCAGTGGGCTGTGGGGAGGAGGTCAGGCTGTCAAAGATGACTGCTGTTTATCACACATCACCTGCTCCTGCCTCCTGTAGCCGCCACACCTCCTGCCCACTTTAACACAACACCCTACTGGCCCGTATCCTGGGACACAGACTGGGGGGGGGGGGGGGCGATATTGACAAATGCTTTGTTTGTGAACAAGGGGCCTGAAAGCCGATAGGATTATTGACGAGTGGTTATTGATCAGCATTGTTTAGAAGAGGCCATTTTGGGCAACTGAGTGTGAGGGGCTATTGATGTTGGTTGAACGATGTAGGAAATTGCATCATGGCGTTGTGTAGGACAAGGCCTGGAGCTAGACAGAGCACAATAGCCAATTGGGTGACACAGTGTATCCCAGGACACCCATATTGTCCCTCGAGTGGGGATGCTGTTTTACCTGATAGTTACTGTACTTTGATAGAAGACGTTGAAATAGAAAACCATCTCATACCTGGTATCTTGCAATTGTTAAAAACAAAGCCACTACTTCCTGTTATCTGCGGCGTGTCTTTACAGACAAGATGTAAGCCTGATACAAATACAGCCAGACAGCCCAGACTTGGGTATCAGCACATTCTAGGCAGGTGTGGATGAGGTTCATCCCACTGCAGCTAACCTCATTCACAGGTCATGTACAGTACAGTTTGGCTGCTGTGTCTGCATTTGTGTCTGTGTTTGTGTCTGTGTGTGTATCTGTGTTTGTATTTTCTGTCTGTGTCTGCGTTTGTGTCTGTGTGTGTCTGTGTTTGTATTTTCTGTCTGTGTCTGCGTTTGTGTCTGTGTGTGTCTGTGTTTGTATTTTCTGTCTGTGTCTGCGTTTGTGTCTGTGTGTGTCTGTGTTTGTATTTTCTGTCTGTGTCTGCGTTTGTGTCTGTGTGTGTATCTGTGTTTGTATTTTCTGTCTGTGTCTGCGTTTGTGTCTGTGTGTGTCTGTGTTTGTATTTTCTGTCTGCGTTTGTGTCTGTGTGTTTGCTGGACCACGTGTATGCCGCTAGAGTATTGCAGTGAGTCTTTGTTCTGTCATGCAGCAGCTAGCATAAAGCTCTACTGTGCGGTCATCATAACCACACATTTTCCATCTCGTACAGAGGAATTCTATTCATTTTGATTAGATCACACAGAGATGGCTAATGAGATTCATTAGAAAGGGGGTTTTGTGTGTCGCTGTTTCGACGCAACCTGCCCCGCTGGAGTAGAACGACTCTGACGTGTTTCTTTGTCTGCTCTGCAGTCGGCTAGTTTCACTCAAACGCTCGTTCTACTCCTGAATGCCCGCCATGGAAAGGTTTGTCGGAGCGAACAGACAGACTGCCAGTCTGACCAGGGCAGAGCAGGACTCCCAGCATGCTCCAGGGTAGGGCGTGGCACCGATGACCTTCCCGATGCCTTCTTTCCTCCCACGGCGGAGAGACTCATGACTGGGGTGAGATGTGAACATGGCAGAGAGGGTTGCTGCTAGGTGCCCATTCAGAGTGGCAGAGTAATGGGTGCTCTCTGCCCATTCAGAGTGGCAGAGTAATGGGTGCTCTCTGCCCATTCAAAGTGGCACAGTAATGAGTGCTCTCTGCCCATTCAGAGTGGCACAGTAATGGGTGCTCTCTGCCCATTCAGAGTGGCACAGTAATGGGTGCTCTCTGCCCATTCAGAGTGGCACAGTAATGGGTGCTCTCTGCCCATTCAGAGTGGCACAGTAATGGGTGCTCTCTGCCCATTCAGAGTGGCACAGTAATGGGTGCTCTGCCCATTCAGAGTGGCACAGTAATGGGTGCTCTGCCCATTCAGAGTGGCAGAGTAATGGGTGCTCTCTGCCCATTCAGAGTGGCACAGTAATGGGTGCTCTCTGCCCATTCAGAGTGGCACAGTAATGGGTGCTCTCTGCCCATTCAGAGTGGCACAGTAATGGGTGCTCTGCCCATTCAGAGTGGCACAGTAATGGGTGCTCTGCCCATTCAGAGTGGCACAGTAATGGGTGCTCTGCCCATTCAGAGTGGCACAGTAATGGGTGCTCTCTGCCCATTCAGAGTGGCACAGTAATGGGTGCTCTCTGCCCATTCAGAGTGGCACAGTAATGGGTGCTCTCTGCCCATTCAGAGTGGCACAGTAATGGGTGCTCTCTGCCCATTCAGAGTGGCACAGTAATGGGTGCTCTGCCCATTCAGAGTGGCACAGTAATGGGTGCTCTGCCCATTCAGAGTGGCACAGTAATGAGTGCTCTCTGCCCATTCAGTGGCTGATCTCCTCATTATTCAAACTGCCTATTGCAAAGTTCCAGTCCGAACTGGGTAGCAGCAGACAGTTCTCTGGCCAGCCAGCCAGTCAGTCAGCCAGCCAGTCAGTCAGCCAGCCAGCCAGCTAGCTCCGCCCACCATGCTTTCTTTTCTTCTGTCTTTTTGCCGAGGGGATAAAAAGGTCTGTTTGCGTTTAAAAAGAGCAGATGTTAGTGAAGAGTTCTGGCACGGCGTGCTGTGCCCTCTACCCCTCGCAGCGTCTAACCGAATGCTTTATATGCACTGCAGACTGTACAGAGAGGCGAGACCCTGAAAGAGACCTGCTCATGCCTTTACACTAGTTATCCTATCTACCCATAACCAAAATAAAAACCTCTGAGAAATGAAATTGAATCTTTTTTTTCCCCCCAACCTCAGTACTGTTTTCTCCTGCAGTTATTTTTAGACAGGCTTCTGTTGCACATTGGATCACGCAACTTGTGGGTGAGTGACGCCTGTACCTTTACCCTGTAGTGTAGAGGATGAGTAACTGTTGGAACAGTGTGAATACACCCTCGCACATGGTGCTCGGCACCACAGAGAAGACCGGGATACCATCTACTTTACATCAGTGACTAACGCTCCAAACGTTCAGCTCAGCTCGAGCCTCTCTTGTCCATGAGCCCTTAGCTGACGGTGCGGAGGTGGATGATGAGGATGCTACAGTAGATACATATCCTTCCCAGTCCGCCTGCTCATATCTCAGACTGGGACGCTCCCGGGCTTATTTCTGCCATATCTGTCTTTAAAAAAGACCCATGAGGTGAAACCCTTTTCTTGTAAGATATGCGACATTTGCAAAATCCCCAAAAAGCACGTCGCAAACATTAGCATGACACCGTGGCTGTATTGTTGTGAATCATTTTTAGATACTACGTCACTGTTGGAGCTAGGAACACAAGCGCTTAGCTCTACACCCGCAATAACATCTGCTAAATATGTGTATGTGACCAATCACATTTGATTTCCTTTGATGGCCGTAGTAAGGCAACGTACAGAAACCGGAATCACACTTATGCACGTTTCCTGGAGCCCGAGGAAAAATTGTCTCGTTTCCTGTGAAAACATCCTGATCAGACCACGCACAGCAGCTCACTCCGATGAGAGACCTTTTCTCCAAAATATCATCCATCCACTGGGGTTTCTTAATAAGAACCTCTTGCTAGCCACGCTTCCATTCCCATCTCCCAAGGAAAATGGGCTGAATGCAGGACACTGGCAGCCTGACCGGCGGAGCAGCTCTAGCTCTACATAAGACGTGTACAACTGATGTAAATGTTTAGTCCATTTAGTCCATAATGATATGTCTGTTCAGAAACGAATGGCCTCAGTTTTAGGGTCACTAAAGGGTTGTAGGGCCTACGTAGGGAATGTATTACTGCAGAGTGATTCTGTTCACTGGACATGAAATATTGATGCCCTGTTCAACTCGGAAACTTCCCAAATGAGGCTTGTGTCTCTGTTGCAGCTCCGTCATGGCAGAACGTTCTCCAGTTGCTTCACCCGCGCGTGCACGCACACACGCACGCACGCACGCACGCACACACACACACACACACACACACACACACACACACACACACACACACACACACACACACACACACACACACACACAAACACGCACGCACGCACGCACGCACGCACGCACACACACACACACACACACACACACACACACACACACACACACACACAGAGGGAGGGAGGTTCCCCTTACCTCTGTGTGTGTCTGTAAGGGGGTGGGCTAATCGATAGTGAGGGCTGTAAGTGATTGGGCTGGCCCGGCCTCTCTTCATCCTGCAGGAACCAGACACCCTCTGGAGGGACGGGGGAGGGCTGGCTGGGTTTACTGCATGTGAACCCCAGCACGCCCGTGGTGCGCGGTGCACTATTGTATGAGAGGGATAGAGATGGAAAGTGATACCCACTGCAAGGGAATTTCACAGTGGCTAGATGGTGGAATGCTCAGGGATTTATTTACCACTTTGGTATTCCGTCATTGAGAGTCTATGAGTTCATCCATGGAAATATATTTACCAATTCACCTTTTCTGTACTGTATATAACGTCGTTATAACTCCGTTGTTTTATTCCTCTCAATGCTAGACTCCCCAGAGCTCTCCACATTCAGCACCCGTCTACCACGGACCCTCCCGGACCTCTGTTGCCATGGAGCTGGACTTCGGCCATTTCGACGAGCGAGACAAGCCCCGTAACCCACGGGGCGGGCGCATGAACGGGCTGCCCAGCCCCACCCACAGCGCCCACTGCAGCTTCTACCGCACGCGCACCCTGCAGGCCCTCACCAACGAGAAGAAGGCCAAGAAGGTGCGGTTCTACCGCAACGGAGACCGCTACTTCAAGGGCATCGTGTACGCCGTGGCCGTGGAACGCTTCCGCACCTTCGACGCCCTCTTGGCCGACCTGACGCGCTCCCTCTCCGACCACATCAACCTTCCCCAGGGGGTCCGCTTCATCTTCTCCATCGACGGAATGCGCAAGATCACCACCATGGACGAGCTGGAGGAAGGTGAGCTCACAGGGGGGCTGGGTGGTAGGTAGGGAATGGGGGGGTCATCATACTTCAGTGTTATTACATGTTTAGACTCCTCGTAGGCCGTTGTTTGTGCTTAGTTCCCCTCTGTGAGTGAACCTTATCGTTCTAAGGTCTGTTAATGTGATTATGAAAGGTTACACAGCAGTAGTCTGATTGAGGTCGCCAGCCGAGTGTGTCATCGCCTGTAACTCTGGAAAGATTGGGAGGCGTAAACGTCTTCTGCTATGAGATTAAGAGACTGTCCGGCCGGTCTAGCTGTAATCTGTAATCGGCTGTAATCGCAATATATATTACATATGATAATCTGATGGTTTACAGAGGGATGGAGCAGTGGGGACAGTATGCTAGGCTAGTTTACACAGTGTCCTCCAGAGACTCTGCCACTCTGCTAAATGCTGGTAGTTAGTGAGCAGCAGAGTAGTCACTACAGTCATGCTGTTTAGCCTCAATAATTCATACCAGTGATTCACTCAGCTCCCCAGGAGCCACAGGGCAGTGGTCTCAGTATGTCTGGAACAGACCTATCATAGCACCAGAACATCAGCTAGGTTGACTCTCCTGACATGTGGAGCCGAGGTTGTGGGAGAATACTTCTATGTTGGCTTAAACACTTTACTACTCTCTTAGAACAAAAGGGTTCCAAAAGGGTTCCTCGGCTGTCCCACGTAGAACCCTCTGTGGAAAGGGTCCTACCTGGAACCAAAAAGGTTCTACCGGGAAGTTAAATGGGTTCTTCAAACGGTTCTCCCATGGGGACAGCCGAAGAACCATTTTAGGTTCTAGATTGCACCTTTGTTTTTAAGAGTGTGCCACTGTTAGGACTGCTTTACTGTATCCCTGGGTCTTTCTGAAGGCTAATGGAGTGGGATAATGATGCATTTTACTGTCAATCTGATCATCATCGTCATCGTCCTCATTGTCAGTAGGGTGGACACAATTGTCATTGATATGCATGGTGTAGTAGTGGTCTGCTGCGCTCGCTGAAGCCCTACACTGTTATTAGAGATTATCCCTGGGGTTTTTACCCGGGTCACTGACTCTCAGTGGCATGTACACGTGGAATTCTCCCCAACGGAAGTGTGACTAGAGCCTTTACAGCAGTCAGAGTGCTTGGCAGCCAGGACTGAGAAAACGGTTCCTAAATGGAGCCTGTTGGAGTCATCCATCCTCCTGGAGGCTGGAGCTCGGGCATCATTCTGTTTGATGAGCAGACAGACGGGGTCTCTGCCCGTTTCCTTGGCGTGATGTAACGTCTCCTCCCCTCATTAGGGGGACTCCTCCACCTTTGATCTGAGCACTGAGTCTCAGACTCTGCAGACTTATCCAGAGGGGAGTCTTCAAGCCAGATCAGCAATCTCCCTGTGGCTGTAGCAGGATATCATGAAGGCTGCTGCATCTCTTACTGTGTCATATTAATATCCCCTCAGCAGCAGGAGCACATGTTATTGCTTGTTTGAAAGGGGTTTCTGTAACTGCATATGAAACGGGCTCTGCCGGGAATCAAGTGATACATAGTCTGGGGAGACTGACAGGTAGGTGGTTCCCTGTACAGGGAGAGGGAAACAGGAGGCTTCCCCCCCAGCTGGTTCCCTGTACAGGGAGAGGGAAACAGGAGGCCTCCCCCCCAGCTGGTTCCCTGTACAGGGAGAGGGAGACAGGAGGCCTCCCCCCCAGCTGGTTCCCTGTACAGGGAGAGGGAAACAGGAGGCCCCCCCCCCAGCTGGTTCCCTGTACAGGGAGAGGGAAACAGGAGCCCCCCCCCCCCCCCCCCCCAGCTGGTTCCCTGTACAGGGAGAGGGAAACAGGAGGCCTCCCCCCCAGCTGGTTCCCTGTACAGGGAGAGGGAAACAGGAGGCCTCCCTCCCAGCTCCATGTAATGTTGCTGCCTTCCAGGGGAAATGGATCATATTGTGGCCTATTAATAGAATAGAAATAGATCTTACTTAGCCTTATGAAACATTTCAGCTGATATTATGCTGCCAGATTGGGCATTTGCCAGCTGGGAAAGGCTCTATGGTCATTAAAAGGGATGATTTGAGGAAAAGAAAGAGAGTCTGCATGTTTGGAGTACAACCACAGAGGAAGATACAGTAAAAGCGAGGACAAGTTAAAAACCATTGAGGGTAGGACCATGAAAATAAATGAGTAGTGAATGATTCCATTTATATTGCTTTACCCATTTCTATGTCGACCTTGTCAGTGGATTTTCTCTACCTTTGGGTTCATTACCTTGAGACCACACTCCTCAGAGTAGGAGACCCCTGTAATCTTACGCAATTACTCGTCCTCTCGACACGTGTGACCTGGGAAGTCAGTGTCCTCTGCCAGTGTTGTTTAAGTCTCTCCCTCAACGCCATCTGCCCCGGAGGCAGAGTTTTTCAATTACACTCGACACCCCTGGCTAATTGTGCTGTTCACTTCCCCTCCCCTTGATGCCCCCACTTCCTCCTTTCGTCCTCTCTGACACATCAACCCTTCTGTCTTCTAATCTTTCTCCTCATCTCTTTTATGACTGGAATGAATAGGAACAGAATTGGCAGAATTATTTTCCAAAAAGCTTGGAAGCCATAGAGGTAGTTTTTTTTTCTAGGAAAGGGGCTCGGTGGGTGGGGTGAAATGAGGCTGGGATTATGCAAATTAAACAAAGACATAAACTCTGGCTTAATTTGATCAAAATGAGGTGATCATCTCTTCCGTTTGAGCTGCTTAGGAATGAGAGGCGGGGGGGCGTCCGGGTGTGACTGGGGGGTGTTTGTGTACTGTGTGTGTGGGGTGGCCCCGGCGGGCCAGAGGAGACAAGGTATGTCACAGCAGGGAGAGTGAGTGACATGGTTTGCTTGTGTGTGTGTTTCTGCAAGAGAGCGAGTTGTATGTATGTATGAATGTGGGGCGGCGAGAAGAGGGCAGTTCACCCTGCTGCTCTTCCTCTTTCAGGAGATAACGAACAAGGGGCGGCAGGTAGCCTAGTGGTTAGAGTGTTAGACTTGTAACCGAAAAGTCGCAAGATTGAATCCCCGAGCTGACAAGGTAAAAATCTGTCGTTCTGCTCCTGAACAAGGCAGTTAACCCACTGTTCCCCGGTAGGCCGTCATTGAAAATAAGAATCTGTTCTTAACTGACTTACCTAGGTAAATAAAGGTTAAATAAAAACTCCTCTGCACTGTATTATCCCCACTGTGTCTGGTGCTGCTGTGGCACAGGGAGGGAGCCCTTAGCTGATTGACGTCCTCTGGATCTCCCTGAGAGACTGTCTGACTGTCTGGGGACATGGAAATGAAGGAACGATTGGTAGAGAATTGACGTTGAGAATTTTTATTCGAAAAAGAAAGATGGAGGGTGTTATGAAAAACAGATAGAGGATGGGGAAAGGGTGGAGGAGGTGTGGCTGGCTGCTCCTCTTTCTCATTTAGGTCACTTACACAGTGCAGTGCATGTAGGGAAAGCAGCCCAGGCTGCGGAGGAAGGCTTACATGATACACGATACAGTATTAGCCTGAGCCAGCTGCCACACCACCTTACAGGCCTCTAGTCCTTACCGTACTCTAGCATAAAGAGTCATAAAGAGCTCAGCCCAAGCTGCTAGTCCACCCAGGCAGAAGGCTTAGGATTAGTGGGACTGGCTGACTCTTGTCCTTAGGTGAAATCAGGACCTGCTTACCTGGATGGAAGAGTCGAGCACTGCCATTTCCACTGTTGCTGGGCAGTATGCCTACAGTATAGATTTGCTCAGCTATCACAGTGACTCAAATGTAAATGTAATGTAGGAGGTAGTTTTCCTCCGTCCTCCTACTGAATCTGTATGATCTGATGGAAGAGCGCTGTGAGTAAGACGTGCCCTCTGGGTAGGCGCTGTCATAACACTCTTTGAACAGCTGTCTCTGCTGTCTCGATGCACTGTTGCACAGGACAGCCACAGTTTCAGACGCCGCGTTCTCTCTCACATGTGCTAGCCTAATTTATTCACTTTCCATTGGAAAAACATCTGCAGAAATATACTTATAATACGTTGGATCTCATGACACATGTCATCATTTTTAGCAGCGCAGGTAGGAAGACACGGACGTCGAGCAGAAATTCAGATTAGTATTCCGGCTAGACGGCGTTCGTTTTAGACTCAACTCATTCATGTGCTGAGCCAAAGGCCCCTTCTTTTCGGAGGGGAACATCTACATTCCTTTATGAGTTCTCCAGGGATGTGCTTGCTACAGTAGGCTATATATGATCACGTCTCAGTGACAGCACTGGCTTTGCCTTCACCGTGTGCCGTCGGGAAGAAATGCTGTGAATATAACGAGTAGCCCTGTCAACCATGGAGAATGGAGATGCCTGTGCCCATACACCCACCCACACAGGCAGATCTGGGAGAGTTGTGGGCTGACTATGTGGAAGCAGAAGCCCACTGATTTTCTAAGTGAAGAAAAGCTTAGTTTTGTAATATTTCAGTATTTGGTTAGAATTATGTTACATTATCTGTGTTACAAAACCACCTAGCTAACCTACTGGTATTGCGACACTTGCTAAGTCTAGGTGTCCTAGGCCTAAACGGTCTGTGACCTGATTTAAGGTGTGCACTTATGTGAGAAGTCAGAGTATGCAGACCATGTTGTATGCATGTGCCCCCAGGAGACAGAGGAAAAAGTCCTTGTCACAGCTTTACTTTGTTTGAGTGGTTGCAGGCAGTACACTGTGATGTGACACTATTTCAAATGTCCTTACAGATGTAGGTTGTTAATTTGATCACTCATTTGTTGCTGGGATTTTTCCTACACAGCAGGAAATGCAAACTTGTAGTGTATTCAAGGTTTAAAAAGGCTTCTAAAGTTTGTAATTTCCACTTTACAATGTCGGACTTGATTTGCCTTAACAAAAAATGTATCAAACCCCTACAAAAAAAATATATTTATTATAATACACATAATAATTAATATTTCCTGTTGCTGCAGGATTATTTTCATGCTGTAGCAAACTGACTCAAATTAAGATTCTGCATCTGTAAAATGTGTATGTAGTTTCTACCTGTCATCGGATCCCCTGGTAACACTGTTACTGTTTGCCCTGTCCTCTGGTGTGTCATTTCTGCTCTGTCCCCTAGCTATCTCTCATCACCAGCCTCACATTACTGATGAGATTTGTCTCCCAGCTGTTGCTCCTGTTTGCAGATTCCATCTGTCTTTTCTCTGCATCGCTTCCTCTCTCAGAGACAGGGATCATCAGTTTATCCACTGACTGTCCTGCCTCTCTTCTCCCCTGCCTGTAAACATTACACTCTCCTCTCCACCTCAGGGTCATGTGAATAGTAATACCTCATTTTCAGTACCTTTTATTTACCTAGTCTCTATGTATATAAAATGTTTATCCCTGAGTCTCTTAACTGCAGGGCAGTATAGGCGTTATCCTGTCAGTGGTCTAAAGCAGTGGTTCCCAACCTTTTTCGGTTACTGTACCACCAACAGATTTTTGCTCTGCCCAGGAATACCCCTGATTTACACCCTCATGTGCATTTTAGCAGAAGGACTATGGTCTCATGATTCGTCTCAAGTACCCCCTGTGGATAGGCCAAGTACCCCCAGGGGTCCTAGTACCCCTGGTTGTGAACCACTGGTCTACAGAGAAGACTATACTGTAGCTGGCCTGGAGTGACCAAACCGCTGATCCACAGTGACAGGTCCCATTACACTCTCCTCCTACAGAACACGACCTACAGGTCACAGTTGATCCACAGGTCTTCATGAACACTCTTCATAAAACTAGGACAAATGGGAGATCATTACTACTTCTAGGATTTATGATAATTCCAACAGCTGATGTTAAAGGCCTAGTGCATTAAAATACTTGATTTTCCTTTGTTTTATATATATTTCCCCACTATGCGGTTGGAGTAATACTGTGAAATTGTGAAAGTTATGATAATCCCCTTTTAGTGTAAGAGCTGTTTGAAAAAGCTGCCTGATTTTTCAGCCTGTTTTGGTGGGATGGAGTTTTGGCCTGCCTTGTGACATCACCAGGCGATCAAAGGCAGGCCAAAACTCCAGAAAGAGAGTTCCAAACCTCTGCCAATAACATCTACAGTAGTTTTCAGTTTACACTTCCCCAGTCAGACCATTCCCAGACAGTCCAAGCAAAATTCTTGCTTGAGAAATTTCTCTGTGCTAAGAATCAAATTTATTCACTAAAAACAATCACAGTAACTAGGTTTTCATCCAATTGGCGACAGATTTCCAATGTGAATAGTCCAAAATCTGCATAAAGAAAATTGTCCCACAATTGGTGTATTTCCACCAAACTGACATTGCAAATAAAAATCATAGTGCATACAAAATGTACTTTTTCGCTTACGTTTTCATGTACCGAATAAAAATTGAACGTTCAATTTGTTTCCATCGCATTTTCAACTCTACCGATAGTTTTGTCACTAAAACTGTTGTGTTAAATAGCAAATGTGTCTAATCTGGCCTTGACACGTGCCTCTAGCCAACAGCTCACAGATACAGTAGGCTCTGCGGTAGGCTAGTCTACATGATGAGATTATGGATAACAGCGAGAATAATTTCATTTGTCAGAACGGTCAGTCAAGCATCGATCATCATGTCACTAGAATAAGACCCATTTATTGGAAAGGAGCATCAAGCTCACCACCCTGTGGAGTTCACCATCATTTATTTAGTCTGTATCTTAATTCAAGCTGCATGGTTTCCCGAGTCGTAGTGATTTTTTAATACGGTATGACTTTACTCGCATAAAGAATGTGGATGGAAACGTGGTTACTAAGGTACTTCATTGTAATAGGACAGGACTAAAAACAAACAAAATATAACCAATGTAAAATATACTGGGTCTGTAAAATGTATATATATGTATAAGCTGGAAGTAGAAGTCTAAGTGTTGTTGTTCATTAGTTTACTCCAATTAGGGGAGGGGTGGTAGGGTAAAAGGAAAATATATTTAAAAAATATGTGTATATATATATATATATAGTACCAGTCAAAAGTTTGGACACAGGGTTTTTTCTTTATTTTTGCTAATTTCTGCATTGTAGAATAATAGTAAAGACATCAAAACTATGAAATAACACATATGGAATCATGTAGTAACCAAAAAAGTGTTAAACAAATCAAAATAAATGTTATATTTTATATTCTTCAAAGTAGCCACCCTTTGCCTCGATGACAGCTTTGCACACTCTTGGCATTCTGTCAACCAGCTTCATAAGGTAGTCACCTGGAATGCATTTCAATGAACAGGTGTACCTTGTTGAAAGTTAATTTGTGGAATTTCTTTCCTTCTTAATGCGTTTGAGCCAATCAGTTGTGTTGTGACAAGGTAGGGCTGGTATACAGAAGCTAGCCCTATTTGGTAACAGACCAAGCCCATATTATTGCAACAACAGCTCAAATAAGCAAAGAGAAATGACAGTCCATCATTTCTTTAAGACATGAAGGTCAGTCAATTCTTCAAAATTTCAAGAACTTTGAACGTTTTTTCAAGTGTAGTCGCAAAAACCATCAAGCGCTATGATGAAACTGGCTCTCATGAGGACCACCGCAGGAAAGGCTGGGATTGCGAGAAATGATTGGGGAAAAAATGGGGTACCCACAAATTCTGGCAGGAAAAATGCGGTCCCCGCAGAAAAGTTTGAATACCACGGTGTAGGTGTCCCTAGAGTGCAGGTAGTTGAGTGTGAGTGATGTAGTAGGAAGTCCAGAATATGAATATGAACTTATCGTGTTTAAAAGAGGGACAGGATGAAGACACCCAGAACTTTAGCTTCAGGTATAATAAAGCCCTCTTCACATTGCTGTATTAAACTAGGGTGAAGGAGTACTCATGAAGTGGTATGGCATTGCAGTATTGTATTTATGTGTGAGAGAGAGAGTGAGGGATAAAAAAGAGGGAGGGAAACAGCACATCCGGGTCCTTTTGTTTGATGGCTCCGTTTTCTGGATTGCTATATTCCATCACTGGCTGGCATATCTCTGACGGAGCAGTCTCCTCCTGCTGTTTGATGATTGGGGAAGAGTTCAGTGCATGGGTCAGCACACTTTGGATTAGGTTAATGGAGATGCTATAGCAATTATTGACAGGGAGGAAGCACAGGTCACTGGCCCATTTATAAATGCATGGGAAAATAACTGCTAGTTTGTCAGATTCAGTCGAGCTAGATTGCCCTATTTGAGTATGAGGCTGTTTTTCCATCCTCTTCACAAGTTTATGTTGTATCCATGCCTTTAGTATCAGATATAGTAGCATAGTATGCGTAGTTTACATAAGGATGTGTCGGTATTTTCTCCAATTACAAAAGTCATGAATATGATCTGCCGTTATGTGATATCTGAGCTGATTATCCTACAGGTCATAACACCCCACCTTTTTCCAATAGTATTGATGTCTCACATTGAAGCCAATCTTTCCTCAGGGAGTTGGAAACCAATGGGGACCTACGGAGGTTTTGAGATGTCAAACAAGGCGAATACTTTGTGTTCCTCAGTGTTTTATGCTTCTCTCTGTCCTCTCCTACCCCCTCAGGAGAGAGCTACGTCTGTGCGTCCGAGAACGTCTACAAGAAGGTCGACTACACGAAGAACGTCAACCCCAACTGGTCTGTGAACGTGAAGGCCTCGGCCAGCCAGAAGAACCTGCAGAGCCTAGCCAGTAAGCAGGCCAGCGAAGCCCGGGAGGGTAAGGAGTTTGTTCGGCCCAAGCTGGTGACGGTGATGCGGAGTGGCGTGAAGCCGAGGAAGGCCGTCCGCGTGCTGCTCAACAAGAAGACCGCGCACTCCTTCGAACAGGTGCTCACCGACATCACAGAGGCCATCAAGCTGGAGAGCGGCGTGGTTAAGAGGATCTACACACTGGACGGAAAGCAGGTCGGTCACACCCTTACACACCTCACCTCATCACCCAGCCCACTGGGCACAAACTGGTTATATCAACATTGTTTCAGCGTATTGTGATGTGGAATCTGTTGTTTTCAGGAAAACATTTCAACTACAGAATAATGTCATCATGGTAACCAATTTTCAACTTAGACAAACCATGTATGAAATATGTTGAATTTTGTACCTTTGAAACAACATCAGCTCTTCAACATAATATCCACGATAAGAAAAAAGCAATAGGCTGGGCAGCATCTCCTACTGGAGAGTTGATCCATCTACAGCTATCCCATCCATGGCCACATTTTCGGGTTACTTTAATAATACATGTCTTCTTCTATCATTATAGAAAGTGTGGATGTTATAGAGAGATAGATTTGTTTATTTGACCATTTAAAACACAATACAACCACACTTATGGATAATGCATTTACAGTCATCGAGGATGACACAACAAAAGTGTGAAAACGTATTTCTGTTGTGATCCTCTTAAATGAACGGTTAAAAAAAGTACAAACATAAACATACTATTCCTAGGCTACACAGTAGACCTAGCCTACTCGCCAATACTTTGGTTACACATATAACACATAATAAAACTACCTTCACAGTTATTATTTGATCATGTAAAGCATGCACGTTCAACATAGCTTGCGTACGTTGTCACAGGTCACAATTGCTGTAATAATCTGTGCAGATTCTAAAACTGCATTGATCACTTGTACATGTACTTACAATGTAATCTCAAATGCAATCCAGGTCATTTGGTTCTTCTATTAGATGAAGTACAGTGATAACACATGACGTTGTTTTGTGAATAAACAAAATATATGACATTGTATTCCAATTTGAACTTTGGTGTGCTTTGAAAGCTCAGTGAAACTAACACATTTTGATGACAACTAAAGACAAAATCGTGCATTAATTTTCCGTTGAACGCATAGTGATAACACATTGGGAATTCAACAAACTTTTGGCTGTCTTTTTGAGTGGGTGCAAATAGGTTGGAATCTCATTGATCCGTGTATCTACCAAACATTACCCAATTCTCCACGTTGAAATGATGTGGTGTGCCCAGTGGGAGGCACTACTACCGCCCAGTCATTATACAAACATCTAAAACAAACTTTGAATGAAAAACATACCTACGAAGTCTCTTGTGTTTAGTTCTGTCACTGTCGATATTCAGAGACATTCTGACAAAGACCTATAATGTAGTCCCAGACGTATACTCAATAGAAAATAAGTGCTATCTACAACCTAAAAGGGTTATTCGGCTGGCCCCATAGGAGAACCCAGGTAGAGTCCTTTTGGGTTCCATGTAAAACCCATTCCACAGAGGGTTCTACATGGAACCCAAAAGAGTTCTACCTGGAACCAAAAAGGGACAGCCGAAGAACCCTTTTGAAACACTTTTTCTAAGAGTGTATTCTCTATTGAGGCTCTAGGGAACATGCGAACTGGAGTAAGAGAAGGATTAAAGCCACAACATAGCAGGCCACTGCAGTCAGGACAAAGCCCTCATTCAACCCAACCACAGAGACTATTATCTTCATTCAGCATCAAAGGAAACAGAAGCAACCACTGCAATACATATGGAAATAATCATGCAAATGTTTCCCTAGAAATGCTGATACGTTCTGTGGGTAGCGAACAGTGTTTTAAAATAGACACAACAAAAGCGCATTTGTTTGTTGCTTGTAGCCCTGAAGCAATGATATTGCTACTGTGCACTGTAGGGTTGGGGCGGTATCCTGTAACATATATGCTGGGAGTCAGGAAGCAGGTGCAGAAGGTGAGTTTAGTAAAGAAACAATACCGATGAACAAACATGAGAAGCGTAGAGTAAATGATGACCAGGTGTGCGTAATTCTAGTTGCCAGGACCGGTGGTTAGTAGACCGGCGATGTCGAGGGATGGAGCAGGAGTATTTGTGACAGTATCCCCCCCCCCCCCCCCCTCCACGACATATCCAGATTTTCATCGTCATACCATTTCTGTACCATACCGGGGTCTACGGTATTACCGAATGTGCACACAAGGGGCTCTATTTAAAAAAATTATAAATAAATACATTAGGGGACGCACAAAACAATTTAGGCAACAAGGATCTTGATCCAGGAGGAGATTGAATGTCTCTGCTTTAACCAAGAAGCTTGATCTTGACATCTAGCCACTAAGCTAGCAAGTTAGCAAACCAAATGCATAGCTGGAGCCCTGAGCTGGATGCAATTTATTAGACACATTTTAGATTTCTGTTAGTTATACTTAACTTAGTTATAAGCAGCGGGGTAGCACAGACCCTTGCAGCCCCTGCGAGGCCCCCAACCCCAAAAACGCGGTTGAAGATCATACTCTCCGTATTTCGAAACACCCCTTTAAACGGTATAAGCGGTACAGTGTATCACCCAAGCCTGGCGTACTGTTGACTTGGGAGAATGAAGTCACGCTATGTCATCCCAAAGACGTCTCATATTACCACAGTAAAGTTTCAACTGGACTGAGCTCTATTGCGTTTGGGCAGGTTGATCATCCCATTTGGGTGGTTGTCAGACGCTGAGTAGAGAAACCAACCTCTCTACAGCAGCACCAGGACGGGACGTTGAGTCCATGGATCATGGGCGACTCACTGACAGGGTCCAACTCTCATCTGCCTGTGGAGACACACACACACACGTCCCTGACCTGACCAAGCAGCCCAGCAGAAGGCTAAGGTGGGAAACGTCATCAGGTGCAGAGGGCTGGGATCCAAAAGTGTAGCTCCTTCAGTAGGCCAGAGAGCTGGACGGACGTCAGAGACATCAGAAACTCCCACAGCGATCCATCGATCACTCAGTCAGAAAGGAAGGCAGACAGACAGAGGGAGGCAGGAGATCTCCTTTGCCACGTTGGCTCCCTGGCCTGCTCTGGTCTACTAGACCTGCTGTGGAGGGGACACCCATATAGTTCATGTAAATCAATATGTGAATAGACTCTCCCGTTTCATCGTGCTCTTCATGACTCAGATGAGGTAGGATAGAGCTCCCCATCCCAAACGCGAGTAGGACATTGCCTGTTAGGAGTGGTTGTAATGCACCATAAGACAGATCCATATTTGAATAGCCAATATCCACGTTCATCTGTATACACTGCCAGGAAGCCACTCGGAAGTGCAGCAATTAGCAGCCGTAAAGACAAGATATGGAGGTAATGACAGTGTTAGAGGGTATCCTCTGAGAGGTTAAAGTGTCTCTACCTCAGCAGCAAACCACAGCCCTGGTCTGGCCAGACACACCAGAGACACACAGAGGACACGTCAGGAGGTACAAACAACCCTGCTGAGCTGACTTATAGAGACATGACTTCATTAAACCCACGCCCTAAAGTGTGTCGGCAGTGATAGAGCGTCATTTGATTTGAAGAAGACGACATCGTTGAGTACACATCGTTGCTGGAAGCAAAAGACAATTCTGCCCGTCATATTCCATCTGACACTATTCATTAGATTGTCCTCTTCTTGTCCTCATTGTCCTCATCGCCGCATAGTGCTGCTAGAGGCCTGGCTATATTAGGCTTTAGCGCTATAGACCCAGCCCAGGCCTAGCCAGGCTGATTGTCTACAGCTGTTCCTCAGGCCCACCTTTTTGATGTGGCTAAACGGACTGCTAATCCCTGGTGTCTGTTTGTATCAGTCATCACACGGTCAGCAGGCTAACCTAGGAAATCCCCCTCTTTCTCTGTCTTTGAGGACAAGTCAGGTTTCCCCTCCTTTTTTTGTCAATTGTATTCCCATTTTAGTACATTTATCAGCCAAAACGCAACACCCACCCTGTATTCAAGAGCATGCTGTGTCTCAACCGATGGCGGGCACAACACAAAAAACCTCAGATGATGTAAAATAGGTTCTAAGCTCCAACAAAAGTGATTGAAATCAAATGAAATGATCCACTTGTTCTAGGCAGTGTTGTGATGGCTGGACATATTATACTCTACGTAATTTTAGGGGTATAAGGTTGCTGTTGATACACTGATATGAATGGCAACATGCTGGGCGTCCTATATGTTTGTGTAACAGGATAAACAGTCTCACATTACTGAGTCTGATCAGCATATTACTCTGACCTACCCTGAAGCTATCTCACACCAGGCCCTCTAAAACCACTCACAAAACCTGCATGAGAAGTACAGTAATAATATGCCTCACATCTGCTTTGCCAAACCTCATGCAAAATGGGGATGTTTTTCCTAAACGAGAGACGGTGTCAAAAGTTCATCATCTGCTTGAAGGCACTAGACCCTCTCTGTCGGTTTGTATCTCAGATCTTTTGTCTCTCTCTCTCGCTCTCTTTCTCTCTCCAGGAACTGTTAGCTGTTGCACGCTATACATTTTTGATCAGAATGCATTCCCCACTGATTTGAATGCTGGCGTGTGGCATGTGTACAGTACAGTTTGATGTGTTATGATTGTACATTTCATATGTGGTTTGTTTTTACCTCAGTCAAACCCACATATTTGCTTTGGATCTGGGTATTACCCGGCACGCTCTTGAACCCACATGGCTCGCAGATACCATATTGTGGAGCACTAACACACACACACACACACACACACACACACACACACACACACACACACACACACACACACACACACACACACACACACACACACACACACACCAACCATGTGTTCACGTCACCAACCTAATCAAAGTCTCTCTGTCTCAGAATGTGTCTCCAGGCCTGAGGTTCATTGTAATGCACAGACACAGGGTTCACTGGAGTGACGAAACACTAATGTGATGTGTAGTATTAGGGCTCTTTGTGTGCTGAGGCAGGTGAGGAGCGCTGGCTAGGCTAGCTGCAGACTGCAGACTGCAGGCGAGGCAGAAGCGATGTGCTGCTGGTGATATGGTAGAGGGAGTCTTGATGCAGTGCCAGCCCCTCCCTGATCCTGCACCGTTCCTCCTCTTCCCATTCCTCACCGACAGCTGGTGTGACTGGTTGCTAGGAGACCACATCCGAGGCACAAAGAGAGCCCAGCTGGTGTGGCCTGGTCTGTCAGTCACCACATCCTGTGGTGTGTGTGTGTTGGTGTGTGTGTGTGTTTCAATATCAGCTGTCATGTATGTACTGTATGTTCATTGTTCATTGTACACTGTCTGGGTACGTGTGTGTGCATTGCATAAGCATTTGACAGTGTGTGTGTGAGAGAGAGAGAGTGAGTGAGAGAGAGGCAGAGGCGGAGAACCAGCTCATTGCATGTTAGGATATGGCTATGTGTCCCTGAATGCAGACTTCACCACTGTCTGTGTGAAGCTGGCCCCTCAAGCCGCATCCCCCCTCCTTCGCTGTCAGTGAGCAAATCGCCCACATTTTCTCCTGCGCATTCAGACCCATGGAGAACGGGGGGCGGGGTGATTGGGAACAGGGTGCATTCTCCAGTTTAAAAGACAGCAAATTGGGATCTGTTTTATATTCACTGCAGGGGATAATTATTCCTTCATTCGCCCTCAGCATCTCTACAGGGTACATCAGGGAGGAGAGACTTCGTTCCCTGGCAGCCATTTTGTCCCTATTTCCACCTAATAGCTGTGTTCATTGTAGAGTTACTCACTGACTGGCACTGTCCTTTAACTAGATGGCTCTCCCAGAACAGGTGATTTCATTTTTTTGCTAGTCTTTGGCCTATAACAGCGGGTTCCGGCAAATTGTCGATCCGGTTCTTTGTGGCTTTCATATCAGTCGTTTTCTAATATCACTCTATTGGGAGTAGCTCTCCAGTCTTTCTTTGAATCACATAATCATTCAAGGACACAATGAGTACACTGCCTCGCAGCCCGCTCGCTGCACAGTGCTCGTTACCGAGGTTCTGAGCTGCTGAGCATGGCCATATGTCTTTTCAACTCATTTCCTACAAATAGGCACTGAGTGTACAAAACATTAAGAACACCTTAAGAACACCTTCCTAATATTGAGCTGCACCCCCTTTTGCCCTCAGAACAGCCTCAATTTGTCGGGGCATGGACTCTACAAGGCGTCAAAAGCGTTCCAAAAGGATGCTGGCCAATGTTGACTCCAATGCTTCCCACAGTTGTGTCAAGTTGGCTGGATGTCCTTTGGGTGGTGGACCATTCTTGATACACACAGGAAACTGTGTGTGAAAAACCCAGCAGTGTTGCAGTTCTTGACACAAACCGGTGCCTGGCAGCTACTACCATACCCCGTTCAAAGGCACTTAAATCTTTTGTCTTGCCCATTCACCCTCTGAATGGCACACATACACAATCCATGTCTCAATTGTCTCAAGGCTTAAAAATCCTTCTTTAACCTGTCTCCTCCCCATAATCTACACTGATTGAAGTGAACTTAACAGGTGACATCAATAAGGCATCGTAGCTTTGACCCGGATTCACCTGGTCAGTCTATGTCGTGGAAAAAGCAGGTGTAATTAATGTTTTGTACACTCAAGTGCATACGCTAATTGGAACTCATTTCAATCTCATACAATCTCATGTTCCCTGCGTTCCCAGGTTGAACGCTTCAAAAGCAGCCTTTCTCTGGTAATTCCAATGGTTTTTCTGTCTGCATGCTCCTCTGTTCAGGGGAGGTTTGGCAAGGCATGCTAGAGGAGGCGGTTGTCATGGCAATTTACTCCGCAGTGATGGACTCGGTATCCGCGGGCAAATGGCTGCGTCAGCGCAATACGCTGAGCGCTCTCTTTACATTCTGTACATGCTGCCCTCGCTACCTACAGGAGCTCCTCCTCACCCCCCGTCCCCCCCATGTGATGGAGCTAGCCGCAGAACCCTGAACCTGTCTCTTTACATTCTGTACATGCTGCCCTCGCTACCTAAAGGAGCTCCTCCTCACCCCCTGTCCCCCCCATGTGACGGAGCTAGCCGCAGAACCCTGAACCTGTCACGTACCCCGACACACATTCACGTGTGCATTCACAGTCGCTCCTTCCTCCTACCCCAGCCCGCTGGTACAGGCTTTGAGCGAGAGAGAAATGGATGAGCTGACCAAGGGGCAGGGCTCACGTTATAATGCATCCTGACTGAGCAGACATTGCAGCAGTCATCCGGTGCTGCCACTACCCCCAACCCCGACCCCCATATCTAGCCCGCATCGACAAGTGACCACAACCTGGGGCGGATGAGCAGAATAAATCCAGTAACAGCAGAGCCACATCAGTCAGAGTCACATGGCCAGCCGGACCGTCTCCATGGAGATAGCATGGAGGCAGCAGTGTGTGCACGGTGGAACCTCAGAAGCATTTGGAGCCCATTAGTGGCGTCACGGCTGTGATGTATGACCCTGGGGGCCTCCGGGAACATCAGGCACCAGCTGGCCCCCAGGACTCTGAAGATCTGGCTGCCTGGCTGACTCTTCTGTTTGACTGCTGCCCTCAACACCGTTGAAAGCACCAAGCATGGGCCAATCAGAGATCTGTTACAGGGGGATTATGGGCTTTTACAGGCAGGGATCTCCTCATTTAACAGTTAGCTGGTGGGTGCTTAAGGAAGAAAGGTTCATGGGGATGTTGTATCATCTGACCAGTGGACAGACAGTAATGATAATGTAATGATTTGAGCACGTTTCTGTGAGTGTGGGTCCAAAGGACATGGTTGTGAAACACTAGATCTAATGATGCTGTCGTTACGCATCGTAGTCTCCTTCCTTCTCCCCTGGTCCCTCTGCACTCAACAGTTCTCTCCTGTCCCCGACTCTGGGAGGATTGTGGCCATTCCTTAGGACCTACGTGTCCTTATATGGAAGAGGCGAGCAGCACGGAAATCAGGAAATCTCCTCTAGACTTTTTCGATTTGATAGATAACATAGTTAGGGAAAAAATAATGCTTTACGCAAGTTAGGGGAGAATAGACTAGAAGTCTCATGACCTGGGAAAGCATTTGAAGGCACTTACATTTGTCTCTTGCAACCAACATGTGTCTCTTGCAACCCCCCACCCCCAGGTTCTGGCCTACTGCCACTCTTCACCTCTATGTAGAGAAAAGCAGAGGAGTTCATTTTACCTCACCTGCAAGAGGATCCTCAGTCAGCCTTATCTGATTACAAGCTGACAAAAAGAGAAGGTCCAATATCCACCTCAATGCTCCCTGAACAGTGATTATTCTGTGTGTGTGTGTGTGTGTGTGTGTGTGTGTGTGTGTGTGTGTGTGTGTGTGTGTGTGTGTGTGTGTGTGTGTGTGTGTGTGTGTGTGCGTGCGTGCGCGCGCGCGTGCGTGCCTGCGCACCTTTATTTGTGTCAGCTGTCATTGCAGTAATGAATAATCTAGTGTGTTACACCAAAATAAGGGCTCAAATGTCTGATTGAGAGGGAAGTAATAGTAACCAGTGCTCACTTTCCTACTAAGTAGGGTGCTCTACTTAGAGTAGTTGGCCCAACTTTGCACACTGGGATCAGGGGAGAAACCACCCAGAGAGCCGGCTAAAAAACATGGTTAATACGCCACTAAACCCACCACAACGAGCCTGTGAGCCGACCTCCATTGGCATTTACCATTCTTCCCGACAGTATGTGGAGACTGAATCTGCTGATTAGCTGCATGCCAGTTTTTGTCCCCCTGCCCTGTTCACTGTCTGTTTGCTGAATGTACCCAGGCTTGTTTCTCTCATCCCTTGCTCTGGTGGCCTTTCATTTCAAAATCATCGCACTGTATCCATGTCGGAGCGTCGTTATTATCCCCCGGATTCTCCCGTCGTTTGAACCTCATTGAATTGAGCTCAGCGCTTATGGGAATTTCAGAATATGTTTGTCATATTTACCGCAGAGTCCCCTCCCTTACAGTACACGTTGTAGCAATGCGCTGTCAACAGAGCTGGTAAACACTTTGATTCACCGAAGTTGTGTCTCAATATTACATACATACGGTATGAAATGGTCATTAAGCCAGAGAATTGTCGTATGACCCGTGGAGCTTTCACAAAGTCATCATCTCTGCTTTGAAGGTTTCTCATAACATTTCAGAACAGTGGCTAAGATAGAAACAGTTTATTATGTGACGCGAGCTGCACACCCACGATGCTGCCTCTAAATCCTGCTAATCCTTCCCTTCCATGGGCCTGTCTTATCCCTAAACCCGCCAAACCCGCCGATTCACTTCCTCTTCTTCTCTGGCTTCGAAGTATATCACAGGCCTACTCCCCAGCTTCCCCTGGAAAACACACAAATGACTGCTGGGATAGATAAGGGCATTTATTATTTAAAATGGGTCATTTCAGCTGGCTGTTTGGAGGGTAATGGAGCAGAGAGCAGGTTCTAAAACAAGGTACACATAATATCCTTGTTTTCCATGAAAACATACATGAAAAAAGTTGCAAAATGAATAGGAAATATAGTCAAGACGTTGACAAAGTTATAAATCATGTTTTTTAATTGAAATAATAATTGTGTCCTTCAAACTGCTTTCGTCAAAGAATCCTCCATTTGCAGCAATTACAGCCTTGCAGACCTTTGGCATTCTAGTCAATTTGTTGAGGTAATCTGAAGAGATTTCACCCCATACTTCCTGAAGCACCTCCCCCAAGTTGGATTGGCTTGATGGGCACTTCTTACGTACCATACGGTCAAGCTGCTCCCACAACAGCTCAATAGGGTTGAGATCCGGTGACTGTGCTGGCCACGCCATTATAGACAGAATACCAGCTGACTGTTTCTTCCCTGAATAGTTCTTGCATAGTTTGGAGCTGTGCTTTGGGTCATTGTGTTATTGGCTCCAATTAAGCGCCGGCCACAGGGTGTGTCACGGCGTTGCAAAATGGAGTGATAGCCTTCCTTCTTCAAGATCGCTTTTACCCTGTACAAATCTCCCACTTTATGTTATGGTATTCGGATGTTATCATTTTCAACTTAAAAAGGTGCCACAAAGAACCTAAGTGTGTGACACACTGAAAAAAACGGAACAATGGTAAATATACAATAACAAAATATACAATAAAAAAAATATACAACACCTCAAACTTAGATTTGTCTGTCCATAACACTTTTTTCTAATCTTCCTCTGTCCAGTGTCTGTTCTTTTGCCCATCTTAAGATTTGATTTTTATTGGCCAGTCTGAGATATGGCTTTTTCTTTGCAACTCTGCCTAGAAGGCCAGCGTCCTGGAGTCGCTTCTTCACTGTTGACATTGAGACTAGTGTTTTGCGGGTACTATTTAATGAAGCTGCCAGTTGAGGACTTGTGAGGCATCTGTTTCTCAAACTAGACACTCTAATGTACTTGTCCTCTTGCTCAGATGTGCACCGGGGCCTCCCACTCCTCTTTCTATTCTGGTTATAGCCAGTTTGCACTGTTCTGTGAAGGGAGTAGTACGCAGCGTTGTACGAGATCTTCAGTTTCTTGGCAATTTCTCGCATGGAATAGCCTTCATTTCTCAGAACAAGTTTGACGAGTTTCAGAAGAAAGTTTTTTGTTTCTGGACATTTTGAGCCTGTAATCAAACCCACAAATGCTGATGCTCCAGATACTCAACTAGTCTAAAAAAATCTGCCGTTTCAAGCTACAATATTAACAATGTCTACACTGTATTTCTGATCAATTTGATGTTATTTTAATGGACAAAAAATGTGCTTTTATTTAAAAAACTAAGACTAAGTGACCCCAAACTTTTGAACGGTTGTCACGATCGTCTATGGGTGAGAGAGAGGACCAAGGTGCAGCGTGTGAGAAATACATCTTCTTTTATTTAGAAGAGGGAAAACGAAACAAACACTTTTACAAAACAAAACGATCGTGAAGCTATAGACGTAAGTCCACACACAAGCTACAAACGTACAACATAGACAATTACCCACATTAACCTAATGCCTATGGCTGCCTTAAATATGGCTCCCAATCAGAGACAATGAATGACAGCTGTCTCTGATTGAGAACCCTTCAGGCAACCATAGACTTACCTAGACAACTAGACTAGACACTGCCCCATACACATACAACACCCCTAGACACTACAAAAACACATACATTCCCCATGTCACACCCTGACCTAACTAAAATAATAACAAAAAACAAAGATAACTAAGGCCAGGGCAACGGTAGAGTATCTGTTCCATTGTGAAAGGACCCACCGTCCTTTCATAGCTATATTTCCCCAAATATCCTAATATTGGGACACTACCTGTAAACTGATGATATATTGGAACAAATGTTATTGTAAAAAGTTAGTTTTGGTCAAAGTGTCCTGAATGCTGCTTCGCTGACACGCCTGAACCCTTCCCAAACTCTCCGGGACCAAAAATCTCTTTCAGTTGTCAGAGAGCTGACTGGTTTTTCCCCCAGAGAATGCTGATGTACATTAATATGAAATAATCTCTTTTTCAATGCCCGGTCTGGATTAGGTTCTGACATTAAAACATGTCTCAAAGCCACGTGGCATCAGAGGAGAAGTATACAGTGTTATTGAGCACCTTATTGGCCACCAGACCTCCCCTTCAGTTGTTCCCTGATCTATTCTCTGTGCATAAATGGGACATGGAATCAGTGTCCAATAAGTCATATGTGTGCAAGGCATGTTTTTTGCCCCTGTAGTTGTATTGATTGAGTGCAGCAGGAAAATATGACACATCAATATAGGCCTTTCTGGCATGAGAGGAAACAGCTTCACAGATACAGTCGAATAATGCTGTAATACTTCTGTGTTCTAATTCTGAAGAGGAACACCACTCAGAGAGAGAGAGAGAGAGAGAGAGAGAGAGAGAGAGAGAGAGAGAGAGAGAGAGAGAGAGAGAGAGAGAGAGAGAGAGAGAGAGAGAGAGAGAGAGAGAGAGAGAGAGAGAGAGAGAGAGAGAGAGAGAGAGAGAGAGAGAGAGAGAGAGAGAGAGAGAGAGAGAGAGAGAGAGAGAGAGAGAGAGAGTGTCTTGGCCATTATGATACTTCATCAGAGATCTGGAGGGATTACATCAATCTGTCTTTTTTTTAATAGTGCAGCAGATCTATTCCCAGAATAATCCCTGGCAAAGAAATTACCGGCGGAATAAGCAATTAATTTGCTTACAAAGCCCTTCCTTTCAATTAAAATAACTGAAACAAACGCGTTGATTAGGAGCCTAGTGTGATTTAGGCTGGTTGTGAAAGGTAGTAATCCATTCTGCTTAGCTTTTCATTAAGGACTAAAGCATGTAGAGTATTACCTTTCACACAATCAATAGGAAAAAGTAGCACGGTGCTTTATCAACTGCACTCAGGCAGTGGTGAGGGAAATACAGTGTTTTTGGGAAGATAAAAGTGTCCTGTTTTATGCAGGCTTCAGAGCCCACACTATCGATCCTGGTGAGGAGTCTGCAGAGGGAGGAATAGAGTGGGAGTTGGCCTCAGGGTTAGCGGAGCATGGTCAGGTACTGGTTCTGCCTGGAATCAGGCACAGGATTTATCCTCTCAGTAAAATCGCAGAAAGCTTAAACATTGTTGCATGTTCTGAACTGTTTTACAAAGTATTCTTTTTGCCCATTTTCCCTATTATCGTTCACATCCCTGGTGCCATTTTATATTAACTCAGTTGGACATTGTACAGTACATGCACATGTATGGTTTTGTAAAAAAAAAAACGAGCTGTGTCTTTTCCACCTACATGCCAGCCCCGCCCACTGCTCTGCTTCTCCTCGCCAGGGGGACGACGCTCTGCTCCTCTTACCCCCGACACTCTCCTCTGAGAAAGCCTAGTGCGGCAGAAACTGCTGCAGCATGCACTCTGCTCTGCTACAGCGTATATCCCATGTTCCAGGGGCTTTAATATTTCACATGGCTCTTGCTTTGTTTCGCGATATCATGGACTGTGTGTACTGAGGCAGATCATATAGTGAATCTGGAGATGTTGTTAAATTGCTCTTTGAAGAGCTGCCCGAAATGATTTAGCATGGCCGCTTGGGTCTGTAGCTAGAAGATCCCTCTTTTGTCTCCCCTCGCTCCTCGCACCTCGCCCCTCTCCTCCTGTAGAATACAGCAGTAGTGAGACGGCCTGCTGGTTGATACTGTGCTGCGCACACAAACACAGTCCCACGTACAGCTCCCGGCAGATCAACAGTATCACAGGCTACCAATTAGTCAAATCTGTCTGTCCTCGCTGACTGAAATACCCAAGACAACTCCAACAAAGTTCTCTCAAAGTTTACTGTTGTTCCTTTTTGACTTATGCTAAGCAATATGAGTTACACATGTCTTTGTATGATAGTTGGATAGTATGATACATGTGGACGAGGAGCACTGGATGCATATGAAACAGCTGCATCCTGTAATAGAGAGCAGGCATGTATCTGACTGTCTCCGACTGATTTTTTCTGGGGAAATAGGAGCAGGTCTCTGATAATGACTGTAATCAGTGACGGTTTAATCATTGATTCCAACTCAATGCTCTTTTGAGTCCTCATTAACATCCGTTGTGAGTCTCAAGTGTTGGTAAGATAAGTACGATCCCTCCCATGTCTGTGCTCCTTCCTGATTACATTAGCCACCCATCTCACCTCTCAGCCAAAAAATGCAGTAATTGCTCTACTTTAGTCGTGCATGGAGATGAATTAACATGGTTGCCCGGGGCAACGGTAAGGATGGTGTCCAGGCAGAGAAGAGGTACCTCGGGGCTCATCATTTGTTCATTCATTAATTTCCGGCCAAAAGAGATATGGGAATAAATGCGTTCAAGACAAACCCCCGTGGCGGTTGTACAAGAAGGGAAGATTCCAGAGTGGGGATTGGGGGGAATGCTTCCTGCTGCTTGTCAGATCTGGCACAAAAATCAAGGTCATAGTCAAGGAACTGGTGTTCAGCTATTATCTGGCATGAAATCCTAATGCTTTAGTCTGAAGTCTCAAGTCTTTGTTTCTCAGAGGAAAATGGTAAGAAAGGTGGTTAACGATGTATTGATGTGTATAGATATATTGGAATTCTATACTGTGGCTAGGTGCATTTTTATTTGAAACCATTTGGCATTGGTCCTGACTTATAATTATTAGTCCAATTATGGACCTTTTTCTGTAGGACGTGTTGTTTTAAATACAGCGCCCATTTTCAGCAGTCAAACCGGGAAGTAATACCCCTAGCTGCTATCTGAACAATTAGGGAGGCATATATTTTCTGTTGTTCTTATTGGCTTGCATAACATGAGTCATATCATACCGACAATAATCCACAACATTCAACCACAGAATGAGGATACACTATCGAAAGTTTGTGTCATTCCTGCTACGGTATATGAGCTCTCTTCTTGGAGGTGATCTATAGTACCTTCTCTTAGCCGTGCCTCTAGCAACTTTGTGAAAAGGTTGTGAAAATGAATTCCTTAAAAGGCAAAGCGTCTGGGCCTAGGACTAGGTAATTGGGTCATGTTACTCCACTATTTCTTTAGACTGGGTATTGGAATGAAAACACATGTTTTTCACTGCCTCAGAGAAATGATAGCGTTTTTCCATTGGCTCGAGGGCACTCTCCATTTTTTGTTGCTGTTGATAAAAGTAGTGTAGAGGAATACACACATTGACTTTATTACTTTACTCGCTAATCCACTGCTATCAGATTGTAAAGCATCTGGGACTACGAGCCATTGTTTGGAATTGTGTCATTCAAGAAAAGAGCTTTGAATAATTCAGTTGCTGTAGTTGTGGGGTCCCTGCTTGGCTGCTGGTGCTGGTTGTGGTGGTAGTTTTGGGGGGCCATGTGGCCCTGACAGCTGGTAAAGCAAGGATTAGGGGTGGGCTCTGTGGGGCAGAGGGGCGGGGAGAACCTGGAGTGAGGGAGTGGCCAGGCTCTCAGCAGGACATTCTCTGTAGATCAGAGAGTTAGGGCGACTGAAAACCCAGACACACTTAACTGTACTTCATATTGGCATATTGACATAGACTATGCAGTGTAAATACTGTGGATACTGTACTGTGGTACAGAGCATACATGAAGTCTGTGTCGACAAATTTAAATAAACATACATATTTATTGCATGTAGAAGATGAATAGATGAATATTGAAAATCTCGAGAGTGAGTCTTGTGTCACCCCACCACTTGTCTGGATACTGTTGCTAGGTGACTCTAGATGACAAGGTGGCCTGACCTTTTCAGACATGATGCTCATCTTCTCTGATATGAATATCCCTCAAGCTGGAATGCCCTTTCTTAACTACAGCCATAGCTCTGAGGGACTGTGACATTTCACAATCCAGCTGCAGGTAGGCCTCTAGACAGACGACAGCTCTCAGAAAAGATGGTTTGTTTACAGCCGTCTGTCTTTTGTCGCGTCTGTCCCAAGACGTGTAAAGATGATAGTGCGTTCACACTTTGGTCTTATACCCTGTCAGATTCAGTCACATTTCAATGTTGCCTCTAGTGTGTGTTTTCCAGATTCTCAGAATCCCCTTGTGTTCCAAAAACACACACAATAAATACGGGCCAATTTATTCCTCACGGACGCACTGAGTTTACGTTTGTTTGATCAACTCTATAAAGAGCGGCTAGATACAGCGGGCCACATGGGACCACATTGCTGTGAGGTAGACTCCTAGAGGAAAGCATCCCCACCCCCATCCCAGCCCATCCTACCCAATACACTGCATCCCTTTCCAGTACTGGGAGAGAGTTGCTGATGAGAGCAGGAGAGTGTGAGCTCACTCACTTCCTCAACTTCCTCCTGATTTATGGAAATCACAGCTCAAACACCCTGTGAGTGGCAGCTGATAAGGATACGTTTAGCATATGTCAGCTTCTCCTTGGCACCCCTGAGAGCCCGAGTACAGGACTAATCATTCTCCGGCTCGCAACGTTTAACAGGGAGGGGATTAGAAGACAGAGCTGCAGCAGCACGGGCTCTGTCTCTGTCTCTCTGGGCAGCCTCACCCTCTTCTCAGCCTCTGCTGTAACTAGTCTGCTTTCAAGGCCCCAGTCAGTCACACTGCATAAAGGCTACAGTCAACAGACTCATTGTTTCCGATTCTCTTCCTTTGAAGAGGTTATTCGTTTTGTCCCAGACAAACGTTGGCACCTAGTGGAAGCCTTGCTGTCTCTGTCCTTGGCCAGGGCTTTCTGTTGGTCACTGGTTTCTGTTTAGGAAATACAGGGACGTTGATCATCAAGAATTAGAGACCAAGAACCTATTCCTTTGCTTTGTTCTTTTCCTCTTTGTCTGGCTTCATAATGTAGATTCAGTAACCAAAATACAGACCGCAAAATGCAGTGTGCCTCGCCTGCAGTCAGAGAACAAAATAAAAAAACAAATTATTCATTCATATTTGCTTGCTCAGTTGCATAATTTGTTTGGGAGACCCTTCCAGTCTTTGTGATTGCAGGGGTTACTGATCGACAGAGCTGTGTCAGTTTTATGTACGATGGCTTAATCACATGGTTCTCTCTGAACGACAGGTCAGTGGGGCAGTATGGTGGAGCGATATGTCTCTGTTGATCTAGCAGACTCCCAGGGGAAACAGCCAGGGGCCAAACTGATTCTAGTGCCATTATAACTGCTATTCATTTGCTCGAGCAGAAGTGCTGTATAGCATACATTGTATGGATCAATTGGTGTTTAGTAAAACCCTTTAGATAGATTTTTGCTCATGTGCTACGCATATGGATGTCTTCTCATAGCATTACAATAGGAGCCTAGCTGTATGCCGTATAATAGGTTATAGTGAGACGTGTAGCTGGAATATTTAGACCTTATTTGTATGGACCACATATCTACCAAACAGTTCAATGTAAAACGAGCATACATCCTCTGTCGCCATAGCAACGGGGGAGGATGCAATCCTATGCGTTCACCTTTCAGCTGTGTGTGTAGAAGCTCCTGCGACGCTCTCCACTCTTAGATAAAAGGGTTCCAAAACGGTTCGTCAGCTGTCCCCATAGGAGAACCCTTTTTGGTTCCAAGTGGGAAGGGTTCTACATTGAACTCAAAAGGGTTTTACCTGGAACCAAAAGGGTTCTACCTGGAACCAATGAGGGTTCTTCAAAGGGTTCTCCTATGGGGACAGCCGACACACCCTTTTAGGTTATAGAGAGTGTATATAGAGTGTATATAGAGAAACATACAAAACAATAGGAACACCTGCTCTTTCCATGACATAGACTGACCAGGTGAATCCAGGTGAAAGCGATGATCCCTTATTGATGCCACTTGTTAAATCCACTTCAATCAGTGTAGATGAAGGGGAAGAGACTGGTTAAAGGATGTTTAAGCCTTGAGACAATTGAGACATGGATTGCGTATGTGTGCCATTCAGAGGGTGAATGGGCAAGACAAAATATTTAAGTGCATTTTAACTGGGTATGGTAGTAGGTGCCAGGCACACCGGTTTGAGTGTGTCAAGAACTGCAAAGCTTCTGGGGTTTTCACCCACAACAGTTTCCCATGTGTATCAAGAATTGTCCACCACACAAAGGATATCCAGCCAACTTGACTCAACTGCGGGAAGCATTGGAGTCAACATGGGCCAGCATCCCTGTGGAACGCTTTCGACGCCTTGTAGAGTCCATGCCCCGACGAATTGAGGCTGTTCTGAGGGCAAAAGGGGGTGCAGCTCAATATTAGGAGGGTGTTCTTCATGTTTGATACACTCAGTGTATACAGTAGTGTTCTGAGCCTAACACCCCAAACTGAAACACTGTGATAGAAATGACTAGAGCTATTCTATGAACACCCCTGGGTGTGTCTCCACCAGTGGTATGTATTCATGGATGCCAAGGGATGCCAATTTTCCTTCAATTCACAAGAGGCTGAACGTATCTCACCGGAGAAAGCATCTGAGTGAGCGAAACAGCGCCCCTCTGTCTCTGTATGTGTAGCTCATCTATCTGATGCTGTCTGGTCCAAAAGAGTATGACATTGTTGCCTCCCGTGGCATTGAATGCAAAGGGAAGCCAGTGAGCATTTGGCCTCCCTTGATTAAAAAAAACGTATAAAATAATAGCCAATCAGAGTTGAGCTATGCTGAGTGAACTCAAATGTGAATGGTCCTAGCACACCAAAACAAAGTGTCAAGGGAAGCGTCACTCCCTTCAAATCGCATTGAGAGCATACGTCATAGACTGAAACAACTTGAATAGTTGCATCTTGTTTTGTTGTTGTCCTCTTGGTGGCTAGATAAAATTGGACCTTTCCTAAATCAGCCATGGATGAAGATAGGGATTTAGACCTGTGGTTTTACTTAATTCTCCATTCTGGCCAATGATTATAACAGTGATTCTGATCCAACCATTAATTCATACATTGTTGTGCCCCTGGACTG
The DNA here is from genome assembly GCF_029448725.1 of Salvelinus fontinalis. Classification (NCBI taxonomy): domain Eukaryota; kingdom Metazoa; phylum Chordata; class Actinopteri; order Salmoniformes; family Salmonidae; genus Salvelinus; species Salvelinus fontinalis. The sequence continues at coordinate 51,910,703 of NC_074677.1, forward strand.
AGAGGATGGAAGTTTAGTATGTAGCTACATGTAGAAGGCTAATGTTAACTAGCTAACGTTGTGCATGAAAGGAAGTTAGGGTAGTGAGCAGGCAGTTTAGCCAGGTAGCCTAGGACAACAACAAATTAAAGTGTACTGTATGACAGAGTCATAGACCGTTTCATCAATATGAAAGAGAGAATGATGGCATTGGTGTCTCTATACAAGTTGGGTGAGTCAACATGTTTTTTCTACTTGCACAAACGTGCACACACACACACACACACACACACACACACACACACACACACACACACACACACACACACACACACACACACACACACACACACACACACACACACACACACACACACATCAGAACCATGGACATCCACATCATATTTAGCTTACATTGACAAAAACAAAAGTGGTATCTTTTAGTTGTCACTGTATTAGACTAAGCAGAGGTGATTAGATGATGTTGAAATGTTGAAGTTGAAATGGTGCTGGAATCGTGGAAGCAGCTCCTGTTTTCTTTGCTACTTGCACTCTGCACTCTACTTGCACTCTGTGGTTCTAAATCAATAGTTGTTTAGTGGTCTGAAAATTTCAGAAACATTAACTAGCTTGACCATGCTGTTTGTTAGATGCAATATGCTTTGTGGACTTCACTGAACAGAGGTTGCTCTCCGGTTTTGTGATGTAACAAAGGTGTGGTTGAATTTATTCTGCCACTGTGTCTTCTTATTGTCTCCACCTTAGGCCTATATATCACGGTGGCAAGGCATACAGTATGAACTAACAGGTTATAGACAAACAATACAATTATCACAACACATAGGTTGTAATATGGCTTTTTATTCTGGCTAACCCAGCTACTGATCTCCACAGACCGGTTTATACGGTGAAACAATGGACCTGTAACAAGGCTGGCATTCATGTGTGTGCTGTGCTGTGTATGACCTCAACCACCCCACAGTCACTATGGGCACTGTCCCAGGAAACGCTTGGATAGGATTAGCCTAAAACACTATTTTCTCTCTATGATAATGAGAGCTAATGTTTGGATTACATGCATTTTCAGGGCCCACAAGTCATTCACACAGCCAATCAGCGTGCTCGGATGTCGCTGTACCTCTACATCTCAGTTAGTGGAGGCATCCTAGACTCCCTGTGTGCCCTCACCCCATCCTACCCCTCACAGAGGCATGGCAGTTGAAAGAGAGGGGGTGGAGGGGTACGGAGCAGGGAGCTGTACCCAAGAGAGACGCATCGAGCTGGGATTAGCTCTAATGGGATTATGGGATTACGCTGCTACAGCCATTTTAGCCAGGCAGGTCGGGAGGGAGCAGGCAGATTGGGATGACATCATCTCCTGTCCTGTCTACTGCTGTCTGCTGCTGCATTCTGTCCCCCTGGACCAATGGGGCAGAGGGTTGAGTGCCTGTTAAGACATATCGAAACAACAGTTGACTCCAGTGATATTTCACCAAGTGGCCAGTTGTCTCTAAGACTGAAGAAGATGCGTTGCTGCAATGTGAAGTCTGTGCCCAAGAGATGACCTGCTGAATTCTGGGAAGCCCTCAAGTAGTAAATGTCATATGGTGTAACCTTGACTGGTCTGCATACCGAAGTAATTTTGACTGGTCTGCATACTGAAGTCATTTTGACTGGTCTGCATACTGAAGTCATTTTGACTGGTCTGCATACTGAAGTCATTTTGACTGGTCTGCATACGGAAGTAATTTTGACTGGTCTGCACACTGAAGTCATTTTGACTGGTCTGCATACTGAAGTAATTTTGACTGGTCTGCACACTGAAGTAATTTTGACTGGTCTGCATACTGAAGTCATTTTGACTGGTCTGCATACTGAAGTCATTTTGACTGGTCTGCATACTGAAGTCATTTTGACTGGTCTGCATACTGAAGTCATTTTGACTGGTCTGCATACGGAAGTAATTTTGACTGGTCTGCATACGGAAGTAATTTTGACTGGTCTGCATACGGAAGTAATTTTGACTGGTCTGCACACTGAAGTCGCCTTGACTGCTGTAGTGGACATAGTTTAATAGTAGGGAGTGAGAATCTCTGTCCAAACCTTCAGACCGGAGATGAAATGGGATGGAAAGACTGACACATACAGGACTGGGAAACGGTAGTCTCAGGCTCCCTGCACCGTGTGGAGCCTGTGTGTCTGTTTCCATGGTTACCCTGCTCATTGATTTTGTGTTTCCTGCTCAATGTTTTATGAGTGCAAGTGGTCTTAAAGCTCCAATGTGTTTCTAGATGAAGTGTAAATGTAATTATGGTAATGTGCCAGTTTGTAGATTGGGGCTGTCTGTCAGAAAGGTATATGGCTGTCTCCCCCCCCCCCCAGTGAACCTCTCCAGTACTCCCCCATGCACAGAGGAGAGGGGGGATGCATGCACAGGCAGTATTGGTGCAGTGCTTCATCACTCAGAGCACAAACGCACACACACACACACACACACACACACACACACACACACACACACACACACACACACACACACACACACACACACACACACACACACACACACACACACACACACACACACACACACACACACACACACACACACATACACACATGTTTGTTTTACTATCCTTGTGGGGACCAACAAATGTATTCCCATTCAAAATCCTATTTTCCCTAACCCTACCCTTAATCCAAAACCCCTAACCCTAAAACTAAACCTAACCCTAACTCCTATCCCTAATCCCAACCCCTAACCCTAACCTTAATTCCTACCGTAACTCTATTGTAATCCTAACCCAAAGCCTAACCCTAAGCCTAAAATTTTATTTTTCTTTGTGGGGACCGCCGTAATTTCCCCATTTTACTATCCTTGTGAGGACTTCTGCCCCGCACAAGGATAGTAAAACCACACACACACACACACACACACACACACACACACACACACACACACACACACACACACACACACACACACACACACACACACACACACACACATACACACACACACAGAGAGAGCTATACTGAGCTGCTGAATAACTCCTCCACTGTGTTCAATGTTAGGAGCAGTATCCAGACTGTCATATGGTCATACCGTCATCCTTCTCTCATCCTGGGATTTACGCTATTACCAGCTTAGTACACTAGGGGGTGCCAAAAAATGCAAGGAATTTCATGGAATTTTCATGGAGGCTGCTAGCTAAATATCCTAACGAGCGCAAAACAAAATATACGAATTACAAAGACAGGCAATCCAGCTCATGAAGTTATACATATTGGAGCTACCGAATGTAATTTGTTTTGAGTTTGGACATTTACAAGCGAATGTGAACGAGAGGCATTGTGCAATTGAACAAAGTCTTGATGCATGCATGTGTGAAGAAACAACAGTATTGGCTCTGGAGCACCATGTGTACACGCTGTGTCTGTGTGGAGTCTGGAGTCGCTAGGGCAACAGGCCTGCCTGCTCTGCTCAGAAAAGAAATCTAAAGTTAGCAGTGGCAGCTGTACAGATAACTCATCCAAAGGGCTTTGACTTCTCAAACACAGCAGAACGCTAACACAGTATGATGCCCCGTCACCTTATTAATTCAAATCAAATCAAAAATCTAATTTTATTTGTCACATGCGCCGAATACAACAGGTAGACCTTAATGAAGTGAAATGTGAAATGTGAAATGCTAGTGAAATGCTTACTTGCGAGCCCTTAACCATTCAGCCACTTATTTAGATAACTAGCAAGTTAAACTTAACACATCATTTATCGTTTTTCACCCAGGTAAAAAAAAAAGCATAAGAAATATATTGCTGCATTTTGTAAATGTAGATCTAAACTGCTTCTTATTGTAATTTCTGCTCGGCATCAGACAAATGTTGTTCTTCAGTTGCACTTCTCCACTCGGATGAGAATTCACATTAGCAAATGTAGCTGGCTACATTCTTTCTATGAATAACATTAGAAATATGATGGCCATGCATCATTTTTTGCAAAAAATACCTTGCTGTTTTATTGTAAGCTCATTTACTGCCAGCCAAATAGCATTGCACTTCTGTTGTCATCTGATGAAAATTAAGCTCTTTTCTGCCAAATGTGTTGGACTAATGTATACTGAACAAAAATATAAACGCAACATGTAAAGTGTTGGTCCCATGTTTCACAAGCTGAAATAAAATATCCCAGAAATGTTCCATATGTAGAAATAACTTATTTCTCTCAAATTTTGTGCACAAATTTGTTTACATCGCTGTTAGTGAGCTTTTCTCCTTTGCAAAGATAATTCATTCACCTGACAGGTGTGGCATGTCAAGAAGCTGATTAAACAGCATGATCATTACACAGGTGCATCTTGTGCTGGGGACAATAAAAGGCCACTCTAAAATGTGCAGTTTGTTCACACAACAGGGCGGCAGGTATCCTAGTGGTGAGAGCGTTGGACCAGTAACCGAAAAGTTGCTAGATCGAATCCCTGAGCTGACAAGGTAAAAAATCTGTCGTTCTGTTTTTTGCAAAAAATACCCACTATTCCTAGGCCGTCATTGTAAGATGCTCCAGATACTCAACTAGTCTAAAGAAGGCCAGTTTTATTGTTTCTTTAATCAGAACAACAGTTTTCAGCTGTGCTAACATAATTGCAAAAGGGTTTTCGAATGATCAATTAGCCTTTTAAAATGATAAACTTGGATTAGCTAGCACAACGTGCCATTGGAACACAGGAGTGATGGTTTCTGATAATGGGCCTCTGTACGCCTATGTAGATATTCCATAAAAAATCTGCCGTTTCCAGCTACAATAGTCATTTACAACATTAACAATGTCTACATTGTTATTCTGATCAATTTGATGTTGTTTTAATGAACCAAAAATGTGCTTTTCTTTCAAAAGCAAGGACATTTCTAAGTGACCCCAAACTTTTGAACGGTAGTGTATTTTCTGTGAAGGAAAACTATAGTTGCACGTCCCTGATCACTCTATTGAAGCAAAAAAAAACACTTGACTTTCAATATAAAATGGGACCTCTGTCAATACAAAGTTGGACTCGACTACTCGCCACTTTCTCCCGTTGTGCTATTTACAAACAAACACGTGACTGGCTCAACTGTTCTGGGGAACTATGGTAAGCATCATAATGGAAAGTAATGTGACGTGTGAAATGAAGAAAACAATCTGCTTTATCTCCTAACATACTGCACACGTTGACTGCAGGTATTTCCTTAAAAAGTAGCTACAAATATTACAATTTATTGAAAAACTTCAAAGAAATATTTTCACCGGTATTGACAGTGTTTTAAAACCATCCCGTGGCCATTTCCAAACACCCCGGTATACGGTAGGCTACAGGATTAACCCATTAAGTGCTAATTCACCCATCCCTCTGAAATGGAGGTCTTAAGTTACAGCGTTAGTTACTAATCCAACTGCACAGACCAATGGTAGAGTAGGAAGAAGGGACTTGGGCCAATAGAAGAGTAAGTAAGGCTTGTCTGCAATTGCATGAACTCAGACATAATGCATTGCCATCAACCTGTCATCTCACATCATCGGTTTTAAACGTCCTTTCCTCTTTAGCTTCGGTCCCTCTCAGAGTGGTGTGATGATATGTCAGTACTGCTGCCGAGGACTGCTTTTGTGTGTTCCTCTGTTGAGGCTACAGTCTCTGGCTTCTTTTTTGGATGGTGTCTGATATTGTTTGTTGGTGACCTAGCTCTAGACAGTCTCTGGCTTCAGCTCTGTGTGTGTGTCTACTGCGCTGGTGGCGAGTCTGACAGGCTCACCCACATTGAAGGTCACCCCCTCCTCTCTGGTCCATTTTTGTGGGGCGCTCTCTCTCCCATCCACTCAGATCACATCACATCACCACTGTCTGCTGCCCTGTCAGCAACAGCCTCATCCTACAGCACTACTCTGCTCCTGAACCGTTCCCTCTCACTGTGTGGCAATGCGACCCTTGCCCTGCAAGAGGAAAGCCCTAAGCAAAGCCATTAATATAGATGTAGAGATGTGATATCTGGAGAATGATCTCTCTCAGACCCACTATTATCCTTGGAATAGGAGGGTTTATGAACAGATTTGGCTGTATGTCAGGTTTTTTTTAGATATAAATTAGTATCAATGTATTTATACTACACTGTATGTACATACACAGTTTGGTCGGAAAATCAAACAGCAGTTGGGATGTATTGACTTGTAAAAGGTGACAACTGCAATCTCTCTGGATAAGTACTTTAATAAGAGTCAAGAGAAAACAAAAGTATGACTGAAGTGACCCATATAGTATCTCCAAATAGATATTTGATCTTAGTGTAAGTAAGTGTACACCGTGTCTCTGATTGGCCCCTGTCCTCCTCATAATTAGTGAGATGTAATTGGCTGGCTGGTTGGTGTAAGCTGTGGTGTCTGCCTGGCTGACGGTTGTGATTGGTTGGCTGGTCAGTGTAAGCTGTGGTATCTGCAGGGCTGAGGGGTGACAGGAGTTGACAGAAAAGGGTCAGTGGCCCCACCTTACCTTGGCTAGCGTGACACAGGGCCTTATATGAGCTGGTGGAAGCCAGACCAATCAGGATTAACCTGGTATACAGGCATCTTGTCATTCTCTCTGCTGTCTCGGACCTGATCTGCTTCGACTCCCATCAACACTATCTCTCTCTTTCTATATATCGCTCTCTCTTTCCATCGCTCTCTCGCTCTTTCTCTCTCTGTAAGACGTCTTTAGCAAAACGGATGGAGGACAGGTCAAGCAAGTGGGCAAAACTAGTTGTAGTGATGTCATAATGACTGTTTTGCCCAATGGGAAGTCCGACCTGCTTTGGGTTAGTGCTATCTGGCACTCTTGAGACATCCCTAGCCTAAAACCTAACCCTAACCATAACCCGTACCTTAACCATTTAAAATATCAACTTCAAAGGGGTAGGGACATCCCAAGGATCCCAGGTAGCAAGGATCCTGACTTTGTTCCCAGGTCCTCCTTCACCCCTGGTACCTGTCCCTTTCCCTCTTCTAATGTTTCTCTCCCTCTACTACTGTCCCTGTCCCTCCTGAACCTTCCTAGGCCATGTGTGTCCCAGTAACAGTGCTGTCAGATCAGACAGGCATCTTCATAATCAGGAGCTCTGCAGTCAATTAGCTCTATGCATTTGTCTGCACAAATCCACACACAGAGTGGCTGTCACACTGGATGACATGACAGCTCCTCTAGTGTAAAGCACACTGGTGTGCTGAGCGGGCTGTCAATAGCACTTTACAGCAGTGGCTGCATTCATGTCTGAGCATAGACATAAACATTCAGTTGTATTAGGTGATGAAGTAGTGCTTTTCAATAGTGAGATGGGTATAATGAGACAGACTTACTTCCCTGGTGGTAATGGTAGTGCCGTATGACCTGATCTCTGGAAAGGAAAGGCTGACTATCTAGGCCTTCCTGTGGTTCAGAGTATTGTATTTCCATTACTGCAGCAACCCAGTAATACGCTTAATATGTTTTCTATTCGGCCCACATTCACACACCACAGCTGGTTTCCAAAAGGCTTCTCGCTGGCTATGAGTTCCAATGTTTTTCTCAGAAATGGATTCCTTCACAAAATAACAGTGTCCAGGATCTTATCGTGTCCAGGATCTTATCGTGTCCAGGATCTTATCGTGTCCAGGATCTTATCCTGTCCAGGATCTTATCAGGTCCAGGATATCATGTCCAGGATCTTACCATGTCCAGATCACTAATTGTATTGATGATCTGATTTAGACCTGTCATTCTAAAGTAATGGACTAGATAGATACATAAATACATTGAATTGTACTAATGTTGACCATCACTGCATAAAGTGGTATTTGAAAAGCTGAGTTTCTACAGACCATTATATTTTCACTAAATGTTTCTCAGTCTTCTAAGCAGGTCTACTGTATTGCTCCTTTCTTCAGTCTGTTGTATTGTCATCACTCTAATGACCTCTGTCTCGTCCTGACCCTAAACAAAGGCATGGGGGTTGGGTGTGGGGGATGGACAGAGAGAGATTGTTATGAACCATAGTCAAGTTTGGCCTCCCTCATAGGGCCCTGTGTCCTGCATAGCCCCCTCGGCCCCCCTCATTACCCTTGTAGCTGGGGAGCCCAGCCAGCCTTGATGGGCTGTTGTCATCAGAGGGATTGACACACAGATCCCCCAGAGACCACCAAAGACCTCATTTACATACCCTTTCCATTATCACCACCTAGAGATGTGGTGGGGGCTGGGTGGAGGGCTGGCAGACCCCATCACGCTTCCCATCTGACACATGATTGACAGCCCGAGAGGCATCCTTAAAATGTCCCCATTATAGCTACATTCCTGCTAAATTCCACACGGCAATTGTAAGATTGAAGATAATATTTTTGTTTTAAATAAAACATTTAAGCTCCCAATATTGACTGTTTAATGATACACTGAAAGACTGGGTGAGTTAATTAGAGGTCTACAATGAAAAAGCAATAAGAATGGGATTATATATAGTCATTTCATCACTAGGGTTTGACCCTAGGGATATGTGCCACTCCTGCCCCCTGTCTATGGCCTGGACCCGTGGGACATGGAGGAGGTACAGCTGGCAGACGCCATGCAGACCAGACACTCCTCCAGTAGCGACAAGCATCATGACAGCTGCTGGGGTGGGGTGCTCCAGAATTAGCATCAGCTCATAGTTTAGAAGTGTGTCACAAAGAAGGTTGTGATGTGATGTATCCTGGGTATTACCCTCCAGGTTCTGAACCTCGGGGGCGTGGCGTGGCCCCCTGGACGCCTGTCACCCGGGAGACCAGAGAGGAAGACTGTTTTGAATGTGAGGCGGGGGAGGGCCTAATAAACCTGCTAGTTCCAGGAACAGGGCTTTTCTATTGGAGGGTCATCAGTGAAAGGGGGTGTGGCCCGAGACGTCTGTCCAGTAAGTAGCTTGTGACATGAACAGCTGCAGTGAAGGGGATCATAACCCTTAGAGGAGTGGGTTAAACTGAGCTCTGTGATACACAATTATTAGTCATTATTAAAGACTCAGTAACGTTGGACTGTGTGTGATTGGGACATGTTTGGCTCTAGTAGCCATGCTAACGTGCCAAGAGTACTCAATACAACCAGCTTTCTTTCATTGGCTGAATACAACCTATTGTAGGAGAGGTTTTGTCTGCTGTTGGACTCCATTGAAGGCTGAAGGAAGTCTGACTCATTAGATGAAATCTTAGATAAATTCGCCTTTGTCTTCTTATACTAAAAGTGTCAGTTCTTCCTAATAATAGCTCTTTATGTAAAGTAGGATGTTGCAGACGTATTATATCCCATGTCTTAGTCCTTTACTAGCCACAGATTTTACCATCAACAACCATCTCCAATTTAAGCGGTATTAAACCCAGGATTTTAGATAATTCTACGAGCTAGCCCCACAGCTATTCACTAATCTCAAACCTCGCACAATTATATGCAGCGTTTTGTCGTGGTTGAATGCAAGTGTATTATCTTTTTTAATGAACACACGGTCAGCATTTTAAAAGCAGTTTAGCGAACTGGAGAAGGTTAATGCAGTATAAGACCCTCTTTTTGGGGCACACATTGGCTGCTGAATTTCTTTGCTCTATCTGTGTGTTGCTGTTACTGTAGTGCTGTTACTGACATGATGTGACCTGGAGAAAAGTGCAGAGTCAAGGAGGTGGTAGTGCTGAGATGTCGGACTGGTCACTGTCAAAGATGAATGTATTTTAAATCTGATATGTCATGTTAAGATCCCACTGAATTGTTTGTATGCATTGTCGCAGAGCTGCATTCTCACATGGTCCCGTGTTTCTCTGCTCCACCAGGTCACCTGTCTTCAGGATTTCTTTGGTGATGATGATGTCTTCATTGCCTGTGGCCCAGAGAAGTTCCGCTATGCCCAGGATGACTTCTCCCTGGATGAGAATGGTGAGAGCAGCCACACCACTAGTAACCTACTGCACCACTGTAACACCACTAGTAACCTACTGCATCAATGTAACACTATTAGTAACCTACTACACCACTGTAACACCACTACTCACATACTACACCACTGTAACACCACTAGTAACCTACTACACCACTGTAACATCACTAGTCATCTACTACACCACTGTAACACCACTAGTAACCTACTACACCACTGTAACACCACTAGTAACCTACTACACCACTGTAACACCACTGTAACCTACTACACCACTGTAACACCACTAGTAACCTACTACACCACTGTAACATCACTAGTCATCTACTACACCACTGTAATACCACTAGTGACTTTCTACACCATTAGTCACATACTGCACCACTGTAACACCACTAGTAACCTACTACACCACTGTAACATCACTAGTCACCTACTACACCACAGTAACACCACTAGTAACCTACTGAACCACTGTAAAATCACTAGTAACCTACTACACCACTGTAACACCCTAGTAACCTACTACACCACTGTATTACCACTAGTAACCTACTACACCACTGTAACACCACTTGTCATCTTCTACCCGACTATAACACCACTAGTAACCTATTACACCACTCTAACACCACTAGTCACTTATTACACCACTGTAACATCACTAGTAACCTACTACACCACTCTAACACCACTAGTCACTTATTACACCACTGTAACATCACTAGTAACCTACTACACCACTGTAACACCACTAGTAACCTACTACACCACTGTAACACCACTAGTAACCTACTACACCACTGTAACACCACTAGTAGCGTACTACACCACTGTAACACCACTAGTAACCTACTACACCACTGTAACACCACTAGTAGCGTACTACACCACTGTAACACCACTGGTAACCTACTAAACCAGTGTAACACCACTAGTAACCTACTACACCACTGTAACAACACTAGTCATCTACTACACCAATAGTAATCTGCTACACCACTGTAACACCACTAGTAACCTACTGCACCACTATAACATCACTAGTATCCTACTACACCATTGTAACACCACAATGCACCTACTACACCACTGTATCATCACTCGTAGTATAGTACACCACTGTAACATCACCAGTAACCTACTGCACCAATTGTAATCTACTACACCACTGTAACATCACTAGTAGCGTACTACACTGCTGTAACACCACTAGTAACATACTACACCAATAGTAACCTACTACACCACTGTAACACCACTAGTAACCTACTACATCACTGTAACACCACTAGTCACCTACTACACCACTATAATATCACTAGTCACCTACTACACCTCTGTAAAACCAGTAGTGACCTAATACACCACTGTAACACCACTTGTAACCTTCTACCCCACTATAACACCACACCACCACCACCTACTACGCCATTGTAACATTACTAGTCACCTAATACCCCACTGTAATCCAATAGTAACGACACCTCTGTAACACCACTATTAACCTACTACACCACTGTAACTTCACTAGTCACCTTCTACACACTTTAACATCACTAGTCACCTTCTACACCACTGTAACATCACTAGTCACCTTCTACACACTTTAACATCACTAGTCACCTTCTACACCACTGTAACTTCACTAGTCACCTTCTACACACTTTAACATCACTAGTCACCTACTACACCACTGTAACATCACTAGTCAACCTCTACAGCACTGTAACATCACTAGTATCCTACTACACCACTGTAACACCACTAGTCACCTACTACACCATTGTAACACCACTAGTCACCTACTACACCACTATAACACCAATAGTAACCTACTACACCACTGTAGCACCACCACCACCTACTACGCCATTGTAACATTACTAGTCACCTAATACCCCACTGTAATCCAATAGTAACGACACCTCTGTAACACCACTATTAACCTACTACACCACTGTAACACCACTAGTCACCTTCTACACACTTTAACATCACTAGTCACCTTCTACACCACTGTAACATCACTAGTCACCTTCTACACACTTTAACATCACTAGTCACCTTCTACACCACTGTAACATCACTAGTAACCTGCTATACCACTGTAACACCACTAGTCACCTACTACACCACTGTAACATCACTAGTAACCTACTACACCACTGTAACATCACTAGTAACCTACTACACCACTGTAACACCACTAGTCACCTACTACACCACTGTAACATCACTAGTCAACCTCTACACCACTGTAACATCACTAGTAACCTGCTATACCACTGTAACACCACTAGTCACCTACTACACCATTGTAACACCACTAGTCACCTACTACACCATTGTAACACCCCTAGTCACCTTCTGCACCACTGTTACATTACTAGTAACCTACTACACCACTGTAGCACCGCTAGTCACCTACTACACCGCTCTAATATCATCTGTCAACAAACTACACCACTGTATCACCGCTAGTCACGTACTACACCACTGTAACATCACTAGTCACCTACTACACCACTCTAATATCATCTGTCAACAAACTACACCACTGTGACACCACTAGTCACCTACTACACCACTGCAACATCACTATTAACTTATTGCACCACTGTAGCACCTCTAATCACATACTACACCACTATAACAACACTAGTTACCAAATGTAACACCACTAGTAACCTACTACATCACTTTAACATCACTGGTAACCTACTAAACCAGTGTAACACCACTAGTAACCTACTACACCACTGTAACAACACTAGTCATCTACTACACCAATATTAATCTGCTACACCACTATAACACCACTAGTAACCTACTACACCACTGTAACACCACTAGTAACCTACTGCACCACTATAACATCACTAGTAACCTACTACACCATTGTAACACCACAATGCACATACTACACCACTGTATCATCACTCGTAGTATAGTACACCACTGTAACATCACCAGTAACCTACTGCACCAATTGTAATCTACTACACCACTGTAACATCACTAGTAGCGTACTACACTGCTGTAACACCACTAGTAACATACTACACCAATAGTAACCTACTACACCACTGTAACACCACTAGTCACCTACTACGCCATTGTAACATTACTAGTCACCTACTACACCACTAGTAACCTCACTAGTAGCGTACTACACTGCTGTAACACCACTAGTAACATACTACACCACTTGTAACCTTCTACCCCACTATAACACCACTAGTCACCTACTACGCCATTGTAACATTACTAGTCACCTAATACCCCACTGTAATCCAATAGTAACGACACCTCTGTAATACCACTATTGACCTACTACACCACTGTAACTTCACTAGTCACTTGCTACACCACTGTAACACAGCTAGTCACCTTCTACACACTTTAACATCACTAGTCACCTTCTACACCTCTGTATAACCAGTAGAGACCTACTACACCACTGTAACACCACTACATTTACATTTACATTTAAGTCATTTAGCAGACGCTGTTATCCAGAGCGACTTACAAATTGGTGCATTCACCTTATGACATCCAGTGGAACAGCCACTTTACAATAGTGCATCTAAATCTTTTAAGGGGGGGGGGGGGGGGTCATAAGGATTGCTTTATCCTATCCTAGGTATTCCTTAAAGAGGTGGGGTTTCAGGTGTCTCCGGAAGGTGGTGATTGACTCCGCTGTCCTGGCGTCGTGAGGGAGTTTGTTCCACCATTGGGGTGCCAGAGCAGCGAACAGTTTTGACTGGGCTGAGCGGGAACTGTACTTCCTCAGTGGTAGGGAGGCGAGCAGGCCAGAGGTGGATGAACGCAGTGCCCTTGTTTGGATGTAGGGCCTGATCAGAGCCTGAAGGTACTGAGGTGCCGTTCCCCTCACAGCTCCGTAGGCAAGCACCATGGTCTTGTAGCGGATGCGAGCTTCAACTGGAAGCCAGTGGAGAGAGCGGAGGAGCGGGGTGACGTGAGAGAACTTGGGAAGATTGAACACCAGACGGGCTGCGGCGTTCTGGATGAGTTGTAGGGGTTTAATGGCACAGGCAGGGAGCCCAGCCAACAGCGAGTTGCAGTAATCCAGACGGGAGATGACAAGTGCCTGGATTAGGACCTGCGCCGCTTCCTGTGTGAGGCAGGGTCGTACTCTGCGGATGTTGTAGAGCATGAACCTACAGGAATGGGCCACCGCCTTGATGTTAGTTGAGAACGACAGGGTGTTGTCCAGGATCACGCCAAGGTTCTTAGCGCTCTGGGAGGAGGACACAATGGAGTTGTCAACCGTGATGGCGAGATCATGGAACGGGCAGTCCTTCCCTGGGAGGAAGAGCAGCTCCGTCTTGCCGAGGTTCAGCTTGAGGTGGTGATCCGTCATCCACACTGATATGTCTGCCAGACATGCAGAGATGCGATTCGCCACCTGGTCATCAGAAGGGGGAAAGGAGAAGATTAATTGTGTGTCGTCTGCATAGCAATGATAGGAGAGACCATGTGAGGTTATGACAGAGCCAAGTGACTTGGTGTATAGCGTGAATAGGAGAGGGCCTAGAACAGAGCCCTGGGGGACACCAGTGGTGAGAGGACGTGGTGAGGAGACAGATTCTCGCCACGCCACCTGATAGGAGCGACCTGTCAGGTAGGACGCAATCCAAGCGTGGGCCGCGCCGGAGATGCCCAACTCGGAGAGGGTGGAGAGGAGGATCTGATGGTTCACAGTATCGAAGGCAGCCGATAGGTCTAGAAGGATGAGAGCAGAGGAGAGAGAGTTAGCTTTAGCAGTGCGGAGCGCCTCCGTGATACAGAGAAGAGCAGTCTCAGTTGAATGACTAGTCTTGAAACCTGACTGATTTGGATCAAGAAGGTCATTCTGAGAGAGATAGCAGGAGAGCTGGCCAAGGACGGCACGTTCAAGAGTTTTGGAGAGAAAAGAAAGAAGGGATACGGGTCTGTAGTTGTTGACATCGGAGGGATCGAGTGTAGGTTTTTTCAGAAGGGGTGCAACTCTCGCTCTCTTGAAGACGGAAGGGACGTAGCCAGTGGTCAAGGATGAGTTGATGAGCGAGGTGAGGTAAGGGAGAAGGTCTCCGGAAATGGTCTGGAGAAGAGAGGAGGGGATAGGGTCAAGCGGGCAGGTTGTTGGGCGGCCGGCCGGCCGTCATAAGACGCGAGATTTCATCTGGAGAGAGAGGGGAGAAAGAGGTCAGAGCACAGGGTTGGGCAGTGTGAGCAGAACCAGCGGTGTCGTTTGACTTAGCAAACGAGGATCGGATGTCGTCGACCTTCTTTTCAAAATGGTTGACGAAGTCATCTGCAGAGAGGGAGGAGGAGGGGGGGGAGGGGGAGGAGGATTCAGGAGGGAGGAGAAGGTGGCAAAGGGCTTCCTAGGGTTAGAGGCAGATGCTTGGAATTTAGAGTGGTAGAAAGTGGGTTTAGCAGCAGAGACAGAAGAGGAAAATGTAGAGAGGAGGGAGTGAAAGGATGCCAGGTCCGCAGGGAGGCGAGTTTCCCTCATTTCCGCTCGGCTGCCCGGAGCCCTGTTCTGTGAGCTCGCAATGAGTCGTCGAGCCACGGAGCGGGAGGGGAGGACCGAGCCGGCCTGGAGGATAGGGGACATAGAGAGTCAAAGGATGCAGAAAGGGAGGAGAGGAGGGTTGAGGAGGCAGAATCAGGAGATAGGTTGGAGAAGGTTTGAGCAGAGGGAAGAGATGATAGGATGGAAGAGGAGAGAGTAGCGGGGGAGAGAGAGCGAAGGTTGGGACGGCGCGATACCATCCGAGTAGGGGCAGTGTGGGAAGTGTTGGATGAGAGCAAGAGGGAAAAGGATACAAGGTAGTGGTCGGAGACTTGGAGGGGAGTTGCAATGAGGTTAGTGGAAGAACAGCATCTAGTAAAGATGAGGTCAAGCGTATTGCCTGCCTTGTGAGTAGGGGGGGAAGGTGAGAGGGTGAGGTCAAAAGAGGAGAGGAGTGGAAAGAAGGAGGCAGAGAGGAATGAGTCAAAGGTAGACGTGGGGAGGTTAAAGTCACCCAGAACTGTGAGAGGTGAGCCGTCCTCAGGAAAGGAGCTTATCAAGGCATCAAGCTCATTGATGAACTCTCCGAGGGAACCTGGAGGGCGATAAATGATAAGGATGTTAAGCTTGAAAGGGCTGGTAACTGTGACAACATGGAATTCAAAGGAGGCGATAGACAGATGGGTAAGGGGAGAAAGAGAGAATGACCACTTGGGAGAGATGAGGATCCCGATGCCACCACCCCGCTGACCAGAAGCTCTCGGGGTGTGCGAGAACACGTGGGCAGACGAAGAGAGAGCAGTAGGAGTAGCAGTGTTATCTGTGGTGATCCATGTTTCCGTCAGTGCCAAGAAGTCGAGGGACTGGAGGGAAGCATAGGCTGAGATGAACTCTGCCTTGTTGGCCGCAGATCGGCAGTTCCAGAGGCTACCGGAGACCTGGAACTCCACGTGGGTCGTGCGCGCTGGGACCACCAGGTTAGGGTGGCCGCGGCCACGCGGTGTGAAGCGTTTGTATGGTCTGTGCAGAGAGGAGAGAACAGGGATAGACAGACACATAGTTGACAGGCTACAGAAGAGGCTACGCTAATGCAAAGGAGATTGGAATGACAAGTGGACTACACGTCTCGAATGTTCAGAAAGTTAAGCTTACGTTGCAAAAATCTTATTGACTAAAATGATTAAAATGATGCAGTACTGCTGAAGTAGGCTGGCTAGCAGTGGCTGCGTTGTTGGCTTTGTTTGAAAGTGTAGCTGGCTAGGTAACCTCGGTAACTGTAAATCACAGCTGGCCTGGTACATTGTTTGCTGCCTCCACTCTTGGTGTGCGTGAATTGGACCATTTTCCTATTTTCCTAACGAGTACTTCTGGGTGTTATGGAAAATGTAGGGATGTAAAAGTACATTATTTTTTTTAGGAAAATATAAATAGTAAATTAAAATACAGGTACTCCAAAAAAACTACTTAAGTAGTACTTTAAAGTATTTTTACTTAAGTACTTTACATCACTGAGAATAACTGATGAATTTACGCCAAACCTGCTGAATATTACCAGTGTCAGTCAACATATGCAAAAACAAAGATCGGCACGAACTCTCTAGATAACATGCAAACAGCCTAGCTAACCAGCTCTGCTAGGGTGAGTAAAATGGTCAGAGTGAGGTGTTCTCTCATTTGTGTCTGGAATTAGCTAGATAGCAAGCTAGCCAACATTAGCCAGGCAGGCAAGCTGCAGAAGGACGTGTAGGCTACAATTCCCCATTGTTTATCAGTACAATTTTGACGGCCAACTAGCTGAAAAAGTTTGAGAGGGTTTATCTAAAGTTCCTTTGTTATATTTGAGCTAATCTTGCTCTGGTTAGCATTAATTCTTGATCTTGTTGAGAGCCTACCTTTTTATGGTTGTTTGATCAATACGATTGTATGTTTCCCAAATGTAAGAGGACTCCCGTGGTATTGACATATTTGCAGAAATCCATTCAGGTGTATTTTGTGGCTTTTGGCGAATGCTTTCTAATGATCTAAAGTCAAGCTGCTACAACTGCCTGTAAACACACAGGCCAGTTCAAAGTGAATGATAGCAGGCCTATGTGGCAATGGCTTGTTTGCATAAAGGCCTACTGTAGCTCTGATTGGCTATGGTGCACCTGTAGCTCTGATTGGCTATGGTGCACCTTGTAGTCCTGGATGAGACAGATGTTTTATTAACTGCAGTGTCTATTAATTGTCCAAACGCACGGCCGCTTTCCCACTCTATACTGGTATATCATTTTCACAAATGCCTTAGTATACGTAATTCTCAAACATTCTAAGAATTTATGAAAACATGAAAATCGCCATATCTAAGTGATCGCTTGTCAAAAAATGTTTTTCAAAACTGTGTCATTTTCTTCATGGGGGTGTTTATGAACAGCTAAGATTTCATGTTGCTGAAATGCTGTCAGTTCCACTTTAAGCCTTGAGACAATTGAGACATGTATTGTGTATGTGCGCCATTCAGAGGGTAAATGGGCAAGGCAAAATATTTAAATGCCTTTGAACAGGGTATGGTAGTAGGTGCCAGTTGCGCTCAACAGTTTCCTGTGTGTATCAAGAATGGTCCACCACCCAAAAGACATCCGGCCAACTTGACACAACTGTGGGAAGCATTGGAGTCAACATTGGCCAGCATCCTTTTGGAACGCTTTCGACGCCTTGTAGAGTCCAAGCCCCAACGAATTGAGGCTGTTCTGAGGGCAAAAGGGGGTGCACTTCAATATTAGGAGGGTGTTCCTAATGTTTTGTACACTCAGTGTATGCTGACTACTGTATATTTCATTCTCTCTCACATCCACCCAGACATACACGCAGACAGGAACACAGACAGGAACACAGACAGGAACTCACAGGTCTGTTTTCTGATTTAGAAAGTAAAGAATCTATCTGAAATAGAAAGTTCAATAAATATCTGCACGCCAGTGAACCCAGATATTGTCTAGAGTTAACATACACCATCTCAGTCCACATGTAGGCTAGCTAGCTGTTCAATGGAATGACTGGTAAATACCTCACATAGCAAAATCCCCTTTTGTGTCCTTTTGAGTTTTCTCCTCGCTGTCCAACACTTAGGTCTTTCCCATCAGTACTGAACTAGCGCTCATAATTTAGACGGAGTTTATGTAAATTAGGCTTTAGCCATGTTAACTGATCGATAGGTAGTCTCTAGGGCGCCTCAAATGCCAAATAGGATCAGGCACCATCAGAGCAATATGGGAAGGACTGTAGAATGGCCATTTTGTGTTTTCCTCACATCACATTTCAAAAGACGGGCCTACATATAGGACAGATTTTTCCATGCTACGCTGGGACAGATGCCTCTTACATACCAGAGTAAATGTATCATTTCTCTCAGTGAATGTGTGCCTTTGTGTATTTATGTGTGGGTAGTGTATGTTAATGTAAAGACCTGCTGTGTGTGTTGTGTAAAGTAAGCGTCTGGGAGGGATAAGCATGGGAAGAGGAACAGCCATTCATCTAGGTGGTGACAGGTTTAGGTCAGATGATCCAGTGGTGCTGATCCTGACTCTGAGTGGAGAGGAGAGGAGCTACCAAGCTTCCCTGGCTACTCCCTACAGGCTTCGTAGCCTATTTTTACATAATAGCTACACAGGCCACTGCACACTCAGCTCCCTCTTTCATACCTCGACACCTCTCTATATAAACTCAGCAAAAAAAGAAACGTCCCTTTTTCAGGACCCTGTCTTTTAAAGATAATTCGTAAAAATCCAAATAACTTCACAGATCTTCATTGTAAAGGGTTTAAACTCTGTTTCCCATGCTTGTTCAATGAACCATAAACAATTCATGAACATGCACCTGTGGAACGGCTTACAAACGGTAGGCAATTAAGGTCACAGTTATGAAAAGTTAGGACACTAAAGAGGCTTTTCTACTGACTCTGAAAAACACCAAAAGAAAGATGCCCAGGGTCCCTGCTCATCTGCGTGAACATGCCTTAGGCATGCTGCAAGGAGGCATGATATGGCCATACTGTGAGATGCCTAAGACAGCGCTACAGGGAGACAGGACGGACAGCTGATCGTCCTCGCAGTGGCAGACCACGTGTAACAACACCTGCACAGGATCGGTACATCCGAACATCACACCTGCAGGACAGGTACAGGAAGGCAACAACAACTGCCCGAGTTACACCAGGAACACACAATCCCTCCATCAGTGCTCAGACTGTCCGCAATAGGCTGAGAGAGGCTGGACTGAGGGCTTGTAGGCCTGTTGTAATGCAGGTCCTCACCAGACATCACCGGTAACAACTACGCTTATGGGCACAAACCCACCGTCACTGGACCAGACAGGACTGGCAAAAAGTGTTCTTCACTGACGAGTCGTGGTTTTGTCTCATCAGGGTTGATGGTCGGATTCACGTTTATCGTCAAAGGAATGAGCGTTACACCAAGGCCTGTGCTATGGAGCGGGATCGATTTGGAGGTGGAGGGTCCGTCATGGTCTGTGGCAGTGTATCACAGCATCATTGGACTGAGCTTGTTGTCATTGCAGGCAATCTCAACACTGTGAGTTACAGTGAAGACATCCTCCTCCCGCATGTGGTACCCTTCCTGCAGACTCATCCTGACATGACCCTCCAGCATGACAATGCCACCAGCCATACTGCTCGTTCTGTGCGTGATTTCCTGCAAGACAGGAATGTCAGTGTTCTGCCATGGCCAGCGAAGAGCCCGGATCTCAATCCCATTGGGCACGTCTGGGACCTGTTGGATCGGAGGGTGAGGGCTAGGGCCATTCCCCCCAGAAATGTCCGGCAACTTGCAGGTGCCTTGGTGGAAGAGTGGGGTAACATCTCACAGCAAGAACTGGCAAATCTGGTGCAGTCTATGAGGAGGAGATGCACTGCAGTACTTAATGCAGCTGGTGGCCACACCCGATACTGACTGTTACTTTTGATTTTGATCCCCCCCCCCCCCCCCTTTGTTCAGGGACACATTATTCAATTTCTGTTAGTCACATGTCTGTGGAACTTGTTCAGTTTATGTCTCAGTTGTTGAATCTTATGTTCATACAAATATTTACACATGTTAAGTTTGCTGAAAAATAAACCCAGTTGACAGTGAGAGGACGTTTCTTTTTTTTGCTGAGTTTAGCAGGGAGATCAGAAATAAGGGGAACTCATAATATACAGAACTACTATACAGTATCGGTTTAGGTGTGATGTGTTTTAGACGGGGTCCATTTCCTGACACGCTGCCTGCCTCTCACTGGGTTCTTGTGTGAAGGAGTTGACCCGTGTGCTTTAATGTTGTGGTTCCTTTCTTTCAGCACACTACCCCTCTGGAACCAAACCCAAATCAGCCCAGGGGGCCTTTAATAACCAAGGTCAGTGGGGTCATGCCGACATCACACTGACATCATATCATGTCTGCTGGAGACCACTGAGTTGGCCTGGGTGGGGCCAGAGGCAGGGGAAGGACTGAGCCCTATCTCTGGTCCAAGCTGATACAGCGTTTTCACATCGATAGTCCAATCTTATCACCATACACAGCCCTATTTGGTATAGATTTGGATCCTGTTGCCTTATCAGATTTGCGCATTAAAAGTTCAGCCAGATTTTATGGCCATTGCAGGAGACAGAGGGGAGTGTTTGTAGCTCAGTATGTAATAAGCATCACTAAAAGCCGAATTGGATCCAGTTCAAATGGCCATGGCAAATGTGGACTTAACTCAAGGCCCTTTAATTAACCCGTTCAAGGCCTGAATACATTATGCATAAGCCTTGAGCTAAACATCATAAACATGTTGCCAAACGCAGTATGTTATTGAACTAGTAACTGTTTTAGTGAGGGCATAACATGCCCATTTTCAGAATCAGCCCATCTGGTACTTCTGGCACCTTTGGGCCATGCCATTCCTCTCCTTAGTGGATGCAGCAGAGCAGGTGTCTCCTAAACACGTCAAGTCTCTGCCAGAGAGAGAGTGGGCGAGAGGGGCGTTAGAGGGGAGGTGAGTGTCTGATGTGCTCTTTGGATGTGAAGGATTTTTGAATGCCCGGTGGCATTTCACACTAGCGCTGGCACGCACACATCTAGCTGTGTGGGTGACTCTTGGTGCGTAAAGGTTAGGAAAACGGAGACAGACAGACACAGTGTGATCAGCGCTCAGCAGACAGGAAGGACAGACAGACAGTGCGATTAGCATTTACAGAGAGCGGAGGGTGGAGGTATAGAACGGATGTGTGGTACTGAGAGGAAGGTGGAGGCACTGTGGAGTACTGAGAGCAGAGAGTGGAGGGGGAGTGGAGAGGGAGGGCAAGGAAGGCGAGGGAGGAGGGGAGGATGTCTAGGATTCTTTGTGGCTGTCGGCTTCATGCTTCACTGTTTACCCTGGTTAATGCAATGACCCAGAATTAACCACACGGCATACACAACTACTGTACATACAGCAAACCTCGACGCTTTACATACACACATTAGACTGCATGCCATACAAAGCTAGCACCAAACTACAGTACAATATCACCAAACTACAGTACAATATCACCAAACTACAGTACAATGTCACCAAACTACAGTACAATGTCACCAAACTACAGTACAATGTCACCAAACTACAGTACAATGTCACCAAACTACAGTACAATATCACCAAACTACAGTACAATGTCACCAAACTACAGTACAATGTCACCAAACTACAGTGCAATATCACCAAACTACAGTACAATGTCACCAAACTACAGTACAATGTCACCAAACTACAGTACAATGTCACCAAACTACAGTACAATGTCACTAAACTACAGTACAATATCACCAAACTACAGTACAATGTCACCAAACTACAGTACAATGTCACCAAACTACAGTGCAATATCACCAAACTACAGTACAATGTCACCAAACTACAGTACAATATCACCAAACTACAGTACAATATCACCGAATTACAGTACAATATCACCAAACTACCGTACATAGAATTGCTGCACACACAGAAGTCACATAGACTGAAGCTCACTATGAAGCTACTCTTTGTACAACAGACACTACCAAACTGTCACCCAATCCCCCTAACTGAAAACATTGCAGCAACAGTGGACTTCGTGAAAGACACATATGTGGCCATAAATGACCATTTACAGTGTCCATGTTCCCATTGTGTCAGTCTGTTTGCATGAACGTCTGTTTCTTTGTCAATGCGGCCTTTCATGTGGAGGATACTACTGTAGTTACTGTGGCCTTTGTTTGTCTTATGCTCACACACTGTGTGTGTGTTTGTGTGGTGTGTGTGTGTGTGTGTGTTTGTGTGGTGTGTATTTGTGTGTGTATTTCTTTCCACAGAAGGTTGCAGGATGATGAAGAAGAAAAGTCCAGGTCAGATCCGGCGCAGCAAGTCTCCTGCTGAATCGAGTGAGCTCATTATTGTCTGATCTATAATGTGACTGCCCATGGAAGCCCACACCCAACATAGACTGTTACAGAGTTATTACTACTCACCCACTTACTCTCAGCATCCAGCCACCCTGATTCTAAAAGCAGCTAGATTTAAACCAACTGATATGGATGCATGTGGTTATTATTGTTTTTACATGTCATTAATATGATGTGAATTTTTTCTGTTGTTTTGATTTGGTTTCATTTCTTCTTCTTTTTTTATGTTGAATTATACTTTATGTCTGTAATCTGCATGTTGTTGTCCAGGATTGCATTGCTCAGACAGGGTGTTTAAACGCTGGTGCTCATTGTCTGTCCTGTGAGTGAGACAGTGAGTCAGACAGTGTTTACTGGTGGGAACTGTCCTCTAATCGTAACACAGCACCTCCTGCACGGTGCACCACCCCAAACCCCCACTAATACATAGAAATGGGGACACAAAAAAAATCCAGCCTTTGTTTGATCAGGATAATCTGAACAGATTACGAATCACAAAATGATACTAATCCAGCTCTGTTGTCCTTAAGCATTGATAACAAATATGAAATATGAAAAGAAAACAAAGGTAGTGGAGGATTGTAAACATCTGTCTGTAGCGCTTAGAGCGGTTATTATCCTTGGCGTACGCTGTCTGTGTCAAAGAGAGGGCCAATGAGATGTACAGAGGTTTGAAGAGAACACTCAGGAAGGAGCAGCAGTCTCCCTCAGCTCTAACTACTAGACCAGTTGTAACCACTGATTATACAGGTCAGAGGGTTCACTACATGGGTCAAGGGATTAGGGCACGAGAGACCGTTAATTAGGCACTTTATTCTCGCACCTTGAACAACTAAACATCAATTCATGCAGTAGGCTAAAACACACACACACGCACCAGGTGCTACCCTAGATGACGTGTCAGGCTGGGGTGTAGTGTAGAATGCTGCTTGGTGTCCCCCTGTCACCCTGTGTCACTCCACAGTGAGTTGGCTGGCTAGTCTGGCTGGTGGTGGGTGGATGTGAGGTCAGTGTGTCCTCCCAGCCAGACTCTGCTGCCCGACTCCCTCTCTCAGTGCTCTTGAATATTTCAGTGAGAGCTGGTGTGGGTCGGGGGAGGGCTTGCCCTTAAAGGCAGCAGATGGACAGCCAAGAGGCTAGTATTTCTCCTAATGTATCCAAGGTTAAGCAGCCTCTTTACAGTCAAGACATGAGAGTAGGGTGGCCACCCGGGTGGGTGATGAATCAGGAGGGGTGGGGAAGCACTTAGGGTAGAGGGTCCTCAATTTTACACCGCAGTCAGACACATTATCAAAAGGGTACACTGTTAAATGACACCATCACACTGTTTTCTTTTTGGTTTTTCATTATTGTACATGTAAGTCATCCAACATATACCCTTTTAACAATCATACAGTTTTGCATTGAGTACTGATACACGTATTACTTAGCTTTCATAGTTTCAGACATGGATGGAGGCAGAAATACTGTATGTTGCTGTTGTTAGGACTTGGTCTGAAATGGTTTCCTGTATATTTCTTATATGTTTATTAGGCTGCTTACTGATATGGTTTCTACCTGTCGAGCATGCAAGCTCTTATACATCTACCCCAATATTAACCCCTATACCCCAATATACCCCAATATTAACTCCTATACCCCAATATACCCCAATATTAACTCATATACCCCAATATTAACTCCCATACCCCAATATACCCTAATATTAACTCATATACCCCAATATACCCCAATATTAACTCCTATACCCCAATATACCCTAATATTAAACCATATACCCCCTTTCCCCCGGGTGGTTTGGGTTTTACTATTTTATTAACACTTTTGTTTTGTTGTTTGTTTGTTTTGTTTTATTTCAAATGTTTTGTTCTTTTGAAATAAAAGCCATGTTTTCAGTTATCTGTGGTGCATGTTTCTGTTTAACCCTTCAAAATCTGATTCATATTGAAAGGTTGGAATCAGACTAACAGTTGGCTGTATGTGACAGGAGTAGTTAAGCTCCTGGCCATTATACTGTCATACAGCATATATAGCACTACCTATCCCTCCCAGCCATAGACCAATCTTCTGAAATAGGCTATGGACTAGAATAGATTAAGCATATCTGTATTGCCTTCCCCACCTAGTTCTGTACATACTGCTTTCATGTCATTCTCTCTACATGACACTGCTACATTTGAGTCCTTTCTTGGCTTTTTAGTTTTGTTTTCCTGGTTTTAGTTAAATAGACATTTTAGGTCTGGATGAAGATATGAACTTCATTGCATTGGAGTTGGCTTCATCTGCAAAGCTCTTGCTCCACTGTGCCTGTTTACAATTCAGACTGGAAGAGAGGCTAACCATCTGTTTCAAAGTCTTTCCTTAAGGATTCTGTTTTTCTCTTCAAGACAAAAGCCTTTTAAAAAGTCTTACTACACTAACTACGACACATCACACCACTCTTAGATGTAAACACTGTCAAGGCCAGGGGTATCCTAGCAACCTGCCAGGGCTGTAGAGCAATGGCCAAATGTCCTCCAGCAGAGAGGAACAAACAGGGACCCGGTCAGTCAGTCAGCCACCCAGAGAGACTCTGTCTACAACCAAGTGAGGGCAAGGCCCAGGAATGGCCCTACTCTGGGGCCAAGGAGTCCTGGCATACACACTGTCTAATTCACTGGTCTCTCTCTCTCTCTCTCTCTCTCTCTCTCTCTCTCTCTCTCTCTCTCTCTCTCTCTCTCTCTCTCTCTCTCTCTCTCTCTCTCTCTCTCTCTCTCTCTCTCTCTCTCTCTCTCTCTCTCTCTCTCTCTCTCTCTCTCTCTCTCTCTCTCTCTCTCTCTCTCCATTTACCTTTCGTATTCTCTCTCTTTACACCTCCCTTTCTTTCTCGCTCCGTTTGGGTTCTCACAGCCAATGGGACGGGCTCCAGCAGCCAGCTCTCCACCCCAATTTCCAAGCAGTCCCCCACCTCCACCCCCAACAGCCCAGGCATCCACCGCAAGCAGAAGGTATCCCACTCACTCCACTACCTAAATACCACTACCTATCTCTCTCTCTCTCTCTCTCTCTCTCTCTCTCTCTCTCTCTCTCTCTCTCTCTCTCTCTCATACTGCCTTTCTCTCTCTCTCTCTCTCTCTCATACTGCCTTTCTCTCTCTCTCTCTCTCTCTCTCTCTCTCTCTCTCTCTCTCTCTCTCTCTCTCTCCTCTCTCTCTCTCTCTCTCTCTCTCCTCTCTCTCTCTCTCTCTCTCTCTCATACTACCTTCTCTCTCTCACCCCCCCCCCCTCTCTCTCTCTCAAACTGCACCTACAAGCCCAATAGCTTAGCTCAGAACTCATTGAAGAGGATGTGTCCCCTAGCTCATTCAGATAATGATCCTCCATGTTTTTCCCTGTAGGATCTCTACCTGCCCCTATCTCTGGATGATGATGATTCTCTTGGGGAGTCCATGTAGAGCCTCCTGTCTGTCAGCTGCTGCCTGCCTACCCGTCTCCCCCTGGCCTGCCACTCGGAGGTATCTCTGGTGCTCTCCACCTTCACAAACGGCCAGCGTCCTCTAGTGTACTATCCGGGAGGACTTCTCCATTTGATCTCTCCCTGGTGCCACGTGCTATGTCTATCTGACCTTGGCCACCACGGCTGTTCCACCTTTTGCTGCTTGAGAATTCACCACTAGATCTTGTTTTTTATATCCTATGTTGTTAAGAATGTATATGCTGGGCGTATACGACAATGATGTACGAATTACTGCATCTAACAAATTCGCCAAATCCTTCTATTGTGTGAAAGTCCAATGGTTCCTCTTCTGCTCTCAGAAGGGGCACATCATTTACTAACAAGCAATTTCAAAGATGCAGTTCCCACAATGTAACTACAAAAGTGTATTTTTCCCCAGTTGAAAACCATGCATTCTGATATAGGGCAAATCACACATTTCTACGATTTTCCCAATTCAAGTGCACAATTCCAAGCAGCAAATGGACTATTTCTCTGGGGTGTAGTAGTCAGTAGTCAAGTTTTGCTCATAATGTCCCTCTTTGTCCTCTCTCTTTCTGTGCTATGGTTCAAGCTGTTAAAAGTAATGAGAACATTTTTAGGGGAAGGCGCTTTAGCCGTGAGAGGTGAATGTCCTCCTTTTCATCTACTGTAAATACTGTGTATAGCCATTGCAACATCCCAGCTAAAGCCTAACATTCATAACTATGCTTTCATAAAACGTCAGTACAACGCCTGCCAAACGTTGAGTCAACATAACATGTTTTCTGTGCATCATCTATCTATGAGGTCTTCAAAAACTGCAAGGCACAGTGGAGCCAAGCAGCTTTGAAACCGTGGGCATATAGAGTAGGGGTACTGTGGGAAGTTCTATTAGTGTGTACAAACCAACCAAAGCCAGAAGAAAATTGGCTCTTTTTAAAACAAACAAGCACATCCTTTTTGGTTTTTATTAAATAACAGTTTAGGATTCTTAAATGTGTTTTGGTGATGATTATTTGAACTCCTTTTTGTTACTGATTCTAAGATGGAGACGTCAATGGAGATGTGTGGAAGCCAGGTGTCCTTATATTGAGGCAATTTTAGAATAAATGATCCTTACAATAAAAAAATGTCAAAGCCAAAGTATATATTGCATCAAGCAAAGTGGAAATCTAAAATGTAGATCATCTGTATTTCCCCCAGTGGAGACATACCTGTCTGCTACTGTACTGTACTGTCTGTTTGTTACTGGGGCCTCCCATGAGACCATTCTAACCAGACTATGTCCATGTAGGGTAAATAGATTTTCACCAGCACAGAAAACAGTAAGTAGAGCTTCTCACATTTTGCATGGCTAAATCTTTTTTCTTAGTGCTTATTGATTGAATACAAAGTTTAGATAGGAGGAAATTGAATTGTTTGTTCGGGGGAAAAAAGTATTATTAAAAAAAATGAAGTAATATATATGTCTAAAACATTGTTCCTTTTCTTGACGAATGACACATGAATGGTTATAGTAACATCATGTTCCTAGAGAGGATGTCAGGCGAAATCTGATTAACACATCATTGTGTTATAGTGCAGGCGTAGGGACATTTTTCTGTGGCAGTCGTCCCAAAGAATAGTGTGAAATACTAGACCAAGTATTACGTATGTAAGGTATTTCCGTATGTAAAGTGATCCAGTGTGAACCTCTCTCTGGATCTGACCCGAATCGGACCCAAACGAGCAGCACAGCACTCTCGACTACTTACACCCGCCATCTGCAGGGAGTGATGTCACTGTGATGTCAGCACTACAGCTGCATGTCCACTTTTACATCTTCTGGGAATCAACACTTTGTAAAATAAAAGTCTTTTCTGGAGAATTCACTTCTACTTTATCTCACCAGCTGTTGAATATCTTGTCTCTTTGCCCCAGATTTTCTACAGCTTAACAGTGTCAGTCGGTTGTTTTGTGTGAAGCTGCCACCACCATATAATACAGGAGGTGTGGGCCAAACTCTCACCTCCAGTGGTGCCTTTTCTTTTTTGATTGCCGTCTTTTGATATAAAAAAAACAACAAAAAAACAGGAAAACTAAGACATGTCCTCTTTGTTAACAAACTGTTTGTAAAGCATTTTTAAATGTCTTGAATTGTAGAGCTGCTATCAGCGCAGTGGGATCTCTCATACATTGTTTTGTAGAATGCCAGGGTAACTATATCATAGTGCAAACGTACTCTCTTTCTGTTCTCTTTGAATGCATCTCTGATGGAATGACTTGGGTTACTGGGAAATGTACAACGTCCTCTTTAATGGTGTTTTTGCAATGTCACAGTGGCTTGTTTCAGTGCTTCACTCTATGTATTAACCAATTCCCTTTTTCAATTAAAAGAGTTGTATTCCACCTCCCGTTCTGGCTGTACTCAAATGATGGCTGTTCGCTCAGTCTTAACTGAACAACACAATTTTACATTTCTGTCTCATCGTTTGAGTCACACCACTGCCACACAGTACCAATCCATATTCACATCCATGAATCTTATCATGATGAAGTCACATCACAGTCCATCTCCAATCTGTTTTTGATCATTACTAGGCGCGGTCTGTGTTGCAATGGATCCTACTGTGTAATATTTGCAGCAGTTCCTCTTAGCTGTATTCTGAAGACATGCAACCGTCGGTGAATTTAGAAAGGAATTTGAAGTGATCATATCACCCTTTAAAAATAGCAAGGGAAACAACTGCGGTGCGTTACCATGGTAACACAATACAAGCCCTATCCTATACCTATGTCCCTTGGTACAGGTTTTGGAGATGTATTTGACGGTGTCCATGTGAGTGTATTTTATTCTGTGTGTGTGTGTGCATGCGTGCGTGGATGTGTGTGTCCGCATGCGTGTTTACGCATATGTGTTCATGGTAGGGGGAAGTCTGGATGAGACGTCAAGAGGTAGAAAAGAGCAGACGCTGTGTGAAAAGCATGGTATTACTATTCTGTTCATGATCACCATTTTGGCCATCTCAATCACCATGGTAACTGGGAGTCTCTCAACAGTAAACGTTAATCTCCAGTTTAAACAGGGGGTGTCTGGGAAATGAATTGCACTGTACACTACTGGGGACTGCTCCCCACGTTTACACTGCTTTCAATGCAGCTGAGACAGTGGCACTTTAGTAGACCTGCCGAAGCTACTGCCAAGCACTGAACCACTGCTACTGCTGTTCTGTACTGTTTCCTCTGGTAAAACCTAACCAGACGTCTGGAAGACATTCTGTCTCACCAAAGAGCATGTGTCCAAGACAAGTCACAAAGACAGAATAGCATGTCAATTATTTTCAAGTAGTAAATACATCTATAGACAGACAAAAGGTGTCTAAATCCATCATATAATTTACTACAGTATATCTTAAATGTCATGATTGACCCAGATTTGAATGCAAGTTCAACTAATGGCTCTTTTATATCTGGATCGCTGAAGAGTTACAGATTGCGCAATAGAAATGTAAAGGTAATTTCCGATTGAGCCGACATATGCAGCGTTCACCGTGAATGCAGTCTCCGCGAACGCGGTAGCGTTGCCTTTAAATTTCAATCACGCTGTAACGCTGAACTTCCGCCATACGGATTGAATAGAGCCCTAAAACTGCAGTAAGATTAAGAAAAAACATTTATCAACACATGTACTTAACCACCTGTATGGGCTAAATACATCCACAATAACTGTGTACCTTACACTATTCAATACAGACGCATGTAATTTATCCACTTGGATATGACATCCTACAGTTATATAAACTCAGGCATTCCTCTAACCTGGTGCAAAAACCAATTGGTCCCCATAAACCCCAGCACACCGGCAGAGAGATGGTCAACCCTAATGACTACCTTATGCAATCATGCGCACACTCTCAACATACAGTACCAGTCAAAAGTTTGGACACACCTACTCATTCAAGGGTTTTTCTTAATTTTTTTACTATTTTCAACATTGTAGAATAATAGTGAAGACATCAAAACTATGAAATAACACATATGGAATCCATATCCTTGGATCCTGGAATCCAACAGTCTTGAAGGAGTTCCCACATATGCTGAGCACTTGTTGGCTGATTTTCCTTCACTCTGCGGTCCAACTCATCCCAAACCATCTCAATTGGGTTGAGGTCGGGTGATTGTGGAGGCCAGGTCATCTGATGCAGCACTCTATCACTCTCCTTCTTGGTCAAATAGCCCTTACACCGCCTGGAGGTGTGTTGGGTCATTGTCCTGTAGAAAAACAAATGATAGTCTCACTAAGCGCAAACCAGATGGGATGGTGTATCACTGCAGAATGCTGTACCTTGAATTCTAAATAAATCACAGACAGTGTCACCAGCAAAGCACCATCACACCTCCTCCTCCAGGCTTCACGGTGGGAACCACACATGCGGAGATCATCTGTTCACCTACTTTGCGTCTCATAAAGACACGGTGGTTGGAACCAATAATCTCAAATTTGGACTCATCAGGACTCATTTCTGAGGCTGGTAACTCTAATGAACTTATCCTCTGCAGCAGAGGTAACTCTGGTTCTTCCTTTCCTGTGGCAGTCCTCATGAGAGCCAGTTTCATCATAACACTTGATGGTTTTTGCAAATGCACTTGAAGAAACTTTCAAAGTTCTTGACATTTTCTGTATTGACTGACCTTCATGTCATGATGGACTGTTGTTGCTCTTTGTTTATTTGAGCTGTTCTTGCCATACATGGACTTGGTCTTTTACGAAATAGGGCTATCTTCTGTATACCACCCCGACCTTGTCACAACACAACTGATTGGCTCAAAAGCATTAAGAAGGAAATAAATTCCACAAATGATCTTTTAACAAGACACACCTGTTAATTGAAATGCATTCCAGGTGACTACCTCATGAAGCTGGTTGAGAGAATGCCAAGAGTGTGCGAATCTGTCATCAAGGCAAAGGGTGGCTACTTCGAAGAATCTCAAATATAAAATATATTTTGATTTGTTTAACACTTTTTTGGTTACTACATTATTCCATAAGTGTTATTTCATATTGTTGACGTCTTCACTATTATTCTACAATGTGTAAAATAGTAAAAATAAAGAAAAACCCTTGAATGAGTAGTTGTGTCCAAACTTTTGACTGGTACTGTAAATACACACATGCTTGCACACACACAAACACACACACACTCGTACACAGACATACTGTACACACCATATGACAAAGTTGATTCGAATTGGACAGGGCTTTTGGACATCTGTAAAATAGTCTCTTACCATACTCAACATTCTACCATGGTGCTAGGAATCCCCGAATAGAGTCAATTTAAGAGACCATTCAAACCTTTATACAATACTGTACGCAGGGGTGATGTTTTCATCAATAACCAATATTATCATCAATGGGGTTGTAAAGAAATGTTCCTCACTACAATATTACTCAACAATAATAAACAGATTGATAAAATAGTTAATTTGTTCGATAATGTAGCTAAGAAACTAACATTGTTTTCGTGTATTATTTGGAACAACCCGAAGGACGGGTTTACCTTAGAAGGCTAGTCAACAACAGTCATCCCCTATCAGCCGTGGATCATAAAGCTATTCATCTGTGGTCATTACTGAAAATCATTACTGATCACAATGACTGATAAACACTGAATATTTATCGCACATTAGTCAACAGATGGCCCAAACTGCCTTCATATAGTTCACGTTCCTGTAAAAAACAAAACAATCATGATTGTCAGATCATCTCATTTGCTGGTTTAGCTGTCCATGTGTACGATTCTCTGTCGTGCCCTCTTTTTTTGCCTTTGTTTCCATGAATATTTATGTTGCGAGAAATTCCCTTTGCTCGTGGATATTTCTACTGTTATCGACTTTAGGAGGAAAAGAAACAAACTTTCCGTAGTTTAGAGGATAGTTTGCAAAATTATAGAATTAGACGTGTGGCTTGCTGAGATGACGTATGCTCCTTTAGTTTCTCATATGTGAGTTTTGTCTCCAAAAAAGGACTTATCTTTGTAAAATGAAACCTTTTTAAGTCAGATTGCATGCTTTAAATCCCATGAGTAGACTACATTGTACCAATATTGAGGTCGATTGGTTTTTCTATGGTCCTTACACAACTGTACAATGTAAAGATCAAAACTGAGTGAAATGAAAATACAAAGCTATCATTTTTGTGAACATTGCTGTCATATAAAAAATATCAACAACAAATAAATTTGATTACATGAAAACACGATCTGCTTTGTCTGTGTCCCTGGAATGTTTCCCTGGTGAATGCTGTCAACCCTTTTACATTTGTTCTTTCTGTAAACAAGTAGCCTACATGAAAATATAATACATCCACACAATAATAAATCCACACAATGCATTACAAGTTTCGTTCTAGTCCAGGGCCTTACCCACTGAACAAAAATATAAACGCAACATGCAACAATTTCTAAGATTTTACTGGAACTGGAACATGCAGTCGTACATGTTGAACCAGAGCATCCCAAACATGCTCAATGGGTCACATGCCTGGTGAGTATACAGGCCATGGAAGAACTCTGAGATTTTCAGCTTCCAGTAATTGTGTACAGATCCTTGTGACATGGGGCCGTGCATTATCATGCTGAAACATGAGGTGATGGCTTCGGATGAATGGCACGACAATGGGCCACGTCGTCTGCGGTTGTGAGGCCGGTTGGACGTACTCCCAAATTCTCTAAAACGACTTTGGAGGCGGTTTATTGTAAAGAAATTAACATTAAATCAAAAATCAGCATGCCAATTGTACTCTCCCTCAAAACTTGAGACATCTGTTGCATTGTGGTGCGTGACAAAACCACACATTTTAGAGTGGCCTTTTATTGTCCCCTGCACAAGCTGCACCTGTGTAATGTTGGATGGATTATCTTGGCAAAGGAAAAATGCTCACTAACAGGGATTTAAACAAATTTGTGCAATTATTTTTTTGATAAATAAGATTATTGTGCATATGGACATTTTGGTGATCTTTTATTTCAGCTCATGAAACATGGGACCAACACTTTACATGTTGCGTTTGTATTTTTGTTCAGTGTAATTTCATTGAAATTACATGGAAACTGTGAGTGCCCAGTGGGTAGCATCAAAAAGTAATGAAAATGTTACGCAGCGGATACAAGCGTGACATTTGGTAGAGCTTCTCTTTGGGATGTATTCTTTGAAATTAGAAGGGGTGCCCAAATTTTGGGGAAATTGCGTAATTTACTCTGAATGTGACCTTAAACTGGAGATGGTCATTCTAACATTGGCTTTTACATTACGCTGCAATTTTCTAATGTCACCTTGATATGAAACCGTTAGGGTAAAAGCCTGTTAGAACAACCACCCCCAGTTTTAGGTTATATTCAGAGTAAATTACATGTGTTCTCAATAAATTAGCTACATAATGTAACTCCTAGGATGTGATGACAATTTTTTTTACTTGATAACATGGTGTTTTTCAAGCGTCAAATTTGGTAGAGATTATTTTTGAGATGTATTACCTGACATTAGAAGGGGTGATATAAAATTGGGGCATGGCACCCCAATTTCCTTTTTTACATAATCCAATATGGCTGCCAATATAGAATCAGATTTTTGGGGGGGGGGAAATTGCTGTAGAATTTCTGTTGCCTTATATAATCAAAATGTTGTGTATTTGTGAGTAGTGGACCAGTCTTCAACAATATGCCATTATATTTCATAATTTTGTTGAACTACTGCATGAATCACTTTAAAAACATCATGTTATCAAGCATAAAAATTGGCAAACACCCTAGGAGTTACATTATGCAGCTAATTTATTGAGACCATGGCTAACAACAGTCAACATAGAAAGCTCAATTTTAACAAACCTAACGCTATGATTCATCTAAGCGCTGTTGGTAGCGCTATAGGTTTGGGGGATGTGTCAGAAATATTTTTTGCTATTTTCACACCCACAAATATTGGCACTGTTGCTGGCGTTTTGATGATCAATAAACAAAGATCCAATATAAAGAGAAAGGGAGAATGTCCACTCACCGTTATACTGCTGCCAAATATGTTTTATATACATATTGGAACCATTTTACAGATTGCATTCACACTTCTCCAGAAGTTGCATTGGACAGTGAATCATTCTAATAAGTTTGGTTTTAATTCAATTCAATGAAAAACAAGCAATCTGGGTTTTTTTTTCAACAACAATAAATACATGTAAAATGTAATGATATCATAAAATCTCCAGCATAAAAAGAGACAAACCCATTGCGGTTGAGACAGCCTTCGTTATAGTAGGCCTAGGGAAAGGGTCGCCTACGGAGGGCTTAGTTTTACAAATATGAAACGGAAAACAAGCAATTATTACAGGAAAATAACTTCTAAATACGAGGTTCACCCTCATTACTGTTATTTTATTGTGTTACTTTAAATTTTTTAATTTTGTTTATTTAGTAAATATTTGATTAACTCTATTTTCTTAAAACTGCATTGTTGATTAAAGGCTTGTAAGTAAACATTTCACGGTAAGGTGAAATACCTGTTGTATTCAGCGCATGTGACAAATAAAGTGTGATTTGATTTGTTCACAGAGGTTCTCATCTCTCGTTTCATGATGGGCATGGACACATGTAGCCTACATCATGGAGGGATTTTTACTCACATCCAAAGCATGGCTAAAATAATGTACGCCTGCTTACAATACATAGATAAAAAGGGAATGTCAGCTCACTGTTTTGCTCCTCAAATTTCATATTTTAATAAACCTATGGTGATTAAGATTTATTTCCAGCAGTCTCATGAGCCAAACCCTTTATTGACGGTCTTGACTATCCTACTGTACTTGATTAGCTACATTAGACAGGACAAAAAGAAAAAATGCTTCATTGAGCAGAGGGGGGGCTATACTAGGTTTTAAATCAAATAAAACAAAATGGGGGAAGAAACTGTGTTTTATGTTTCTAGATACGAAGTATACAGGCACCAAATCACATCTTGTTCTCTGCGCATATGGGCAGTGTGCGTAACGGCTGAAAGGCTACGTTTCCACTCTCAAAATCCATGCAATAACCAACTGCGTCACCACTAAAACCAATTTTTGGTTGGTCTTAAACATCCCTACCAGCGTTGCCTGAAATTAGCACTTTGAATCATGTTTTTAAGGACAAGCCTCAAATATTTCCACCCCTCCCATCTGAGCGCAAGCATGCTGATGTTAGACAGGTATATTGCCGAACCTGGCGTTAGGGCTGGAAGATGTCAGTGCGACAGTCTTTACTTGACGAAATTGCAAACTAACTTGCGTTTGACACTAGCTCTGCCTTGACGCCAGACGAAAATAGAGTCCATAATATTAATTCATTGAGAAACTAGGCCCTTCTCAATATAAAACATATCTCAAGGAAGTAATTGTGGACAGGAACACATCTATCCATCAGAGCATTAAGAGGAATAATGTACCACTGCTTAAAAATGGAAACCTAGATTTGTTTTTCCACCTTCCAAGTGAAAAATCGGATATGCTAGGCCTGATCATTGTAGATTCCTACCCACCTGTGCCCTAAGATCGATATTGAGTGGGACACATAGAAAGAAGATAGTCTACAAGACTCAACGAGAGAGAAGCGAGGAAAAGGCATCTGAAAGAAAGTTGGGAAGACAACCAAGCTTCCATGTAAGTTTTCTGACTTTCTCAGAAATCCTAATAACAGGAGCTTTAAAAATGTTGACAAAGAAGGTGTGCCAATGAATTTGAAGATGGTAAAGAGCTATATGCTACAATTGATGAGTCTGTGGTCACAAAAAGGGTCTGACATCAATGGTGGAATGTGACCACGAAGAGGCAGATACAAGAGTATGCCTTCATCTTAAAGATTCCCTTCAAAAGGGTGCACAAACCATGATCATTTGAACAGTGGATGTAGACATCATTGTCCTCCTTGCTGGGCTGTTCTTCCATCTTGCCAAGGATTATCCAACCACCAAGTTGTGGGTTGGTGGTTGGATAATGGCAGCAGATCAAGATGTTGGTTGTCTCCCCAACCCCTTGATCTGGATTGAAATGAACACCCCTTCTTAGATGTTTTCATATCATCTGAGGAATGTTTGTACCAAATGTCATGCTTTTATCTGTTGCATAATGTTTTTTTATGGTCAAATACCAGCTATTTTGGCAGCCATTTACAATTTTTTTGATAACTCGTTTCTGTGTTCCATTTGAAATGGGCACCCATTCTGGGATGTTTTAATAGTCCTGAGGAATGTTTCTACCAAATTTCATGCTTGTATCCACTTCGTAACGTTTTCTCCTCTAAGGCCATGGCGTATTGTGAATAATCACGATCAACTCATACATCACAACACATGATTCGCAAGACACAGATCAAACAGAGAAAAACACTGAGTGCTCCCTAGTCTAGGCCATGTCCCTCTGATCTGATGGCCATGTGGCGTGAATGTGTGGCTCTAGTGCCCTCTGCTGCAGGACTGAAGGTCTGCCATCGACAGACCCCAGCATGAGCCATAGACCGAATGTCGTGGTGCTCTTGGCTCTGGAGACTGACAGCCAGATCGTGCTGCATTGGAAGTTGAACTGACTCCCTCCCTAGCGTTAGGGTTACTGCTATGGTTAGGGCTATGGCTAGGGTTAAGGTTAGGGTTAGGGTTGTATTTGAGGATAGGGTTAGGGTTTAATCGGGATGTGGATAGGAAGCTAGGGTGAGGGTTAGAGTTAGGTTTAGTTCAACTCTATCTCAACCAAAACCCAAACAATAACTTCATGGCCACATCCCTAATCCTAGCCTCGACCACAACACTAATACTAACCAACCCTAACCCTAATTTGTCTTGAACCCTTATTTTGGCATAACACTAACCTAGTTTATCACCACTGGCTATTCATGATATTGGCCAGAACAACACCTTGGCTTGTCTGCCATCTGGTGCCTGCCTCATCGGGGCATGACGAGTGCATCCCTTTATTTGTAACCTGTCCCTAGGAATGTGTAGGACTTGCCACGGCATGGAGTAGTTGACTAAGGGCTCGATTCAGACAGGTTATTTCCACCATTCTACGAAGACCTTTCCTATGCAGGCCATTCCTATGCACTTTTCAGTTGAAAACCCAGCCACTTGCTGGCCAACAGATTTTCTCATGGAGTTTCTATTCAATAGGGTTTTCAACACATTTATCTTAAGCCATTCATTCAAATTTGGTGTACCTTTAATTAGAATTTTCTCCACAGACTCACTAGGGTTTTCAACACATTTATCTTAAGCCATTCATTCAAATTTGGTGTACCTTTAATTAGAATTTTCTCCACAGACTCACTAGAATATATGGACAGATGGTTCAAAATATTAGAGCTCAATTAAAGACAGCCATGTAAATACACACATATTCTCTCCTTTCAGCACCAATTGTTATATTTTAAAATCCTCTTACGTTGTATATTATTTAGGGTTAGGAAAGTCTTTATGAATAATTGAAAAAACAGGTTTGGAGAGCCTTTATGTGCTAAATATATTGGTGAATAAAAAATACCGTGGTTTGAATCTTCCTGAAAGTTGCCATATTCAATTGTTCAATCCATAAAATGAAATATAGATGTGTACAATAGGGGTTGAACAGTAGAACTATAAATCTACACTAATAATCCTCACTAATCATGGAACTGTGATCACAACGGTCCAGTCATTGTGAACCGTGCATCAGGCTCCAGATTTAAACTGCTACGTTTGGTTTGCCTTCCATAATGATTCGAATAGGCTACATGTCCCAAATTATTGCACAGCTTGTAATATGTTAGCCCAGGTATTCCCAAACTGGGGTGCGTGCAATGCCATCGGCGGTATGCTAAATAAAAATGTGATTCACATTTTTTTTTTATTATAGTAAAATATATACAGTGGGGGGAACAAATATTTGATATACTGCCGATTTTGCAGGTTTTCCTACTTACAAAGCATGTAGAGGTCTGTAATGTTTATCATAGGTACACTTCAACTGTGAGAGACGGAATCTAAAACAAATCCAGAAAAAAAAAATCCAGAAAATCACATTGTATGATTTTTAAGTAATTAATTTGCATTTTATTGCATGACATAAGTACTTGATACATCAGAAAAGCAGAACTTAATATTTGGTACAGAAACCTTTGTTTGCAATTACAGAGATCATACGTTTCCTGTAGATCTTGACCAGGTTTGCACACACTGCAGCAGGGATTTTGGCCCACTCCTCCATACAGACCTTCTCCAGATCCTTCAGGTTTCGGGGCTGTCGCTGGGCAATACGGACTTTCAGCTCCCTCCAAAGATTTTCTATTGGGTTCAGGTCTGGAGACTGGCTAGGCCACTCCAGGACCTTGAGATGCTTCTTACGGAGCCACTCCTTAGTTGCCCTGGCTGTGTGTTTCGGGT
The DNA here is from genome assembly GCF_029448725.1 of Salvelinus fontinalis. NCBI lineage: Eukaryota > Metazoa > Chordata > Actinopteri > Salmoniformes > Salmonidae > Salvelinus > Salvelinus fontinalis. Next base: position 51,949,439 of record NC_074677.1, read on the forward strand.
CGTTGTCATGCTGGAAGACCCAGCCACGACCCATCTTCAATGCTCTTACTGAGGGAAGGAGGTTGTTGGCCAAGATCTCGCGATACATGGCCCCATCCATCCCCCCCTCAATACGGTGCAGTCGTCCTGTCCCCTTTGCAGAAAAGCATCCCCAAAGAAGGATGTTTCCACCTCCATGCTTCACGGTTGGGATGGTGTTCTTGGGGTTGTACTCATCCTTCTTCTTCCTCCAAACACACCGAGTGGAGATTAAACCAAAAAGCTCTATTTTTGTCTCATCAGACCACATGACCTTCTCCCATTCCTCCTCTGGATCATCCAGATGGTCATTGGCAAACTTCAGACGGGCCTGGACATGCGCTGGCTTGAGCAGGGGGACCTTGCGTGCGCTGCAGGATTTTAATCCATGACGGCGTAGTGTGTTACTAATGGTTTTCTTTGAGACTGTGGTCCCAGCTCTCTTCAGGTCATTGACCAGGTCCTGCCGTGTGGTTCTGGGCTGATCCCTCACCGACCTCATGATCATTGATGCCCCACGAGGTGAGATCTTGCATGGAGCCCCAGACCGAGGGTGATTGACCGTCATCTTGAACTTCTTCCATTTTCTAATAATTGCGCCAACAGTTGTTTCCTTCTCACCAAGCTGCTTGCCTATTGTTCTGTAGCCCATCCCAGCCTTGTACAGGTCTACAATTTTATCCCTGATGTCCTTACACAGCTCTCTGGTCTTGGCCATTGTGGAGAGGTTGGAGTCTGTTTGATTGAGTGTGTGGACAGGTGTCTTTTATACAGGTAACGAGTTCAAACAGGTGCAGTTAATACAGGTAATGAGTGGAGAACAGGAGGGCTTCTTAAAGAAACACTAACAGGTCTGTGAGAGCCGGAATTCTTACTGGTTGGTAGGTGATCAAATACTTATGTCATGCAATAAAATGCTAATTAATTACTTAAAAATCATACAATGTGATTTTCTGGATTTTTAACAGTTGAAGTGTACCTATGATAAAAATTACAGACCTCTACATGCTTTGTAAGTAGAAAAACCTGCAAAATCGGCAGTGTATCAAATACTTGTTCTCCCCACTGTATATATTTTTTTTCCCATCACATTTTCACAGTCTCGTTTTACTGCCAAAAATCAAATTAAACCATCTAGTGTTCAGTGAAATAACAACACAATGTCAAATACAGGTAGCCTAGTCAAATAATTAACATCCAATCACATTAACCGTTACGTAGCTGCTGCTCATTCCGTTTGCTCGAAAATTGATAAATGGTTAAAAATAGTAAGGCCCATGTCCATAGAGGCACATACAAGCTCTACTGGTAGTACTGCTACTACCAGCAGTACTACACCTGCACCTGTTGACGACACAAGTTGTTTTGCTTCCACGAGCACATCCAATGCTAGCATCAGTAATACTACATTTGTTGATAGCCCAGCTAGCATAGACACTGACAGTTGTGAATCTGATGCAGCCTAAGAGCTACTGCCCCCTTACCCGGGAAAGCACCGAACAACAGACAGGGATATTGGACCATCGAAGAGGCGCAAATATGATGCGAACTACATTGATTTGGGGTTCACTTATATTAGGAGTAGTGCTTTTCCTCAGCCACAGTGTGTTATATGTGCAAAAATACTATCTCACAACTCGATGAAACCTTCACTCTTAGGCAGACATTTAGAAACAAAACATGGCAATTTGAAAAATATGTTTTTTGAGCGAGAATTAAGACGACTTTCGAGTAGTAAGACATGTATAAAAGCAACAGATACCATTAACCATTAAGAAGGCGCTAGAAGCATCTTATTTGGTGAGCTCCCGAGTGGCTAGGACAGGCAAGCTTCATACCATTGTGGAGGACTTAATTCTTCCTGCTGCCGCGGATATGGCTGGGACAATGCTGGGGGTAAAGGCCAAAAAAACAATACAGACAATGCCTTCATCAAACAACACTGTTTCACAACGCATCAGTGACATGACATGTTTGTGACATCTCTGTCATAAACATACAAGCCAGTGAATTCTATGCGTTACAGCTGAATGAGTCAACAGACGTGGCGGTCCTGGCACAGCTACTGATATATGTTTGTTATGTTTATGGGTGGTCAATTAAGGAAGACATCCTCTTCTGCAAACCACTGGAAACCAGGACAACAGGAGAGGATATTTTTTAAGTACTGGACAGCTTTGTGACATCAAATGGACTTTGGTGGTCAAGATGTGTTGGTATCTGTACTGATGGCGCAAAAACTATGACAGGGAGACACACTGGAGTGGTAACGCACGTGCAAGAAGTTGCTCCTGACGCCACTTGGGTTCACTGTAGCATCCACCGAGAGGTTCGTGCTGCCAAGGGAATGCCTGACAGCTTGAAATACATTTTGGACACCAGTAAAAATGGCCATTTCATGCCCTGTCTCCAGTCTACTTACTGATATCTGAACAAGAGAGCCTCATCGAAATTGCAACAAGCGGTTCTGTGAAAATAGAATTTAATCAGATGCCACTGGCAAATTTCTGGATTGGTGTCACGTTCCTGACCTGTTTTTCCTTTTTCTTGTATTTATTTAGTTGGTCAGGGCGTGAGTTGGGGTGGGTTGTCGATGTGTTATTTTCTGTGTTCGGCCGGGTATGATTCTCAATCAGAGACAGCTGTCAATCGTTGTCCCTGATTAAGAATCATACTTAGGCAGCCTGTGATTCACGTGTTTTGGTGGGTGTTTGTATCTCGTGTCTGTATTTGTGCCACACGGGACTGTTTGTCGGTTCGTTTCTCTTTTGTCATTTTGTTTCGTTAGTGTTCCGGTTATTTTTGTTAATAAATAATCATGGACACAAACCACTCCGCATATTGGTCTGATCCTTTTCGCCTCTCCTCCTCGTCCGAGGAGGAGGATTACGACGACCGTTACAATTGGGCTGCGCTCAGATTATCCTGCCTTGGCAAATTGCCTGTTAAAACATACTTCCTTTTGATATATTTTTGGAATAACTGTTTTTCCATGTATGAACCTGTTATTCAATGCATTTCTATGGGCTAATAGCAGTCAGGACAAATTCAATGTATCATCAAATCATTTTTTAATATATATTTTTTGATACCTACAGGGGTCCTAAAATTCAAAATAGAATAGCTAAATTATCCTTAGTATGACCATCTTAAAACAATTCCATATGCTAGCTTAGTAGAAAACCAGCCCCAGGCCCTTAAGACCTTATTCATGTCTGTTATAAACAGTTGCCATCTTCTTTATTTGTTTAGTTCTGCGGTGAACCCCATAACAAAATGACTACAATCACTCCTGTCCTGACTTTGGACAATTCGTCACACATATAGTGTGCTTCCAAACTGTTGTGTAGAGAGATAGGGAGGGGGAACGGGAAAGGGTGAGAGAGGGAGAGGGAGCTGCATTTGTCTTCCACAAGCTAGAGCTGAGAAGACAAAATAACTCACAAATCATACAGGACAGTAAAACAATGATGGCAGAGGCATCATCCCTCAGGGACTCAACAGCAAAGCCACAACACCTGAAAATAGCCCTTTGTCTGCCGCAACACTACAATTACGAAGTCGAATAGAGATGGAAGAGGAAAGGAAACATCCCACTCCCTCATTTTTTCTGTTTCAATGAAAGTCAATGAACTAAGTACACCAGACCCAGCTGCTATCGCATTGGTGTCTCTGGGAGAGTCACCCCCTTAAGATATTGATGCCCATTGCAACCAGGTACCTATGTGAGAGGGGATTCAGTTTGCTGCCTTATGGCTGGTTTCACATTTGTTTCCAGAGACCATAATGTAAAATAGATCTTCAACAATTGTCATTTATATTTGCAATCCCCTTATCCAAACGGTTTACTAATTGACCTAGCTCTTATCAATAGCTCTTATCAATAGCTCTTATCAAAAGCTCTTATCAATAGCTCTTATCAATAGCTCTTATCAATAGCTCTTATCAATAGCTCTTATCAAAAGCTCTTATCAATAGCTCTTATCAATAGCTCTTATCAATAGCTCTTATCAATAGCTCTTATCAATTTGTAAATTACAGTGCATGGAGAAAGGTTTTATTTCTATCGTAAAAAATATGAAATAGATGTTGTTCCACTTGAAACCGACAGGTTGCTCGACCTTGTTCATCGTTTCGTCTCGCATAAAGGTGGTGGAATAACGAGGGAACGAAGTCAAAATCAGAATACGGTATATCTGTAGACATACCTCCGCCACACCTTCATTTATTTGATCCCCACCCCCAAACGAATAGCGGGTGAATAGAATACTATTCAGAATACGTGCAGAGAGAAAAGTGCATAAAGATGCACGCTTCATGAACTATGCCTGGGCAGGGCGAAGCCAGAGGAATCTCTGGTGGAGGTCCGTAGCGGTCCTGACGTGCACATCGGTCGTCCGACCTGGGTATAGGGGCGAAATACTCATCGAACCATCTAGTTAATAGCTGGTTCCCTCCAAAGTTTCCCTCAGGATATTACCTTAGGTCGGAATTCCCACCTAAATGAATCCACTTAGAGCTTGGCATGAGGACCCGAGGTCTGGACTTTATAATTACTGCAATTACTGAAACACGTACAATGATTTAGCTTTGTGTGAACTGCTGATTATAGGTTTTCAGCTGTGGTTGCCCTAGACATGTATTTAGAAAGGAAATGGGTTTAAAGCTAACAATCGTGTCTTATGGTATTTAACAGGCACAGGCAGGGCCAGACACAAGTTACCAATAGAGGAGTAACAGTTAACTCTGCAGTACCTACAGTAAAAGTGACTTCACACTCATAAAGCATTAATGTCTCTTCTCTCTGTAACTGGAATACACACAGGGCTTATGGGGAGTTTTCAGACTGATGAAAAGGGCGCAGGCTGATTAAGATATAAATAGCCGTTCATGGGACACATCTCTGCCAGTACACAAGTGGAGGGCTGTGCGTTGTTTGCTTTTGAACACAACGCTCCACATGACAGGAGATAGCTTCATATTCACCACAAGATGTCTGGGAATGAATCAGCGACAATATGATGCAGCGACGTCCTATTCATTTTCTCATGGATTACGCAAGGACCTTGACCTTGTGTACGCAGTTGATGGTGAGAATGTTAAGGAAGGGACATTTTTTGAGAGTTGTGTAAGAAGTTCTGTTTGTAAGTATAATCATTACTTTCTGGAATGACGTTTCTGGAATGAGTCAGTGTGGTTTTCGTAAATATCTGGGTACCCTAGAGTGTGCCCTGCCGTCACATCAGCATGGAGAGTACTAGTTATGCTGCGTCACATACAGTGGTGGAAAAATACCCAACTGTCATACTTGAGGATACCTTCATAGAAAATAACTCAAGTAAAAGTGAAAGTCACCCAGTAAAATACTACTTGAGTAAAAGTCGAAAAGTATTTGGTTTTAAATATTCTTAAGTATCAAAAGTAAATGTAATTGCTAAAATATACTTAAGTATCAAAACAATTATTTCATATTCATTCAATTAAGCAAACCAGATGGCACAATAGCCAGGGGCACACTCCAAAAGTACATTATTTTCTTTAGGAATGTACTGAAGTAAAAATTTCAATAATATAAACAGCAAAGTAAAGTACAGATACCCCCATAAAAAATACTTAAGTAGTACTTTAAAGTATTCTCACATAAGTAATTTACACCACTGGTTACACAATCTATAACTGGACCCTTGAGAGAGTTAAGATGGACTGCAGAAACTACATGCACAGTAAGTCCATCATGCATCCTCATTCGTTCATGCTTAGCTTACAGTATATTGGGTTGCAACATCACAAGTCCTACTGGTATTGTGATATTGACATTGTGAAATTTGTAAAGGAGACCTCAGAGGCAGCAGCTCAGATGGTCCATCTTTGCTCCTATCTCTGTTAATCCAGATGCGTTCCCTTTATTTGGGGAACCTCTTCAGGCCATGTGTTTCACTCCAGCATGGATATGACCTAATTTGCTGCAGCCATGTTCAGAGTTGTGTGACTGTCCCCTGGCCCAGGCCAGGCAGCCAGACAGGGTTTGTGTATCTCTGTCTGCTGGGGCCTTGTTTATCAAAGGTGCATGCACACAAAAAAGACTCCAAACCTTGCATGCTCCAGTTTTCCCACAAAGGTTGATGTATATATTTTGAACTTGATGGGAAAGTGTGCTTATCTCCATGCAAATCTAAGACCACCAGTACACACAACTTTTAATGCTTGATCAACTGTATTGCAAGCAAATGTTGTTCTTTTGGGGGGAAATGGAGGTGTTTGATGCACTGGAATTACAATAATTTAGGTTAATAGAAACATTTAAACGTAGGCCTGATTATAAAACAGATGCATTTGCATGTTGGTAAGAAGATTGCTTAGCAGTATGTCGCCTCATATATTTATTTAACTTTTATTATATACAGTAGACCCAAGTCATAATCATATTGCAGGGCATGTCTCTCCTTTTTTGTTGTTGCTAGAACTGTCTGGGAGTGGTCTGAGTGGGGAGGGGAAAATGGAAAACTAGCTGTTATTGGCAGAGAGTTTTGGAACTCTCGTTTTCATTGGTCTATTGACCAATTTATCACCTGGTGAGATCACCAGGCAAGCCAAAACTCTATCTCGCCAAACAGGCTGAAATTTCAGGCGGCCTTTTCAAACAACTCTTACACAAAAAATGCATTATCATAATTTTCATAGTGTGGAAATTTGTATAAAACATAGGAAAATCACATTTTGGACTGCACTGGGCCTGGTTTCCCATAAGCATCTTAGGCTAAGTTCATTGTTAGAAACATAGGATCCCTAAGCCATTAAGAAATGGACATGGCCCAGTGGACATGAAAAAGAAAAATGGACATGGTCCAACGTTTCAACATTTACAAATCACAGAGCAAATTAGGGCGTTTTTGTTACCATAAAAGGTGAATGGAGGGTGTTTTTGTTACCATAAAAGGTGAATGGAGGGTGTTTTTGTTACCATAAAAGGTGAATGGAGGGTGTTTTTGTTACCATAAAAGGTGAATGGAGGGTGTTTTCCAGCCAGGGTTAAGGCACTCATTCACGAGAGCACAAATATAATATGGCTCTGATTTATCAATGAAAACATGCTGTATGTTGTCGATGTACGCCAGAATTTAGTAAGAAATGTACGCACGGTTGATACATTCACCCCCTAGAGTTTTAGACTCATAACTCTAATCTCTTCCTAAAGCTTGTCTCGTGTCAAACAGGTCCCACCAGCCCACTACATTATGTGGATGACCACACAGCTTACCCCATTACCAATGCTACCTCATCAAGACAGTACATGGCTCTGTATACTAAGCCAATATTTTGCTCTATTTCCAGCCCATTAACCTTTAATATGGCACTGAGTTTCCGCTTCATTAGACTGAGCAACCAGCCGTCAATAAACAGTCAGCTTCACAGACAACGGGTGCATGACGGAACATTGAAGGGAACCAGACTGTGTTCCTGGAAGTCTGTCGGTGCTCACATTTTTTAGGGGAGAGATAACATCTCAATAGAAAACCCTAAAGGCAATCATGCAGATTAAAAAAAATATATAATAATCTTTCACCTTTATTTAACCAGGTAGGCTAGTTGAGAACAAGTTCTCATTTACAACTGTGACCTGGCCAAGATAAAGCAAAGCAGTGCGACACAAACAACAACACAGAGTTACACATGGAATAAACAAGCGTACTGTCAATAACACAATAGAAAAAAAAGAAAGTCTATATGCAGTGGGTGCAAATGGCTTGAGGAGGTAAGGCAAAAAATAGACCATAGTAGCAAAGTAATAACAATTTAGCAAATTAACACTGGAGTGATAGATGTGCAGATGATGATGTGCAAGTAGAGATACTGGTGTGCAAAAGAGCAGAAAAGTAAATAAAAACTATATGGGGATGAAGTAGGTAGATTGGATGGGCTATTTACAGATGGGCTATGTACAGCGATCGGTTAGCTGCTCAGATAGCTGATGTTTAAAGTTAGTGAGGGAAATATTAGTCTCCAAATCAGTGCTTTTTGCAATTCGTTCCAGTCATTGGCAGCAGACAACTGGAAGGAAATGCGGACAAAGGAGGTGTTGGCTTTGGGGATGACCAGTGAGATATACCTGCTGGAGCGCATGCTACGGGTGGGTGTTGTTATCGTGACCAATGAGCTGAGATAAGGTGGAGCTTTACCTAGCATAGACTTATAGATGACCTGGAGCCAGTGGGTCTGGCGATGAATATGTAGCGAGGGCCAGCTGACTAGAGCATACAGGTCGCAGGGGTGGATGGTATATGGATGGCACTGTGATAGACTGCATCCAGTTTGCTGAGTAGAGTATTGGAGGCTATTTTGTAAATGACATCGCCGAAGTCGAGGATCGGTAGGATAGTCAGTTTTACGAAGGTATGTTTGGCGGCGTGAGTCAGGGAGGCTTTGTTGCGAAATAGGAAGCCGATTCTATATTTAATTTTGGATTGGAGATGCTTAATATGAGTCTGGAAGGAGAGTTTACAGTCTAGCCAGACGCCTAGGTATTTGTACATATTCTAAGTCAGAACTGTCCAGAGTGGTGATGCTAGTCGGGCGTGCGGGTGCGGGCAGCGAACGGTTGAAAAGCATGCATTTAGTTTTACTAGCGTTTAAGAGCAGTTGGACGTCATGGAAGGAGTGTTGTATGGCATTGAAGCTCATTTGGAGGTTTGTTAACACAGTGTCCAAAGAAGGGTCGGATGTATACAGAATGATGTCGTCTGTGTAGAGGTGGATCAGGGAATCACCCGCAGCAAGAGCGACATCGTTGATATATACAGAGAAAAGAGTCGGCCCGAGAATTGAACCCTGTGGTACCCCCATAGAGAGGGCCAGAGGTCTGGACAAAATGCCCTCCGATTTGACACACTGAACTCTGTCTGAGAGGTAGTTGGTGAACCAGGCGAGGCAGTCATTTGAGAAACCAAGGCTGTTGAGTCTGCCTATAAGAATACGATGATTGACAGAGTCGAAAGCCTTGGCCAGGTCGATGAAGACGGCTGCACAGTACTGTCTTTTATCGATGGCGGTTATGATATCGTTTAGTACCTTGAGCGTGGCTGAGGTGCACCCGTGACCAGCTCGGAAACCGGATTGCACAGCGGAGAAGGTACGGTGGGATTCGAAATGGTCGGTGATCTGTTTATTAACTTGGCTTTCGAAGACTTTAGCAAGGCAGGAAAGGATGGATATAGGTCTATAGCAGTTTGGGTCTAGTGTGTCACCCCCTTTGAAGAGGGGGATGACCGCGGCAGCTTTCCAATTTTTAGGGATCTCTGACAATACGAAAGAGAGGTTGAACAGACTGGTAATAGGGGTTGCAACAATGGCGGTGGATAGTTTTAGAAAGAGAGGGTCCAGATTGTCTAGCCCAGCTAATTTGTAGGGATCCAGGTTTTGCAGCTCTTTCAGAACATCTGCTCTCTGTATTTGGGTGAAGGAGAAGCTGGGGAGGCTTGGGCAAGTAGCTGCGGGGGGTGTGGAGCTGTTGGTCGGGGTTGGGGTAGCCAGGTGGAAAGCATGGCCAGCCGTAGAGAAATGCTTATTGAAATTCTCAATTATTGTGGATTTATCGGTGGTGACAGTGTTACCTAGCCTCGGTGCAGTGGGCAGCTGGGAGGAGGGGCTCTTATTATCCATGGACTTTACAGTGTCCCAAAACGTTTTGGAGTTAGAGCTACAGGATGCAAATTTATGTTTTAAAAAGCTAGCCTTTGCTTTCCTGACTGACTGCGTGTATTGGTTCCTGACTTCCCTGAAAAGTTGCATATCGCGGGGACTATTCGATGCTAGTGCAGTCCGCCACAGGATGTTTTTGTGCTGGTCGAGGGCAGTCAGGTCTGGAGTGAACCAAGGGCTATATCTGTTCTATATCTGTTCTTAGATACATCTCTGTGGTTTCATCCAAACAGCCTTTGTGTATCCTGGGACTGTTAGCTCTGCTAAACAGGTATGCTAACTTTTGTGGGGATGGGTCTATCAGTAGAAGAGACGGGCACAGGCACGGTCTGACTCCTTTGATCCAACAGAGATCAACTCCTCTCCTGGCTCTTTCAATACTTCCCCTCTCAGCACTCTGCACCAACAGCCCCAGGCATGCAGTTGATAACATATCTCTCATCTTACCTCACTAGCCAGGAATTTGGCTGGGAGACAGCACTTAGCATGATGCCAACTGCTCCAAAAACATGTCAGACCTTTTTTCAATCAGTGTCTGTGTGTGTGTATGAATGTATTTGGGGGATACAATCCTCCTAGGAGTGGAACATAACACGGTGTATCCCAGGCAATCCCTAAGTGAAAAACCTGAAATTCACAAATTGTATAAATATGGCTGCTCTGGCCTCATATTTAACCTTGCATTGATGTGTTTTACCATTTCATTATCAGGACAGCTAGGTGTCACGATCATCGAAAGGATCGAACCAAGGCGCAGCGTGCGTAGAGTTCCACATCTTTTAATTAAATGAAACTCACCAAACAAAACAATAAAGCACAAGCACAAACGAAACGCTACTGGTGTGCACACAGGCAACTATCTGTAGACAAGATCCCACAAACACAATGGGGAAAATGGCTACCTAAATATGATCCCCAATCAGAGACAACGATAAACAGCTGTCTCTGATTGGGAAGCATACCAGGCCAACATAAACCATTAATCACCTAGCTGACCCACCCTAGTCACTATCACGCCCCAACCAACATAGAGAATAAACAGCTCTCTATGGTCAGGAAGTGACACTAGGGCTACAAGTAGAACACAAAACAATTTGCATTCATGACTTTTAATGACAAATGTCAATCAAAAAATAAGATCTGACAACATGGATCTTAGGGAGGTGGATAGAATTTGTGCCACCCTGTTTTGTTTCCCCATAACATCACAAATGGTATATGAATGGTATAGTAATGTAACATTTAGTAGTCAAAATACCAAAATACCTTCTGATTGGGCACCTAGCCATGCACTGTCATAAGGTAGCACCTTCATTACCTTGTTTAGGAAGCTCATTGGATCCCACCCTGGGCGGGGACAAATTGACAGTGTTTTTCACACAGAAAGGGAAGAAATGTGTTCACTTTTGCAGACAGCTACAGCTAATAATAGGCTAGCTAGCAACTACTAGCAGTACGCTGAATAATTATAGCTTGCTAAGTTTTGATCAGCATGGATATCCAAAATTGTCTGGGCACTGAAAAGAACAAAAAAACGGATGACCACCATGTCTAGACGAGAGCGATGCCGAGCTCACTGAGCAGCCTGCTGGCCCTGTCCCGTTCCTGACCTATTTCTGTTAGTTTGTTGTATGTGTTAGTTGGTCAGGACGTGAGTTTGGGTGGGCATTCTATGTTGTCTGTTTCTATGTTGGTTTAAGGGTTGCCTGGTATGGCTCTCAATTAGAGGCAGGTGTTTGGTGTTCCTCTAATTGAGAGTCATATTTAGGTAGGTTGTTTCACAGTGTTCGTTGTGGGTGGTTGTCTCCTGTGTCAGTGTTTGTCGCACCATACGGGACTGTTCGGTTTGTTTGTAAGTTCGGTCTTTTGTGTAGTCATTTTCCTGTTCGTGAGTTCTGCGTTTTATGTAAGTTCCCATGTCCAGGTTTGTCTACTCCGTTTTGTTGTTTTGTTAGTTTATAGTCTAGTTCGTGTTTTCTTCTTTTCTGTAAATAAATACGTCATCACAACCCGCTGCGCCTTGGTTCAATCACTACTCCTCCTCTTCGGAATTAGAGGAAGAGGATTACCGTTACAGGCCCGTGTCTACAGCAATCCTTGCCCATCCCCCAGCTGCCTGCTGACTAACAACATCAAGAAGAGCCAGGGCCTTGCACCGGCAGCACGAGGGTAACATCACAACAAGCACCTGCAGCTCCATTAAACCAGGCACTAGTACCTGACGACCTGATGGATCTAACCAAAACTGAACCAGGAGAAGGGGAGTTTATTGTGGCTCGCCATTCCTTATTCACCCTGAAGAAGGTATTCAGTGAACACAGACACAGCATGACACAGATTGTTACATCAACAAAAATCCCAGCTTGTCCAGCTGGCGTTTGAGAGGGACCTGACAAGTAAAATTTGACCTGACAAGTAAAATCAGAAACTTCTCATGAGGTTCAGCACTGCATGGAGGAGGCTGCAACTTTTCTAAATGGTAAGCTACAACCTTTATGGACCTGGCCGCCTTGCCTGAATGATTCATTCATTGGTTTTCCCTCATCTAAGTCTACTGGCTGTTTGGCTGATTTTTGAATGTAATGTATAGCTTAGGCCTTTGCGTTTTACTTCAATACATCTTTCAGATTTTTCTGTGATGTTAATGTCATTGTATGCTTTTGTGGGTCTAATTGCTATTGATAGATATACAGCATTGTGTTATTTTATGGGTATGGGACAATGACCAATGTAGCCTATTGGTTTGTTCTCTGAGGTGCCCCTTTGGTGCATTCAGTTTGCTTGACCATTTGCTACATTGCGGAATGGTTTGTACTGAACACATTTCCCAAAAACCTTCTTGAAATTCTTGAACAGACTTTGAGGTACGTTTGCTCCCGTTTGGTGGGTGTGGCAAGGTGTGGCTTGAAGGAATGAGTGATATATTTAAAGGGCAGTGGCCCTGCTGACAGCGTTCCCCAACCCACAACCCAACCCCTCCCCGTTTTTCAACTGGTTATTCAGTACAGCACAATTTCCGCTCAATTGAACTTTCCAGAGCATAAAAACGTACTGAACGCAGCCCTGTTGTTCGGCTGTCCATTCCGGTGGTGCTGAAATTGGCAGTGCATCTAATGTTATCACTTCACCGGGCTGACTGGTGGTCGCCTTCTGTCCATGGTCCTGAATCGATATTTACAGTGTGTACTGTTTTCATAGGCGCGTCTTGGGCTACCAGTCTTCGTGGGATTTTTCTTCAACATTGTGTGCTTTCTTGTCTGCAAAATGACAGTTGTTGTGTATATGGCTGCATAGCCACAGGAATTAGGGATGCAGAGGGTGCTGCAACACCTCCTGATAAAATAATAACAATAATTTAAAAGTTACATACATGGGCGTGGTTATGGCATTGAACTGAGCGGATGTGTTTTTAGTGCTCTCCTGACAATTTTGGGTGAACTTCTTTTAAATTATTTGAATGTCTTGTTTTAAATCCTCGTAACACGAACAGCAATTTTCTTGGACAATTTCAGGCGTATCTACATCTATTATGAATCGACTTAAACATAGTCCTCCTAAAACAAGAAGAACATCTCGTATCAACAACGTGGTCCAGGCTCGGTCAGTTAACCCTACTAATTCAGCCAGCTCTACTAACCCAGTTTGCCCTGCATGCTCAGCTAGCTCCTCACACCACAAGTCCAACATGGCAACCAACGATGTCGACGACCTACACCAGAATCAGAATCAAGGGGTTTTGGAAGCAATCTCTGAGGGCGGACTTTTCCACCAAACTCGAAGGTGTCTTAACAGGGATTAGTGAGGTTAAACATGACCTTCAAGCCTACTCCACGCGCTTGAACGAAGCAGAGGAACGCATTAGCATGGTGGAAGATACTGTCGTCCCTGTCAAAACAACGACCGAAAAGTTGGAAAAACAGGTGCCGGACCTTACTTCAAAACTAAGCTCGCCCGAGAACCACCACAGATTAACAAGTCTCAAAGTAGACCTCCTATCTGAAAAAGTGGAAAATGGTGATGCAGTTGCATTTCTTGAGAGATGGCTTCCCGAGGCACTGGGGCCTGACAACTTTACGGACATCCTGCTTATTTAAAGAGCCCATCTGCTTCCGGCTCCTACAGGCCCGAGAAACAACCCCTTTCCTCGAGTCCTTATCATGAAGTTTCTCAACTTTCAAGACAAAGTCAGAGTGAGGAAAGCTAGGGTTAAGGGCAAGGTGATGTATGGGGACCAAGAGCTCTTCCCTGATCTACTGTATCTGGGACCTGCACCAAAAAACAAAAGGCTACGACAGGGTCAAACGCCAGCTCAGGTCCCTCAACATTGCCTATGGAATAGCCTTCCCAGCTAAACTACGTCTGACTTACAATAGACGGTCACACAAGTTTGAATCTCCCTCTCAAGCCTAGGCATTCATCTGTGGCATACATCGTGAATCTTCTTCCTAGTCATGTTCCCGCTGTGAAGTTTACCACCACTCTGGACTACGGAGAATTAAAACACCTTGGATTATGTGACTGTTGGCAAGCTAACTAACATTAGCTAATTTATTAGCTGCTACTGTAGTATTGTAGCTAGCATAACAGCTAAGTGAATAATATGGCGAGCTAACCCCCTCAAAGTTTCCTTATATTATTTGTAGCCTGTATGTGCTCATCGGTTAGCTCAGCTTCTTCTATATGACAGGCGAGATAGCTGTCCATTGAACATTGGATGTCATGTTTAAGTTTATTTTTGTTATGTTGATAGTTCTCTTCCATTGGATTACATAAAACGCTGTAAAATGCCGGCGAAGATGTTTAGCTCCATGTCAACGGACTCGAAATGGCTAACGTTACCTCACTTATTTAGCCAGTGAGCCAGCCTTAACACAGCTGGACCTTATTCATTCATCCTGCACCACCGAGAAGCATCGGGACTACTTTATATGAAGACTTAAGTTTCGATTAAATCCTTGGACTAAAATGATTGACACTCCCGTGCAAACCTGACATCATGTGCAAAGGGCCTTTCAATGGTATCTCTTTTTCTCACGTAGCCTGTTAATTTCTAATCCTTGATACTGTTTATGGTTTATAAATTGGTTGTTAAACTTATCATGGTATACTACGTTAATGCTATATGTATTGGCCGTTTTGATACTTGGTAGCTACTAGCAACAGACCCTGCGTTGTGGATCATCTACAACTATTTTGGACTGTCCATACTGTAACGTTAACGTTAGTCTCAGGCTTCACTAACTAGCATTTCTGTTTTAGGTGGAGCTATTCTTTGCTACTTTTCAAACGAATACTACGTCATATTTCACATATCATCTGGCTAGATATGCCTTTTGTTAAATAAACTCCAACCTTGACTCCAACCTAAGTGTACGTAAACTTCCGACTTCAACTGTAGATGTTTATTTTACATTGAACACTGACCAAACGTCAGCGAGTACCAGATGGGAGGCTTTCAAAGCATATGTTAAGTGGCAAGTGTTTTACCAGTTTCAAATCAATGAAATCTGAAAATGAGCGAGATGGACAGCAAAATCAGAGAATTGAAGAGGGAAGTTGTATTGGATAACTTAGTAGAAGTAAACAAAGGAATTATTTGCTCTTAAAGATCAGTATGAAGAACGTTCCACCTCAAAGGCTGCGAACAGCTTAACGAGGCTGAAACAGTCCTTCTATGATCAAGGTGAAAAACCTGGTAAATTGCTTGCCTGGTGCATTAAAAAGTTAAATTCAGACAGGGCCATTAATGCGATTCATAATTTAAAGGACAATTATCAATGTATCCTGTAGAAATAAAACAAACATTTGCTTCCTACTACAACACACTTTACAACTCTGAATCTCCTGAGAACTTAACTAATCAGACATCCTTTCTGGATGGTCTTGATTCTCTCTCTATTTCAGAAGACACAAAATTGCATCTGGAATAGAAATTGGATGGTGTTGAAATAGCGGACCACGCACCAAGCGGCAGGTCCAGATGGGCTCCCAATAGATATTTATAACATATTTAAGGACAAACTTCTAGGTCCACTAATGGATATGTATGCTGAATCCATTCAGAAAGGTTGTTTCCCCCCCTCTATAAGGAGTGCTTTAATCACTCTTATTCTGAAGCCTGATAAATCCCCAACAAAATGTGAAAGTTACAGACCGATTTCTCTTCTGAACTTCGACTCAAAAATGATTGCCAACACCTTAGCCAGGAGATTGGATAGAGTGCTCCCATATCTAATACACGAAGACCAAAAGGCCTTCATGAAAAACATCAGGGTTACTAAACGTGTGTGAAGGATCCCCTGATACTGCCATACTCTCACTCGATGCAGAGAAGGCATTCGATAGAGTTGAGTGGTTTTATTTATTTGAAGTGCTTAAGAGATTTGGGTTTGGGAACTACTTCTGTAAATGGAGTAAGATATTGTATACCGACCCCACTGCAGAAGTTGCCACTAACAACTTGATTTCACAACTTTTTAAGCTTTTTGGGGCACGAGACAAGGATGCCAGTCCAGGACTCTTTATTTTAGCTATAGAATAGCTGTAAGGCCCCACTCGTCAATTAGTGGAATAAAAACATCAGATTTTGAACATCGAGTGGCCCTGTATGCCGATGATACCCTCTTATTCATAACAGATATAAAGAATTCTTTATCTCTTCCCTCTCCAATTTAATTAATAACTTTGGTCAGTTTTCTGGGTTTAAAGTTAATAATAAAACCAAATCTTCCATTATTTTCCTCAACAAGCAAAAGAGACTGAATCCAGTTGTACAGCATCTATTTGTGAATCCAGAACAAGGTTTCACATATCTTGGTATTCAAATCACACCAGAAATTAGCTCCTTGAGTTCAACAAATGATGAACCCATGGTAACGAGTTGTCACACCCTGATCTGTTTCACCTGTCTTTGTGCTTGTCTCCACCCCCTCCAGGTGTCGCCCATCTTCCCCACTTATCCCCTTGGTATTTATACCTGTGTTGTCTGTCTGTCTATGTATGCCAGTTCGTCTTGTTTGTTCAAGCCTACCAATGTTTTGTGTCTCAGCTCCTGCTTTTTCCAGTCTCTCTTTTCACGCCCTCCTCGGTTTGACCCCTGCCTGTCCTGACTCCAAGCACATCTGCCTGACCGCTCTGCCTGGCCCTGAGCCTGCCTGCTGTCCTGTACCTTTGCCCCTACTCTGGATTACCGACCCCTGCCTCCCTTGACTTGTCGTTTGCCTGCCCCTGTTGCTACAATAAACATTGTTACTTCTACACAGTTGGGTCTTACATGAAACCTGATGGTATGAACTGGCCATGACTGACCCAGCAGAATTGGACCAGTTCCGCAACGCCATCTTGCGCACAGCTTTGCGGTCTGATGGAAGGGTTCCAGGATGTGGCCGAACATCACGACCTAGCATTGGACGCATTGTGGGAGCAATTTCGTGGGTTGCTTATCAGGCAGCCTACCACAACGGTAACCTCCCAGCCCCTCAGTAACATGGCTGGTAGCAGCGCCGTCACCCTGGTTTCCCGGGAACCCTGCTTACCTCCCCCGGAGCGCTACGATGGAGATTCCCGAACCTGCCGGGCCTTTCTCTCCCAGTGCTCCCTCGTTTTCGAGCTGCAGCCTTCTTCGTTCCCCTCGGACCGCTCAAAGATAGCGTACATTATTACGCTGATGTCCAGGAGGGCACTCGCCTGGGCCACGGTGGTGTGGGAGCAACAATACACCGTCTGCCTCAGTCTGGAGGTATTCATGGCGGAGATGAAAAGTTTGAGGCTCCGGTGTCTGGGAGAGAGGGTGCCCGGAAGTTACTCCAGCTTCGGTAGGACACCCTCAGTGTGGCAGACTATGCGGTGGAGTTCCGCACGCTAGCAGCGGAGGGTACCTGGAACCCGGAAGCGCTGTTCGACATGTTCCTGCATGGATTATCAGAGGAGGTAAAGGATGAGCTGGCAGCCCGAGAACTACCAACGAATCTCGACTCACCCATCGCTTTAAACATCCAGATCGATGGAACTTAGGAGGGAGAAGAGGTCCGATTGCTGTCCCAATCACTCACTCAGGGATATCACCTTGCATCTGATGAAGTCCCCGGCGTCTAGGTCCCCAAGAGGATCCGAGCTTACCTTTATCCCTCCAAGAACCTCTGGAGACTGCCGGTTCACCTCTTACCGAGCCGATCCAGCTCGGTAGAGCTAGGCTGTCTCCAGCCGACTGCGTACGCAGACTTGAGACCCAGAGTTTTCTGTATTGCGGTACTGCCGTTCATTTTGTCTACCTGTCCCTTCAAGAGACCCAACTCATTCGTTTGAATGACTACACTGGTGGGTCTTAAAGATAATTGTTCTTCTCCCCTTACCACTCAGCCCCTCTCCATTCCCATGGGCGTTAGAGCACTGGACGGGCGCTTTATAGGCCGGGTCACCCATCAGACCTTCCCCGTCAACCTATGAATATCGGGGAACCACAGCGAGACGATCAAATCCCTGCTGGTTGAGTATCCGCAGGTTCCTGTGATATTGGGATTCGCTTGGCTCCAGCAACACAATCCCTCCATTGACTAGGCTACTGGTGCCATCAGAGCTGGAGCCCGTCCTGCCACACTCATTGCCTGAAGTCAGCTCTGCCTGCCCCGGGACATACCTGGTTGACTGGGAGGGTTATGGCCCGGAGGAGAGGTGCTGGGTTCCCGCTAAAGACATCCTGGACCCGGTTCTCATTGCCGACTTTCACCGCCGGCACCCGAGTCAACCAGGTATCCGCCCAGGTAGGACGCCAGGTGGCGTCCCTAGAGGGGGGGAGTACTACCGCGCCCTGATCTGTTTCACCTGTGCTTGTCTCCACCCCCTCCAGGTGTCGCCCATCTTACCCACTTATCCCCTGGGTATTTTTACCTGTTCTGTCTGTCTGTGCCAGTTTGTCTTGCTTGTTGAAGCCTGGATTATCGACCCCTGCCTGCCTTGACCTGTCGTTTGCCTGCCCCTGTTACAATAAACATTGTTACTTCTACACAGTCTGCACTTGGGTCTTACCTGAAACCTCATTATGAGTGTTACAAAATCCATCAACAGATGGACATCATTGCCTACACAGGAGTGATGGGTACTGATAATGGGCCTCTGTGTGCCTATGTAGATATTCCATAAAAAATCTGTCGTTTCCAGCTACAATAGTCATTTACAACATTACCAATGTCTACACTGTATTTCTGATATTTTTTAATGGACAAATTTTTTTGCTTTTCTTTAAAAAACGAGGACATTTCTAAGTGACCCACAACTTTTGAACGGTGGTGTGTATCACCCCTGTTAAGCTCCACAAATTTGACCCTAATATCCCAGACCTGTGTGTTAATAGTAACACACATTTAGGCACCTTAGATCATTTCCTGAGGGAATGTGCTGAGATACAAAAGTTTTGGATCTCAGTACTGCGCTATATCTCTGAGATTGTTTCTGAGACTACCCCAATACCACTAATCCCTAAACTTTACATCCTAAATCTTTACCCAGAGAATTTCTCTTTACATTGGAGAGAGAAGAAATGGTTGACCTCTGTCTATTACAAGCTATACATTCAGTTGCTCTCCACTGGAAGTATGTCAGTTCCCCCTCACTTGGTCATTTACTAAAAGAATTAACGTCAAGCCTGGCTCTTGAAAAATGTACTTAAATAGTGAAAAAGAAAGCCCCAGAGTTTCCTGATATTTGGGATCTGAGTTTTTGCAAACAGGTGATATAGTAGAAGCATTGTAACTGTTGATCTGTATATTCTCTATTTTTTATGTGAATATTGGCTATAGACGACGCGTAATCTGAACTATCTGCGACTGTATATTATACTTTTTATTTATTTGTATTATTAGAAATGTGTTTTTTCTGTTAATGTTTGGTTATTATGGTTTTGTCTATTTTAGGGTTGGGGTCGGGGGGGGGGTATATGTGTGAAAAACAACAAGAACATTTTATTTCTCAAATTGTTGATTGTCCTGTTTGGAACTAATAAATATATGTGTCATTTTTTAAAATCAAAATAGTTATATATAGTTATATATATTATATACATCTTTCTTGTGTTGTTATTATATAAAACAACGGTTGTGTATGGCTATATTTCAGATAAAACATTTTAACAATATAGGACCAATCTAACTTGTGTTATTAGGGCTCTAAAACAATACTAGTTGTGACCCCCCCATGGATTTAAAATGCCATCTCAGGCATGTCATCCTGGAGCCTGGCCTGTCCGCCAAGCAAAAACTTGACAGAAAATCAATTCATAAGATTGCTGTAAGTACAGAAATTGTTTGCTCAGTTGGAAATGAAACTAGTCAGTTTGTGACAACAACTATGTGAGCTTATTTTAGTATTACAGACACTATCTATTCCCTAGGATGTCCAATGATCTTCTATGTAGAAGAACCCGTACCTTCTAGCGACTCTTGTGTGGCTCGTGAGTGTCATAGAGCAAAACAGATGACATGCGTGTTTGTGTGAGTCTCAGATTTTCATAGTGGAATCATAATAGTTTTTGTTGTTCTAACTGTTCAGACTTTACAGACATTTTTGTGAGAAGAACAGTTTTGGGGATCTGCCATTGTCTCACAAACACTGTTCTAGCTCAGCCCCGGTAATTGCACAAGGCTAATGGTTGGTATCAGCAGATGCAGAAGTCTGTAGCTCAAACACAGTGTTTAAAAGGGTCACTAAAACGCGCCGACGTTACCGTGGGACTCGGAGTCAAATGATGCAGACTGTTGTCCTAGGGAGGGGACAGACGGGAGGACACAACCCTTTGGCTGTAGCTGGAACATCCCAGTAGAACTTGACAAGGCGTATCAGAGGTGGCATCTTAACAACCCTGTAAGGAACTCTAGGACTCCCATTGGGATTCTAGGAGGACAAGAACAGGTAAGAGCCACAACACTGTAAGGAACTCTAGGACTCCCATTGGGATTCTAGGAGGACAAGAACAGGTAAGAGCCACAACACTGTAAGGAACTCTAGGACTCCCATTGGGATTCTAGGAGGACAAGAACAGGTAAGAGCCACAACACTGTAAGGAACTCTAGGACTCCCATTGGGATTCTAGGAGGACAAGAACAGGTAAGAGCCACAACCCTGTAAGGAACTCTAGGACTCCCATTGGGATTCTAGGAGGACAAGAACAGGTAAGAGCCACAACACTGTAAGGAACTCTAGGACTCCCATTGGGATTCTAGGAGGACAAGAACAGGTAAGAGCCACAACCCTGTAAGGAACTCTAGGACTCCCATTGGGATTCTAGGAGGACAAGAACAGGTAAGAGCCACAACACTGTAAGGAACTCTAGGACTCCCATTGGGATTCTAGGAGGACAAGAACAGGTAAGAGCCACAACACTGTAAGGAACTCTAGGACTCCCATTGGGATTCTAGGAGGACAAGAACAGGTAAGAGCCACAACACTGTAAGGAACTCTAGGACTCCCATTGGGATTCTAGGAGGACAAGAACAGGTAAGAGCCACAACACTGTAAGGAACTCTAGGACTCCCATTGGGATTCTAGGAGGACAAGAACAGGTAAGAGCCACAACACTGTGGAGAACTAGGCCTACATTTGATTTGACATTAACTTGAGCCATTTTTCTTGTGTATGAAGTTGTCAAATTGCCTTGTTTAAGAGGGCTACATAACATGTACTCCCCTTTTTAGAAGCAGTATCACTCAATTTCTTCAGTAGCAGTTGTAGAGGGAACGGAACGCTGTCTATCACAGCCTCCACGAAACAACTTGCATCTAGGGCAGCTCTGCTATGTTAAACTGAAACCCAATTGGATGTGTTGGCCTACATACTCCCAATGCGATAGTGATTATAGTATTCCAAATACAACATTTATCATACAGACATTATGACAGTGAATTAAGTTTTTTTAGTTTTGCCACCATTCTTTTTCTAACTGTAGTAGTAACAAAACCTTTAATAATGCATTCTTATGAACTCACCAAAACCATTTAAACAGCCACAGCTTTTTAGTAGATTGTTGGTGACACCGAGTCTAAGACTATTGTATCAGTATGCACTAAAATAGACCATTATCAAAGTAAACAGAACAACCGTGATAAGTAGAACAGTGACAGTGCGATTTGATTGATAATCTTCCGATTTCAGATAGGCCTAGTTTGATATATGTCTCAAGATAAGCAGCTGTATCATCACACTGCCTTCAATATTATGGGAAAAAGATATAACTAGATTTACCAGTTTTGTCATTTTCTTAGGAGAACATGTGTCCAGTTTCTCCATCTTGTCCAATGTTGTTTATTAACACCCATACATGTTTTTTTAATTTTACCTTTATTTAACCAGGCAAGTCAGTTAAGAACAAATTCTTATTTTCAATGACAGTGGGTAAACTGCCTTGTTCAGGGGCAGAACAACATATTTTTACCTTGTCAGCTCGGGGATTCGATCTTGCAACCTTTCAGTTACTAGTCCAACACTCTAACCACTAGGCTACCTACCACCCCATGTACCTGGCATGTGTGCCAGAATAAGTGTGGCTTCTTGCATATAAAGTGTCCGTTTGGGAATGTTTCGGCAGATCACTTTTGGGTAGCTCAAGGGGAGGCAGTATCTGAGCTGAGCCCGGTAGACCCCACCCGTGCCTTGTATGGTTAGTACAGGTTTTGCCTGAGAGATTTTTTCTTTTGAATAGAAACTTTGAAGTCTAGAACTTTGTAAATATAAATGAATTGTAAATTTGTCACCATCATCACCAGCGCTGTGTAAATACATTGAACACCAATTTACACCTCTACCTGCCTGCCTCCTGCTGAGGAATTTGGTGTGATATAAATGAATTATGAACGTAATGTTTATTTAAAAAACAATGTAATGGCCTTTTTTCATTTTGAGAACAAATGTCTGTGCATAGCCCTCACTACCCGGCTGGCAATGAGCACTCTGCAGCCTGCAGACCAGCCTGGTCTCATAGACTAGATCTTAATATAGTAAACGTAAATCCGAGACACTCAGATTAGTATGATATGTTAGGTTTGGTGTGGGTGGGCGTATAACACTCATGTCTAGCAACCCAAAGGTTCCGAGTTTGAATCTCATTGTGGACAACTTGAGTTAATTAGCTACTTTGCAACTACTTAGCTAACCCTTCGCCTAACCCTAACCATTTTAGCTAACCCTTCCCTTAACCCTAACCCTAACCTTAACCCTTTAACCTCATTTCTAAACTTAACCCTAACCTTAACCCTAATCACTAACCCTAACCCCTAGCCTAGCTAACATTAGCCACCTAGCTAGAATTCGTAACATATCATACATTTAGCAGATACGTAACACATTGTACGTTTTGCAAATTATAACATATAATAGGAATTGTATTTCATAGGATATCATACAAAATGGGTGATGGACATCGAAAACTTAATACATACCATACGAACCTAACATATCATACTAAACGGAGTGTCTCGGATTTACCTACAGAATGATACAAAATGCTCTGAGACCAGGTGGTGCAGAAAGGCTTCCCTCCAAAGTGATGGTGTGGTGCAGACAGAACATGCTTTCTATCCAATTCTGCAGCCTCATCTACAAGTAGGCCATATGAATTTGCTTGCTCTGGGGCCTCATTTATCAAACGTGTGTGCACACAAAAAAATACACTCTTGCACCATTTTTCCTGCAAAGGTTGGTATATATTTTGAACTTGACGGGAAAGTGCCTCCACGCAAATCTCAAACCATCCATGTACAACTTCTAGAAGGTTGACCAACTACTGCAAGCAAATAGGCTTATTGTTCGTTTGGGGAAAATGTGACGTGTTTGCTGCACCGGAAATATAATAATGCCAGGCTAATAAAAAATTTAAAAGTAGGCCTGATAGAGCAAATGCATTTGCTGTTGGTAAGAAGATACACGCATAACAGCATGTTGTATAATATTTTATTTTACTTTTATTATATAGGCCTAAATCATAATCATAGTGCAGTCCGTCTCTCCTTTTCTGACATGACTGATTTAAATGATTTCCCGCTTCACAACAAGTAGTAGGATACCATTTATCAATCACTAATTTAATAGCCAAGCATGCTCTAAAGTAAATAGACCGGTAGCCTTGACAGTAGCCTATGTGAGTATTGTGGGTAGGCTATAGTACTGCTGTGCAATAGGATTAGGAGCGTGACATCATATTTTAGCCTATTTAATTTCAGAGCCTATACCAAGGCAGGAAATATAAACAAAATAATGTAATAATAAACAAAATATTGAACAACAATTCGTATTTTGCATAGAAGCGTGGGCTGTAGCATTATACTTTTTTCTCTCACCCTTTTTGTGATATCCAATTGCGATCTTGTCTCATAGCTGCAACTCCCCAACGGGCTCGGGAGAGGCAAAGGTCAAGTCATGCGTCTTCCAAAACATGATCCGCCAATCTGCACTGCTTCTGAACACCCACTCGCTTAACCTGGAAGCTAGCTGCACCAATGTGTCAGAGGAAACACCGTTCAACTGATGACCGTTGTCAGCTTGCAGGTGCCCAGCCCGCCACAAGGAGTTGCCAGAGCGCCATGAGCCAAGTAAAGCCCCCCTGGCCAAGCCATCCCCTAACCCAGACAACACTGTACCAATTGTGCACTGCCCTATGGGACTCTCGGTCACGGCGGGTTGTGACATAGCCGGGGATCAACACTGTGATGCAGTGCCTTAGACCGCTGCACCACTTAGGAGGTCACAGGCTGTAGCATTGACTTAGACATTTTTAAAAGGACAAATATAACCCTTTGGTTGTTCTCAATCTCTGACACTAGCACCTCTTTAAGTCTAGGGAAGAAAAAAATGTCTAAGCTTTTTTTGTTTGCGCGTTTGTATTTCATAGTACGGTGTTGTATAGTCCCCACCGGCTTGAAAGGGAGGATTTTAACCAAATGTGGTTAATTAGGGGCATTTCGAAAGATCATGCACGAGCACGGAGCCTGAGATGGTTATCTGAGTGTAACGGCTGTCGTCCTCTTCTTCCTCTGAAGAGGTGTAGCAAGGATCGAACCAATACGCAGCGTGGTAGGTGTCCATGTTTTATTAAGGAAAACTGAACATGAACACAAATACAAAAACAATAAACGTGAAAAAAACGAAACAGTCCTGTGTGGCACAAACACTGACACAGGAAACAACCACCCTGTCACGATCGTGTGGCGGATTAACGGACCAAAATGCAGCAGTTGGAAAATATGCCATCTTCTTTTATTTTAACACGAAGATGAACACGACACAAAAACACTTTAACAAAACAACAAAATAACAAAACGACCGTGAAGCTACAAACGTTGTGCACAAACATACAGGCTACTAACGTTCTTACATAGACAATTACCCACAACCAATGAGAGCCTATGGCTACCCTAAATAAGGCTCCCAATCAGAGACAACCGAAATCAGCTGTCTCTAATTGGGAACTCATTCAGGTAACCATAGACTCTCCTAGACAACTAAACATACATAGACAATACTAGAAACATGTACTCCACACAAACCCATATACTATACACCATAACCCCTTTACCAAATAAACACCCAAAACTAACAAAACATAAACATTCCCCATGTCACACCCTGACCTAACTAAAATAATAAAGAAAACAAAGAATAATAAGGCCAGGGCGTGACATAACCCCCCCCTTGAGGCGCGAACTCCGGGCGCACCATACACAGTCTAGGGGAGGGTCTGGGTGGGCTCCCCTCCACGGTGGCGGCTCCGGCTCTGGTCGTAGTCCCCACGTCACCACAGTACCTAACCACCTCCTAGGCTTCCTCCAAACGACCCCCCTCCACATTAACCCCATTGCATTAAGGGGGAGTTCCGGACTAAGGGACAGCTCCGGACTAAGGACCAGTACCAGGGTCAGGGGCAGTACCAGGGTCAGGGGCAGTACCAGGATAAGGGGCAGCACCAGGGTAAGGGGCAGCACCAGGGTAAGGGGCAGCACCAGGGTAAGGGGCAGCTCCAGGGTAAGGGGCAGCTCCAGGGTAAGGGGCAGCTCCGGACTGAGGAATGGCAGCTCCGGACTGAGGGACTGCAGCTCCGGACTGAGGGACTGCAGCTCCGGACTGAGGGACTGCAGCTCCGGACTGAGGGACGGCCCATGGCTGGCTGACAGATCTGGCTGCTCATGGCTGGCTAACGGATCTGGCTGCTCATGGCTGGCTAACGGATCTGGCTGCTCATGGCTGGCTGACGGATCTGGCTGCTCATGGCTAGCTGACGGATCTGGCTGCTCATGGCTAGCTGACGGATCTGGCTGCTCATGGCTAGCTGACGGATCTGGCTGCTCATGGCTAGCTGACGGATCTGGCTGCTCATGGCTAGCTGACGGATCTGGCTGCTCATGGCTAGCTGACGGATCTGGCTGCTCATGGCTAGCTGACGGATCTGGCTGCTCATGGCTAGCTGACGGATCTGGCTGCTCATGGCTAGCTGACGGATCTGGCTGCTCATGGCTGGCTGACTGATCTGGCTGCTCATGGCTGGCTGACTGCTCTGGCAGATCCTGTCTGGTTGGCGGCTCTGGCAGATCCTGTCTGGTTGGCGGCTCTGGCAGATCCTGTCTGGTTGGCGGCTCTGGCAGATCCTGTCTGGTTGGCGGCTCTGGCAGATCCTGTCTGACGGACGGCTCTAGCGGCTCCTGTCTGGCTGGCGGCTCTAGCGGCTCCTGTCTGGCGGACGGCTCAGTGGGCTCATGGCAGACGGGCGGCTTTGCAGGCTCATGGCAGACGGGCGGCTTTGCAGGCTCATTGCAGACGGATGGCTCAGATGGCGCTGGGGAGACGGATGGCTCAGATGGCGCTGGGGAGACGGATGGCTCAGATGGCGCTGGGGAGACGGATGGCTCAGATGGCGCTGGGGAGACGAGCAGTTCAGTCAACGCTGTGCAGACGGCAGACTCCTGCCGGCTGAGGCGCACTGTAGGCCTGGTGCGTGGTGCCGGGACTGGTGGCACCGGGCTGGGGACACGCATCTCAGGGCTAGTGCGGGGAGCAGCAACAGGACGCACAGGACTCTGGGGACACACAGGAGGCTTGGTGCGTGGTTTAGACACTGGTGGTAAAGGGCTGGAGACACGCACCATATAGCTAGTGCGTGGAGGAGGCACTGGTGGTACTGGATTGGGGCGGGGAGGTGGCGCCGGAAATACCGGACCGTGCAGGCGTACTGGCTCCCTTGAACGCCTAGCCTGCCCAACCTTACCTGGTTCTATGCTCCCCGTCGCCTGACCAGTGCGGGGAGGTGGAATAACCCGCACCGGCCTATGTAGGCTAACCGGGGACACCATGCGTAAGGCTGGTGCCATGTACGCCGGCCCGAGGAGACGCACTGGTGACCAGATGCGTTGGGCCGGCTTCATGACATATGGCTCAACGCTCAGTCTAGCCCGGCCGATACGTGGAGCTGAAATGTACCGAACCGGGCTATGCACGCGTACAGGAGACACCGTGCGCTCTACTGCGTAACACGGTGTCTGCCCGTACTCTCGCTCTCCACGGTAAGTACAGGGAGTAGGCGCAGGTTTCCTACCTGACTTCGCCACACTCCCTTTAAGGCCCCCCCCAAGAAATTTTTGGGTTGTACTCACGGGCTTCCAGCCTTGTCTCCGTGCTGCCTCCTCATATCGCCTCCTCTCGGCTTTCGCTGCCTCCAGCTCTTCACGAGGGAGGCGATATTCTCCAGGTTGATCCCACGGCCCCTTACCATCCAGTATCTCCTCCCATGTCCAGAAATCCTTTGTGGGTAGGTCCTGTTGCCGCCTTCCATGCCGCTTGGTCCTATGGTGGGTAATTCTGTCACAATCGTGTGGCGGATTAACGGACCAAAATGCAGCAGTTGGAAAATATGCCATCTTCTTTTATTTTAACACGAAGATGAACACGACACAAAAACACTTTAACAAAACAACAAAATAACAAAACGACCGTGAAGCTACAAACGTTGTGCACAAACATACAGGCTACTAACGTTCTTACA
Organism: Salvelinus fontinalis; assembly: GCF_029448725.1. Lineage (NCBI taxonomy): Eukaryota > Metazoa > Chordata > Actinopteri > Salmoniformes > Salmonidae > Salvelinus > Salvelinus fontinalis. Next base: position 51,977,166 of record NC_074677.1, read on the forward strand.
TAGACAATTACCCACAACCAATGAGAGCCTATGGCTACCCTAAATAAGGCTCCCAATCAGAGACAACCGAAATCAGCTGTCTCTAATTGGGAACTCATTCAGGTAACCATAGACTCTCCTAGACAACTAAACATACATAGACAATACTAGAAACATGTACTCCACACAAACCCATATACTATACACCATAACCCCTTTACCAAATAAACACCCAAAACTAACAAAACATAAACATTCCCCATGTCACACCCTGACCTAACTAAAATAATAAAGAAAACAAAGAATAATAAGGCCAGGGCGTGACACACCCACAAACCCCAAACAAGCTACCTAAATATGGTTCCCAATCAGAGACAATGACTAACACCTGCCTGATTGAGAACCATATCAGGCCATACATAGAAACGGACAAACTAGACACACAACATAGAATGCCCACCCAGCTCACGTCCTGACCAACACTAAAACAAGGAAAACACAAAAGAACTATGGTCAGAACGTGACACTGAGGCTGAGCTGGTTATCTGAGGCTGAGATGGTCAATGGTTATCTCCTACTGGTGTACATATTACGGTCGTAGGATTGTTTGATAAATCACACTTTTTCTATGCATAAGAACATTCTAAATTCCATTTGTAAGCAGTATTTTAGAATAGTTTATACACAATATTGATAAATGAGGCCCCTGTACTCCAGAGAAGTGACATGATATATCCCCAGTTGATATTGGCTGCTAAAATGAACAACTTTCAGCTCCAAATGCAGATGTAAAACGCAGATTATTTTGTTTTTCATGTGCGTGAGGGTCGCAGGTTCTGTACGACTCCTTTTTGAGGGTTGCAGGTCAAAATGTTTGAAAACCACTGGAATACATGACACTGGCAACAAATGGAGTTGGGTTGGATATAGTCATGGTAGACCACATTATTTCTTAAATATCTTCTATTTTGACTGGAATTGTTTTGGTCGTTGTTAATAAGTGTAAAATGTATTAAAGTTCAAAATAGTTTAGCAAAATACTTTACTCATCAGTGTGCTGCTTTCCCCTCGTTTTGTAATAATTGCTTAAAGAATCTGTGTCCCCTGGTGCAGGGAAATCTTTTTTGGGGGGCTCTTTTTGTTGTTGTTGACCACATGCCCATCAAAATGTCTGTGCCTCTGCTCTACTGCTCTTCGCTGCTATGCATGCAGTGGTTTATTATCAAGGTAAAAAAATACATCATGCGTTCCTGTACCTCAGAGCTCCCCAGTTCTCCCCCTTCGCGCTCTCAGTTTTTGTTACAGCAACTCCCGATTTACAAAATGTATCAGTTAATGCAGGTAGTATAGACTCCAGCTAACCACCATATTCAATATCCACACAAGCCACTAGCCAGCCAGACATACACTCACCGGCCAGTTTATTTAGTAGACCCATATTGTACCGGGCTTGAATTCTTTGGGGCATTCTACACGGTGTCGGACACGTTCCACAGGGATTCCACCAATTTCTATGAGTGAGGTACAGTAGACAGTCATTTTGCTGAGCTTTCTTTTAAAGATACTTAGATTGGGAATGATTGGTATAGGACTACACATATGTAAAATGTGTGCACCATGACTGTAAGTCGCTTTGGATAAATGCATATATTATTATTTAATTAGCAGGTTGTCATTTATTGTCATGCGTCTCTGCAGAGTTCATGGTCGCTAGCTGGCACAGCCACAAAGTCATCAAATCTGACTTTAAACCTAACCCTAACCTTAACTACACTGCTAACCCTAATGCCTAACCTTAAATTAAGATCAAAAAGAAAATCTTTGTTTTCATACATTTTTACTATATAGACAATCTAGACTTTGCAGCTGGCCCATCTAGTGGAAATTGCTCAGTTCTGCCTCCAGGGCAAGATTCATGATGACAAACGTCTATAATATAAATAATACAATATGCAACCTGCATATATTTAATTAAGTATCTCTTTGCTTTCTTTGTCTTAGTTTGAGGAAGATACATGCAATCAATGTACAATGTGGCTGTTCTGAGTGTGAAGGAAGGAGAGAGACAGTGTACAGGAGAGAGAGAAGGACAGAGTAAGATACAAATATTCAAATTTATTCCACTAATTATTCTAGTGTATTGAATGTGGGGGCTTTTCTGCTTAATGTTCTGTCTGAAAACTGAAGGTAGCAGAATGTTGGACATGATGATAATAACTGTCATCATCCTCACGACAGCCTTATCATGAACTGAATCTCACTGTGATACTAATGGGCTTCGCTCTGAGAGGCATTTTCTAAAGTGTGTAATGTTTTTGGGAAATGTAATTACCGACAACTCACTGGGAGTTTAGAGCTTGATTGCGCTCCGGTGACAACAAAATGGAATTATTTGTGTCTGTGTTATTCATGGCAGACAGCAAAAGGACGTGACTGCAGTGGCAGACAGTCACAATATCAGATCTTGTTTATAAAGAGTTTGACCTCTGTGGTCAGGGGTCAGGGGGATGGGGTAAAGTGCCCTGTACCCGTCAAAGAGTTAGAAAATCATAATATTCCCAGAGGACAGAAGATGTTTTGAACAGATGTTTTTCGTCTGAAAACTTGGCACACATGGGATGTTTCCATCGCAAAACCAGTAAAAGTTTAGCCTTTTGCTGTTTTGGTAACACTTTATTTTTAAGGGTCCGTAATAAATAATTTACAAGGCATTTAGAAAGTATTTACCATGTATTAATCATTACTCCCACATGTATAAACCATTTACTAATCATTACTAAAGCATCTTTTCAGCCCTTAATCTAAAGTGAGCGCTATTTACGTTTTTTAAATACTTTATACATGTTTTGAGTTACCAGTGTAATTTCTCTCACAAAGATGTGTATGAAATTGCTTGACATTCCAGCAGTACCTGGTACAATAATAAGCACACAACACAGGATATTTAAGGAAATATGTATACATTTGTGAAAAACTAGCTTACTAACTGTTAAACATGTGGGAGTAATGAATAATAAAGGGTGAGCAAACTGTAAATGCCTTATAAATGGTTTATAAATGCCTTATACATGGTTTATAAATGCCTTATAAATGTTTTTTATGGACCCTTAAAATAAAGGGTTACCGCTGTTTTTGAGTCAAAGGTCAGAGTACAGTAAAATCCATGGTTGACCCTAACTTTGAAGGTGATGTAGAGTATTTGTTCGTAGATTTTGTTTGCTGAAGACTGTTTTTACTTCCATTTATTAAAATATGCACAATAGTTAGCATATTGGGTATTGGATGTATTTATCCTGAGACCAATTGTTTGCCCTGTGGGAGTTTGCCTTGGAGACTATATCCAAACTTCGATGATTCAAAGGAAAAATGCCATTACAACCTTTTCCAAGAAAGAGCTACTCTGGGATTTATGGGATGTATTAGTGTACGGTATGCTGAGCTCTTGTCCAGACACCCAGAGTCAAAGGTGAACAATGACAGACCCTCAGCTGACAAGGACTCTCCAGATAGTCTGCCTATAAAGTAACATGACGTCTTCTTCTGTGGTCAGTTTGCAGTTTGGAGATTGCAGCGTCTGAACCATGTTCTCCACGGCCACTTCATACAAGAACCAGCATTACTCGGAGCTGAAGAAGGAATGTCTGGAGGACAAGAAACTGTTTGAGGATCCAGAGTTTCCAGTTACCAACGCATCCCTGTTTTACAGGAAACCACCTCCTGGTATCGTGGAGTGGAAGAGACCAAGGGTGAGTGACTGAGGCGACTAAACAGAGCACTTGACTCATTCTAAACTTTTCAATTTGATTTTTGATTCACCTGAGCAGTCACCTGAGCAGTCACCTGAGCAGTCACCTGTGAGCAGATTTGACCAAGAGAAAAATAAACCTGTGCTTTATTATTTTATATATATAATACCAAAAGCAGAGTCTGCATGCACTGTCTGCATGCAAAAACACCAAACAGGAAATAGAATGTCACAATTTGTATTGCTCATGTTTTTCCTCATAGTTTTGGGGGAAATGTTATTGCTTAAAACACCAATTTATAGGTTGATGTTTGATGTTAGTCAAATGGAAGCTTATCAGAGTGCTATAGACTGCTGTCTGGGACCAGATCATGACCTTCCTCTGGTGCAATATTGAAACCAATGTCATGTTTATGATTGAACTTTCATACGTTCTGGCTTTGACAAGACTTTTACAAGACCTCTGGCATTGATGTACAAACAGTATGCCTGTGTTATATTTAGCCATATAAAGGTATTGTGGAAGGTGTTGTTTGCTCATACAACATTTTGTGATGGAGTACTTCAAAGGTCAATTCCTTTTGAGTGGTTGTCTCTGGAGGATTGTGTTAAATGTTAAAGGTTGTCCATAAGGAACAACAACGCTGGCCTTGGCGATGTATGTCATGGGGAATGTCATCCACAATGGTCATGGTGGTGACAGACAACAAACTGTGGTGTGAAATTGGGGTGAGGGTGTTACTGGGAATGGTCTCGAAGTGTGTACTTTACGTAGTGTGTGAGATATATAGTATATGACAGAACATGTTTCAATACTGTCAGAGAAAAAAATAATCTATGGTTGTATCACTGCCATTCTGTTCGGTGGTGGGATACAGAGTTATAGTATTCCTGTTTCATTAATGTATTCCCTTATCTGTGCTTTATATGGCACGTTGCTCAAGTGACAAGAAGAGAAATTACAATTTCTTATTTCTCACAAAAGTACAACACCTCAAGAGAGTTCCAACTCATTTTAAAACAAAACATGTTCAAAGCCAGAACTATTTGGTAAAAATATTGTTACAAGCATAATCACTGAGCACATTCTAAGAAGCATTTGCACTTTTCAAATCCTCTCGTTGGTACAGGAAATCAGCGACGAGCCTCATCTGTTTGTGGAGGGCATCAGCTCCCATGACCTGAACCAGGGCCGTCTGGGTAACTGCTGGTTTGTGGCGGCGTGCTCCTGCTTGGCACTGAAACCAGACCTCTGGCAGAAGGTGAGTTTGATTCTCTCCTGTCTGGTCACAGTCTGAGATGAGCGCTGCAAGAGAAGACTGTATGTGTATTTCCATGTGTATTAGTTTCCTTTAGTCCCCGTATGGTATATACATGGTGCTGTTTGGGAAGGAACATATACATTATGTATGTGAAGTATGTGGATAGGTATCTATGTCATTTCAAACTGTTGATACCTGACTCAGTTTAATTAACATAGTTGATGTGAGGAATTCACCTGAGGGGCTTTTTACTGTCATTGAATGGAAAACAGTGTCATGTTTCCTTCTTAAATTACCCTACTATCCCTCAGCAACATTAATATTTTCCTTATATTCAAATGAACCTGGCTAGGAAAATAAGCACTCGCCAATATTCCCACCCAAGTTGAAAACTATGAACATTTTACTAGACGTGTGGTTCACTGTGAAGCCCTGTGTGTTGACAGGTCATCCCTGACTGGAAGGAGCAGGAGTGGGACTCTAAGCACCCGGAGAACTACGCTGGCATCTTCCACTTCCAGTTCTGGGTGTTTGGGGAGTGGGTGGATGTGGTGGTGGATGACCGCCTGCCCACCATCAACAGAGAGCTCATCTACTGCCACTCCAAACTCAACAATGAGTTCTGGAGTGCCCTGCTTGAAAAAGCCTATGCCAAGTCAGTATACTCTAAACATTACTCAACCCTCCTTTCAACTCCCATGTTTTGCCCTCTGACCTCTCTGTATCCTCTTCTGTCTCTCCTCTCTCTCCTCTTGTCTCCAGGCTCTCTGGCTGCTATGAGTCGCTGGACAGGGGCAACACTGGTGATGCGGTTGTTGATTTCAGTGGAGCCGTGACAGAAGCCATTAACCTGGAGGCTGAAGTTTTCCACAAAGACCAGGAGAAAATAGACAACCTGTTTGAGGACTTGCTCAAAGTCTACGACAGGGGTGGAATCATCAGCTGCTCCATCAAGGTCTGTCTTCTCAATTGATCGTGTTCAATTGGTCAGCACACTGTATATAGTCACAGGTAACTGTCACAGGGACAGAACACACTGGGCAAACACTGATTAAATCAATGTTGTTTCAACGTATTGTGATGTGGGAATCAACGTGGAAAATACATTGGATTTGAAAAAAGTCATCAACCAGTACAGTTTCTCATTTCAACCAGAAGTTGTAAACATTGAAATTATGGTAAATCTTCAACTTAAATACATTGACTTTAAACTGAAAAAGTGTATTATTAATATTGTGAATTTGGCATTTTATTTATAGGGCTAATGGTAACTACCTCTAAACTTCCAAAGCTCCAATCAACCATGGATGAATGAGTGTATACAGTGCCTTGCAAAATTATTCATCCCACTTGGTGTTTTTCCTATTTTGTTAAAAAAAAGCCCACCTGTGTGCAATCTAAGTGTCACATGATCTGTCACACGATCTCAGTATACTGTATATACACCTGTTCTGAAAGGCCCCAGAATCTGCAACACCACTAAGCAAGGGGCACCACCAAGCAAGCGGCATTATGAAGACCAAGGAGCTCTCAAACAGGTAATGGACAAAGTTGTGGAGAACTACAGATCACGGAGCACCATTAAATCCATTATAAAAAAAATTGAAAGAATATGGCACTACAACAAACCTGCCAAAAGAGGGCCGTCCACCAAAACTCACGGACCAGGCAAGGAGGACATTAATCAGAGAGGCAAAAAAGAGACCAAAGATAACCCTGAAGGAGCTGCAAAGCTCCACTGCGGAGATTTGAGTATCTGTCCATAGGACCACTTTAAGTCGTAATTTCAATGTTTACAAGCCTGGTTGAAATTAGATAAAAAAACGTACTGGTTGATGACTTTTTTAAAATCCAATTTATTTTTCACATTGATTCCATGTCACAATATGTTGACAAATTATGCTGAAACAACATTTATTCAACCAGTGTGTGCCCAGTGGGAAGTGACTGACTAATGGGTTTGTCACTCTCTTAGGCGTCTCCTTCTGAAATCGAGGCTTGGATGGCGTGCGGGCTAGTGAAGGGCCATGCCTACTCAGTGACTGCAGTGAAGAAGGTACGGTTGGGCCACGGTCTGATGGCCTACTTCCAGAACAAGACCATCCCCCTGATCCGCATGAGAAACCCCTGGGGAAAGACCGAGTGGAACGGAGCCTGGAGTGACAGGTGTGGAGGACATGGAGCCTTTATCCTCCCCGCTCACGTGCAGTTCAACCTCTCCACACTTCAGTGCCCATGTGAACACATCAACTCATTATTTCATTCTCCCTTTTTCCTGTTGTCTCTCCCTCTCCTCACTTCAGCTCAGCAGAATGGGAAAGGGTTGGCAGCATGGAGAGGGATAAGCTTGGCATCACAGTAGAAAACGATGGGGAGTTCTGGTGAGTGTAAACAAAACAATTAAAGACTATTATCTCTTCTGTTCAGCGCATGAGATAGTGATTAATCTACCGTAAAATTTCAATTAATAGCCCGGGAGTTTATTTGCTTAAATCAACACAACAGGCACTTTTTAGAGGCAGGCTTCTATTTGAGCCAGGCGTCTATTTCCTTAAATCACACAGCTTTTTCTCATTTGCCATAGTTAATTGTGTAATACCAGCATTCACTTCCAGCATTTTATAAAAATTCTTAATTTCCTGCACTAATGTGTTGTCATTTATACACTGTATCACGTTTTTTTGTCTCAGTATGCCTCTATTTCTTTAAAAAAATATATATTTTCCTTAATAATAATTCTCCTCTGACTGTGATTTTTCGTCAGTTTTTACTTTTGTCACTAGAGGGCGATTGGCCGATTTCAAGGGGTCTGTACTCCCAAAGTTGTTGACTGTTTTTGTGCATGTTTTTGTATGGCTTATTTGATCAAACAGAAGTAATCAAATCAAATTTTATTGGTCACATACACATGGTTAGCAGATGTTAATGCGAGCGTAGTGAAATGCTTGTGCTTCTAGTTCCGACTGTGCAGTAATATCTAACAAGTAATCAACAATTTCACAACAACTACCTTTTACACGCAAGTGTAAAGGAATGAATAAGAATATGTACATATAAATATATGGATGAGCAATGGCCGAACGGCATAGGCAAGATGCAGTAGATGGTATAGAGTACAGTATATACATATGAGATTGTAGGGTAATGTAGGGTATGTAAACATTATATAAAGTGGCATTGTTTAAAGTGACTAGTGATACATTTATGACATGCAATTTTTTATTATTAAAGTGGCTAGAGATTTGAGTCAGTATGTTGGCAGCAGCCACTCAATGTTAGTGATGGCTGTTTAACAGTCTGATGGCCTTGAGATAGAAGCTGTTTTTCAGTCTCTCGGTCCTAGCTTTGATGCACCTGTACTGACCTCGCCTTCTGGATGATAGCGGGGTGAACAGGCAGTGGCTCGGGTGGTTGTTGTCCTTGATGATCTTTTTGGCCTTCCTGTGACATTGGGTGTTGTAGGTGTCCTGGAGGGCAGGTAGTTTACCTCCGGTGATGCGTTGTGCAGACCTCACTACCCTCTGGAGAGCCTTACGGTTGTGGACGGAGCAGTTGCCATACCAGGTGGTGATACAGCCCGACAGGATGCTCTCGATTGTGCATCTGTAAAAGTTTGTGAGTGTTTTTGGTGACAAGCCACATTTCTTCAGCCTCCTGAGGTTGAAGAGGCGCTGTTGCGCCTTCTTCACCACGCTGTCTGTGTGGGTGGACCATTTCAGTTTGTCTGTGATGTGTACGTCGAGGAACTTAAAACTTTCCCCCTTCACTATTGTCCCGTCGATGTGGATAGGGGAGTACTACCTCTACTGTTTCCTGAAGTCCACGATCATCTCCTTTGTTTTGTTGACGTTGAGTGTGAGGTTATTTTCCTGACACCACAGTCCGAGGGCCATCACCTCCTCCCTGTAGGCCGTCTCGTCATTGTTGGCAATCAAGCCTACCACTGTAGTGTCAACTGCAAACTTGATGATTGAGTTGGAGGCTTGTATGGCCAAGCAGTCATGGGTGAACAGGGAGTACGGGAGAGGGTCGAGAACGCACCCTTGTGGGGCCCCAGTGTTGAGGATCAGCGGGGTGGAGATGTTGTTTCCTACCCTCACCACCTGGGGGTGTCCCGTCAGAAAGTCCAGGACCCAGTTCCACAGGGCGGGGTCGAGACCCAGGGTCTCAAGCTTATTGATGAGTTTGAAGGGTACTATGGCGTTAAATGCTGAGCTGTAGTCAATGAACAGCATTCTTACATAGGTATTCCTCTTGTCCAGATGGGTTAGGGCAGTGTGATTGCGATTGCGTCGTCTGTGTACCTATTGGGGCGGTAAGCAAATTGGAGTGGGTCTAGGGTGTCAGGTAGGGTGGAGGTGATATGATCCTTGACTAGTCTCTCAAAGCACTTCATGATGACGGAAGTGAGTGCTACGGGGCGATAGTCGTTTAGCTCAGTTACCTTAGCTTTCTTGGGAACACGAACAATGGTGGCCCTCTTGAAGCATGTGGGAACAGCAGACTGGGATAGGGATTGATTGAATATGTCCGTAAACACACCAGCCAGCTGGTCTGCGCATGCTCTGAGGACGCGGCTAGGGATGTCGTCTTGGCCGGCAGCCTTCCGAGGGTTAACACATTTAAACGTTTTACTCACGTTGGCTGCGGTGAAGGAGAGCCCGCAGGTTTTGGTAGCGGGCCGTGTCGGTGGCGCTGTATTGTCCTCAAAGCGAGCAAAGAAGTTATTTAGTTTGTCTGGGAGCAAGACATCGGGGTCCACGATGGGGCTGTTTTTTTTTATTGACTGTAGACCCTGCCACATACCTCTCGTGTCTGAGCCATTGAATTGTGACTCTACTTTGTCTCTATACTGACACTTAGCTTGTTTGATTGCCTTGCGGAGGAATAGCTACACTGTTTGTAATGCTTAGGTTGTTACGAGTGTGCTAATATAAGTAGGACACGTGACATCCAGACAACTTTGAGAAAAAACACTTTATATTGGAGTTGTGCCTGATGTTCACGAGCCACTGTCGAGTCCCCAATAACCAGATGTTACAGTTTTCAGGAGAAATGGAAAAAGAGCCTGTGACACGATTTCCACTTTGGAACGTTAACAAGGCGACACTCCATCTTAACTCCTCCACAGTTACTGGATTGGTTGAACAGTGCAGAACAGAACTTCCCTCAACTATTTTTTCTTCTACTTGTCAAGACCAGTATGTAGGAGATCTGGTTTCAGGTGTTACTTTTATGCTTTCTACGTTAGATTAGTTGTTCACATACATATCTGCCCTCTCATTGGCCAGAATGGTCCCACCTGATCTTGACTCTTCCTGACTGCCTACCATTTTTGAAGACACTTATTTTCATTGTTACCAGTATCTGGTCAATATAATTGATCATCTGTGTAAAAACAGATTTCCATAATTATTTCAATTCATTCCTGAATTATTTATTGTAACAAATAAAACATTAAACCTAAAAAAAATCATGATATTTCATGGAAACCTAGTAAACAATTAATTTATACCCAGTGTTTATTTGAAAGCGGTGTAAATTTGCTGAAATGTGTGCTGTTGCCCAGCTATCAAAAGGGACTGCGTTTGATTGAAGTTTTATAGTATCTACCAGTCTTAATTTGTGTCTCTCTCTGTGTGTTATCTCCATAGGATGGCGTTTCCAGACTGGTGTAAGTACTTCACGGATGCAGACGTGTGTCATCTCATCAACACCTCTCTGCTCACCATCCACAAGACATGGCACGAAGTGGTGCATTTCGGGAGTTGGACCAAGCATTCAGAGCCTCTGCACAACCGCTGTGGCGGCTGCATGAACTACAAACAGACCTTCCTACAGAACCCCCAGTACCTGTTTGACATGACCAAGGAGGTGGACGAGGTTCTGATCTCCCTACAGCAGAGAGACATGAAGATCCACAGACGTATCGGCCAAGGAGAGAACCTCACCCTTGGCTTCACCGTCTTCAAGGTAGTTCATGTTAACACCCTCTTAGATTGACTGCAGTGGGACTGGGGTGAGAGACTGGGTCAGTGAGGGTTTGTCCAAAGGACAGGGTGCATGTCTGGAGCGTGGGGCGTTGGTCCAACTGCAGTTTATTTTAGGGGAGAAGTTCTCTGTGCTACATGTTTGGCTTCCCTATCCGTACAAGAATTTGGCTAAATCAATGGAATTTCCCTTTTCTCTCTTCATCCGTTGAACAAACAGCAAATCAGCCAGTGGGTGTTTACAATAATGGGTAGACATTACCTATAATGGCCACATTGGCCAGTTCATGTCTGGGACAAGAACTTCCAATGAGACCTGTAATCATGAAACGATTTGGTAACACTTCATTTTAAGGGGTTCTTATTACAGTGTAAATACATGCAGTTAATTGTAACTTGATTGAGTTTACTAAAACAGATAAGATATGGTCAACCTCACTGACTGGGGTCTACCATATGGGTGTCCTCCCAGATTATAATAAACAAAGTACTTATAATTACTGTGTGCAGTACCCATTATGACAACCTGATACTCTTTGCCATCCAAGTGAGAGGCTAAACCCACAAGTACACCACAGGGTACATGTAATACATGCATAAGTACAACGTAATTACTCAGGATTTAGCTACTTCAAATGAAGCGTATCTTGTAATTAATGTGTGAGAGCATTCGGAAAGTATTCAGACCTTTTTCCACATTTTGTTACATTACAACTTTATTCTAAAATTGATGAAATACATGTTTTCCCTCATCAAGCTACACAAAATACCCCATAATGACAAAGCGAAAACAGGTTTTTAAAAACTTTTGCAAATTTATACAAAAAAAAACAGGAATACCCTATTTACATAAGTATTCATACCCTTTGCTCTGAGACTCACTATTGAGCTCAGGTGCATCCTGTTTCCATTGATCATCCTTGATGTTTCTACAACTTGATTGGAGTCCACCTGTGGTAAATTCAAGTGATTGGACATGATTTGGAAAGGCACTTATCTGTCTATATAAGGTCCCACAGTTGAGAGTGCATGTCAGCGCAAAAATCAAGCCATGAGGTGGAAGGAATTGTCCGTAGAGCTCCGAGACAGGATTATGTCGAGGCACAGAAGTGGGGAAGGGTACCAAAACATTTCTGCAGCATTGAAGGTCCCCAAGAACACAGTGGCCTCCATCATTCTTAAATGGAAGAAGTTTGGAACCACCAAGACTCTTCCTAGACCTGGCCGCCCGGCCAAACTGAGCAATCTTGGGAGGTGACCAAGAACCCGATGGTCGCTCTGACAGAGTTCCAGAGTTCCTTTGTGGAGATGGGAGAGCCTTTCAGAAGGACAACCGTCTCTGCAGCACTCCACCAATCAGGCCTTTATGGTAGAGTGGCCAGACGTAAGCCACTCCTAAGTAAAATGCACATGACAGCACACTTGAAGTTTGCCAAATGGCACCTAAAGGACTTTCAAACCATGAGCAACAAGGTTCTCTGGTCTGATGAAACCAAGATTGAACTATTTGGTCTGAATGTCTGTAAGAAACCTGGCACCATCCCTATGCTGAGGTATGTTGGTGGCAGCATCACACTGGTGGGGGATGTTTTTCAGCGTCAGGGACTGGGAGACTAGTCAGGATCGAGGGAAAGATGAACGGAGCAAAGTACAGAGAGGCCTCAGACTGGGGCGAATGTTCACCTTCCAACAGGACAACGACCCTAAGCACACAGACAAGACAACGCAGGAGTGGCTTTGGGACAAGTTCTCTGAATGTCCTTGAGTGGCCCAGCCAGATACCGGACCTGAATCCAATCTGGGGAGACATGAAAAGAGCTGTGCTGCGACGCTCCCCATCCAACCTGACAGAGGTTGAGAGGATCTGCAGAGAAGAATGGGAGAAACTCCCCAAATACAGGTGTGCTAAGCTTGTAGCGTCATACCCAAGAAGACTCAAGGATGTAATCACTGACAAAGATGCTTCAACAAAGTACTGAGTAATGGGTCTGAATACTTATGTAAATGTGATATTAAGTTTTTTCATTTTTATAAATTTGCTAAAATTTGCCAAATGGCAAAATTTATAAAAACCTGGTTTTGCTTTGTCATTATAGGGTATTGTGTGTACATTGATAACGGGAAAATATAATTGAATCAATTTTCGAATAACGCTTTAACGTAACAAAATGTTGAAAAAGTCAAGGGGTCTGAATACTTTCCGAATGCACTGTATAGAGTACATGATCAATCCTGACAATCTGGCACTCATTTTAAGGCTTCTGAAAGAAGCGTACATGTACATGCAGAGAAGCGTACATACAGAGTACATGTAATATCTGCATAAGTATAATGTAATTACTAGGTGTTACACTTTTTAAACTAATTAAATCCTGTGTAACACCTAGTAATTACATTGTACTTATGCAGATATTACATGTACTCTGTGGTGTACATCCCACTTGGATGGTTCTTCCAGAAGCCTTAAAATGAGGGCCAGAATGTCAGGATGGCTAACATACTATATACGTACACATGAATTACAAGTAAGTACCCCTCAAGATACACTTTTTTTTAACTCGCTAAATCGTGTGGATGTTGAAGGGTACTTACTTGTAATTAATGTACACCACAGAGGACTTGTAATATCTGCATTAATACATTGTGATTATTAGGTGTTACACTTAATTTTAACTAGCTAAATCCTGTGTAACTTGAGGGGTACTTGTAATCATTGTGTACCTACAAAGTATGTTACCCATCCTGACAATCTAATCGTCAACTTCTGAAAGCACCATCCAAATGAGAAAATTAACACAGTAATACACCACAGAGTACATATCTGTAATATCTGCATAAGCAGGTTTTAGAAGTAGGGGGGACATAATATATGTATTTTTTTTATTATCCAGTTGGATAAACACTCCAAACAGCCTACCCGACCACTGTTGGGTAGGCTGCACGGTCCTAAAGCACACTGTTGCCTCGTTTTGAGTCACATACCAATGATACAACTGGGAGGGGGGGGGGTAAAAATACAATTTCAGAATGTGGGGGGGGCGTGTCCCCCGTCCCTAGTGAAAGTTGCGCCCCTGTTCATAAGTACAAGGTTGGCCTAGTTGTTACACACGATTTTGCTATTTAAAGTGAAGTGTAACTTTATATAGAAATTGCTCATAGGTAACTATAATTACTCATTACTCATTATCAAGTAAAATACTTACAAACAAAAGATGAGCTTTTACTTTAGTCAACTTTACTGCAACAGAATAATAAGGATTTTTATTGTTAGATTAATACTTTTATTAATTAGATTAAACAAAGCTATAGGCCTACTCAATAAAACATAAAAATAACTATTCTAGTGGTGATTAAAATCTGAAGCTTATATAATATGGTGAGTAGCCTAGATAGCTAGCTATTTTAACATTACAAGTAACAATAGAAATCGACAACTCCGTCTGACTGTCTTTATCTGTTTCTTTCTTGTAAAGCCTTTCCCATCCTGGAGTCTGATACCTTGTAGCAATCTGTGGTAGAGAAGAAGAATGTATGACTTAGCATAGACGCTCTACATTATCCCTAATTATCATCATCATTTCTATAGTTTAGGCATATATAGTATACAATGCCTTCAGAAATTATTCACACCCCTTGACTTTTTCCAAATTTTGTTGTGTTACAGCCTGAATTTAAAATGGATTACATTGTTTTTTTTGTCACTGGTCTACACACAATACCCCATAATGTCAAAGTGTAATTATGTTTTTTCAACATTTTTACAAATTAATTACAAAAGTGAAAAGCTTAAATGTCTTGAGTCAATAAGTATTCAACCCAAGCTTAAATCAGTTCAGGGGGAAAATGTTGCTTACAAGTCACATAATAAGTTGTATAGACTCACTCTGTGTGAAATAATAGTGTTTAATATGATTTTTTTATGATTACCTTGTCTCTGTACCCCACACATACAATTGTCTGTAAGGTCCCTCAGTCGAGCAGTGAATTTCAAACACAGATTTTCCAATGCTTTACAAAGGGCACCTATTGGTAGATGGGTAGAAAATTTAAAGCAGACATTGAATGTCCCTTTGAGCATGGCGAGGTTATAAATTACACTTTGGATAGTCTCCAATACACCCAGTCGCTACAAAGATACAGGTGTCCTTCCTAACTCAGTTGCCGGAGAGGAAGGAAACCACTCAGGGATTTCACTAGCAGGCCAACCGTGACTTTAAAACAGTTACAGAGTTTAATGGCTGTGATAGGAGAAAACTGAGGATGGATCAATAATATTGTAGTTACTCCACAATACTAACCTAATTGACAGAGGGAAAAGAAGGAAGCTTGTACAGAATGAAACGTAAAAAACATGCATTCTGTTAGCAACAAGGAACTAAAGTAATACTGCAGAAAATGTGGCAAAGCAATTCACTTTTTTTCCTGAATACAAAGTGTTATGTTTGGGACAAATCCAATAAAACACATTTTCAAGCATAGTAGTGTCTGCATCATGTTATGAGTAGGCTTGTATTCGTTAAGGACTGGGAGTTTTTCAAGATAAAAAAGAAACAGAATGGAGCTAAGCACAGGCAAAATCCTAGAAGAAAACCTGGTTCAGTCTGCTTTCCACCAGACTCTGGAAGATAAATTCACCTTTCAGCAGGAAAATAACCTAAAACACAAGGCAAAATCTACACGAGTTACTTACCAAGAAGACAGTGAATATTCCTCAGTGGCGGAGTTACAGTTTTGACTTAAATCTACTTGAAAATCTATGGCAAGACATGAAAATGGTTGTCTAGCAATGATCAACAATCATTAATTCAGGTGTGGAAAGCCCAGCTAATGTTAACTATCTAGTTAGCTAGCGAGTAGTGATCATAGCATATTTGCCAGCTTTAGGTAGTTAGCTAGCTAGTTAGTCAAGAATAGACAATTAGGTGGTGTGCTAGCTAATCCCCCCAAAATGTACAGATTGCATGGAAAGTATATTCTGTACATGGTAAATATACTGAACAACAATATAAATGCAACATGCAATAATAAAAAATATTTGACTGAGTTACAGTTCATATTAGGAAATCAGTCAATTGAAATAAATTCATGAGGCCCTAATCTATGGATTTCACATGACTGGGAATACAGAAATGCATCTGTTGGTCACTGATGCAGTACCATTAAAAAAAGTAGAAGCGTGGATCATTAAACCAGTCAGTATCTGGTGTGACCACCATTTGCTTCATGCAGCGCGACATGGCCTGTGGAATGTTGTCCCACTCCTCTTCAATGGCTGTGTGAAGTTGCTGGATATTGGCCGGAACTGGAACAGCCTGTCGTACACATCGATCCAGAGCATCCCAAACATGCTCAATGGGTGACATTTCTGGTGAGCATGCAGGCCTTGGAAGAACTTGGACATTTTCAGCTTCCAGGAATTGTGTAAAGATCCTTGCGACATGGGGCTGTGCATTATCATGCTGAAACATGAGGTGATGGCGGCAGATGAACTGCACGAGAATGGGCCTCGGGATCTTGTGCATTCAAATTGCCATCGATAAAATGCAATTGTGTTCGTTGTCCGTAGCTTATGCCAGCCCATACAATAACCCCACCGTCACCATTGGCACTATGTTCACAATTTTGACATGATGCTAAAAATGGCAAATACTCACCTTTGATGGTCACTGGTAAGCTGGATAAGTGTGTTCTTGACCCATTGTCAAATGCACAATTAAATGATTTAACAATTTAAAGTATTAAATTGCATTCGTTGTTACAAGCATTCGTTGTTACACCCCTGTAATCACAGACTGCAATTACCACCAGATACATGTTGTTACTACAGTGCAACTATGAATTATTATAATTAACTACAATACTTGTTACAGTGTAATTACATATGTAAGCACACTGTAGGGACCCCTTAATTAAAATGAAGTGTTAGCAATGATTTAGAGTTTCAATCTGTTCAAGCTGAAATAACAAACATTGGCGAACAGTCATGGTGAGAAATGATTTCTTCTGATTTAAGGTGGAACTGAACAGAAAGTACCGCATGCATAACATCATCACCCAGATGAACGTGCAAACGTCGAAGTACATCAACGCCCGCACGGTGTTCGCGAGGGTCACGCTCCCCAAGGGTCGCTACATCATCATCCCCTCCACCTTAAAACCGGAGATTCTGGGAGAGTTCATGCTGCGGGTTTACACTGATGTAGACTCAGGATGCAGGTACTGGAACTAGACCTGTGGCAAAGCTAAGAGCCCTATTTAGATGTAATAACACACTTTAGTATGATGTCGATGCAGTTTTTAGCATTACTTTTTGTCTCTCAGAGAGCTAACAGAACACAAACCCAGGATGAGGTGTTGGAGTGCATTCACTGGCTACCCCCATGCTGTGTCCCAGATCTACATCCACGGAGCAGAGGGGCTGGAGAACCAGGACAGCACAGGGGGTTAGGGAACGCTCCACAACCTCTAATGAATACTATACATTACAGGGAAACATAAGTCAGAAATAGACACTATGAGAGTATACTCGGCATGACCTCTAATGAATACTATACAGTCGTGGCCAAACGTTTTGAGAATGACACAAATATTAATTTTCACAAAGTCTGCTGCCTCAGTTTGTATGATGGCAATTTGCATATACTCCAGAATGTTATGAAGAGTGATCAGATGAATTGCAATTAATTGCAAAGTCCCTCTTTGCCATGCAAATGAACTGAATCCCCAAAAAACATTTCCACTGCATTTCAGCCCTGCCACAAAAGGACCAGCTGACATGTCAGTGATTCTATCGTTAACACAGGTGTGAGTGTTGACAAGGACAAGGCTGGAGATCACTCTGTCATGCTGATTGAGTTCGAATAACAGAATGGAAGCTTCAAAAGGAGGGTGGTGCTTGGAATCATTGTTCTTCCTCTGTCAATCATGGTTACCTGCAAGGAAACACATGCCGTTATCATTGCTTTGCACAAAAAGGGCTTCACAGGCAAGGATATTGCTGCCAGTAAGATTGCACCTAAATCAACCATTTATCGGATCATCAAGAACTTCAAAGAGAGCGGTTCAATTGTTGTGAAGAAGGCTTCAGGCCGCCCAAGAAATTCCAGCAAGCGCCAGGACCGTCTCCTAAAGTTGATTCAGCTGCGGGATTGGGGCACCACCAGTACAGAGCTTTCTCAGGAATGGCAGCAGGCAGGTGTGAGTCCATCTGTACGCACAGTGAGGCAAATACTTTTGGGGGATGGCCTGGTGTCAAGAAGGGCAGCAAAGAAGCCTTTTCTCTCCAGGAAAAACATCAGGAACAGACTGATATTCTGCAAAAGGTACAGGGATTGGACTGCTGAGGAAGGGGGTAAGGTCATTTTCTCTGATGAATCCCCTTTCCGATTGTTTGGGGCATCCGGAAAAAAGCTTGTCCGGAGAAGACAAGGTGAGCGCTACCATCAGTCCTGTGTCATGCCAACAGTAAAGCATCCTGAGACCATTCATGTGTGCGGTTGCTTCTCAGCCAAGGGAATAGGCTCACTCACAATGTTTCCTGAGAACACGGCCATGAATAAAGAATGGTACCAACACATCCTCCGAGAGCAACTTCTCCCAACCATCCAGGAACAGTTTGGTGACGAACAATGCCTTTTCCAGCATGATAGAGCACCTTGCCATGAGGCAAAAGTGATAACTAAGTGGCTCGGGGAACAAAACATCAATATTTTGTGTCCATGGCCAGGAAACTCCCCAGACCTTAATCCCATTGAGAACTTGTGGTCAATCCTCAAGAGGTGGGTGGACAAACAAAAACACACAAATTCTGACAAACTCCAAACATTGATTATGCAAGAATGGACTGCCATCAGTCAGCATGGGGCCCAGAAGTTCATTCAGGATGGGGCCCAGACAGCATGCCAGGGTGGATTGCAGAGGTCTTGAAAAAGAAGGGTCAACACTGCAAATATTGACTCTTTGCATCAACTTCATGTAACTGTCAATAAAAGCCTTGGACACTTTTGAAATGCTTGTAATTATACTTCAGTATTCCATAGCAACATCTGACAAAAATATCTAAAGACACTGAAGCAGCAAACTTTGTGGGAAATAATATTTGTGTCATTCTCAAAACATTTGGCCACGACTGTACATTACAGGGAAACAGAAGTCAGAAATAGACATTACAAGAGTTTACTCAGCATGACCTCATGGCTGGTTCATACTGTGTCATAGTGCAGGTGCAGATCCATATGTGATCGTGTCCTGTGAGGGCCACTCAGTCCGGTCAACAGTTAAGGCAGACACCCTGGACCCGGTGTTTGAGACCAGAGCCATCTTCTACAGAAAGAAGCCCAGGAAGCCAATCACTGTGGAGGTAAGATATAGAGGTGTCAAATATCATAAATACCAATGGGAACTAAAGATAAAGTGATTCATGAATTGGTACACTTGATGTTCTTAGTGTTATTGTAGTTTTCATGCTTTGGTCTTACCTGGTCTACCCCTCCCTTCTTGTTCTCTTCCCCAGGTGTGGAATAGTAACGCTGTGAAGGACCAGTTCCTGGGCCAGGTGGTTCTGACAGGCTCATTAAAAGACTCGACCAAACCCCAGAGGCTCCAGCTAAGGAAAAGAGGCAGAGCCATGGCCGACGAGATGCCTGGCTCCATCACCCTCCGCATCGTCACCTGCACCGAGCTCACAGAGATGTGACCTGGATCAGCTGACTACTACCTGGGTCACATTGATCACAGAGATGTGACCTGGATCAGCTGACTACTACCTGGGTCACATTGACAACGTATACAACACTCTTGTCACCTCTTGCTTGCAATAACAACGCCAGAAGGAGACTTTGTACAGGAGCTTAGGAACTTTGTACAAGACATCATTTGGTTGTCAGAATGTCTATGAATGTGAGCTCATAATCTTTTAAGGACTGGCATGGTCATTGACCAAGAAGAACCTTCAAGCCTTCCGGAGTACATTTTTTCTTACTGTTATTGCATTACTTTGTGTTTTGTAAAGAGACAAGTTATGCCTTTTTGAAAGGTGAATGAATGTGAAAAAGTCCGCATGAAGCAAGACAAAATGCAATTATTTTATACTAAACTATACACTCTGAAACACAATAGCTCACTGAAGTGATACACATATTGTATCTGTCTACAAAATGATGCAGCATATACATTTTAATAGCATGTTTGTTATCGTATAGAAATGTACGTGCCTCTTTTGATATTGTTGAGAAACAGACCAAATGTTTCAGTTTTTGCTACACAATATTGTAAAGTCTTGAATAACCTGAATGTACAGTATCTACAGTGTACGTTTTGGACTATGGTCATCAATTTGTATCCTTCCACTGAGCAACTTGAAATGTCTAAAGGGTATACTGCATGTGTCTAAACTACCGTACTCCCTTGCTCAAAATGACTTGCCGGGTAATCCCTACTTAAAGGTCAAAGTAAATCTATTCAAACCAAAAAGTTAATTTACAATGATGTTTTATTTATTTTTATTTCAGTCCAGTTCCCAAACTGCAGTATTTTGTTGTTTTACACTCAAGACACAGCCATGCACAATTCATAATTTAAAAAAGTCTATAGCTTTAACCACAATTAAAAAAAGCTTATCCGATACCTTAGTTTCCCCCTGTCGCTTTTTCTCATCTGTCTGTTTCCAAAGATGGGGCCTGCTGAGGTTTACCAGATGGATCAGCAGTTTACAAACCCAGATGATAATAATAGTAGAATAATAATAGGAATAATTTAAAAAGAAACGCTTTTTTGTCTTTGTTCCATTCTCTTGATACACATTTATAGAGGAATTTTCACACCACGTGTACAGGTTTACACATTCAAAAGAGAGGAATGTACAGAAGCGACCGCAGAAGAGGAGTGGGGCAGGCCGGGGGGGCGCTAGCTGTCCCAGAGTTCATCTTTGTGCTCATAGTTCAGGTACATAGGTGAGACCAAAGGTCACAGGGCAGATAGTCTCTGTGAGGTCCCTGATACTCTCAGCCACAGGCACACTCAGCAGTCATGCTCCGGACAGACAGACAGGCTCCATGGGCGTGCTGGAGACAGACGGGACTGCTTCCAATGGCTCTGTGTCCAGGTGGAGTACTGTCTGACACAGCCCAAGCAGGATTGTTCCATCCAGGAGTGTAGAGACAATGTTTATTTTCTTGTTCAATTTCCAGGGTGCAAACCATTTACAAATACATAGGCCTACTATAGAGCAACCTGAATATTGTCATTGCATTTTTTCCATCTTATTTACATACATACACACATATTCTAACAATGTTAGCCTACTTGGAAAATGAATTAACATGTGTTGCTTCCCATGCATGAAATCGGCCATGTCCTCCTTGCAATGGCTCTCCTGCATTTCTACAGTACGTATAGCCTACAGGGGTGGTACGAGTGAGCAGCTACCCTGCACCTCACCGGCTGAGTTAAGGTGGACAACAGGAGTGGCATCTAGTGCTGAGGTAGCTCTCTCGCTTACAAACACACACACGTGCTCACACACACAGCCACTCATGCATACACTCCCATTCATCTGCACACACACACACACACACACACACACACACACACACACACACACACACACACACACACACACACACACACACACACACACACACTCTACCAGGGATATAGACACAACACAAGGACAAGTGTCTATCCTGTCTCCTAATCTCTCTGTCCCAGGTCTGGACTTCAGTACACTCCTAAGGGAAGCTGTGGCTCCTATGGAATAGGCAGAGGGATGGTTATAAGTAAGCTATTGAATTAAGAATCAAGAAACAGTCTATATTTATGTAAAGAGAGAGCTTTTCAGAGTACTTGTCCAGTAGCCTCTGCTAAGGGATGGTAGGAATGGCAGAGTGAAGGGGAATGTGATCCTCTTGTTTTCAATGGTCCGTAAGACAGGTTACAATTATAGAATGGCACTCAGTCATCAATCCAAAAACCTTTTCATGGACAAATGATTAACTAACACCCACCAATCTGCGGCCACACAGCCAAAACTCACAGAAACACAGTACTTAGGAAAGTTTAGCCGCAAGAAGACACTGGAGCAATGAGTCTTAACTCACGCTGAGGAAGCTAAAGAATGGCATCCCATTAAAAAAACAATATATACACTCCTCATGGATGGACAAAGACAGAGAGAGAGAGAAAGAGAGAGAGCGAGAGAGACAGACAGACAGACAGACAGACAGACGGCGATTGCGACCCGACAGAGAGAGAGACAGACAGAGAGAGAGACAGACAGACAGTGAGACAAACAGATAAACAGATGAACATGTGCACTAACTCAGGGATTGTGCTCATTTCAACAAATGGCGTCTGCTTCAGATACATCTAGGTAAATTCACAGATCAGAGGTTAAAGCATGCAAAAGTAAGGCTCATTGATGTGAAACAAATGGTAACATTGGCAAACTGACCCCCAAAAATATTTTCAAGCTAATTTTTGTTGGCAGGCTATTCCCACATAGACACTAAGACAGTCTAGTCTGTCCAGTCTAGTGTGTCCAGTCTAGTCTGTCCAGTCTAATCTGTCCAGTCTAGTTTGTCCTGTCTAGTCTGTCCTGTCTAGTCTGTCCTGTCTAGTCTGTCTTGTCTAGTCTGTCCTGTCTAGTCTGTCCTGTCTAGTCTGTCCTGTCTAGTCTGTCCAGTCTGTCCAGTCTAGTCTGTTCAGTCTAGTGTCCTGCAATAGATTGTGACACCTTCAGAATCTTTCTAACGGACCACGTGTCTCAGACGTT
The DNA here is from genome assembly GCF_029448725.1 of Salvelinus fontinalis. Lineage (NCBI taxonomy): Eukaryota > Metazoa > Chordata > Actinopteri > Salmoniformes > Salmonidae > Salvelinus > Salvelinus fontinalis. The sequence continues at coordinate 51,999,912 of NC_074677.1, forward strand.
CTGATTGGAAATTGACTCTGGACAAACAATTACAAATAAATTAATTTACTAAATCGATTTTAACTAACTACAGGTATTAAGTCCGTAACATGGGTTTCATACTTGAACTTGAAGAATTGGACAATGTTTTCAAAGCTTTTGACTTTGGAAACGTGAACACACTGTGGCCCATCCGAGAGGCAGTAGTGATTGAATCAGCCTCCACTACAGCCTTGGCCCAGCCATTCTCTATGTCAGATCTCTAAACATCTAGGAAGTTTAGGGTATCCAAGGAATTACAGCTATGTCCTGGAGTAAGCCAAATGGCTTTGATGGATGGTTGCCACTTCTCTCGAGTCCCTCCTTTTTTTCTTGCAACACACACACACACACACACACACACACACACACACACACACACACACACACACACACACACACACACACACACACACACACACACACACACACACACCTGCAGAGGATGAGCAGGTTGCAAGTTGGTTACACAGAGCCAAAGTCATGCAGGCATATGTCGGTTCCCGAGTCCCAGAGTCTGTCTCTCATGTAAAATGTTCAATGAAGGAGAGGCCTTATTGGAAAGACCTAGAAGAAAAGGGAACCAAGGTAATCGCTGGACAGAAAGGGAAGGAATCACAAGCTCTCAGTGCTGTTACGTTCGGCTTCTCTTCCTGGATCTCTCCCTCTTGAAAAGGAGCACAAGTTTTTTTCTTTGTATTTTCTCTTTTTTTGTGTTTTTGTTAAGGAGCATCTACTCCCCTCACAGGACACACACACGCTTACACACACACACACACACACACACACACACACACACACACACACACACACACACACACACACACACACACACACACACACACACACACACACTTACACACACACTTACACACACACTTACACAGTACCGATGGACTGCTCCACATGTACAGAATGCTGGCGGACTAAAAGAGGAGGCAGGAAGGTGATTCAGCCACAGCGTCTCGGCCGCTGAGAGGCCTTGTAGGCCAGTTGTCCATCCTCTGTATGAGGCAGCAGGGGGGTTGGTTACTGTCTATCCCTGGGCTGCCTGTCTCACAACCCCATGGAGCAGGGTCCAGCTCTGTGTGTGGACACACAGTGCCTCCTAGCGGCTGCTGTTCTTGATGGCTTCCTTGGCTGCAACAATCAGGGGGCTCAGGCTGGACAGGGGCTTGGCTAACTTCAGGAACGAATGCTGCAAAGAACACAAGCGAAGAACAGTAATGAGGGGAATGCTCTGCGTGTACAGACTGTGATTTAAGGTCAGAACGGTATGTTAGTAATGTAGGGGTAGACTGGTCAGTGTGGTCGAGTTTGGGTTATGTTAGAGTGGTCAGGTTAAGGTTTGGGTTATGTTAGTGGTCAGTGTGGTCAGGTTGGGGTTAACATGGTGGTCAGTACCTGGAGGAGCTCCTTGGCTGAGCCTCTGCGGTCCACGTCCATCTCCAGGCAACGGTTGAGGAAGTCTCTGAACACGGAGGTCAGACGCTCAGGGTTCTGGAGCTCTGGAGTCCCGTTGGTGGCGATAAGGTACAGCGCCTGAGGGGATGGGAGAGAGGGGTGGAGAGGGCCAATCCGTTATTGGCCCTTACTGATCAAATAGCTCCAGTATATCCCTGGATGTGTGTGAACTGTAGATAATGTGTCTTACCCTGAGAGGGTTCTCATTCAGGTAGGGAGGTTCACCCTCCACCATCTCTATAGCCATGATGCCCAGGGACCAGATGTCCACCTTGGGCCCGTAGGCCTTGCGGGTCACCACCTCGGGTGCCATCCAGTAGGGCGTGCCCACCATGGTGCTGCGCTTGTTCTGCTCTGGGGTGATCTGGGCACAGAACCCGAAGTCGGCTGCAGGGAGAGAGGAACATGTCAGACATGGCTTCTTCAACCCCACCACTCCCCACAGGACTCTCTACCACCAACATCCAATTGACTATCAATCCACCCTGGCCCCTCCTGCCTGTCCCTTACTGGTGAGATGACTTACTGAGCTTGACCGAGCCGTCCATGCCCAGCAGGATGTTGTCACTCTTGATGTCTCTGTGGATCACCTGGTTGGAGTGCAGAAAGTCCAGAGCCTGCAGACACTGTAGAGAGTGGGGACACAGACACACATCTGGATCAGAGGAAATGCCTAGGCTAGTGGTCAGAAGGGGCTCAGCTCAAGTCACTAGGGGGTATTTGTGGGCTGGTCTCTTACCTCTCTGCAGACTGCAGCGATCTGGCCCTCGTCCATGCAGGTCTCAGTCACGACATCGGTCAGTGAGCCTCCAGCCAGGTACTCCATCACCACCCACAGCTCATCCCCTACCAGGTAACTGCAGACAGAGGAGGACAGAGAGATTAAAGGTAGGATCCAGAAAGTAAACAGCAAAGTGGGTCAATGTCCGCATCAACTAAGAGCACTGGAGCTTGAGTCTTAACTTCTCCTCTGTTTTGGTGCCCTGGCTACCACGCTCTAACAGCGCGAAGCAAACCCGTGCACATGCGCAGATAATGTGTGCGACCGTGTGAGAGTGATGGCTACGGTGCTACTCTCAATGGCTACGGTGCTAATGGCAATGCCATTACACTGAGTCTACCTTCGAGTATAGTAGTGCACGACATGGTCATATTTAGAGTATCTGCTATACTTGCGGTTTTCCCCATCAGTAACCATGGCTATGAAGGTCACCTGTCCAGGTAGTTGACTATGTTGGGGTTTTTGTTTTCCCTCATCACCAGGATCTCGTTGATAATGAGCTCCTTCTTGGGCTGCTGCTGGAGATTCATCTGCTTGATGGCCACCTGACAGAGGCACAACCACAAACGAGACATTAGACGGTGTTTTCGGTGCTCTTCCGACAGATTACACAGCTACTGTGATTCGCCAGAAGAGATGGCTAATCAGGGTGACAGACCGACACGTAAGATGTGGATGTTTTTCTGAAAGGACTGCGGTAGTTAAGTTAGTTCACCTCCTGGCCAGTAGCAATGTCAATGGCTGTGTATACAGTGCCAGATGCCCTGAGGAAACAAGAGAACAACGCATTAGTTCCACATAGAAACAAGTCCTCATGCAAGGAGATAGAACAGATCATGGTGCACACAAGCTATCCATCCAAAACATGTCCCTCCACGGTATCTATCTCCATAATATTAGAGTTATGCAACTCTCCAGTGCCTGGAGGACACTTCCTTCTTGTTTTATTAACACAATAATCTTAAAGAAAACTATTACACAATGTCTTTGAATGCGAGCAGTTCAATTGCTTTTTTCCATAGATGATCAGGTACCATTTCATTTGACCACCAGAGGGCAGCATTGATGATTGGCCATTGAAAAGGCAACACTAATGCTTCTGGGTCAGTAATAACTAATACAAGTCATAAACCTGTCAATAAAGTGACCTTTCCTCTGTGATTTCTATAAATGTCTTGCAGGGGTTATGTCCCTACAGTATATAATGTACACATTATACCACTTGCGTATGTGGATCATGTCAAGAGCTCATTCTGCTATGAGTGGTGGGTCTGAGTTGCATGTGAAGTGTGTGTGGAGCAAGGTTATTATAGTCTTTTATTTCTATAATTTTTTTGATTTTTATTTAGAATTCAGTTTAATTTCAGTATCTTTTCAGACCTGATTTGCAAGTTTATATTTGTTTATATTTGCTAACTACCTCTTTCAAAGAGTGCAGTGTATAAAGTCAGAAAATCTGCTGTCTCAGCCACTGCCTGTCACCAAGGGAGTACCCCAAGGCTCGATCCTAGGCACCACGCTCTTCTCAATTTACATCAACAACATAGCTCAGGCAGTAGGAAGCTCTCTCATTCATTTATATGCAGATGATACAGTCTTATACTCAGCTAGCCCCTCCCTGTATTTTGTGTTAAATGCTCTACAACAAAGCTTTCATTGTATCCAACAAGCTTTCTCTACCCTTAACCTTGTTCTGAACACCTCCAAAACAAAGGTCATGTGGTTTGATAAGAAGAATGCCCCTCCTCCCACTGGTGTGATTACTACCTCTGAGGGTTTCGAGCTTGAGGTAGTCACCTCATACAAGTACTTGGGAGTATGGCTAGACGGTGCACTGTCCTCTCAGCACATACCAAAGCTGCAGGCCGAAGTTAAATCTAGACTTGGTTTCCTCTATCGTAATCGCTTCTCTTTCACCCCAGCTGCCAAACTAACCCTGATTCAGATGACCATCCTACCCATGCTAGATTACGGAGACATAATTTATAGATCGCCAGGTCAGGGTGCTCTCAAGGGGCTAGATGTTCTTTACCATTTGGCCATCAGATTTGCCTCCAATGCTCCTTATAGGACACATCACTGCACTCTATGCTCCTCTGTAAACTGGTCGTCTCTGTAAACCCGTCGCAAGACTCACTGGTTGTTGATTATTTATAAAACCCTCTTAGGCCTCACTCCCTCCTATCTGAGATATCTACTGCACACCTCATCCTCCACATAAAACACCTTTTCTGCTAGTCAGATTCTGTTAAAGGTCCCCAAAGCACACACATCCCAGGGTCGCTCCTCTTTTCAGTTCGCTGCAGCTAGCGACTGGAACGAGCTGCAACAAACACTCAAACTGGACAGTTTTATCTCCATCTCTTCATTCAAAGACTCCATCATGGACACTCTTACTGACAGTTGTGGCTGCTTTGTGTGATGTATTGTTGTCTCTACCTTCTTGCCTTTTGTGCTGTTGTCTGTGCCCAATGTCCCAATGTTTGTACCATGTTTTGTGCTGCTGCTATGTTGTGTTGCTACCATGTTGTTGTTATGTTGTGTTGCTACCATGTTGTTGTCATGTTGTGTTGCTACCATGCTGTGTTGTCATGTGTTGCTGCCTTGCTATGTTGTTGTCTTAGGTCTGTCTTTATGTAGTGTTGTCTCGCTTGTTGTTTTGTCCTATTTTAATTTTAATATTTTACCTTTATTTAACCAGGCAAGTCAGTTAAGAACAAACTCTTATTTTCAATGATGGCCTAGGAACAGTGGGTTACCTGCCTGTTCAGGGGCAGATTGACAGATTTGTACCTTGTCAGCTCGGGGATTTGAACTTGCAACCTTTCGGTAACAAGTCCAACGCTCTAACCACTAGGTTTTTATATTGTATAAATGTTTTATTTTTAATCCCAGGCCCCCATCCCCGCAGCAGGCCTTTTGCCTTTTAGTAGGCCGCCTCGTTAAATAAAGGTTAAATACAACTATTTATATTTAGTTTTTATATTGTTATGTTACAGAAAGGATGTTTGCGAGGCTAGGAGCAATTTGGCTTGTATAATTGTTTTAAAGTCGCATCTTGCAACTGTGGGTCAGTAATACATAAGGTGATGGGTCAGGTCATAGGTTAGCTCTTCTCATGACTCAGTCCTTCCACATCCCTTTTGATTAGCTGAGGGGATTTGGTCAAGTGTGAAATGCTCTACAAACAATTTATCCTTGATTTTGCGATACGGTTTTGGAAACCTTGAACACTAAACTTGAACACAAAAGTTATCATACAAAATCAACTTTACAAATTAAAAAGATGCACTTTCTGTTAGCTGTTTTACCACAGATTTCCACTGAGTGTTTTTGTGTAACAGCTTCGAGCAGATGTTTCTTTTTGTTCCCTCCCGAGTTTCCATTAGGTCGGGAAGTGCAACACAAAACACCTCCGTGGGAATCTAAAATGCCTCACAGGAAGTGTATCTTTTGTATTTATTAAATCAGATTTGGGGGGATATGAAAGTTTACTGAGCAAAATATGTATGTAAACTGTTGGCCCCATGTTTCATGAGCTGAAATAAAATATCCCAGACATTTTCCGTATGCACACAAATATAATTTCTCTCAAATGTTGTGCACAAATTAGTTTACATCCCTATTAGTGAGAATTTTTCCTTTGCCAAGATAATCCAACCACCTGACTGGTGTGGCAGATCAAGAAGCTGATTCAACAACATGATCGTTACACAGATGCACCTTGTGCTGAGGACAATAAAAGGCCACAAAATGTGCAGTTTTGTCACACAACACAATGCCACATATGTCTCAAGTTTTGACGGGGTGTGCAATTGGAATGCTGACTGCATTAATGTCCACCAGAGCTGTTGAAAGAGAATGTCATGTTCATTTCTCTACCATAAGCCTCCTCCAACGTCATTTGAGAGAATCTGGCAGCACGTCCAAACGGCCTCACAACTGCAGACCACGTAAATGCCGTTGTGTTGGCGAGTAGTTTGCTGATGTCAACGTTGTGAACAGAATACCCCATGGTGGCGGTGGGGTTATGGTATGTGCAGGCATAAGCTACGAACCACGAACACAATTGCATTTCATCGATGGCAATTAATGTGCAGAGATACCGTGACGAGATCCTGAGGCCCATTGTTGTGCCATTCATCCACCGCCATCACCTCATGTTTCAGCATGATCATCATGTCACAAGGATCTGTACACAATTCCTGGAAGCTGAAAAATTCCCCAGTTCTTCCATGGCCTGCAAACTCACCAGACATGTCACCCGTTGAGCACGTTTGGGATGTTCTGGGTAGATGTGTACGACAGCAAGTTCCAGTTCCCGCCAATATCCAGCAACTTTGCACAGCCATTGAAGATGACTGGGAAAACATTCCACAGGCGACAGCCTGATCAACTCTATGCGAAGTTTATGTGTCGCGTTGCATGAGGAAAATGGTAGTCACATCAGATACTGACTGGTTTTCTGATCCACGCACATACTTAAAAAAAAGGTATCTGTGACCAACAGATGCATATCTGTATTCCCAGTCATGTGAAATCCATTGATTAGGACCTAATGAATTTATATCTATGGTCTGATATCCTTAGATGAACTGTAACTCAGTAAAAATGGTTGATATTATTGCAAGTTGTTTTTGTTCAGTATAGAATTTCTGAAATTTCCAAAACAGTATTGCATTGATTATTAGCAGTTCAAAGGAGAACCCTATGGCTGTATGGCATTGGGTTCTTGAGAGCTCAGGTTAGGTTATATTCGTTTCTAGCCCAAACCGCTCAGATTCTGCAGACGTTTTCGTGAGAAGAACGATTTTCGGGATGTTTCCTGCCTGACAGACACTGCTGTAACTTTGCCACCTTCCACCGCAGATGCTGAAGGCCAACATTGGCTTAAACAGATGGACTTTGAAGGGGATTTTTGTTCTATGCTAATTGGGTGCGTCGATCAACTCTAGGGGTAACTTTAGTAGGACATGTAAGAAGAATCAAGTTTGATACTTAGTCATTTCTTCCCCATTAGCTAGTGATAGCTAGTGAAAGTGATGCCCAAGCTAGGCCTTTTTGAAACATCCCCATCATCTGGCTGCCCACCAGATTAAGTAGATTGAAAATCCCATTAGATCTTTGCCCCAAGATTTTACAAAAAAACTAAAACTGAACAGAATTCACAATGGTTTTCATTTTATTTTCTATCATTTTGGAGAAACAAAATTATAATAGTTTCAGTATGGCAGTATTTGCACTGCACCGTTTGAGCTAGAAACACAAGCATTTTGCTACACCCGCAATAACATCAGCTAAATATGTGTATGTGACCAATACCATTTGATTTGAGTTTGTTAATTATTTTATTTCAGCTTACTAAATAGTTTTTTCATTAACTTAGTTTTTGTTTTAACTTCTGTTTTAGTTTACTATAATAACCTTGGTAGGGAGTGCCCATTCCTCTACGATGTTCACCAACTCTGTAATGCATACAGTGCATGACTGGCATGTGAACCTACTCTACCAAGTGTACAGTGTATTTAAAGTGCACTTTTTAACATGTACATTATTATTCATTGCAAAGTGTATGTTCTGTAACATATCCAGTATATGTATTGTGCGTAAATGATGTGTTATTCTGATGCCTGTGCCACAGGGGTATTGAGGCTCCAGTGGAATCAAAGATGTGATATTCCCTCTACAGTAGCCTGAGCAGCCTTTGAATTGGCCAGACAAAGATTACAGTAAGCTGATAAAAGCTCTGTGTGTTTGGCACCCCTGGCTCGGGTACAGTAATCTCTGCACCTCTATCCGAAGATGTCCCTCTCTCTGCCCTGACATTTTACACCTCTGAGTGCTGGAGGGCAGAACCACCACCCTGGACTCTGCCCTGGGGCAAGACACCACAGGCACCTCCCTGGGTACAGCTATGTTTTTACGATGCTGCCATTTCTGAATCAGCTCCAAGGGAATATAACATGGTGAAGGAATATAACACAGTCCCATGGTGAAGGAATATAACACAGTCCCATGGTGAAGGAATATAACACAGTCCCATGGTGAAGGAATATGAAACACAGTCCCATGGTGAAGGAATATAACACAGTCCCAGTGTGAAGGAATATAACACAATCCCATGGTGAAGGAATATAACACAGTCCCATGGTGAAGTAATATGAAACACAGTCCCATGCTGAAGGAATATGAAACACAGTCCCATGGTGAAGGAATATAACACAATCCCATGGTGAAGGAATATAACACAGTCCCATGGTGAAGGAATATAACACAGTCCCAGTGTGAAGGAATATAACACAATCCCATGGTGAAGGAATATAACACAGTCCCATGGTGAAGTAATATGAAACACAGTCCCATGCTGAAGGAATATGAAACACAGTCCCATGGTGAAGGAATATAACACAGTCCCATGGTGAAGTAATATGAAACACAGTCCCATGGTGAAGGAATGTAAAACACAGTCCCATGGTGAAGGAATATAACACAGTCCCATGGTGAAGGAATATAACACAGTCCCATGAGGAAGGAATATGAAACACAGTCCCATGGTGAAGGAATATGAAACACAGTCCCATGGTGAAGGAATATAACACAGTCCCAGTGGTGGAATATAACCAGGAACAGACTGAGTCTCCTGCCAGGGGTCTGGTTAAATGTTTGGTTATACACCATGAAGTTCAGCCTAGTTTCCACTGCATTGACTTTACCAGTGCACCATGGCAGTCTAACCAATAGAGATCCTATTAAATTACTAGAGGGGCTATGTTATAAACACTCAAAGTTCCATAATGGGGTGAAAATGCCAGCCATATTGATCATGGAGAAATCCAAACCAGTCTAATTGGTAGAGGCATAATCCAGGCTTTACTTATGTAGAAAAATAGGCATGTGGCATGTGGAATACGTGTAATATAATTATTGTCAACCTAAAATATTGTCATATAATTCTAAATACAGTTTATAGAGGTATTATACAAATGTTTTGTATAAATAGCCTCTAAAATATATTTAAACAGACCATAAATGTCACAGAAGTAGTTTTCTTGGAAAGCTGTCAGTGTTATTATCTGATACAATAGCAGTACTTGTTGCATTTACAACTTGTCTAAGTCCTATCATCAACTGATTCCAGCCAGAGTTTGGCTGTGGATTGGCATTGTTTGAATGAAATGTTGGTATATTGACAGTTAATTTGAAAAGTTATCAGGGTTGTCAATTTAGCGACTTTTTCGAGAGTTTTCAGACCCCTCCAAAAAGAGACTAGCGACAAATTCAGCTACATTTTAGGCTGCCTTCGGGGAGTTTCTTTGGTTTTGATAGCATTTAGCAACTTTTCCCACTCAATTCTGCCACGTGGGAGAAGCTGTCTGTGCAACTGAAGTCACAGCAATGAGGCAGACACAGGCAGAGAATGCCAGCATCCCCTGACCTCTGCAAACAGTTTTTAAGATTCATCCCACAATGACAGTAGCCGACGCCATACCATCATTTCCTGTCAGAAGGCACTTGAGGCAACTACTCTGAGACTGTCTACTGCTTCCTTTTGCTCCTTTGAACAAATATCCTTTGAGTCCCCCCTTGGTACTGTAGACCACATGAAGACCTCCTCCTGCCCCATGGACATGTTCCCTACTAGACTACTAAAAAAGGTTATGCCTACTGTTGGCCCCAACATTCTGTCTATTGTAAATAGCTCCCTGACCTCTGGCTCCATTCCAGCCTATTTAAAAACTGCCCTGGTCCAACCTCTCCTTAAAAAACCCAATCTAGAACCCTCCTCACTGAGTAATTATAGACCCATCTCTAAACTGATTTTTTTTAATCCAAGATTTCAGATGTTGCTTTCAAGCAATTGGTGGCTTATTTGAGCATGAACAACTTACTTGAAAAATTCCAGACAGGCTTCCGTTCACTTCACAGCACGGAAACTGCTTAATTGACAGTCAACAATGACATGCTGTGGGCTGTCGATGCCGGTGAATGCTCCATTCTAGTTCTTTTGGATAACATATTTGTTGGCTGGAGAGGTGGTTGATAATCTCCAGCATTGACCTTGACAGGTTAAGGTCATATCTATGAGGCAGACATTTCTCAGTGAGCATGGGTGGTTCAGTCTCGTCCCCAGAACCTATTCACTATGGTGTCCCCCAGGGTTAAATTCTGGGCCCCGTCGTTTTCCCCCTGTACATGCTTTCCCTTGGTGACATAATCTGCAATCATAACATTCCGTTTCACTGCTATGCGGGTGGCACATAGCTTTATTTACTAATCAAACCCAGTGGCCAAACTAGCATAGCTACCCTTCACAAGTGTCTTGCTGACATCAAATGTTGGATGTCTGACAATTTTCTCCAGCTCAATGATAAGAAATTGTTTTATTTGTCCCCCACCTTGCTAGAACCCAGATTGGAAATAACCTTGGTTATTTGTCTACCAATGTAAAGCCTACAGCCAAAAACCTTGGTGTCTTCTTTGACCCTTTACCTAAACCTCAAACTGAATGTTAAAAATGTTATCCAGTCCTGCTTTTATCCTCTAAGAAATATAGCTGGAGTCAAGTATTTTATTCAGTCACTGATCTGGAGACAGTTAAAGCTACATGCTTTTATTTCCTCACAACTAGAGTACTGTAACGCTTTGTATACATGTCTCAGTCAGAACTCACTCCATCGTCTACAGTTAGTTCAAAGTGCTGCAGTTCTGCACCAGACAATGTCACCATATCACACTTATTTTAGCTTCTGTGCCCCGGCTACCAGTCACTTTTAAAATAGATTAAATGTTATTATTCTCGTTTAAGGCTAGACTCGGTTTAGCCTCATCCTATAGCTCTGATCTTTAATCTTCCTATGAGCCAGGACGCAGCCTCAGATCCTCTGGCAGGGCACTGTTGACCACTCCAAAGTTTAGATTGAAAATGAAAGGAGACAAGGCATCTGCCATTAGGGCCCCTACACTTTGGATCAGGCTTGCAGATTCAGTGCCTCTTTAAATCTCTGCTGAAGTTTTCATAAAGTTTGAACTTTTATAAAGGTGCTTTTAATGTATGATTTCAATTAGCTATCTTCTTTCAGTCTCCTTCCTCCTGTCTTTGTTAGTACTTTTATATTATTATTTTATGATGTGAAGCACTTTGTTACCTGCATTGAAAAGTGCTATACAAATAAAGTTCATGTTATTAAGTTATTATTAGACAGAATGAAGTGGAAGACTGATTTCACAAGTCACAAGTCAGAGCTTGAGTCAAGTCTCACATCTCTCTCTCCCACTTCTCTCCCTCACTATGTTCTCCTTGCCCTCTTCTCCCTCTTCTCCCTCTTCTCCCTCCCTCCCTCCCTCCCTCCCTCCCTCCCTCCCTCCCTCCCTCCCTCCCTGAGACTGTCACGCTACACCAGTGTATTGCATTGTAAGTGTGTATGAATAATGAAAGAGTGTTCATGTTTGGTCCAGTCAGCTCTCGTGGAGGCAGGCCCAGCCCTAGCCCAGGCCCAGTCCAGGCCCTGCCGAGGCCCAGCCCAGGCCCAGGCCCAGCCCATGCCCAGCCCAGGCCCTGGCCCAGACACTGATACCCTGCAGCCAGCCAGGTAACAAACACTCTGTCATGTAGCTGTGCAACCAATCCATACTAATTATTGACTCATCAGGAATAGTCTCATGTGATCTATCTCCAGGTTTGTTAACAGCTCACATCATGAGATAACATGTTTCCTGTCGATTCAATCAGAGGAATCTGTGTGTAACCACAGAGTAGTGTTCTTATCTTTTTGCACAGCTGTTTTAATTTATAGACAGTGTGTGTAGATTGTCTGTCATTACCACCCACATTGATCAGGGAGCCCTTAGGGGTGTGTTAGATGAGGCTACACAGACAAACAGAGTGCCTCTGCAGTGCTGGAGGGAGCTGGAAGCTGCCGTTGTTGTGTTCAGGACTGAGGTGGAGGGAGTGGTGATATCAGGACTAAGCTCACCCGAAACTCCAGAGAGAAGGAGAGAGTGAGAGAGAGAGAGAGAGAGAGAGAGAGAGAGAGAGAGAGAGAGAGAGAGAGATCGAGAGAGAGAGAGAGCGCAGGCTGAGCTCATTTGGCCCGCAGCCAAGCCTAGATACAGTTCTGATTTCCTCTCTACTTCTCTCTATTCTCTCTCAGACCCTTCGTTCTTTCTCTCCTCTCTTTCTCTGGTCACTTCTGAGTGAGACTCCGTCTTTATTTCTCTCAGCTGGGCTGACTACCAAAGACGCTGGGCTGACTAACAAAGACGCTGGGCTGACTACCAAAGACTACTTTGGTAAATAACAGAAAGTAAGTAGCTGGTGGATTTGGATTGAAGGTGGACTTACCCTTGTCCTATTTTCTCAAAGCGTGTGTACTTCTTTTTGGGGTCCCCCACACTCACAATGCTCCCTGGGAGGACAGAGAGAGGTGATTAGTGGAGAGTGTAGAGAGTGTGAGAGCATGACAATAGGGGGTCTAGGTCAAGCTGAGGCACACACACACACACACACACACACACACACACACACACACACACACACACACACACACACACACACACACACACACACACACACACACACACACACACGCACACGCACACGCACACATACACACACACACACAACCATGGAGAACGCAACCCTGCATTACACACACACTCCTCTGCCCACGCCACTCAGGGATGTGGCCCGCTGTGGGGCATCGTACTGCAGCCAAATACACTGCTGCATGCTGAAAGGTTGGCCTGCTCAGTAGAGCACTGCTGATGTTTTTGGACAGGGACACAGGCAGACACTGCAGCACTCAGACTACGGAGGGGCGCTTGGCCATCCTAAGGCTGTAATCTCTGGCTTACTGAGCAGCCCACACTAATCACTGCAGTAGGATGGGTTTGGAGAACTAGACACACAACACAGTACAGTTACAGCACACTCTCTATGGGACTCTCCATGCTCAATAGGTCCACAGAGAGACAACATACTCAGTCGCTCCAGAATCTCCTCGTCTGTCATCTTGGACTTCTTCTTCTGCCGGTCGGTGTTGCGGTACAGAGTGCTGGACGTGTTCTCTGGCTGGACCTGGGACTCCGGTGGGGTTGTGACCTCCTTCACAGGGGCGGGAGGCGCCAAGGGCTCGATGACAGAGCGGGTGTATATCTGTACGGAGAGGAGCAGGACACAGTCACAGTCAGAGAGGAGCAGGACACAGTCACGGTCAGAGAGGAGCAGGACACAGTCACGGTCAGAGAGGAGCAGGACACAGTCACGGTCATAGAAGAGCAGGACACAGTCACAGTCAGAGAGGAGCAGGACACAGTCACAGTCAGAGAGGAGCAGGACACAGTCACGGTCAGAGGAGCAGGACACTGTCACTGTCAGAGAAGTGCAGGACACAGTCACGGTCAGAGAGGAGCAGGACACAGTCAGAGAGGAGCAGGACACAGTCAGAGAGGAGCAGGACACAGTCAGAGAGGAGCAGGACACAGTCACAGTCAGAGAGGAGCAGGACACAGTCACAGTCAGAGAGGAGCAGGACACAGTCACAGTCAGAGAGGAGCAGGACACAGTCACAGTCAGAGAGGAGCAGGACACAGTCACGGTCAGAGAGGAGCAGGACACAGTCACGGTCAGAGAGGAGCAGGACACAGTCACGGTCAGAGAGGAGCAGGACACAGTCACGGTCAGAGAGGAGCAGGACACAGTCACGGTCAGAGAGGAGCAGGACACAGTCACGGTCAGAGGAGCAGGATACTGTCACAGTCAGAGAAGAGTAGGACACAGTCAGAGAGGAGCAGGACACAGTCACAGTCAGAGAGGAGCAGGACACTGTCACGGTCAGAGGAGCAGGACACTGTCACAGTCAGAGAAGTGCAGGACACAGTCACAGTCAGAGAGGAGCAGGACACAGTCAGAGAGGAGCAGGACACAGTCACGGTCAGAGAGGAGCAGGACACAGTCAGAGAGGAGCAGGACACAGTCACGGTCAGAGAGGAGCAGGACACAGTCAGAGAGGAGCAGGACACAGTCACGGTCAGAGAGGAGCAGGACACAGTCAGAGAGGAGCAGGACACAGTCACAGTCAGAGAGGAGCAGGACACAGTCAGAGAGGAGCAGGACACTGTCACAGTCAGAGAAGTGCAGGACACAGTCACAGTCAGAGAGGAGCAGGACACAGTCACGGTCAGAGAGGAGCAGGACACAGTCACAGTCAGAGAGGAGCAGGACACAGTCATAGTCACAGAGGAGCAGGACACAGTCACGGTCAGAGGAGCAGGACACAGTCACGGTCAGAGAGGAGCAGGACACAGTCACAGTCACAGAGGAGCAGGACACAGTCACGGTCAGAGGAGCAGGACACAGTCACAGTCAGAGAGGAGCAGGACACAGTCACAGTCAGAGAGAAGCAGGACACAGTCACGGTCAGAGAGGAGCAGGACACAGACACAGTCAGAGAGGAGTAGGAAAACATGCATACTCTACAGCTCTGTAGTGAGTTGAGTTGTTGAGGTAGTAAGACTGTAAGTCTGTTTAGATCTGTAACAAGGTTTTAAGTCATCGTTCATAACCTTAGTGTGACTCACAGATTTAGTGTGCTCAGGTCGAGGTGCGATGACGGGCGGAAGCTCATTGTCATCATCGTCATCCTCCTCCTCTTCTTCCTCCTCCTCCTCCTCCTCCTCTGACACAGGGGGCGCTATCGGGGGCTCTGTGGATGTCTTTGCACCCTGAGGGGTAAAACAAGGGGTCAGTGAGGAGGTCTGTAGTACGTTGGACTGTGACAATCTGACACCACTGGGACAGACTGCATCATCTGCATTATTGTCAATGGTTAGTCCAAGAACTCCTAATGTTCCATGTAATGAAGCATGTCCAAGCTCACAATAAACACCTCCTATTACAACAGGGTGCTCGGCTGTGAACTAGGATAGGGTCAAACAGAAAGATTGTAATGGATTTGACATGTGTAATTAGGAATGTAGGTATTCGACATGATCGGCTTGCTTAAACCTGGAGAGGATAGCTACTAGAATGGCTTATGGGCTGAGGTATGTACCAGAAAGAGAAAAGACAAGAGAGTGGGGTATGGCATGGATGGGATTTGGGTGGGGTTGGTGGGGGGGGGGGTGTTGTAGAATAGTTACAGGGTGAGGTTTGAGAGTGAATCATTTTACAGCAAAAACAGAGTTAAAATGAGAGTTAAAAACAGAGTTAAAATGAGAGTTAAAAACAAAGTTAAAATGTGAGTTAAAAACAGAGTTAAAATGAGAGTTAGAAACAGAGTTAAAATGAGAGTTAAAAACAGAGTTAAAATGAGAGTTAAGAACAGAGTTAAAATGAAAGTTAAGAACAGAGTTCAAATGAAAGAAAGAACAGAGTTAAAATGAAAGTTAAGAACAGAGTTCAAATGAAAGAAAGAACAGAGTTAAAATGAGAGTTAAGAACAGAGTTCAAATGAAAGAAAGAACAGAGTTAAAATGAGAGTTAAGAACAGAGTTAAAATGAGAGTTAAGAACAGAGTTCAAATGAAAGAAAGAACAGAGTTAAAATGAAAGTTAAGAACAGAGTTAAAATGAGAGTTAAGAACAGAGTTAAAATGAGAGTTAAGAACAGAGTTCAAATGAAAGAAAGAACAGTTCAAATGAGAAAACATGCTACAACAAGGCTAACAGGGATAATCTATGTTGTGATGTATTTCCGCGTCAGCTCATAGAACTGCATTACACAGCATACAGTTGGACCTGGAGAACCAAACATGCAAAACAAACCCCTGACCCAACACTCCAACTCCAACCAGAGCCACTAAAAACATCATCCAGTCTTACAGTACGGTAGGCCACAATACCAACTATGATGGTGGTGAAAGAGCCATGCAAAGGCCCCTCCCTGTCACTATTTGCTCCTCTGTAAATGATTTCTCATGTCTCTCCCCTCTGTACTGTACTCCATCATAAACACCATCATCTGGGTGAACCTGTTCTGTAAGGTGGGATAGATTTCATCCATCTCTAGCCTAAGTAAGCAATGTAAGATGGCAAAGAACAGCCAAAGCAGCACAGCATAGCAGTAGTGGTGACTAGCTGCAGGCTATGCAATGGTGGCAAGCCAGCAGTCCTTTGTTTGGCAGTGGAAGGTGGTTTGGTTTAAGCTCTGCCATGGGGGGATAAGAGGGGTCAGCGTTCTGAGAAGAGCCCGAGAGACAGAACAGATAGAGGTGAAGGCGGCAGAGGAGATGAGAGGCTAGCTGGCTAATGATAAGTAGCGCTAGGCTAGCAGGTTTCTACTGGGCCATGCGGCCAGATCTACACAGCCGATGGCCTATTAAAGCAGGCACATATTGGCTACGTGGTGAACATGGGATCCGACATGCAGGAATGTGAGTATCGTCACAGCCCTCTCAGGCATGCGCCTCACAGCCCTGGCAGTTAAAGGATGGGCCATTTGGAATTGGTTAAGGAAATGCTTACAGCCAAGTGGTGAAATCGAGATGCATCCATGACATTAAATGTAGCCAGATTCAATTTAAATATAGAGAACGACGATGCCTCTAAAATCTCAGACATTTGCGGTGGGCAAGTCATGTTCATTGGTAAGTCCTGTTCATTTTCATCCAATGGAGCCTGGACATCTGGGCAAATCTAGCATCAACAACATTAAGAGTTCAAAATGGTTCAATTTAGAGTAGAGCCAACGTAGAGGCATGTGGAAAGTAATATGGAGGAGTTACCTTGTCAAATAAGGCGCTGCAGGTTCTATGGCTGACAGGAGGCCCAGACGACAGCAGTCGGTTCTGAATGTGAAGGTTGAAAATGGGAGGATTTACTGAACACAGACCCACACAACATTACAGAGCAATGGACTGGACTACAGCGGGACAGGAGAGGGCAGAGGGCAGGGGACCGCTACGGAGTGATGGGGAATAAATGACATCCTCAACATCTAACTACAGATGAATGGATCCTCACATACCCAGGAGAGATTTTCATGGGTGAAGAGACACAAATCATGTTTTGGGGAGTGGAGATGCCAAGGTGATCACCACAGTGATATTAGTGGCAGAACCTTTTGCTTTCGGGACTGTACCTTAACACCACCGTGGTATTACATATATCAGAGGGCTGAGCGATTGGGAGGCGTGGTACCCACTGCCAGGCTCAGGAACCGGCTCCTTACGGACCTGCTCTATCAACACTTCGTCAGGACCCTCAGAGTGCTGGGAGTCAACAGACTGGCACAACCGCCTGGGAACAACAGCCTTCTCCAAATGTGGCAGAACCATAACGGAGAAGAGGGCCTCCGTGCTCAGACCCAAGCCAGAGTAAAATTACCAACAGACAGAAAGACTAAATGCAGGTGAGTGCACATGCCCTCTGAGTCTTCTTTCTCAGTCCACCAATGAAACGTTACTTTGACAGAGACACTGTCCAAAGAATGTGTAGTCAATAGCAACGTTCCCCCCGCAAATCAAATCAAATCAAATTGTATTGGTCACAAACACGTGGTTAGCAGATGTTAATACGAGTGTAGCGAAATGCTTGTGCTTCTAGTTCCGACTAGAACTTACCAGTCTAGCTATAATACAGTGAGGAGATTGGTTTCATCACTTGCGTAGACAGTTACCCGTACACAACTACCGATTAAGGGCCTATAGGGACAATGGTTTTCAAAATATATGAAATATGACAAAACGGTTCATTATTAAAATAAACTGAGCCATTGTGGCAGCCCAGAGAGAGTCATTAGGCTGATTTCCAAAGGGGACGTTTAGACTCTGAGACAGTCGTGTGAGGTCAGGGTAATGATAATAGACCGTCCTTGCTTACAGTCCTTACAAAAGCTCCGCAGCACTCTACGTCTGAGGAGAGAATACTACAACGCGTGCAAGCTCACATTTGTTTCTCGTTCAACAAATGTGTACCAATTAGCTGTTGAGATGAAAGGAACATGTTGGAAATGGATGAGCACTTACCAGAGTGTTGACTGCTATGTATCCATGTGCGGATTTGTCTGAAAGAGAAAGGAATCATTGCCCCACGTCCAATTCTCTTACAGTGACAACACGCTGACATGTAGACTCTCCGATAAATAGTCAAAGCTTTTACTCAGTAGCACATTTTTTTTTTTTCATTCAGAAAACGTAAGACAGTGAGATGATCTGAGCATTGTGTGTTTGTGTGTTCTCACCTCCGGAGGTGAAACTCATGTATTTCTGGTTGTTGACCGTCTCTTTGGAGTCATAGAACTTGAGCACGTCCAGCACGGCCTGAGGGTTCTTCTTTTGCTCCAGCTTGGTGATGTTGGAGGTCTGAAGGAGCCGCGCCCACTGCTCTGGGATGCCCTGGGGGAGAGAGGTCACAGGTCATAGGTCAGGGGTTAGATCCACTCTTTGACCTCATTGCTACCGCCACTGCACACCTTTTCATGTTTGGGTTATAGTTAACAAGTAGTGGTAATATGGGTGATAAGGGTGTACTAAAAGCTACTACTAGACACCTTCCTTGTCTGTGAAATACTGTATAAATACATGCACTGGAAGTACCTTGATCTGTCACTTAAAGATGTACTATTGGACTATAAATTATGCCTTCCTGTAATATACTTATGCTAAAATGTTTATTCTATTCTAATAAGCCATTTACTTTATGTTCGTATTCTTATATTTTATTAGTTCTTATTGTTGCATTGACGAGAAGGAACCTGCAAGTAAGCATTTGGTTAGACGGTGAATACCACGTGTATCCTGTACAGACGACTAAAACAATTAGAAACTGAAACTTACAGTGAACTCCCCTGTAACAGCGTCAAAACCAACATGTATGGTGTGCTCAAAGTCTGAAGGCAGGGAGATCTCAGGACGCTCCTTCTCCTTCTTCTTGTTTGCTGCACGGAGGAACAAAAGAACATGCAGATCTATTTCCAATACATTCACAAGGATTTTAAAGAGATGTACAGTGCCTTCGGAAAGTATTCAGACCCCTTGACTTTTTCCATATTTTGTTACATTACAGCCTTATTCTAAAATATATATTTTTTTTAATCCTCAGCAATCTACACACATCACCCCATAATGACAAAGCTAAAACAGGATTTTAGAAATGTTTGCACATTTATAAAAAATAAAAACACACCCATTGCCATGAGACTCGAAATTGAGCTCAGGTGCATCCTGTTTCCATTGATCATCCTTGAGATGTTTCTACAACTTGATTGGAGTCCACCTGTGGTAAATTCAAATGATTGGACATGATTTGGAAAGGCACACACCTGTCTATATAAGGTCCCACAGTTAACAGTGCATGTCAGAGCAAAAACCAAGCCATGAGGTTGAAAGAATTGTTCATATAGCTCTGAGACAGGAATGTGTCAAGACACAGATCTGGGGAAGGGTACCAAAACATGTCTGCAGCATTGAAGGTCCCCAAGAACAGTGTTGCCTCTATCATTCTTAAATGGAAGAAGTTTGGAACCACCAAGACTCTTCCTAGAGCTGGCCGCCCGGCCAAACTGATCAATTGGTGGAGAAGTGCCTTGGTCAGGGAGGTGACCAAGAACCCGATAGTCACTCTGATAGAGCTCTAGAGTTCCTCTGTGGAGATGGGAGAACCTTCCAGAAGAACAACCATCTCTGCAGCACTCCACCAATCAGGTCTTTATGGTAGAGTGGCCAGACGGAACCCACTCCTCAGTAAAAGACACATGCCAGCCTGCTTGGAGTTTGCCAAAAGGCACCTAAAGACTCTCAGACCATGAGAAACAAGATTCTCTGGTCTGATGAAACCAAGATTGAACTCTTTGGCCTGAATGCCAAGCATCAGGCCTGGAGGAAACCTGGCACCATCCCTACGGTGAAGCATGGTGGTGGCAATCATGCTGTGGGAATGTTTTTCAGCTGCAGGGACTGGGAGACTAGTCAGGATCGAAGCAAAGATGAACGGAGCAAAGTACAGAAAAATCCTTGATGAAAACCTTCTCCAGAGTGCGTAGTACCTCCAACTGGGGGCAAAGGTTCACATTCTAACCAGATAACGACCCTAAGCACACAGCCAAGACAACGCAGGAGCTGCTTCTGAGCAAGTCGCTGAATGTCCTTGAGTGGCCCAGACAGAGCTCGGACTTGAACCCAATCGAACATCTCTAGAGAAACCTGACTATAGCTGTGCAGCAACACTCCCCATCCAACTTGACAGAGCTTGAGAGGATCTGCAGAGAAGAATGGGAGAAACTCCACAAATACAGGAAAGCTTGTAGCATCATACCCAAGAAGACTCAATGCTGTAATCGCTGCCAAAGTTGCTTCCACAAAGTATTGAGTAAAGGGTCTGAATACTTACAGTACCAGTCAAAAGTTTGAACACTCCTACTCATTCAAAGGTTTTTCTTTATTTTTACAATTTTCTACATTGTAGAATAATAGTGAAGACAACAAAACTATGACACAACACATATGGAATCATGTAGTAACCAAAAAAGTGTTAAACAAATCAAAATATATTATATATTTCAGATTCTTCAAAGTAGCCACCCTTTGCCTTGATGACAGCTTTTCACACTCGTGGCATTCTGTCAACCAGTTTCACCTGGAACGCTTTTCCAACAGTATTGAAGGAGTTCTCACATATGCTGAGCACTTGTTGGCTGCTTTTCCTTCATTCTGCGGTCCAAATGGCAAGTGTCTTCACTGACATTTTCAACCTCTCCCTGACTGAGTATGTAATACCTACATGTTTCAAGCAGGCCACCATAGTCCCTGTGCCCAAGGAAGCGAAGGTAACCTGCCTAAATAATTACCGTCCCTTAGCACTGACGTCGGTAGCCATGAAGTGCTTTGATAGGCTGGTCATGCCTCACATCAACAGCATCATCCTGGATAACCTAGACCCACTCCAATTCGTATACCGCCCCAACAGATACACAGATGACGCAATCTCAATCGCACTCCACACTACCCTGTCCCACCTGGAAAAGGGTAGAATGTGAGAATGCTGTTCATTGACTACAGCTCAGCGTTCAACACCATAGTGCCCATGAAGCTCATCACTAAGCTAAGGACCATGGGACTAAACACCTCCCTCTGCAACTGGATCCTGGACTTCCTGACGGGCCGCCCCCAGGTGATAAGGGTAGGCAACAACAAGTCTGCCACGCTGATCCTCAACACTGGGGCCCCTCAGGGGTGTGTACTTAGTCCCCTCCTGTACTCCCTTTTCATCCACGACTGCGTGGCCAAACACAACTCCAACACCATCATTAAGTTTGCTGACAACACAACAGTGGTAAGCCTGATCACCGACAACGAAGAAAAAGCCTATAGGGAGGAGGTCAGAGAACTGGCAGTGTGGTGCCAGGACAACAACCTCTCCCTCAATGTGAGCAAGACAAAGGAGCTGATCGTGGACTACAGGAAAAGGCGGCCCGAACAGGCCCCCATTAACATCAACGGGGCTGTTGTGGAGCGGGTCGAGAGTTTCAAGTTCCTTGGTGTCCACATCACCAACAAACTAACATGGTCCAAACACACCAAGACAGTTGTGAAGAGGAGGAGTCTCCCTCAGGAGACTAAAAGGATTTGGTATGGGTCCCCAGATCCTCAAAATGTTCTACAGCTGCACCATCGAGAGCATCCTGACCGGTTGCATCACCGCCTGGTCAGGCAACTGCTCGGCATCTGACCGTAAGGCGCTACAGAGGGTAGTGCGTACGACCCAGTACATCACTGGGGCCAGGCTTCCTGCCATCCAGTACCTATATAATAGTCAGCGGAAAGCCCATAAAATTGTCAGAGACTCCAGTCACCCAAGTCATAGTCTGTTTTCTCTGCAACCGTATGGCAAGCGGTACCGGAGCGCCAAGTCTAGAACCAAAAGGCTCCTTAACAGCTTCTACCCCTAAGCCATAAGACTGCTGAACAATTAATCAAATGGCCACCGGACTATTACATTGACCCCCCACACCTCCATTTGTTTGTTGTACTGTACACTGCTGCTACTCGCTGTATATTATCTATACTTCACCGCTACCTACATGTACAAATTACCTCAACTAACCTGTATCCCCTCACACTGACTCGGTACCGGTACCCCCTGTATGTAGCCTCATTATTGTTACGTAATTGTGTTACTCTTAATTATAATTTTTTTACTTGAGTTTATTTGGTAAATATTTTCTTAGCTCTTCTTGAACTGCACTGTTGGTTAAGGGCTTATAAGTAAGCATTTCACGGTAAGGTCTACACTTATTGTATTCGGCGCATGTGACAAAAAGTTTGATTTTAACTCATCCCAAACCATCTCAATTGGGTTGAGGTCGGGTGATTGTGGAGATCAGGTCATCTGTTACAGCGCTCCATCACTCTCCTTCTTGGTCAAATAGCCCTTACTGAGCCTGGAAGTGTGTTGGGTCATTGTCCTGTTGAAAAAACAAATTATAGTCCCACTAAGCCCAAACCAGATGGGATGGCGTATCGCTGCAGAATGCTGTGGTAGCCATGCTGGTTTTGTGTGCCTTGAATTCTAAATAAATCACAGACAGTGTCACCAGCAAAGCACCCCCACACCATCACACCTCCTCCCCCGTGCTTCATGGTGGGAACACACATGCGGAGATCATCTGTTCGCCTACTCTGCTTCACACAAAGACATGACGGTTGGAACCAAAAACCTCACATTTGGACTCATCAGATCAAAGGACAGATTTCCACCAGTCTAATGTCTATTGCTTGTGTTTCTAGACACAAGCAAATCTCTTATTATTATTGGTGTCCTTCAGTAGTAGTTTCTTTGCAGCAATTCGTCCATGAAGTCCTGATTCACACAGTCTCCTCTGAACAGTTGATGTTGAGATGTGTCTGTTACTTGAACTCTGTGAAGCATTTATTTGCTGCAATTTCTGAGGCTGGTAACTCAGATGAGCTTATCCTCTGCAGCAGAGGTAACTCTGGTTCTTCCTTTCCTGTGGCGGTCCTCATGAGAGCCAGTGTAATCATAGCGCTTGATGGTTTTTGCGACTGCACTTGAAGAAACGTTCAAAGTTCTTGACATTTTCCAGATTGACTGACCATCATGTCTTAAAGTAATGATAGACTGTCGTTAATCTTTTCTTATTTGAGATAATATGGACTTGGCCTTTTACCAAATAGAGCTATCTTCAGTATACCACCCCTACCTTGTCACAACACAACTGATTGGCTCAAACTTATTAAGGAGGAAATAAATTCCGGAAATTAACTTTTAACAAGGCACCCCTGTTAATTGAAATGCATTCCAGGTGACTGCCTCATGAATCTGGTTGAGAGAATGCCAAGAGTGTGCAAAGCTGTCAAGGCAAAGGGTGACTACTTTGAAGAATCTCAAATATAAAATATATTTTTATTTGTTTAATAGTTTTTTGGTTACTACATGATTCCATATGTGTTATTTCATAGTTTTGATGTCTTCACTATTACTCTACAATGCAGAAAATAGTAAAAATAAAGAAAAATCCTTGAATGAGTATGAATAAGTGTTTCCAAACTTTTGACTGGTACTGTTTATAAAATGTTATTTTTTAGTTTGACATTTTTAATAAAAAACTATTTTTGCTTTGTCATTATCGGGTATTGTGTGTCGATTGAAAAAACAATGTAATACATTTTAGAATAAGGCTGTAACCTAACAAAATGTAGAAATGGTCAAGGGGTCTGAATACTTTCCGAATGCACTGTACGTTAAAATCGGTGTCATTATTCTTGAACAGTGATTTTCAATATTTTTAGAATAACAACTGTGTTTACAAGGATTATATGGCTCTAGCAACTTTTATATAACTGAGATTGTTTCACTTTTTTGCCGAGGGCAGAGCTAAAAATAAATACAATACCCATATCCCAAATTGCATAGCTCAGAGAGGGCTCCTAACCCTAATAAAACAGTGATGTTACTCTATCACTGATCAACGGGTTCCTTGTTTTCACTTGACCTCGTGAGCCAGTGAGGATGTCTCGGGTTTCGTGGAAACCCAAAAGAACTCCAGGCCTGGTTTTTTCATATTTAGATGACGTGGTTAAGGACATACTCAGGGCTCTAGTTCTATACTACAGTAAAGGGTGATACAGATGTCTACTCACTCTTGTCTCCTCCAGGGAAGATGGAGCGCAGGCGAACCTTCTTGTTCTTCTCTTCAGGAGCCATTGGGAGAGGTTTGGAGCCGTGATTCACTGATGAAGAGTCTCGGGAACTACTGTTCATTCTCAAGGGAGGGGCTGGCGGTTTCTCTTCAATATCGACACTATCGGACATCTTTAGTAACACTCACAGTATCCTAGGACAAAGGGGAAAAACAAGAGAGAGGGAAGTTTAGCATGAGGCTATGATAGAAAATAAAGTAAGGGATTCTTAGGATCAAAGTGGAAAGAGAGAAGAGAGCCATGCCTACAGGCTCTCCTCTGAAATATCAAAATATACTCGAAATCCACCACTCCCTCTGCACACTGCGGGCTTTAAAACAGATCAACATCCATCCCACATTTAAAGTTTTTTTTTCATTACAAATAACTAAATCAAGAAATGTGAGGAATGGTGTAATGGTTTTGAACTTGAGTACAAATACTGTAAGACTTTGTCAGGCGTTCAACAAAACTCTACAAGGTAATAGTCTTTGGATGGCTGTCTGTCTCCCCCTCACTGTGTAATCTTTGCTGTCAGTAGAGGCATGAGCAGCCTCAAGCCAGTGTGTTTTAATCTCCATGGGTCACAAGAAGGGCTCTCTCTGTGCTCCAGGGGGGCACAATATCCCATAATCTGTCTTTACTTAGACCTACAACTTCCTGTCATAGTTTCACTCTCTGGTTCCTAAGCTTTTTCTTGAAGGAAGGCCTCTGTGTTCAGGAACTACTCTGTGTTCAGGAACTACTCTGTGTCCAGGAACTACTCTGTGTTCAGGAACTACTCTGTGTAATGTTTTAGATCTGCCGTGTGCCAGAGGGAAAAACAATCCAATCACAAGATTTACAGACTGGAAAAACATCTAGCTACAAAAGCATGTTTAAATCTAAATAACTACATTCAACAGAAGCTCCAAGTAGATTACGGATCTTTGCTGAGATCATCGTCTGCTGAGATGATGGACAGAAACTGACAAGAAAGTGTATAGTATGGAGACTGCAGCCCATCGACTTACATTCATCTAGGGGAAGATAAGTCCCCTAGTACACACATCTGACTTCATTAGGAAGCATCTGTAAACAGAATGTTTAGTCCTCAGCATAGCCAAACCGTTACATCCCTGATGTAAAATCCTGGACTACTGTACTATTGCAGTTGCAGCCTATACAGTATTTTCCATGTGTAACCTGATAATCAGAGATTCAACCAAGCCTCAGTACAAACAGACGCTCCCAGTTATTAAAACACACTTGGCATTCAAATCGATCAATGTTTATGTAGGCCCACGACGAAACATGTTCCAGAAACACATCACCATTTGCAGTGTATGTCACATTGTGTTCCATTCCATTGCTGTGCCTGTTACACTTCACACAACATCCTCTTAGGCATCTCTGTTCTAAATGTGAATATGTGAGACGGACGTTTGGGCCAGCGATTTAGAATGTGTGTTATAGGGCATGGCTGCTCAGCTGCAGCAAGGGTAGGGCCCAGTAAGGGTAGGGCCTAGGTTAGGAGCTAAGGTTAGGACAGTAATATCATATGAAGCAGAGGTTCCAACAGAGTTTCTTATTTTTCTCTGCTGCTCTGTTACATTGTTATTGCAGCTGTGGGCTTTTGAAGCCCTCTCCTGGACCAGGGTAATATAATGAGAGTGACAGGAGCATGCTCTGCATAGTAAACAGTAGGCCCTCTAGGAATGGCAGCAGCATACAGGACAGTGACACAGATCTGCAGCTTGCAGTAGAGCAGACCCCTAGTTAGGGATTCCAACTACATCAGGAACATTGGCCTATTTAGGTAATGTGGAGAGGTCTCCCGGAGAAAGATGGGATAGCCATCTGGAAGAATCTATGGGGATTCATCTGTGCAAGTTAAGTTTAGGCTCAAGACAGTATACTCATTGTCAACCTGAACCCTGTTGACTACAGTTTGAGATGAGGAGAACAGCTACAGATTCAGTTAAATTAGGGTAATTCCCTCTCCCAACGTAAACAAGTGAAAGTCAATGAAGCGCAACCTTCAAGAGACAGCACATTTTTCTCAGGCTGTTAGAAGGATGCGAGCTAATGAGCTGTTTGGCGCTGGAATGGTGCTAATGATGTCCAATGACTTTGTTTGACTGTGAAATCGCAACCGGGATATGGAGAGTGAGAGCTGGGCTACATGTTCATATCTCTCATCCCCTCCCTCATCCTCAAGCCTTCCATCCTCCATCTTAGGCTCTTTTCACAGCCTCGCCCTGAGGCCCATCATGTGATTTACAGTCCAAATGTCTCAGGGCCACACAGCCTCTTAGACTGGAGACCTACATTAGTGAACAAAGGCCACCAGGCAGCACAGGATACACTCCCGGTCCACTTGCAAATGTCTGTCTGTGTGTGTCAAATCAAATCGAAGCTTATTGGTCGCGTATACAGTTTAGCAGATGTTATAGCTGGTGTGGCGAAATGCTTATGTTACTAGCGCCTAAAAATACAGTAAAACGTCAAACAAGTTCACAAATCATTTTATTAATGTAAAAAATAAAAAAAAGTACAAGAAAGTACAACAAGAAATGAAAAATGAACGTCGGGACGAATCCAATTAACAAATCAGATAGCACTGTAACATTAATCAAAATGCAATCTATACGCACATACAGAGGATGAATTTACACCAGATGTACTAAGAATTATATGTACATTAGCAGATATATTAGAGTGAGCTATATCAAGAATCCAGTATATGCGGTGTGTAAAACAGGGTAACTAAATACAAAGTACAGTAGTAGAACTATTAGAATGAGCTATGTCGGGAATACAGTATTGAAAGAGATGGAGACCTGCACACTGTCGAAAAATGAATAAATCCAAAACTGAGGCTTGAATGGAAAAAAAGATATGTTTATCAGAACATCATGGTGCGCAAAAAATCCTAGTGCAAGAAAGGGCATAAATGAAAGGTGAAAACAATCACAAGCGTTGCAGGAATACAGTTTTTGTGAAACACTGTGAAACGGGAAGTGTCCAGTGGTTCAATGTCTCTATGACATGGGACAGCAGTGTTTGCTGTGTGTGAGTGGGTGAGTGTGTATGTGTGTGTGTTTGTGAGTATGAAGTGTGTGTGATAGCTTGTGTGTGTTTTGTGTGAGTGAGTGTGCATAACCTGGTAGATGGCTAGTAATGGCTGTTCAACAGTCTGATGGTCTGGTGATAGAAGCTGCTCAACAGTCTGATGGTCTGGTAATAGAAGCTGTTTAACAGTCTGATGGTCTGGTAATAGAAGCTGCTCAACAGTCTAATGGTCTGATGGTCTGGTAATAGAAGCTGTTCAACAGTCTGATGGCCTGGTAATAGAAGCTGTTCAACAGTCTGATGGTCTGGTGATAGAAGCTGTTCAACAGTCTGATGGCCTGGTGATAGAAGCTGTTCAACAGTCTGATGGCTTGGTAATAGAAGCTGTTCAACAGTCTGATGGCCTGGTGATAGAAGCTGTTCAACAGTCTGATGGCCTGGTGATAGAAGCTGTTCAACAGTCTGATGGCTTGGTAATAGAAGCTGTTCAACAGTCTGATGGTCTGGTAATAGAAGCTGTTCAATAGTCTGATGGCTTGGTAATAGAAGCTGTTCAACAGTCTGATGGCCTGGTAATAGAAGCTGTTCAACAGTCTGATGGCCTGGTGATAGAAGCTGTTCAACAGTCTGATGGCCTGGTGATAGAAGCTGTTCAATAGTCTGATGGCTTGGTAATAGAAGCTGTTCAACAGTCTGATGGCTTGGTAATAGAAGCTGTTCAACAGTCTGATGGCCTGGTAATAGAAGCTGTTCAACAGTCTGATGGCCTGGTAATAGAAGCTGTTCAACAGTCTGATGGTCTGGTAATAGAAGCTGTTCAATAGACTGATGGCTTGGTAATAGAAGCTGTTCAACAGTCTGATGGCCTGGTGATAGAAGCTGTTCAACAGTCTGATGGCCTGGTAATAGAAGCTGTTCAACAGTCTGATGGCCTGGTAATAGAAGCTGTTTAACAGTCTGATGGCCTGGTAATAGAAGCTGTTCAACAGTCTGATGGCCTGGTAATAGAAGCTGTTCAACAGTCTGATGGCCTGGTAATAGAAGCTGTTCAATAGACTGATGGCCTGGTAATAGAAGCAGTTTTTTTGTCTCTCGGCCTTGGCACTGATGCATCTGTACTCACTCCGTCTGTCAGACGGTAGCAGAGTAAACAGTCTGTGGCTCGGGTCCTTAATTATCTTCTTGGCCTTCCTTTGACACAGAGTGCTGTAAATGTCCTGGAAGGCAGGATGCGTTGGGCTGACCGCACAGAGTAATGCGGTTGAGGGCGGTGCAGTTGCCATATCAGGCAGTGATGCAGCCCGACAGAATCTGTAGAAGCTCGTGAAGGTCCTAGGGGTCATGCCAAATTTCTTCAGCTGACTGAAGTTGTAGGGGCGCTGTTGTCCTCACCACGCTGTCGGTGTGGTGAGACCGTTCCATGTCCTCAGTGATACGCACACCGAAGAACTTTGAAGCTTTTGACACTATTCACTGTGGCCCTTCAATGAGGATGGGAGCATGCTTCCTCCTCTGTCTCCCATAGTCCACGGTCAGCTCCTTCATTTTGTTGATGTTGAGGGAGAGGTTATTTTCCTGGCACCACTCCACCAGGGCTCTGACCTCCTCCCAGAGGCTGTCTCATTGTTGTTGCTAATCAGGCCTAACACTGCCGTGTCGTTAGCAAACTTGATGAGTTGGAGTCGTGCTTGGCCACGCAGTCATGGGTGAACAGGGAGTACAGGATGGGGCTGAGCAGACTCCCTTGTGGGGCCCCCTTGTTGAGGATCAGTGTGGCGGAGGTGTTGTTGCCGGCCCTCAGGAAATCTAGGACCCAATTGCACAGGGAGGAGTTCAGACCCAAGGCCCTAAGCTTAGTGACAAGTATAGAGAACACTACGATGTTAAAAGCTGAGCTATAGTCTATAAACACGATTCTCACATAGGTATTCCTCTTGTCCAAGTGGGATAGGGCAGTGTGCAGTGCAATGGCGATTGCGTTGTCCGTGGATCTGTTGGGGCGGTATGCAAATTGTAGTGGTTCAATGGAGGTGGAGGTAATATGGTCCTTGATTAGCCTTTCAAAGCACTTCATGATGACAGAAGTGAATGCTACTGGGCGATAGTCATTTAGTTCAGTTACCTTAGCTTGCTTGGGTATAGGAACAATGGTGGCCATCTTGAAGCAAGTGGGGATGACAGACTGGGATAGTGAGAGGTTGAAAATGTCCGTAAACATTCCAGCCAGCTGGTCTGCACATGCTCTGAGAGTGTGGCTCGGGATGCCGTCTGGGCCAGCAGCCTTGTGAGGGTTAACACGCTTGAAGGTCCTACTCACAGAGATCGGGAACCCGCAGTCCTCTTGAGCAGCAGGGGTCCACGTCGGCATCTCTGTGTTGATTTCCTCGAAGCGGGTGAAAAAGGTGTGCTGTTTTTCCCTTTATAATCCGTGACTCTCTGAAGTCCCTGCCACATACGTCTCATGTCTCAGCCATTGAATTGCGATTCCACTTTTTCCCTGTACTGTCTTTTTGCCTCTCTGATTGTCTTGTGGCGGTCATAGGGGGTCTGTTTGTGCTCCGTCCATGTTTCCAGTCGCC
Source organism: Salvelinus fontinalis (assembly GCF_029448725.1). NCBI lineage: Eukaryota > Metazoa > Chordata > Actinopteri > Salmoniformes > Salmonidae > Salvelinus > Salvelinus fontinalis. The sequence goes on from NC_074677.1 coordinate 52,029,944, forward strand.
GTGGTTAAATGCGTTGATTCTTGCTTTCAGTTTTGTGTGAATTCTGCTATCTATCCACGGATTTTGCTTTGGGTATATTCTAATCGTCACTATAGGAACAATATCTTCTATGCACTTTCTGATGAACCCAGAGACAGAGTCAGTGTATTCGTTGATGTTATTCCCAGAGGCGGCCTGGAACATATCCCTGTACACATGAACAAAACAGTCTTGTAGCATGGATTCCGATTGGTCAGACCAGCGTTGTACAGACCATACCACAGGTGCCTTTTCTTAGGAGATAATGGGGTTGGCATTTGATCGTGAGGTAATCCAGGTCAGGGGAACAGAAACTCTTAAGGGTTTTGTACATTCTTACAATCGCACTATGAGTTGTTGATTTTAACATACTCCTCCGCCTATGTTTTTCGCGCAAAGTAATTTTTCCTAGTCCGTGCGATGTCTGGAAAACCCTGATGGCTGTATAGCCTGATCAAGGCACCTCCCACAAAATCCAAGTCTATGTGAGGCAGTTAAGTTAGTCTCTCGTATTTATCTGGTAGGTAAATCTGCGCTCTGAGCTTGCAAAGATAATTTTCCAGTGACTGTACATTAGCAAGTAATATACTAGGAAGCGGAGGGTGGTTTACCCTTTTAACTTAAATCGGACTAGTACTACAGCTCGCCTTATCCTTCTCCAGCTGCATCTTTTTGGAAAAAGGGCTCCAGATATGAAAGGAACTGCTTCGGGTAATCCAGACAAAGGATCCAGCTCCGGAAATTCAAACTTGTGGTGAGTTATCTCCGATCTGATGTCCAGAAGTTCTTGTCAGTCATAGGAAATAATACTGGAAACTTTCTGATCAATTAAAGTAAAAAATAACACTAAAATAAACAAAAGCCTGCAATGTTGGTTTGGAGCTAGCAACAGGGCGACCATCGTTGGCGCCATCTTGTTCCAGGTTTCCCATCTGAAGTGTGTGTGTGTGTGTGTGTGTGTGTGTGTGTGTGTGTGTGTGTGTGTGTGTGTGTGTGTGTGTGTGTGTGTGTGTGTGTGTGTGTGTGTGTGTGTGTGTGTGTGTGTGTGTGTGTGTGTGTGTGGGGTAGGGATGCAGATTTTAAATGATTTGATTATTCGATTAATATCATACTTTTTTTAAGTTACCCAGATAGTAATTGCTATTGACTCTCGATGAATGGCAGAGGTAAACAGAGGACATGCTGCTTTTTTCCAGTGGTTTGGCTAACAGCAACAGTGAAAGAGAAGTAATATTTTCACCATAATGGAACTGATTCTGTAACAAGTTTTTCTGGTGAGTGTTTTGCGTTCTTAAAATAGGCCTAATGACAACAGCCCCTGCCATGTTCAGGGGTAGAACAACAGATTTTTACCTTGTCAGCTTGGGGATTTGATCTTGCAACCTTGCGGTTGCTAGTCCAATGCCCTAACCACTATGCTACCTGCCACCCCCAAGTAATTGAACACAAAAATACGTTCGTACATCCAGATATTCAATTAACCACGCCCATCCCTATTGTAGTGTGCATGCATGCGCGCTTGAGTGTGTGTGGATTAGAAGCCTTTATTTAAATGTTTGTGGGGAGTTTGTTACATCATCAAGCCTCAGCATGGGAAAACAGTTTGTTAGATTTAAGTCAGATCATTCCCATGAGAAACCCCTGATTTATGTCTGTCAGAGAGGTAGACAGAGGTGGTTCACTCACAGTGTGGGGAGATGGGCTGACTCCACCTCATAAAGCAGATAAGTGCTGCAGTGTGTGCATGTACATTATATGTGGGTGTAAGTGAGTGAGAGAGAGGGTGTGTTTTCCGTGATAAGACACTAAAGTAGCCATGTCCTTGCCCACATGAAAAAATACTACAGTTTACTATAGAATACAACAGTATTTACTATAGAATTCTGTAGTAAACTGTAGTATACTACACACTATAGTATCCCTCGATCATGTGCATTACTTACTATAGAATTCTGTAGTAAACTTTAGTAAATTGTAGTATACTGTAGTATACTATACTGCACACTGTAGTATCCCTCGATCAAGTGTAGTACTTACAGTGGAATTATGTAGTAAACCGTAGTATACTGTAGAATACTATACTACACAATGTAGTATCCCTCGATCATGTGTAGAACTTACTGTAGAATTTAGTAGTAAACTGCAACATACTATACTACACACTGTAGTAACCCTCGATAATGTAGTACTCAGGCCTACTGTAGAATTCTGTAGTAAACTGTAGTATACTGTAGAATACTATAGTACAGACCTTGTCGATATGCTAATATGACATTTGCATATACCCCACCCATTTCTCTCCCCCATAGCCCAATTTGTGCCACCCATGAGTGAGAAACCTACATGCCAAGTACAGACCATATATTGTGTTGCCTACAGGTTATGGAAAAGGTTGTCTTTTAGTCCATGTCCAGTTGGTTTCCTCAAGAAGGAAGCCCCAGTTCTATGTCAAAGATAGTAAAACAAAAACACTATAGTAAATACTACAGTAATGTAAAAACACTGCAGTGAATACTATAGTATATACTACAGTTTGATATGTAAACAATAGTATTTTTTAATGTGGGTGGGACTGAAACAGTCACCACAAAGCTCGTTCCTACACTTGTTTGGGTGTGGTGAGTCACGCTACAGTATATTCCCCATTTGAAGCAGTTTTTCTGGATATACCTGAATGCACATGAGGGCTTCTGTTAGATTGTGTTACTCTCCCCACGAGGAGTGAGAGGTCGTTAGTCCTCTATTCTGTAAAAGTGAAACTGTCTGTCTCCCGCCCTGCAGTATGGTTACCCTGCACACTATCTGGGAACAGCTGAGAGTACAACTGAAATACTGAAATTAAGCTTTGAAGTTTTTTGAATTGAACATACTGTCGTTTGTCCCCCCAAAAAACGGTGTTAGATTGATCACAAGCGGCTAACGCTACCCGGTATCTTTGATCAGAAAAGATCCACTGATTTCCAATGTCTCTAACCTAACATATTTACTTTATCCTCTTCGTTCCTGGAGGAACTTAGGCCCTGTATCTCTGTCCTGTTAATCATGAAATATTCCATGCTAGACTCAATAGCCTACCTCTGAGAAAGACATCAATCCTGTGGTTACCATGATGTCATCAGTCATTGCCCTTGTTACGTAAAAGCAGGCGCCATGTTGAGAGACCGTCTACACTACCTGTGGTAAAACAGTTGTGCTTTTCATTAGGTCACTATAATAGAGCAGTGTTGTACTGTAGTTCATATCCAGAGCCCAGACGCAGGCCTTATGTGACCAGTACAGTAATAACACAGACCAATCAGGTCCCTATCTCGTCAGCCAATCAAAGTGAAAGGAAGTTCAAAGCCTTCTGCCCGCAGGTCATTAAAACAACACTTGCGAATGCATCCCATTATTCCTCCACAGACAGACAGGACCACAGGGCAGCAGCACAGGGCTTCATCGATTGCACCTCTGACTCATGGTCCTCTACAAGGACTACATCATCAAGACTACACCTGCGTGTAGGCCACGGGGCATATTCATGAAAATTATGATTTGTGTCAACAATCGCAGGCATTGGGGTCTGTAATATAAAGCACACTCAATGAGTACTCTATCTATTCATCAGGGAACACACAATACACTATACTGTAAGCACTGGGAGCTAGAATCAATGCACTAGAAGTTAAAGGATAAGTACATAGAAAGTAAAAGCATTTGCACTGTTAGTTAACTATATCTCTGCTGTACACGTATGATGTCATCAGCAGGTTGACTGCAGGAAGTTCCCTTCCTTTCCCTCCCCCATGGGTGTGGCCCTTTGGCTAGTCACATGACTAATGGATGCTTTAGTACTGCTGAGTGGTCAGTGTCCACAGGGGCCGCTAAAGATGGACGTATCACAGGCGCCCATACATTCCTTATCCTTCACTGACTGTAGGTTAAAACACTGACCTATTTATTGGGTAATGTCAGCAGGCTGACAGGCAGGGAGGCAGTTAGTGTACATTTTACTGTATGAGTGCACTGCCCCTAAGGAGCATCTCCTGTTTCTCCGTCTCTGATCCCATCCAACATTAAAAAAAACAACAGCACCGGCAAGCAACAAACAACTCTCTTTTTTCTTGGTACACGATGGTAGGGTTAGATAACAAGAGGTTTTTGTAATGCTTAAATATGTCAACTGCCCAGGAGGGAATACAGAATCGCTCTGTCATCAAGAGACTTCTCTCTGTGATTCATCAATAAATAGCGCAATACTTTATTTTTTTTAAATGTACTCTGTTGGATTATTCATCTGTGGATATGCAGCATCATCAAAATGATGCCATGATGCCAATTTAAGACCACAAGCTGTGAAAAAACGGCAGAAAAGTAGCAACAGGAACATGAGGCTAACGTGCCTTAAATTGCCCCTCCTCTTCTTGCTCAGCAGGGCTTGCATTACGGTTGCCACATTAGAATATGCCGTCTTGACAGAAACAGGACTGTACACGTGTCAAAAAAGCCACAGGGAGCCAGCGAACACACCACTGCCTACTGCCTATACAGTACATGGCCCACCATTATCTGAGATATTACTGGGCATGTTTCCTATTCAACTATTACTATATCCAGGAGGAGCTGTTATTTTCCCTGCTCTTTGGCTCTGATCAAACATTAATGCTGAATTTTCCTGGCTAAAGCAGGAGGAGCTGTAGAAGGACTGTGATTTAGAGCTGGCCCAGTGATGTGGATGAGGATGGGGGAGGGCTGGCTGTAGGAGCCTGCCTAAGTTGAGCCTCACTGAGCAGGATAGGCAGGCTCAGCCTCTAGATCTGGCACAGGCTCATGGCTCTATGTTAGCATTAGGGCTGGTGGAGGGGAGGGGGGACAGGCCAACTGGGGAATGGGTCTGTTGTGGACGTTGAAGAGGCATATCCAGTTCTGCTCTGTTACAGGGGGGAGCTGTTAGGATAACCAATCATCACCTCTTGAGACTAGGATGACTAGCTGTGTAGAATGTTTCTGCAGGATTGGAGTATTTTCTGATTGCTTTACGTAGTTCTGAAAATGTTGGACGACAATAAATCCCTATTTTAATTTTGTACATTTGTATTCAGACACGCGTTACTTCAAAGCCTAAAATGACGTGTCAAAACAACAGCCTTTTTCTCCATACGCTCTCTCCTCACAGCACAGGGGAGGGCGCACAGCACAGACCCTGATCACAGCAGAGAGCAGACCACCACACACAGGCCAAACCACAGCAGATGTCATCTCTTTAAAGCCCAAACCCTCACCTCTCGCGTGATTTCCCTGTCAAGGTCACCACGGAAACAGTTGTTCTGCAGAAGTCATTGAAGGAATGAAAAGATTATTTTATCCTCCTCTTCACTTGAACAGACAGAGAGAAAACAGTCCTGGGTTCAGCTGACAACAACGGCTCTCTTTGATGGAGCCAGGGCCAATAGAGGGACCAGTCTCAAGGTAGAGAGCTCCAAAACTCTCTGAGGTCCACACTGATCCACTGGGTACAAACGATAGGCTATAGTTGTATTTTTGTAGAGTAAATGCTACCTCATGTCTATAATGTAGAGATAATCATGTAAGAGGGAAATGTACGTGAACAAGAAAGCTCTTAGATTTAAACTTCTTTCATTCAATTCCCTTAGAAATGTAATAGATAATTGACTCCATGTGATTCTGATTCTGTATAATCTGTCTTTCTGTTCCTCTGACTGATATATCAGTCTTTCTCCCTAGAAGCTCCACCTCCTCCCAGAGTTCCTTCCTGAGTCCCCCTCCTCTAGGTGCTGCTGGGATACTGGGCCTGCTTTGCATACAGCCGCTAGACCTCCATTAGATTCACAATGAGCCACAGTTCAACTGCAGCTCAGAACAGGTGGCAGGTGGGATGTGGTGTGTGTGTGTGTGGGTGTGTGTGTGTGTGTGTGTGTGTGTGTGTGTGTGTGTGTGTGTGTGTGTGTGTGTGTGTGTGTGTGTGTGTGTGTGTGTGTGTGTGTGTGTGTAATTAACTCTTTTTACTCTGAAATCCCAGTGAATCCCAAGGTCATTCACTACAAAGCAAGTGGAGTGTTCATCTTAGCGATAACCCTAACCAGCTGACTTACTAAAAGTGTCCACTTGCTCATCTGGTGCTCATCTGATTTTTTTATTGTTTTATTTCACCTTTATTTAACCAGGTAGGCTAGTTGAGAACAAGTTCTCATTCGCAACTGCGACCTGGCCAAGATAAAGCATAGCAGTGTGAACAGACAACAACACAGAGTTACACATGGAGTAAACAATAAACAAGTCAATAACATGGTAGAAAAAAAGAGAATCTATATACAATGTGTGCAAAAGGCATGAGGAGGTAGGCAATAAATCGAATAATTACAATTTAGCAGATTAACACTGGAGTGATAAATCATCAGATGATCATGTGCAAGTAGAGATACTGGTGTGCAAAAGAGCAGAAAAGTAAATAAATAAAAGCAGTATGGGGGTGAGGTAGGTAAATTGGGTGGGCTATATACCGATGGACTATGTACAGCTGCAGCGATCGGTTAGCTGCTCAGATAGCAGATGTTTAAAGTTGTTGAGGGAGATAAAAGTCTCCAACTTCAGAGATTTTTGCAATTCGTTCCAGTCGCAGGCAGCAGAGAACTGGAAGGAAAGGCGGCCAAATGAGGTTTTGGCTTTAGGGATGATCAGTGAGATACACCTGCTGGAGCGCGTGCTACGGGTGGGTGTAGCCATCGTGACCAGTGAACTGAGATAAGGCGGCACTTTACCTAGCATAGCCTTGTAGATGACCTGGAGCCAGTGGGTCTGACGACGAACATGTAGCGAGGGCCAGCCGACTAGGGCATACAGGTAGCAGTGGTGGGTCGTATAAGGTGCTTTAGTAACAAAACGGATGGCACTGTGATAAACTGCATCAAGTTTGCTGAGTAGAGTATTGGAAGCTATTTTGTAGATGACATCGCCGAAGTCGAGGATTGGTAGGATAGTCAGTTTTACATTTTACATTTTAGTCATTTAGCAGACGCTCTTATCCAGAGCGACTTACAGTAGAGTGCATACATTTTATTACATTTACATACTGAGACAAGGATATCCCTTCCGGCCAAACCCTCCCTAACCCGGACGACGCTATGCCAATTGTGCGTCGCCCCACGGACCTCCCGATCGCGGCCGGCTGCGACAGAGCCTGGGCGCGAACCCAGAGACTCTGGGGGCGCAGCTAGCACTGCGATGGGGAGACCCGGGTGGCGTTTTACTAGGGTAAGTTTGGCGGCGTGAGTGAAGGAGGCTTTGTTGCGAAATAGAAAGCCGACTCTAGATTTGATTTTGGAAGGGAGATGTTTGATATGAGTCTGGAAGGAGAGTTTGCAGTCTAGCCAGACACCTAGGTACTTATAGATGTCCACATATTCTAGGTCGGAACCGTCCAGGGTGGTGATGCTAGTCGGGCGTACGGGTGCAGGCAGCGGACGGCTGAAAAGCATGCATTTGGTTTCACTAGCGTTTAAGAGCAGTTGGAGGCCACGGAAGGAGTGTTGTATGGCATTGAAGCTCGTTTGGAGGTTAGATAGCACAGTGTCCAAGGAAGGGCCAGAAGTATACAGAATGATGTCGTTTGCGTAGCGGCGGATCAGGGAATTGCCCGCAGCAAGAGCAACATCATTGATATATACAGAGAAAAGAGTCGGCCCGAGAATTGAACCTTGTGGTACCCCCATAGAGACTGCCAGAGGACCGGACAACATGCCCTCCGATTTGACACACTGAACTCTGTCTGCAAAGTAGTTGGTGAACCAGGCAAGGCAGTCATTAGAAAAACCGAGGCTACTGAGTCTGCCGATAAGAATATGGTGATTGACAGAGTCGAAAGCCTTGGCCAGGTCGATGAAGACGGCTGCACAGTACTGTCTTTTATCGATGGCGGTTCTGATATCGTTTAGTACCTTGAGCGTGGCTGAGGTGCACCCGTGACCGGCTCGGAAACCGGATTGCACAGCGGAGAAGGTACGGTGGGATTCAAGATGGTCAGTGATCTGTTTGTTGACTTGGCTTTCGAAGACCTTAGATAGGCAGGACAGGATGGATATAGGTCTGTAACAGTTTGGGTCCAGGGTGTCTCCCCCTTTGAAGAGGGGGATGACCGCGGCAGCTTTCCAATCCTTGGGGATCTCAGATGATACGAAGGAGAGGTTGAACAGGCTGGTAATAGGGGGTGCGACAATGGCGGCGGACAGTTTCAGAAATAGGGGGTCCAGATTGTCAAGCCCAGCTGATTTGTATGGGTCCAGGTTTTGCAGCTCTTTCAGAACATCTGCTATCTGGATTTGGGTAAAGGAGAAGCTGGGGAGGCTTGGGCAAGTAGCAGCGGGGGGGGCGGAGCTGTTGGCCAAGGTTGGAGTCGCCAGGAGGAAGGCATGGCCAGCCGTTGAGAAATGCTTGTTGAAGTTTTCGATTATCACGGATTTATCGGTAGTGACCGTGTTACCTAGCCTCAGTGCAGTGGGCAGCTGGGAGGAGGTGCTCTTGTTCTCCATGGACTTTACAGTATCCCAGAACATTTTGGAGTTAGAGCTACAGGATGCAAATTTCTGCTTGAAAAAGCTGGCCTTTGCTTTCCTGACTGACTGCGTGTATTGGTTCCTGACTTCCCTGAACAGTTGCATATCGCGGGGACTCTTCGATGCTATTGCAGTTCGCCACAGGATGTTTTTGTGCTGGTCGAGGGCAGTCTGTTCTTAGTTCTGCATTTTTTGAACGGAGCATGCTTGTCTAATATGCTGAGGAAGTAACTTTTAAAGAATGACCAGGCATCCTCAACTGACGGGATGAGGTCAATATCCTTCCAGGGTACCCGGGCCAGGTCGATTAGAAAGGCCTGCTCGCAGAAGTGTTTTAGGGAGCGTTTGACAGTGATGAGGGGTGGTCGTTTGACGGCGGACACGTAGCGGATAGAGGCAATGAGGCAGTGATCGCTGAGATCTTGATTGAAGACAGCAGAGGTGTATTTGGAGGGCAAGTTGGTCAGGATAATGTCTATTAGGGTGCCCATGTTTACGGATTTAGGGTTGTACCTGGTGGGTTCCTTGATGATTTGTGTGAGATTGAGGGCATCTAGCTTAGATTGTAGGACTGCCGGGGTGTTAAGCATATCCCAGTTTAGGTCACCTAACAGAACAAACTCTGAAGCTAGATGGGGGGCGATCAATTCACAGATGGTGTCCAGGGCACAGCTGGGAGCTGAGGGGGGTCGGTAGCAGGCGGCAACAGTGAGAGACTTATTTCTGGAGAGATTAATTTTTAAAATTAGAAGTTCGAACTGTTTGGGCATAGACCTGGAAAGTATGACAGAACTTTGCAGGCTATCTCTGCAGTAGATTGCAACTCCTCCCCCTTTGGCAGTTCTATCTTGACGGAAAGTGTTATAGTTGGATATGGAAATCTCAGAATTTTTGGTGGCCTTCCTAAGCCAGGATTCAGACACGGCAAGGACATCAGGGTTGGCAGAGTGTGCTAAAGCGGTGAGTAAGACAAACTTAGGGAGGAGGCTTCTGATGTTGACATGCATGAGACCAAGGCTTTTTCGATCACAGAAGTCAACAAATGAGGGTGCCTGGGGACATGCAGGGCCTGGGTTTACCTCCACATCACCCGAGGAACAGAGGAGTAGTAGGATGAGTGTGCGGCTAAAGGCTACCAAAACTGGTCGCCTAGAGCGTTGGGGACAAGGAATAAAAGGAGCAGATTTATGGGCGTGGTAGAATAGATTCTGGGCATAATGTGCAGACAGGGGTATGGTGGGGCACGGGTACAGCGGAGGCAAGCCCAGGCACTGGGTGATGATAAGAGAGGTTGTATCTCTGGACATGCTGGTCACAATGGGTGAGGTCACCGCATGTGTGGGAGGTGGGACAAAGGAGGTATCAGAGGTACGGGGAGTGGAACTACGGGCTCCATTGCAAACCAAAACAATGATAACTAGCCTGAACAACAGTATACAAGGCATATTGATATTTGAGAGAGACATACAGTAAGGCATAAAGTAATTGCAGGTCTTGATTGGGAGAGCTAGCTAAAACAACAGGTGAGATAACAGCAGCTAGTCAGCTAACACAGCAACAGCAGGTAAAATGGCGATGACTAGGCAGAGAGGGTCGGATTAACTACACACAGAGCCTGAGTTAAAACACAGAGCCGACAGTTAAAACACAAATAAACAGAATGGAGTACCGTGAATTAATGGACAGTCCAGCAGGCATCAGCTATGTAGCCAAGTGATCATAGTGTCCAGGGGGCAGCCGTAGATGGAGCAGGGAAGCCGCCACTACGCTAGCACGCGGCGTTTAAAGTTAGTAGCCCGGGGGTGGACTGCTCAGACGGAGGGGGTCTGCTCAGACGGAGGCCGGTTGAGGGCACAGCGGATGGGGTATTTGTCGGCAGACCAGACGTGGTGGTGCGGCGGGGCGCCGTGTCGACAGAGAATCCAAGCCAGATGGCGAAAGAGGTATTGTAGAATTTTGTTTGCTAACTGGTGCTAGCTTCGTGGCAGTGGCGCTAGCTGCAAACTAGCTGTGAGGATCAGAAGTAGTGGCTCAGGGATTACGGCAGGAAACCGGCGTTGTTGTGGAGAGACAGTCCGATGCTGGTAAATTGGTGAGTAATATCCAGGCTAATAACAGGGCTGGTGTCTGTGCAGAAGGTAAAAGCTGCTAGCAGTGGCTAAAAATGAGTGGCTAAAAATGACTAAATAGCTTGTAGCTGATTAGCTGGTTAGCTACTGGGGGTACTTGAATGTGTTCCAAAGTTTTTAAAAAATAATAGCGATTCCGTATCACATTGGGTGAGGTAGGTTACCGGAAGGTATAATCGAATTAAAAATCGAAAAGAGATAGAAAAAAAAAATATATATATATACAAAAAATACAAAAAGTACACGAGAGGACGAAACGAAACACGCCTACACTGCTACGCCATCTTGGATAAAAATAAACTAAAAAGACATAGAAGTATTGTTTCTATATTCAATGACCGCTCAAACTCATTTTCCACAAAATAATAAAATAATAACAGGAAAATCATTCCTGGCATTTCTTCTGGGTCAGTTGTGTTAAAGTGATCTCTTTCCATGGTTAATACTGTACACTCGTCATACTGGTATTCACACAAACACACAGTTGTTTAGGGAGTAGGTATTCACAGAGAGGCGATTCATTTGGAGGGGGATGATCCAGTAAGAGCTGGAAGAACCCTTACACCGGATCATCACAGCTAGCTAGCTGCTATCCGAGTGGCTACTCCTGGCTAACGTCTCTGTCCCGAAACAAGCACCAGTTAGCCTGGAGCTAGGCCCATCTCCCGGCTAGCCGATTGCTGCTGGCACACGCCCGCCAGACTAGCATCACTACTCTGGACAGTTCTGACTTAGAATATGTGGACAACTACAAATACATAGGTGTCTGGTTAGACTGTAAACTCTACTTCCAGACTCACATTAAGCATCTCCAAACCAAAATTAAATCTAGAATCGGCTCCCTATTTTGCAACAAAGCCTCCTTCACTCATGCTGTCAAACATACCCTCGTAAAACTGATTATCCTGCCGATCCTCGACTTCAGCGACGTCATTTACAAAATAGCCTCCAACACTTTACTCAACAAACTGGATGTAGTCTATCACAGTGCCATCCATTTTGTCACCAAAGACCCATATACTACCCACCACTGCGACCTGTATGCTCTCGTTGACTGGCCCTCTCTCGTTGAACTTGCCAGTTGAGGACTTGTGAGGTGTATGTTTCTCAAACTATATACTCAAATGTACTTGTCCTCTTGCTCAGTTGTGCACCGGGGCCTCCCACTCCTCTTTCTATTCTGGTTAGAGCCAGTGTGCGCTGATCTGTGAAGGGAGTAGTACACAGCGTTGTACGAGATATTCAGTTTCGTGCCAATTTCTCACATGGAATAGCCTTAATTTCTCAAAACAAGAATAGACTGACGAGTTTCAGAAGAAAGTTATTTGTTTCTGGCCATTTTGTAATCAAACCCACAAATGCTGATGCTCCAGATACTCAACTAGTCTAAAGGCCAGTTATATTGCTTCTTTAATCAGAACAACAGTTTTCAGCTGTGCTAGCATAATTGCAAAAGGGTTTTCTAATGATCACTTAGCCTTTTAAAATGACAAACTTGGATTAGCTAACACAACGTGCCATTGAAACAAAGGAGTGATGGTTGCTGATAATGGGCTTCTGTACGTATTCCTCTTGTCCAGATTTTAAAAATATAATATATATATATAATGATGTGTATAGACAGTTTGGACAGTATATAAATAGAAAAGGTGTGTACAGCAGTAGTTATATAGGATGATCCTTGACTAGAATACAGAATATATACTAGAATACATATAAAGTGGGTAAAACAGTATATAAACATTATTAAAAGTGATCAGTGTCAATGACTATGTTACGCCTTCTTCACCACACTGTCTGTGTGGATGAACCATTTCAGGTTTTCAGTGATGTGCACACCGAGGAACTTGAAGATTTTCACCCTCTTCACTGTGGCCCCGTCGATGAGGCTCCATCTTCTGTCTCCTGTAGTCCACGATCAGCTCCTTCCCTTTGTTGATGTTGAGGGACAGGGGCTAAGCAAGCAACCTTGTGGGGCCCCCGTGTTGAGGATCAACATGGCAGAGGTGTTGTTACCTACCGTCACCATCTGGGGTCGGCCCGTGAGGAAGTCCAGGACCCAGTTGCACTGGATTCAGACCCAGGGCCCTGAGCTTAGTGATGAGCTTGGAGGGCACTATGGTGTTGAAGGCAGAGCTGTAGTCGATAAACAGCATTCTCACATAGGTATTCCTCTTGTCCAGATGGGAAAGGGCAGTGTGCAGTGCGATGGCAATGGTGTTATCCGTGGATCTGTTGGGGTGGTATGCAAATTGTAGTGGGTCTAGGGTGTCGGGTAAGGTGGAGGTGATATTATCCTTAACTAGCCTCTCAAAACATTTCATGATGACAGAAGTGAGTGCTACAGGGCAATAGTAATTTAGTTCAGTTACCTAGGGAGGACTGGTGGCAGTCCTCCCCAGGTATCTTTCTTGGGTACAGGAACAATGGTGGACATTTTTAAGCAAGTGGGGACAACGGACTGGGATAAGGAGAGATTGAATATGTCCGTAAACACTCCAGCCAGTCAGTCTGCACGTGCTCTGAGGACCCAGCTTGGGAGGCCGGCAGCCTTGCAAGGGTTAACACTCTTAAATGTCTTACTCAAGTTGGCCATGAAAAACGAGAGTTCAGAGTTCTTGTTAGCGTCAGTGGCCCATGTTGGTAACTCTGTGTTTTCCTCAAAGTGGACGAATAAGGTGTTTAACTTGTGCAGGAGCGAGGCGTCAGTGTCCACGATGTTGCTGGATTTCCCTTTATAATCTGTGATTGTCTGAAGTCCCTGCCAAATAAATCTCGTGTCTGAGCTGTTAAATTGTGATTCCACTTTGTTCCTGTACTGTCGCATTGCCTCTTTGATTGCCTTACGGAGGGCATAGCTGGTCTGTAAGTCCATGTTCCCAGTCACCTTGCCGTGGTAGTTCGCACTTTCAGTTTTGCGCGAATGTGGCCATCTATCTACGGTCTTTGGTTTGGATAAGTTCTAATCATCACAGTGGTAATAACATCCTCTATGCACTTCCTGATGAACTCTATCCCTTAGTCAGTGTATTCGTCAATACTATTCTCAGAGGCAACCCTGAACATTTCCCAGTCCATGTGATCAAAACGATCTTGAAGCATAGATTCCGATTGGTCAGATCAATGTTGAACATTCCTTACCACGGGTACATCCTGTTTAAGTTTCTGGCAACAGGAGGGGAGGAGCAAAATGGAGGCATGATCTGATTTGCCAAAGGGAAGGTGGGGAAGTGGGAGCCGTCCTGGAAGAGGGAGTAGCAATGGTCCAAAGTTCTCGATGAGCGAGTAGCACAGGAGATGTCATAGAACTTCGGTAGTGTTTTCCTTAGATTTCCTTTATTAACTTCTTATGGCTGGGGGGCAGTATTGAGTAGCTTGGATGAATAAGGTACCTAGAGTAAACTGCCTACTACTCAGGCCCAGAAGCTAAGATATGCATAGTATTAGTAAATTTGGATAGAAAACTCTGAAGTTTCTAAAACTGTTTGAATGATGTCTGTGAGTATAACAGAACTCATATGGCAGGCAAAAACCTGAGAAAAATCCAACCAGGAAGTGGGAAATCTGAGGTTTGTAGTTTTTCAACTCTTTGCCTATCCAAGATACAGTGTAAATTTGGTCTGATTGCACTTCCTAGGGCTTCCACTACATGTCAACAGTCTTTAGAACCTTGTTTGAGGCTTCTACTGTGAAGGAGGAGAGAATGAGAGCTGTTTCAACCAGAGGTCTGGCAGAGTGCCATGTGCTCAGTCTCGTGCGCGCCCGTGAGAGTTATCTGCGTTTCATTGCATTTCTAAAGACAAAGGAATTCTCCTGTTGAAACATTATTGAAGATGTATGTTAAAAACATCCTAAAGATTGATTCTGTACATCGTTTGACATGTTTCTACAAACTGTAACGGAACCTTTTGACTTTTCGTCTGGACCTAGTGCTTGCGCCTCATGAATTTGGATTTGTGACCTAAACGCGCGAACAAAAAGGAGGTATTTGGACATAAATTATGGACTTTATCGAACAAAACTAACATTTATTGTGGAACTGGGATTCCTGAGAGTGCATTCTGATGAAGATCATCAAAGGTAAGTGAATATTTATAATGCTATTTCTGACTTCTGTTGACTCCACAACATGGCGGGTACCTGTATATGGCTTGTTTTTGTGTCTGAGCGCCGTACTCAGATTATTGCATGGTGTGCTTTTTCTGTAAAGTTTTTTTGAAATCTGACACAGCGTTTGCATTAAGGAGAAGTGGATCTATAATTCCATGTATAACACTTGTATTTTCATCAACATTTACGATGAGTATTTCTGTAAATTGATGTGGCTCTCTGCAAAATCAGCGGATGTTTTGGAAGCAAAACATTACTGACCATAATACGCCAATGTAAACTGAGATTTTTGGATATAAATATGAACTTTATCGAACAAACATACATGTATTGTGTAACATGAAGTCCTATGAGTTGTCTGATGAAGATCATCAAAGGTTAGTGATTAATTTTATCTCTATTTCTGCTTTTTGTGACTCCTCTCTTTGGCTGGAAAAATGTCTGTGTTTTTCTGTGACTAGTTGCTGACCTAACATAATCGTTTGGTGTGCTTTCGTCGTAAAGCCTTTTTGAAATCGGACACTGTGGTGGGATTAACAACAAGATTACCTTTAAAATGGTGTATAATACTTGTATGTTTGAGGACTTTTAATTATGAGATTTCTGTTGATTGAATTTGGCGCCCTGCACTTCCACTGGCTGTTGTCATATCGATCCCATTAGCGGGATTTCAGCCATAAGAAGTTTTAAAGCTACAATAAATACAGCCTCAGGATATGCGGTTTCCAGTTTGTGTAAGGTTCTGCTTTTATTTTCTTAGTCTACCTTGTGTTATTTTTCTTTGTGTTCTTGAACGTAGCCCTCTTTCTTTGTGTTCTGGAACGTAGCCCTGTCTTTCATTTCTGTTCATTTATTTCACCTGTGTTTGTTTCTCACCTGGTCTCATCAGCTCCCTATTTAGTTAAGTTCTTTCGATTCCTGCCTTCTGTGAAGGCTTAATAAACATCTGCCGCGCTATGCGCGTGAATCTACACCTTTTTCTCCCTGAGTGTTCAGTCTCCCTGAGTGTTCAGTTCTCCCTGAGTTTTCAGTTCAGTACCTCACCCAATAATGGAATGGATTCAGCGAAGCTACAGCGGCGCCTAACCCAGCAAGAGGAGCTTATGGAGCTTTTCTGCCAGCCTATCCCTACTCTGCCGATGCCAGTATTGTAACTCATAGCCCTCCTTCATTCATACTCATGCCTGGAAAATATGACGGTTCACCTGGGAAATGTCAGAGATTTCTGATGCAATGCAGCAAATACATTGAGCACAACCCCACTAACTACTACTAACTACGCCACCGACAAGAGCAGGGTGGATTTTGTTGTGTCTCTACTCACAGGCAAAGCCCTGGATTGGGCCAACGCCATCTAGACTGCCAACAGCACAGAACTCGGATCCGAGACCCATTTCCACACCCTCTTCAAAGAGGTATTCGATCACTCCCCCTTTGGTCGTCCTATAGGAGACCTCCTCGTAATTCAGCTGCCGAGTATGCCCTTGAGTTCCTCAACATGGCTGCAAGGAGTGGATAGAATGAGGCTGCTTTACTTACCGTCTATCGAAGAGGGCTCAACAGGGAACTTCAGCCGGAGCTGGCCTGTAGAGGTGACCTTCAGGATTTAAATCAATACATTCATATGTCCATCTCCATCGACCACCTCATCACCAAAGAACTCTGCCACCCAGGAACCTGAAACCTTCTCTTTCCATGACTCCGTCATCCTGTCCGAGTCTTCCTGAGCCCATGCAGTTGGGCCATGCTCTTCTCCCGTGTATCGAACGTCAAAAGCAGATCCAAGAAGGGGTCTGCCTATATTGTGGAGGGAAAGATCATCTACTCAGCCATTGCCCTGTTCGTCACCCACGGAGAGATGAGAAAGGTCCCCCCGCTGCCATGCAGGTGCGTGTCCTTATTTATAAATATCTCCCAGAAGCAATTCTCCGTCCCAGTATTGATAACTGTGAAGGGGGTTACCAAGTACATAGAAGGCTTGATAGATTCAGGAGCAGCAGGTCATTTTATCGATCACCAGCTAGTACAAGAGCTTGACAATGATCTAACACCTGTCACCCCTCCCTTAAGGGTTAACACCCTGGACTGGCAGCCATTGGGCACAGGCTTTATCACGCACCTGACACAGAGCGTCACCCTCCAGATTGGAGTTTTCC
This sequence comes from Salvelinus fontinalis, assembly GCF_029448725.1. Lineage (NCBI taxonomy): Eukaryota > Metazoa > Chordata > Actinopteri > Salmoniformes > Salmonidae > Salvelinus > Salvelinus fontinalis. Next base: position 52,046,906 of record NC_074677.1, read on the forward strand.
ACACCAAAACCATTCACTCATGGAACTCTCATCCCCCAAACAGCCACTCACCCTCGGACACCCCTGGCTTTGTCGTCACGACCCTGCCATCTCGTGGCAACAAGGTGAACTAATGTCCTGGTCCTCTACCTGCTTCTCCAGTTGTCTCAGCCTACCTGCAGAGCCACCACCATTGAGGACTCAGCAGTGCCACCCACCATACCATCTGAATACACCCAGTACAACAATGTCTTCAGCAATATCAAGGCCTCCACTCTGCCACCACATCGCCCAGGAGACTGTGCTATTGACTTACTCCCTGGAGTGTCCCCACCGAAGGGCTGTGTTTAGCCCTATCTATCATGGAAAATGAGGCAATGGAGAACTACATTGATGAATCACTCAAACGGTTTCATTTGTCCTTCTTCCCCGGCTGCGTCCAGCTTCTTCTTCATTGGAAAAAAGGATGGTGGTCTTCGTCCATGTATTGATTACCGTTCCCTGAATGACGTCACGGTCACAAACCGTTTCCCTCTTCCTCTGATTCCAGCAACCCTTGAACAAATGGGCCGCGCCAACATCTATACTAAACTCGACCTGCGAAATACATATAACTTGTCCGCATCACCACCCGAGGGCACTACGAATACCTGGTCATGCCTTACCAATGCCCCCGCCATCTTCCAATCCTTTATGAACAATGTTTTCCAGGATATGTTCAACTGCTTTCTCATCGTCTACACTGATGACATCCTGATTTTCTCCCACTCCCTGAAGGAACACATACAGCACGTGCAAAAGGTTCTTCAACAGCTCCCTGACCATAACCTTCATGTGAAGACTGAAAAGAGTGCCTTCCATGTAGCTCGATAAACTTCCTCGGCTTCGTACTGACACCTGGAGGGTGCATTTGATGGTGAGCTATTCCAGATCGGGAGAACAAAATAACTAGAATTTCTGTACGCTATCACGATCACACCATGAGTAGTTAATCATGCAACATACACCTCCACCTTTCCCCTGTAGAGTTCTTTCATCCTGTCCACGCGATGGACGGTGAACCCCACTGGCTGAATGGACGGGAACAGTAAATCTGGAGAGAGCCATGATTCCGTGAAAAAATAGTATGTTACAGTCCCTGGTGTCTCTCTGGAAGGTGATCCTCGCCCTGAGCTCGTCTACTTTATTTTCCAGGGACTGAGTGTTAGCGAGTAATATACTCGGAAGTGGTAGATGATATTCATGCCTCCTGAGTCTGACTAGGAGCCCAGCCAATTCAGTAAAGTTGAATTTCTAATTCGAAATGCTGGTAAATGACCGTCAATCTAATATGTGACCTACTACCTGGATTCGGTCCTATGTAGCAAAATTTGAAATTGTGTTTTTTACATTGGATAAAAGTAGAGATTCTAAGCTAGAAAATGGTATATCATACACTGCAGTTGAGGAACAATGAGAAAGTAATTATGCTTTGAAAGTTAATAAACTTTGAGAAAATGGCATGTGAATGTTTTGGTACACCTAATGGAGAGCTCTTCTTTGTTTACACACATTCAGCATCATTCACACCCTCTTAAGCCTTAGCCCCACCCATCTCTTTAAGGATTCACAGTGTAGTAAACAACCAAAGATTTCAAGACAAAAATTATCTAAAATACTAGCAAAAAGTAGTAGTAAAAATTTACTTGATCTAGTCCTTGGCCTATATCCTAATCTGACTTTGGTGCAGGTCATGTTGTTCTTCACATTAACATCTCTGGTAAACACACATAAAATCTAAAGTGTATTTGTCACATGCACAGGATACAGTTACATTAGCTAAAGAGCCACAAGCTGAAGTTAGCTAGCGAGCGAGCTATCAGTATGCTTTAACTTGCAATGGAAACGACTTTCTGACAAAATTAGAAACTATAACATCTGAAAATGTAGCTATACTCTTACTCATATATATGGATGAACGCTTCTCCCTATGTCATGGATGCCATGGTTGCCCTTAGTTTGAAGATGTTATCCGGATAAAGGTGTTTTATACAGTAGTCTTCTTTCTGTGTTCTCTTTTAGAACTCTATCCGCATTTGGCATTCACCTCTCTGCTTCCACTGGGCATTCCACTGATTTCAAAACTTGGTCAACTTCTTTAATGACGACACCGTTTTTTTCCCTAACAATGTCTGGTTCAATGAAAATGTTTTTACCTAAATCAGGGATTTCCTCTTTGATTCATTTTCAGTCAGAGAGAGTCAGCATGGCACGATCATCCTTCAGAAAGTAGTCCATCACAACGTTTTCCCACTGAGCTTTGTCGATAGCATTATTAACTTCAGGGCAGCAATGTTGAGAGCAGTAGCCAAACCTTTTTCAGTTCTTCATGATATCTTTCAAAAAAAGGCGCGGTAGACAGGATTATCCACACATACTTACCAGCTCATGTTATAGACAGAAGCATGCTACATGGCATGTAAAGCTAATACATTATCTCAGCCAATCATGGCTAGCGGTAAGGTTCCTATATTTTTTTACCTACTATCCTGGCGTTCCAAACACCATGCTCTACCAACTGAGCTACAGAGGACCATAAAGTGAGAATATTACATTTTTTAATATGAATACATACAGTATGTCCCGGATACACTCTTCACATTTGCATGCACTATCCTAATGGATTTTTATGAGTGATCATGTGGTTGTGTTCGTCTCATGTTGGGATTACAAAGAGATAATCATATGCCAAATGGATTAAATATGAACCTGGTGTAACTTGTTCGTGAGTAAACGGTCTTGACATTTGCCAGTGCCATGACTTGATTTTCTATCCGCTGCTAAATAATAGTTTCTGATTGGTTTGAAGGGCATTCTAGAGTGTGCATTATTTTGCTATAATGCACGGTATATCGGCACAGTAGAATTCAATGGCTATAGTTAATTCTTACATGTTTTCTTTGAGCTGCTTTTTAAGGCAAAAGTCGAATTGAAAACATTATTGGTATTGTTGAAGTAGATTCTCATAATAGCAAGCTAGGGTTGATGGTTTGGTTAGCTAGCTAATCTAACAAGTCTGTTTGTTTGGTTACCAAGGCAACTACTGTAGCTATATTAAAATTGCTTGCTACTTCAGTGGATGTTGAACATTTCTCCTGGCAAATGAACACATTCCTAGTGGCAAATGTGTTCAATTATAGCCATGGTATAAAAGGGATAATCAACTCGGGGCTCTATGCGTTCTCTGAACAATAATGCAACTCAGCTAATGCAACTCAGCGTAATGTCAGTTCCACTCCGCTGGCGCGTTGTGGTCCACGCCGTTCATTATTTTCCATAGAACGCGTAGCCTCTCGTTGATTATCGCTAACTTAACCAACCAGCTAGCTACGGTTTAGAAACGTCACATTTTAATTGAATGAAGTGTTAATATGTGTCATGTCAGTATTAGTAACAGAAGTTACCCTAAAAGTAGTACCGTTGTGGTATTTTGAGTGCTATGTGTTGTGTTGCTGTGTCTATTATTAGTGCTAGTAGTATTTAGAATCACATGGAATGGCAGTCGGTGGATGAAAGTAGGTCTTGTGGAGTGGACCTAAAGCTAATGGGAGTCTTTCCCTCTCTCGTCATATAAGCCATCGTAGTCAGTTAGTCAGTCATCGGGATCAGACAGACATGCGCAGCCTGGCCTGCTGTAGTACAGGAACAGATTGGGGCCGATCCTTCATTAACCCCATACTGTCATTGGCCAGCACCACTTTTCTCTGCTACCAGTCCTCCCCGTAATACCACGATGAGAGGAAACAATCATTGTAGATTTTGAAATGAAAAGGGAGGTTTTGGAATAGCATGGTTAGCTAGTAGTCTGATGGTGGCATGGTTACATCTGTGAGGTGCTATGCAAACGGTCCTCTCCTCGCAGGCTTGTAGTCTGACCACAGTGTGGCCGATGTGGTCTAGTAAAATGTGATATTGGTTAAAGCTGCACAGGTTCCCATGGCGGCCGATGACTGATCTTTACTGAACATGCCCTGTCCTCAAAGACACCATAGTGTCTACAGTCTATGTTTGCATGACACAATGAGGGGTGGCAGGTAGGTACTGTAGATGAATGTACAACAAACCACAGACACACCCACACATGCACGTGAACACACACCAACAACCAGCAACAGACAGAGAGCATGAAGATGGGGGGGGGGGGGTCAATGTGTCAGTGTGCGAGTGTGCCTCCTACACCCTCCCTCCACCCCCACCTCTCTCAGGCAAAATGGCCAGATGGCTCTCAATCCTCCATGTTAATCCAGTACACAGACCATGGCCCTGATATCACCTAGCACCACAACACTACAGCTCCACACACTACAACACTGGAGCACAGCACACTTCTTAAGACTCGGCCATTTCACTACTACACTCTGCCCAAAGCGTTACTAACCTACTCCACTCTGGCACAGCACATTGCCCACTACCCAACAGTCGTCAGCACCAGAGTGGTATAAGGCTTTACGTTACTATCCTAAGCAGACGGTTGTAGGCCTATTTGTATGTAATATCACATTTCAGATGGCCAGCTGACAGGCAGCAGGCAGAGACAAGGCGCTGGGTCTTCTGGAGCTTTTGTTAGCAGTTGGCTGAGGTGATGTAAGAGAAGCCCCATGTGTTGGGTTACATTCACCAACCAACCCCCATACTGTCCTGTCCTGAGGTAGCACAGCAAACTGAACACAGCGCTATACAGCACACACACACACAACACAATCCTGATTGGACAAGCAGCCAGGCCACAGCCAACCAGTAGGCTAGGTCGGACAAGCTTGTTGTTTGTTTATGAATAGACTAGTGCAGGCTAATATACACACGGCTCCTATTCTGATCTCATCTCTTATTTCACTCGTATAACTGACCTAAACAATTTGATATGTTCTGATCTAAATCTGGTTGCCTCGGTTGGTCCGAGAGACTACTGAATTAATTGTGTCTTAAGTCACGAGGAGCATACAGTATGTGGTTAATGTGTTCAGTCAGGCCTGGAGGTGTGAGGGGTCAATGAAGGTGAGACACATTGAGCTGCACGGGGGAAGTGAGGTGAACAGCCAGTCTCCTCTCTTCTGCCTCCAGGAGGTTAACCACCACCATTTTTGTCCTGCAACCTCCTCATCCAATCACAGGTGTCCTGCAACCTCCTTATCCAGTCACAGGTGTTGCATCCTGAGCCAGAGAGTGGACCTTTTTGTACAGCTGCAACACTGGGCCTTGTTATTCTAGTGTCAGGAGAAGTTGTGTTTATTTGGATGGAGATAGTCACGGCTGCTCAGTGATCACTAGCCTGGGCTTGAGCACAAAGCAGAAACTGTCAGTGGACTCCTCTACATCCAGCTCCTCATCAAGCCCCCGTTTACACAGCCTCCCTCCTGTGGAGATAAGCCTCAGCAGCACCACGCACAGTCCTACTCTTCAATAATGACAGCCCTCACTGTCACACACGTGCACACATGTGCACACACACACAAAGTCTCCCCTCATCACTGTTTATCCTTCTACTCTGCAAAGGAAAGCCATGCTCTTGCATGATTATGCAGATCTACACCAGTCGAACAAATTATTATTAGCCATGGCTTTTTGATTTATTCACACTAGGGTAAAATATAAAGCATTGACATACTAGAGCTTGTGAAACGTTCCATGTCATTTCATGGAGGACTGGCTTGACTTGTGAGGAGGACCATACCATTTATTTTTATGATGAGACAAATCTATTGTTTTTCTACCCAAGGTTGCAAAGGAAATGTTGTGATCTATTTAATAAAGACAAGAGACCAGCACGATGGATCAAATATTGTGGCGGTATAGTAGGAACAGCTGCATTTAGTGGTCAATACCTGGTACGTTCACACTATATGGCAAATAATGCAAGCGAAAAAACATCACCAGATTCACAAGGAATACATGACATAGTATGGAGAAGCCATACTCCAAGCCACAGCTTCATACTGATTGTCAAATATAGAGAACTGATACTATATACTGGTTGTTGGGGTGGGATTGGCATGGGGTGTTAGGGGTAAGTGGGTGGCTTTTGACATTTTTGGGGGGGATTCCTCATGTCTTACTCATTGGTAGGAAGAAGTTAAGTCCAAATAGGATGTTGGGTACTATATTTATTGAATATTATCTGAATCCTATAAATTAAAACGGACAATTTGGGTGCAATCAAAAAGCTTAATTTGTCAGAGATCCAAATATATTTCAACAAAATAAGGTTTCAGGAATGCTAATTGTATCTGTCACTAACTACAGACACGATTTCAGAACAATTTATGATGGTGTGCACAGTTCCTAAGTAATTCCAATTCACTTTTATAACTCAAAGAAGAGTCAGCAACTATAAGGTGCTTTTTTGAGCTCTCCTAGCTGTGCCGTTCAGGAACTACAGCAAGCACACGTGCAGTTGTTTTGTTTGGAACACAACACTACATCCCTGCCTTTACACAATTACTATTGTTGTTTATTTAATCCAAAAACGGTCCATTATAATTCGCAATCTGGGTCAGATGGGCATAATTTGAAATCGTGATCTATTGCCAACATGACTAGCTAAATGATAAAATATGATCTTACATTGTTAGGCTTTCACAAGGCAAATCAGGGGAGCAGATTGTAATTTTGGTGTGCATAGAATGGAGTCATAAGTGCATTCCGATGCTTGTTCCATGGCAAATTTTCTTCACAATACAACAAACGGTCTCATTCTGGTCAGGACATCCCAGGGTATGACGCCATGTCATCTTGTAACTGTACGTCAAACATAGTGATCATAAACGTTGACACTATATTACATATGAAAATGTGAAATGCTCATTTAGACTCACAAGTGTTTGGCTTACTTGTATGACATCAAAACGGCATTTATTATAATCATCAACGTCTCATCTTTCAAAATACTAATACATACGTAATTTACAGCATTTCCCTGGGATCAGACACTGTGGGAGTTTCTCAAAATACATACTACTGTGCTCTGAGCACACAAATTGGAGCACGGGAGGGTCAGAGTGCGAGTCCAAATCAAGGTATGCGAACGTGTACTCCGCTTGTACATATTTTTAAGCATGCATCAACAGAAGTTTTACCGGAAAGTATGCACGGACAAATGACGCAACCAGGTAAAAACAAATGACGCTACATTTCTTGAAATCAATGGTAGCCATTATTTGAGCTGAAGCGAGAGAAAATAAACTTTGACTTCGGAATTAAATGATTCTCATTCACGTCATAGGTTGCCTGACTACAATATTTTATCTTGATAAGGTAATAAATACATGCTGTGTTAATTTCGGCATGTTTTACTGCCTACAATACCCACTGTAGTGAGCGTAGATCGCAAGCCATAGTAAGTCAATAGGGCTAACTGGCTAGCTTTGACAGTTAGCTAGCTAGCTACCCATGAAGAATTGACATCTACCTTGCATAACATTAGTTTTAGGTCATTTTTGCCTGTTTAACTAGCTAGCTAGCTAGATTATTACGAATCACATACGGCTAGCTGAAAATTATTCAGTTAAACGTTTGCTTTGTGTATATTTTGTTTAGTCTCTATTGTTGTCCAGGCTGGAAGAAGGTTCAGTGAATGGGAGATGCAGAGTGAGATAAGTCTGTCTGTCTGTCTGTCTGTCTGTCTGTCTGTCTGTCTGTCTGTCTGTCTGTCACTCTCTCTGTCACTCTCTCTGTCACCCAGCAACCACCTAAGGATGACTGTGACAAGAGGTCTTCAGTTTCAATAGATAACACTGTAGATAAACAGCTGGTCTAATCATAGTGTTTATATGGCTCCACATGAACAGGTTAAAGAAAGAGGGAATTAGAATGGCCCGCTGGATCTATGTTTACTTGTTGACTTGCGATGAGAGAACTTTCACACACACAAAAAAATAAGAGCTCCTCTTAAAAGCTGAAGTGGTTCCTGATTTTATGGGCCACGTGCTGATAGCAACAATGAGGGTATGTGAGAGCTAGAGGTTTGTGCTAGCTCTGTGTAATTGTTGTCAGTGAGGAGCAGAGAGAGATGGAGCAGGTGTTCGGGTGGATATTGAATAGATGTAACACTCCTGATGTCTGCATCAACACTACAGCCCAACACACACACACACACACACACACACACACACACACACACACACACGCGCGCACGCGCACGCGCACGCGCGCTCGCGCGAACACGCGCACGCGCACGCGCACGCACACACACACACACACACACACACACACACACACACACACACACACACACACACACACACACACACACACACACACACACACACACACACACACATGGATTAGCACTCATTCCCACTTCCTCCTCTTCCTTACTCCACTGTCACCCAGATGCGTTCCCAGCGTCCTTTTTTAAAAGAGAACAGCTTTCCCAGAAGGTTGTGCTTCACACAAACACGGGGATGACTGTGTGTCCAGGAAGACGTGGAATCTCTCACCCGTCCTCTCAGCCCTACTCCTATCCTGCCCTGACACCAGCGTGTAAATGAACAGCAGCCGATTGTGATGGATAGAATGGATAGATGACTGACTGACCCAATCCCACTCCCTCCCTCACTGAGGCAGGATCGCTCAGCTCCCACAGGAGCAGCCCCCCGCCCCCATCCCCATCGCTGTCAGGTGACCAGACGCTGTATATCTCCCTGTGTCACCACAGCCGGCAGGGCCGCCATGAAAGAACTCCACACATACATGTTTAAAGCAGGAGACAGACAGAGCTCTCTGTGTCTATGTGTGGAAAGAGGAAAAAAAATCAATCATCTCAACAACAAAAAACCTCTCTGAAACAGTGGGGCCAGAGGCAACAGCCCAGAGATAACAAAGGGCCATCCCTTTGCACATAATAACCATCCATCACTCCCCATCCCCATCCACAGCATCTACTGCTCAGATCCATCCGCCAGCCTCGCACAGCCTCGAACAGCCTCGAACAGCCTTGCACCTTAGCACCCAAAATAGCATTTCCTCTTTTTGTTACCGTGTTGCCACTGCAGCTGCTGCTTTGCTACAGGGCTGGCACGCACACACACACACACACACACACACACACACACACACACACACACACACACACACACACACACACACACACACACACACACACACACACACACACACACACACACACACACACACACACACACACACACACACACACACACACACACACACACACACGGCTCTAACAAACGCCACCGATTCAGGCTCTCACATCAACAAAGATGCTTTTTTGGAAACACAAGGGTGGAGGGGTCCATAAAATCCAGGAAAGGAGGGAGGGGATGGCGGGTTGATAACATTGAGCTGGCCAGTAATGGCATTGAAAGCCAATCCACACAGATGCAGGCATCCATTTCCTCTCTCTCTGTGATAAGACACAACGTAGATAAACACAGCTGCCTTCTCCTCCTCCTCCTCTCCAGCAAGGCAGAATGCAGGGATGAAGGAAATAAGGCTACAAAGCACTCCCCACATGCACAGCCAACCTCCCTCTCATATCCACATATCCTATCGCATTCACAGACAAGGGATTACCTGAAATATGTCTTGACATTCTCTTGTTCGGTGTGTCGCCTTTGGATCCAGTGTTCTGGTAGGTTCATCCTTAACTGTATAGTCCTATTGACAGTTAACAGGCAGGATTGCCATTCTCTTGTCAGACCGGTTCCTGACCCTAAACTCAGTCTTGTTCGGCAGGCTGGACGCTTCACTGGCTGCTCACTGTTCCCTAGCTCATGATGTCATCCGCCTTGCTCAGTCCATTGGCTGGGAGGTGGCATATTAATGAAGGCAGCAGCTCTGGGGGAGGAGGCAGAGAGAGAGAGGCAGACACAGTTGGTATTTTGTTTCACAGACCAAACTAGCTCAGCGAGAGACAGGAGGAAGGGTGGATTATATTTCAATAGCTATCTCTTTTTATCTACCACTCTCAAGTCTGAATGGCTGAAACATTTTCCTCCTTATTTTGCTAGTTCTAACTTTATTTACATGTGCTACTTCCCAGAACTGTGCACATTACATATAGACATACAGTAACAATACCTGTATACCTTCACAATTATTTCTGTGTTATTTCTTACGGCAAGAATTAGACCTGCATCGATTAACACTCAGTTGGAAATAGTTTCACAATATCAGGTTTCGTTTAAATGCTATCAATATTGTGCTGCATAAATGTGTTGACTATTTGATTTACAGTTCCCTTACAGTTCCTGGAACCTGCCAGTCTTATGGTCTACAACCACAGTGGACTGTAGTTGTCCCCCAGACAGAGGAAGGCAGCTAATGTAGACTGTGCTTTCTCTCTTTGCAGCCTCACCAGTCTCTGATAGATGCTATTTATCAATTCCATTCAATTCAAGGCGCTTTATTGGCATGGAAAACATATGTTAACATTGCCAAAGCAAGTGAAGCAGGTAATAATTACATAATAATTAGGAAGATAATAATTTCTCTCTCTCTGACTTCCTGGATGGGCGGTGATGACAAACCACAGACTCACTCCATTTGCCCTAATTTGCCTATGATGTCATCTTTTTCCCCTTGCTCACCTGTGATTGGCTGGCTGGCTCAGCATCTGCTAAGATCTCAAGGCTAGTGCTTCTTGCTGGAGGTGGAGACCTATCTCAGGCACTCTGAATCACAGCTGGTTGTCGTGACAACCCGTGTAACGTCGATTCCTCATTGAAGAATAATATGGCTGTTCTGTGACAGTGTTCACTCAAATGGAGGACAGAGCCCTTGAGGAGAACCCCTCTTCCTTCTGATGCCTTATGGAAACTTCCTCTAGTGTGACATAATAGAGCATATCTCCATGATGGCCTTATCATTTATATTGATCATTGTGGGCGTGGAGGAGAAATTATGATTTTGTGAAATATCAGAATCTCAGAGGGAATCAGAATTCCAGAAAGTATGGGTTTAATTATACGAATGAGGATTTTGAGGATTTATTATACAAAACAACAACAACATGGTAAAATAGGCTGAGGTTTATGTTTGGCATCACATGATTGGAATATAACTGACATCACACATAAGCTGCAGCAGACTAAATCCATACCTACAAAAATTGATTCTAAATATAGATATTGAGAAGGAAGTGTATTTTCAAAGTCTGCTTTTTTTCTATGGCTTCGGCGATTGATTTCCATAGACAATTAAGTCAACTAGCTGAGAGCTGTCTTTGGAGAATAAGCCCAATCATCCTGACAACAATGAGACACATAGACATAGTGAAAACCCCGGTGACATCATTTGCATCGCTTATATCCTGGTTAGGCTGCTACCTAATAATAAACTAACTGACTATGTTCTGTTTTACAACGAGCTACAGTATTTAGAAAGACTAAAAACAGAGCTGATTAGTCTAAGCAGCAGAGAGAAAATACCAGACCCCATGTTTGATTTATATTTAACAGTAACATTCAGACACTTATTTTAGTGCACTGATGCAGAGAGATGAAGGGGATTTAGTCTGTCTCCGTACAGTCTCAACTAAGGTTATTTTAAAATGATCAAACTTAAACTACACATCTGAAACTCCCATCCACTATGCATTTCTGTTCACACGTATACAGTTGCGACAGGGGCTATTGATGTTGTAACGATCTTCGTTGGGAGAAAGAGAGGAGGACCAAAGCACAGCGTGGTAAGTGTTCATGATGAATCTTTAATAGAGCAAATTGAACACTGAAATACAAAACAATAAATTGAACGAACGAAAACCGAAACAGTTCCGTGTGGAACACACAGACACGGAAGACAACCACCCACAAAACACAACAGAAAACAGGCTACCTAAATATGGTTCCCAATCAGAGACAATGACTAACACCTGCCTCTGATTGAGAACCATATCAGGCCAAACAAAAACCCAACATAGAAACACAAACATAGATAGCCCACCCAACTCACGCCCTGACCATATTAAAACAAAGAAAATACAAAAGAACCAAGGTCAGAACGTGACAGATGTGAACTGTACCGCCCTTGTGAATTATGATAACATTGATACAATCAATCAATCCAACTCCCAGAGAAATTACACTGAGACACAGCAAAACATACTTTCATTAGGGTATATGCAGGAGTCCCACTCAGTTGGTTCTGCCTGAAACCAAAGTAATGGTTCTCTCATTGATTCAATTATTAAGCTCTCATCACCCTCTGTCCACATGGTCACCTCCTATAGCCAGCTGTAACCAAACCCAGCACTGCCTCTGTAGTAAAGACAGACGGACGGACGGACGGACGGGTGGGCGGACGGACAGATGGACAGACAGACAGTACTGCGGTGCATTACAATTGTCTTGACCAAACCGTTTTTCCAAAAAGTGAGATGTGGTTAACTGACTTACAGTCTAAGAGAGGGTTAAGTCTATAGGGGAAAGAGTATGGTATGTGGTATGGGGAGTTGGGTACCTTGGAGAGATGGTTGGTGACGAGACAGTTCCAGGCTTGATTCCATGAAAGACGACACAGGTGTTCTTCAGCAGCAGACAGCATGGAGACAAAATAAGAGTTTTCTCTGATGAAATTAGACTAGAACAAGAATGAATTGTTCATATCGTGCTCTGGGGAATGTGTTTGCTACCAAAAAATAAGTGCTAAAACTATTTCTATCTAAGTATCATGGGTCTAAAACTCACTGTGCCCAAAATGAGGACTCTTCTTTACTCTAACAGTGAAAACATGGCACATTACAGAGAATGAGACCACTACACTGACAGCTAATTATCAGCACATCACACCATCTCCCCTGGTGCTGGGAAAGACAGTCACCCAAATATGCAGCATATAACATCATTACACACAAAAAACTAACACACGCATTTTATATTTCTTAGTTGTGTATGACACATTCTGTACTGTTCACATCACATTTATCTGAGATGTCGTGACTCAAACCAAACCTATTTCCTCTTCCCATCTTTGACAGGAGTGACCGAATGTGAGACTAAAGAGAATTGGGTGACCTTCAGCAAGACTGATGACCCCCTCAAAGCACTGTGTGTTACAGATGGACACACACTGAATCCCGTGTTCCTCCACAGACACAGACACAGCCCTTTCACCTGATTTCCCATTATGACTAAATGATTCCAATGCAGCCCTGATCGAACTGATTCAGCATTATTCTGCCAAATAAACAGAATGTACAAAACATGACCAACACCTTTCCATGACAAAGACTGAGCAGGTGAATCCATGTGAACGCTATGATCCTTTTTTGGGGTATTTGGTATTTTTTTCCGATCCCCATTAGCTGTTGCAAAAGCAGCAGCTACTCTTCCTGGGGTCCACACAAAACATGAAACATGACATAATACTGAACACTAATAGACAACAGCTCAAGGACAGAACTACATACCATTTTTTTTATTACAAAAAGGCACACGTAGCCTACATATCAATACATACACACAAACTATCTAGGTCAAATAGGGGAGAGGCATTGTGCCGTGAGGTGTTGCTTTATCTGTTTATTGAAACCAGGTTTGCTGTTTATTTGAGCAATATGAGATGGAACAGAGTTCCATGCAGTAATGTCTCTATAGAATATTGTATGCTTTCGTAAATTTGTTCTGCATTTGGGGACTGTGAAAAGACCCCCGGTGGCATGTCTGGTGGGGTAAATGTGTGTCAGTGGTGTGTCTAAGTTGACTATGCAAACAATTTGGGATTTTCTTATAAGAAGAAGTGATGCAGTCAGTCTCTCCTCAACTGTTAACCAAGAGAGACTGGCATGCATAGTATTTATATCAGCCCTCGGATTACAATGAAGAGCAAGACATGCTGCTCTGTTCTGGGCCAGCTGCAGCTTAACTAGGTTGCAGCACTTGACCACACAACTGGACAATAATCAAGATAAGACAAAACTAAAGCCTGCAAGACTTGCTTTTTGGAGTGTGGTGTCAAAAAAGCAGAGCATCTCTTTGTTACAGACAGACGTCTCACCTTCTTTACAACCATTGAATCTACATGTTTTGACCATGACAGTTTACAATCTAAGGTAACGCCAAGTAATTTGTTCTCCTCAACTTGTTCAACAGCCCACCATTCACTACCAGATTCAGCTGAGGTGTAGAACGTACAGTAAGGAATGATTTGTACCAGTTTATTACTGGCTAACCATTCCAAAACAGACCGTAACTCTTTGTTAAGGGTTTCAGTGACTTTATTAGCTGTGGTTGCTGATGCATACAGCATATGGTTGAATCATCAGCATACATGGACACACATGCTTTGTTTAATGCCAGTGGCAGGTCATTGGTAAATATAGAAAAGAGTAGAGGGCTTAGAGAGCTTCCCTGAGTTACACCACACTTTACATGTTTGACATTAGAGAAGCTTCCATTTTTTTTAAACGTTGAGTTCTATTAGATAGATAGCTCTGAATCCACGATATGGCAGAGGTCGAAAAGCCATGACAATTGAGTGGATTGAGTCACTGACGTGGTCTTCTGTCTGGGTTGGCGCCCCCCCTTGGGTTGTGACGTGGTGGAGATCTTTGTGGGCTATACTCGGCCTTGTCTCAGGATGGTAAGTTGGTGTTTGAAGTTTCCCTCTAGTGGTGTGGGGGCTGTGCTTTGGCAAAGTGGGTGGGGTCATATCCTGCCTGTTTGGCCCTGTCAGGGGGTATCATCGGATGGGGCCACAGTGTCCCCTGACCCCTCCTGTCTCAGCCTCCAGTATTTATGCTGCAGTAGTTTATGTGTCGGGGGCTAGGGTCAGTCTGTTATATCTGGAGTATTTCTCCTGTCTTATCCGGTGTCCTGTGTGAATTTAAGTATGCTCTCTCTAATTCTCTCTTTCTCTCTTTCTTTCTTTCTTTCTTTCTCTCTCTCGGGGGACATGAGCCCTAGGACCATGCCTCAGGACTACCTGGCATGATGACTCCTTGCTGTCCCCAGTCCACCTGACCGTGCTGCTGCTCCAGTTTCAACTGTTCTGCCTGCGGCTATGGAACCCTGACCTGTTCACCGGACGTGCTACCTGTCCCAGACCTGCTGTTTTCAACTCTCTAGAGACAGCAGGAGTGGTAGAGATACTCTCAATGATCGGCTATGAAAAGCCAACTGACATTTACTTCTGAGGTGCTGACCTGTTGCACCCTCGACAACTACTGTGATTATTATTACTTGACCATGCTGGTAATTTATGAACATTTGAACATCTTGGCCATGTTCTGTTATAATCTCCACCCGGCACAGCCAGAAGAGGACTAGCCACCCCTCATAGCCTGGTTCCTCTCTAGGTTTCTTCCTAGGTTTTGGCCTTACTAAGGAGTTTTTCCTAGCCACCGTGCTTCTACACCTGCATTGCTTGCTGTTTGGGGTTTTAGGCTGGGTTTCTGTACAGCACTTTGAGATATCAGCTGATGTAAGAAGGGCTATATAAATACATTTGATTTGATTTGATGACACATATGTTTTCTCAACAACAGGTTATGGTCAATAATATCAAAGGCTGCACAGAAATCTAACAGTACAACTCCCACAATCTTCTTATTATCAATTTATTTCAACCAATCATCAGTCATTTGTGTCAGTGCAGTACATGTTGAGTGCCCTTCTATATAAGAATGCTGAAAGTCTGTTGTTCATTTGTTTACAGAGAAATAGCATTGTATTTGGTCAAAGACAATTTTTTCCAGCAGTTTGCTAAGAGCTGGCAGCAATCTTATAGGTCTGCTGTTAGAACCAGTAAAGGTTGCTTAACCACTCTTGGGTAGCAGAATGACTTTGGCTTCCCTCCAGGCCTGAGGACAAAGACTAGGCTCAGATTCAAGATAGAGTCAGCTACCATCCTCAGTAGCTTTCCATCTAAGCTGTCAATGCCAGGAGGTGTGTCATTATTGATTGATAACAAAACTTTTCCCATCTCTCCCACAGTAACATTACAAAATTCAAACTTGCAATTCTTGTCTTTCATAATTTTTCTAACGCAGGAACACGATGGCTCTGTTCGTTGTTGGCATTTCCTGCCTAAGTTTGCCCACTTTGTCAATGAAGTAATAATTAAAATAATTGCCAACATCAAATGGTTTTGTGATGAATAAGCCATCTGATTCAATGGAATGGAGTTGAATGTGTCTTTCTGCCCATAATTTAATTTAAAGTACTATAAAGTTTTATATCATTGATCTTGTCTTCATAATACAGTTTCTTCTTCTTTTTGTTGAGTTTAGTCAGCCGTCAGACTTATTTTCCACTCCTTTTGATCCATCTCTTTCAAGGAGGTTTTTCAATTCCTCATCAATCCACGGAGCCTTAACAGTTCTAACAGTCAGTTTCTGAACAGGTGCATGTTTATCAATAATTGGAAGAAGCAATTTCATAAATTCATCAAGTGCAGCGTCTGGATGCTACTTATTAATGACATCAGACCAACAAATATTTTTAACATCATCCACATAAGAGTCACAGCAAAATCATTTGAACGATCTCTTATACACTATTTTAGGCCCAGCTTTTGGGACTTTGACTTTTCTGGATATAGCCACTATATTGTGACCACTGCATCCAATGGGTACGGATACAGTTTTAGAACAATGTTCTACAGAATTAGTACAAATCTGATCGATACATGTGGATGATCTTGTTCCTGTAGTGTTTGTAAACACCCTGGTAAGTTGATTAATAAACTGAACCAGATTACAGGCACTGGTTACAGTAAGAAGCTTCCTCTTGAGTGGACAGCTTGATGAAAACCAGTCAATATTCAGGTCCCCAAGAAAGTAGACCTCTCTGTTTACATCACATACACTATCAAAAATTTCACACACATTATTTAGATACTGACTGTTTGCACTTGGTGGCCTATAGCAACACCCCAAAATAAAAGGCTTTAGATGTACCAAGGCAACCTGCAACCACAACACTTCAATAACACTTGACATAAGATCTTCTCTAAGCATTACAGGGATATGGCTCTGAATGTATACAGCAACACCTCCCCCATAAGCATTTCTGTCTCTTCTATAGATATATTGCTACTTCTGTATCATCAAATGAAGTATCTAAGTGAGTCTCAGAAATGGCTAATATATCGGATGTTATAAAGTTATTGATTTCATTAACCTCATTTCTAAGGCTACATATATTAATATGGGCTATTTTCAGCCCTGTCATGGGTAGCTTATCAAAGATAGACATGATATGGAAAAGAGCAAACAAAGCAAGATACAAAAATATACATTCAGCAGTCCATTAATCAATTGGTGTGTGTGTGTGTGTGTGTGTGTGTGTGTGTGTGTGTGTGTGTGTGTGTGTGTGTGTGTGTGTGTGTGTGTGTGTGTGTGTGTGTGTGTGTGTGTGTGTGTGTGTGTGTGTGTGTGTGTGTGTGTGTGTGCTGCAGGGTTGAAGCTATGAACCCATAGGCTTGGCTCTCTCATCCCTTCCATGCTTTTGGGAGGGAGGGGGGACGATGAGCCTGTCATGGCGGATGTAAGCAATGTCCCCACGCGCTCTGGCAGCTTTCATGGCTGGGAGAAGTTCTTTCCTCTTCTGGTGCACAGCTTCAGGATAGTCCTCGTTGAGGAACATATACGTTCCTCTCAAGTTCTTGGCTCTTTCCAGAACAGCTACTTTGTCCTTGAATCTCAGGAACTTGACCACTATCGGCCTGGGCCTGTCACCTGGGCCAGTGGTGGATTTTCCAATCCTGTGGGTGACCTCCACCTCAATCTTCCTGTGGCCCATCTTCAATTTCTCAGAGATCATTTCCCTCACTTTGTCCTCAGATTCCATCCAGGTCTCATGTGGAGATTCTGCAATTCCGTCCACAACCATCTTATTCCGCCTTGAGTTAAGTCCACTTCAAAACAATGTAGATGAAAGGGTTTTTAAGCCTTGAGACAATTGAGACATGGATTGTGTGTGTGCCATTCAGAGGGTAAATGAGCAAGGCAAAAAATTGAAGTGCCTTTGAATGGGTATGGTAGTAGGTGCCAGGCACACTGGTTTGAGTGTGTCAAGAACTGCAAAGCTACTGGGTTTTTCATGCTCAACAGTTTCCCGCGTGCATCAAGAAAGGTCCACCACCCAAAGAACATCCAGCCAACTTGACACAACTGTCGGAAGCATTGGAGTCAACATGGGCCAGCATCTCTGTGGAACGCTTTCGACACCTTCTAGAGTCCATACCCTGACAAATTGAGGCTGTTCTGAGGGCAAAAGGGGGTGCAACTCAATATTAGGAAGGTGCTCCAAACGTTTTGTACACTCAGTGTATGCGCTGTACGGTATTAGGCCCTATCCATTGAGCTGTACAATTCTCATTATTTTCACACAGGATCTCTGTGAGCCCAGAGGACCTGACGGAGCAGAAGACCAGCCCTATTAGAGACACGGCGTCTTGGTGAAGGAGAGTGGTGAAAGCTGTGGTCAGGACAGGTCAGCCTGCAACACACATCACACACATCACAGAGCTGCCGATCAGGTTTATGTAATGAAACCTATAAATATCCTCTATGAGACAGTTCAGTGAGCCCATCTCCCTCTGTGGTGACATTTAGTAATGAGCACCAGCTGTCTGGAATTGGCCCGCTCTACGAGATCTACGAGTCACCAGGGCATCCTCTGTCAGCAGCCTCCACAACCTCCACAGCCAAATCTACAGCAGCCACACAGCAGCCACATCTAGATCAGCCACACAGCAGCCACATCTAGATCAGCCACACAGCAGCCACATCTACATCAGCCACATAGCAGCCAAAGAACACATAGCACCCACACAGCAGCCAAAGAAATCTACATCAGCCACACAGCAACCACACAGCAGCCAAATCTCCATCAGCCACACAGCAGCCACACAGCAGCCAAATCTCCAGCAGCCACACAGCAGCCAAATCTATATCATCTGTACCACATCCAAGTCCAGCGCAAGGGCACAACAGCCAAAAGTACTTCACACCACAGCCAAAACACCACCTCCACCTCAAACCTAGTGCCAGAACACTGCCAACAGCCAGAACCACAGCCACCAGGATACAGTGCATGAGGGATGACATCATGACAACACTGAGGGGTTCACTAGGTCACCACCATGTGACAGTCCATGTAGGATGAGTCAGAGGAGAAACCTACAGCTCTAACAACCATAGAAATAGAATGAATAGAACATGCGTCCCCTGTCAACAATGGCATAATGGGTGGACTGGCAGGAAGTGGATCCATCAATCTGTGCTGTGATTTGTTGAATCAACTCAACTGACATGACCAGCTCTATCTGCTCAAGCCATGAACTGACCCTCTCCATCTTCAGAGGATGCAGCACTCAAAGACTTGGCCTCTATTGGTTGACCTTTCATGATATATTGCTTGTTTGTTTTTAGCTCTTGAAGCGCTTCGAGATTCTATGAAAAGCGCTATAGAAATATAATAAACTATTATTATTATTATTATTATTACAAAAAATACGTTCCATTGTATGAGTCCCATCAGTTAGTCTCATTTGAATGACCATTCTACATTCCCATGGAAATGATTGCATCACATTGCCAGGCAGCCATTGCAAGTGTACCACCACCAAACTTACCTGGAGGAGGTGATGGACTAGAGAGAGGAAGAGACAACCTAACCTGGTCCTCATACTGTATGTATGTTCATTACTGTCCTTTACTTTCGTTGAAAAATATCCTCCAACTTTGTCGCGCTCATCAGAATTTCCTTGATTCACTGCTAAGGGAGACTGTTAACTAACACCCCCCCCCCCCCCGCCTGCAACCTAGCCTGACTGAATACTGCAATGAATCACTGCAGGTTGTCATGGTAACCCCTCCACTGCCTCTGCTCACAAGGCGGCCATATTATCATCACTAGGGTTGCAGTAGAGTGTAATGTAGTATAGTGGATGCTGGGGTAGCACTGACTATACACCTGCCAATGTACAAGAACCTGTACTGTGACGAGACTATTAAATAGGTGGTACAGGGTTATTGCTACATAACTGTACGAGCAATAACTGTCATTTGCAGTAAATTACACTGTCATGTTGGTTATATGCTGCTGGTGGACAGCGGGGCACTGTTGTGGTGCTGCAGTGTTACAGAACTGTACTCCCACTGCCTCTGCCCCAAGTAATAGCCTCCTGCTGATCCACTGGGGCCTATATTTAGCTGTCTGGGGAAGAGCCTGCTCTGCTCTGCGATGGTGTGTTTGAAAATATCACCCCTCGCTGGGGGGTACTCAATTATTTTTTTGAGTTATTCTGGAAGAGGAGCCATGCTAACAAAGCCTTCTTAAGTGATGTAAAACGCAATCGCTCTGGATGATTTACTTTGCTGGGACACAATAATACTACAGTATTCTAAACAGCTATTAAAATATGATTGTGATATTATATTTAGTATCAATAGGCTACAATATGAATCTGTTGTTGAGTTATTCAATAATTAGCTGTTGTTTTTTTCCTACATAATACTCTGTCATCGCCGTGTCCCATAGAGATGAATGATTTTGTTGCAGCGGTAGCAGTAGTTTGTAATGGGGAAATAATGCAGGGTAGCAGACCATTAGGTCCTGAGTGTCTGACCTCATTTTAGCCTCTACGGGTAAGGAGAATTATGGGAAGTAAAATGAAGAGCATAGTGGGTTTAATGCAGGCTACTACTATCTACCGCTTAATGGGTAGGGTAATCTACTGCCTATGCCCTTTGCATATTCATTTATTTTTTTACAAAATTAGCTTTAAAAGAAAGTGCATATCTTTCAGTTGTTTTGCATCATCTCTTGTTTCGTTGCTTCTCTCTTTTAAATGTGTTTTATTTATTCCATACTTAATAGTCTACGTATTGTTATTTTATATATTTTCTCTCCAATATACTGCATAAATTTTTTTTAAATCAAAAGATAGAATTTGAATCAATACAATACATCACATTTACATTTCATAAGACAAAAAGGATTTGAGATTGATTGCAAGGAAAGTTCATATATCAAGAATCTCCCATTATTCACCCCATTCTCAATCACTGTCACCATCTTACCTATAGAAATCACATGCGTTCCTTTTACCCACACTTAAAAATTAAAAATACTTGGTTTTACTTTTAGATCTTCCAGGCTGAGATCTTGTGCAAAAATAATTGTATCCATTTTTTTTTTGCATTATTATTTTTATTTTATTTTATTTATTTATTATTATTATTTATTATTTATTTCAGATAAAAGAAAGTGGATAACTAGTCAGTTGCACCAATAAAGATACCTATTAAAAAAAGGGCTTTATAAATACATTTGATTGATTGAATGCATTCAACCGAAATGTGTCTTCCGCATAAAACCCAACCCCTCTGAATCAGAGAGGTGCGGGCACAGAGATGGTCAGTACTATACACATACGTAATTACACAAACGTGTGATAAAAAGGTGAAGGTTTTGACACCCGGACCTATGGTAGTATTGCAGGAGAAGCGTCTGTGTACATATTATTCAAACGGTGAAAAATGCTACGTGCGTGGTAAGAATCGGTCTTACAGGCCCTTGCAGGTCTAAAGGTCAAGCGTGTACGTGTCTTCAAACTGATATGGTTACAAACATTACAGCCTGTCAGCTCACCCCAACAGGAGGATAGGGGGAATTCTTTGACAGAGTGACATGTTTTAACCATGAGACACGGACACTGTGTCGTTACTGGCTGGGCCACATCCACACTGCTTCTAACTCCCCAGTGGCATGGAGGAAGGCTATTGTCTGAGGCTCTCCCCCTGCACAGGGCAGGCCACTCCTAAATCCGAAACCTGCCTCATTTGCATGGCCGCAGGGGATGGAGGAGGAGGGGGAGGGCTGGTGAGGCCAGGTATTTGCATGACAGGGAGAATGGGAGGGAATCTAGTTCTCTCACACAATAAAGACAAGCTTCTTCTTCTCTCTTCAGGTGGGGTAGAGTTCTGTGTTTTCGCCACGGCCAGTTAGATATCACTGAAACCCTTGATCATTCTCTATCTCTCATTGAAATGCTTTACACAACTAATGAATGGTTAGGAAAACAGGCTCACTCCCCTCTTCCTCGTAGTATCCCTGCCAGAGGCTGTATAATGCCTAGATGGAAGTGTAATATGTAGAAGACAGTATAACAACAGAATTCTATAAACATCTCAATGTGATCAAGCAAAATCAACATATTTGATATGTAATTCTATGGTCAATTGGGTGAGACAGGAAACATAATCAATTACACGGTGTGATTTGACTTAATTCTCAGAGAATATGTGGCATACAAATCTATATTTCAGTGGGTTTACCCAGGATGAGTAAATGGGTTGTTTGATGACAGTAAAATGACATTTACCTCCATCTCACAAACATTTTAGGCTCAATCACTAGAAGCTCTCAAAAGACACAACTGATTACAGTACTTTTCCACTCACCCAAATATACGCCTGACAGAAGCATAGATCTGGGAGGAGAGGGGGTTGCTGGGGTGAGAGAAAGATCAAATGTCTACAATTTAAGTCGACAAAATAGTATAACAACTATGTAATAGTATATTGAGTATAATGATGCACACACTCTATACACCTACTGTATACCATATGTATACGTCATACTATACAGGGCAGCTGGTCTGAGGGGTGTGGTCAGTGGGAGTCAGGGCTGGAGCCACCAGTCTAGTCTA
Source organism: Salvelinus fontinalis (assembly GCF_029448725.1). Classification (NCBI taxonomy): domain Eukaryota; kingdom Metazoa; phylum Chordata; class Actinopteri; order Salmoniformes; family Salmonidae; genus Salvelinus; species Salvelinus fontinalis. Next base: position 52,069,544 of record NC_074677.1, read on the forward strand.
TACAGGGGATTATAGAGGAGAACCAGAGGGGCGTTAAGTGGATATTTTAGTGATTTGTCTTTAAGGCTTTAACACTGTGTTTTACCACTACAGATTAACTCACCAAACTGTGGTCTGGGCTCACCCATGTACAGTAACAGACAATGTTGTCACGCACACATGAGACTGATACCCATGCTGCAGCCATGCTCACTAGCAGGCGAACCAAACTATCCTCTGTCAGTGTGTATGGGTATGAAAGAGATTACACATAAAGCATCGAATGAGGTCAGCGGGCCTCTGTCTCAGGCACTCAATGACACATATAAGTCATAAACCCAATGTAATATTTACTCTCTACATACACACCCACATAAAAGTACACACACACACACATATTGAATGGAATACATTATACTTCTGTAACCCAGGTTCTCTGATATTATGAGTGAGATGTCTCACATGTGGGATTCACCTGAATCTCAGAAACTCAAAAAAGACAGACAGGTCGAGTGGCAAATGAGCCCATCCCCTCATTATAAGGAGCCACTTGCCCGCCCTCTGGTCATTCTCGAGCATGCCGAACTTTCTCACACTCTTACGAGTAGGGGATTGCGGTGAGACATCGCACTCGTAATATCAGAGAACCTGGATTACTTAAGTAACCTTGAGTTCCCTTAATTATTCGTTCCGATATCTCATATGTGGATATGGCCAACTCCCGTATTGCAGCATGCAGCCTCAACGTATCAACCCCCAGAAGCCCAAACACCGGGGACAGTATGCATCAATAAAGGTGCAGTGACGTCTAGTCAGTAGAACTTCATAAAAGTATGAGGGGATGCCCCACAAGCCGCATAATACATCTCCTGCAAGGAGATGCCCTTGAACAATGCTGAAGAGTTAGTCATACCTCTTGTGGAATGAGTTCTCAGGCCCTCCGCAGGCTGTAAATCCTTGCTGTTATAGGCCAAAATAATAGCTTCCACACTCCAATATGATAACTGTTGACGAGAGAGGGGCCTTCTCTTGCAGGGAGGTACCCAGGACACAAGGAGTTGGTAGAGCTTGCGCAAAGCTATTGTTATATCCAAGTGTATGCGCAACGCGAGTACTGGACATAAACGGTGGAGCCGCTCATCTTCAGTAGAAGGGAAGGGCGCGGGTGGAAAGCCACAAGCTCCAAGGCGAGACAATTGTAATTGCTGCGAACCTTAGGCATAAAGGCAGGATTGGGCAACATAAAAACTTGAAAGAAACCTGAGCAAACTGTAGGCACCAATGGTGACCTGACAGAGCATGTAGCTAACTCACTCGCTTTGCAGTAAAGCAGTCTTAAAGGAGAGATATGTAATCTCCATGATTTCCAGCGGCTCAAAAGGCTGCTGTGAAATAGCCTCAATCACAACAGACAAATCCCATGATGGGACTAAAGGCTTGGAAACTAGACGTAAGCAACGCACCCCTTCATGAAACAACATAACAAGGGGTGTTTTCCCACCAAGTTATTGTTGAAGCCTATATGGCAGGCTGAGATAGCGGCTAGATAGACATTAACAGTGGAGAGAGCCTTCCCTCTGTTATAAGGTCCTGCAAAAAGCCTAAAACGGTAAGGAATTATCTATTTTTGGTCACACCACTTTTCAAAAATGCACGACTTGTTTCCATACAGTGTGTCACGCCTGCTCACGCTCCACCTCTCTGGCGCTCGAGGGCACTAGGCTGCCCTTCATTACACACACCTGTCACCATCATTACACGCAACTGCGCAAAATTGGACTCACCTGGACTCCATTACTTTGTTGATTACCCCCTCTATATCTGTCTGCTCCTCACTTTGTTCCCTGTGTCAGCATTGATGTCGTGATTTTCACCCTTTCCAGAAGCTGTTCCTGTTTGGTTTCATGTCCGTGTTTCATTAAATGTTCACTCCCTGTACCTACTTCTCGTCTCCAGCGCTGATCCTTACAGAATACTGTCACCACTAAAGGAAGCATCAGGGAGTTTTGGGGTTTTGTTTTGGTTGGTGACGTCGGGTCCAAGTGCCGTCGCCAATGGATCCGGGGATGCCTCAGCTAGCTTGTTGGGCTTCCACGCCTTAGCTGGCTCGTGAGGTCTTCTTGCCCTAGTTGGCACGGCAGACGCCCACCCCACATCATGCTTCAGCCGGCCCATCAGGCTCCCACGCCTCAGCGGGATCGCCGGGCTCTCACGCCTCAGACGGCTCGCCGGGCTTCTACACCTCAGCCTGCTGTCAGAAATTAGAGGTAATTTATGTGAGCAATGTGGAGTTGTGGGGTCCGCACTCCATTTATTACATTCCCCTCGTGAACTGCGCCCCAGCCCATGAGTGACGCGTCTGTCATCACCACCTTCCTCATTGCCATTACCTCTTGGGGAGTGCCAGGAATGAAGATCGAGGGGCTTTTCCAGTGTCAGAGAGCCGAGAGACATGCGGATGTCACCTTTATCTGACGATTGAGGCGACGCAGTGTGCACAGATGTTGGGCAAAGACCCAGCATTGGAAGTCTCTCATCCTCAGTAGGCCAAGAGGTACTAATGAGATGGACCCCATCAATCCCAGCACTCAGAGGCACGCTCTGAACTTGACTGAGCGCTCCTCCTGTGGACCAGAGAGAGGCACTGTCAGAACAACACGATGCGGTCTTCCGAGAGTGTTGCCTGTTACCTTCTCTTGGGTAGGGGGCAGCATTCGGAATTTTGGATGAAAAGCATGCCCAAATTAAACTGCCAGCTACTCATCCCCAGAAGATAAGATATGCATATTATTAGTAAAACACTCTGAAGTTTCTAAAACTGTTTGAATCATATGTGTGAGTATAACAGAACTTATTTAGCAGGCGAAACCCCGAGGACAAACCATTCAGATTTTTTTTTTTTAGGTCACTCTCTTTTCAATGAGCTTTCATTGGGAAACCAGATTTCTAAGGGACTTTCTAGCAGTTCCTACCGCTTCCACTGGATGTCAACAGTCTTGAGAAATTGGTTGAGGTTATTCCTTTGTGTAATGAAGAAGTACGGCCATCTTGAACGAGAGTCACTTGAAGTGTCCTGTTAGATAGAAGCGCATGACCAGAAAGCTAGCTACAGTTGGTTTTAATCCTGTATTGAACACAGATCATCCCGTCTAATTTGATTGATTATTTACGTTAAAATATACCTAAAGTTGTATTACAAAAGTAGCTTGAAATTTTTTGGCAAAGTTTACAGGTAACCTTTGAGATATTTTGTAGTCACGTTTCACAATTTGGAACCAGTGTTTTTCTGGATCAAACGCGCCAAATAAATTGACATTTTGGATATATATCGACGGAATTAATCGAACAAAAGGACCATTTGTGATGTTTATGGGACATATTGTCACGATTGTCTTCTTTAGAGAGAGTGGACCAAGGCGCAGCGTGTGCAAAATACATCTTCTCTTTATTTTGAAGATCGAAACGAAACACTTATACAAAACTATATAAAACAACAAACAACCGTGAAGCTACAAACGAAAGTGCACACACAAGCTACTTACGTTCAACATAGACAATCTCCCACAATCACCTAAAGCATATGGCTGCCTTAAATATGGCTCCCAATCAGAGACAATTAATGACATCTGTCTCTGATTGAGAACCAAACCAGGCAACCATAGACTTTCCTAGAACTCTCTCCTGAACACAACCCCATACACTATACAACACCCCCTAAACAATACACACACCCTAAACAAGACAAAACACACAAACTTCCCATGTCACACCCTGACCTAACTAAAATAATAAAGAAAACAAAGAATACTAAGGCCAGGGCATGACACATATTGGAGTGCCAAAAGCAGAAGCTCGTCAAAGGTAAAGCACGAATTCAAAAACAAAAATTCTGCGTTTTGTGTCACACCTGCAGGGTTGAAATATGCTTATCTCTCTTTGTTTACAATGGGGCTATCCTCAGTTAATAAAATTGTTTGCTTACGCCGAAAAGCCTATTTGTATTCTGACATATTGGCTGAATTCACAACCAGTGTAGCTTTAATTTGGTACCTTTCATGTGTGATATAATGAAAGTTTGATTTTTATAGTAATTTTTATAGTAATTCATTTGAATTTGGCGCTCTGCATTTTCTCAGGCTTTTTGCCAAGTGAGACAGTAGCGTCCCGCCTAAACTCAGATTTTTGGATATAAATATGAACTTTACCGAACAAAACATACATGTATTGTGTAACATGAAGTCCTATGAGTGTCATCTGATGAAGATCATCAAAGGTTAGTGATTAATTTTATCTCTATTTCTGCTTTTTGTTACTCCTCTCTTTGGCTGGAAAAATGGCTGTCTTTTTCTGTGACTTGGCTCTAACCTAACATAATCGGTTGGTGTGCTTTCGTCGTAAAACCTTTTTGAGATCGGACACTTTGGCTGGATAAACAACAAGTGTATTAAAATGGTGTAAAATACTTGTATGTTTGAGGAATTTAAATTATGCTATGCTAGCGTTAGCCTCGTGGGCGAGTAGCCAAGCTAGTTAGCACAATGTTAGCCAAAGGAAGCTAGTGCTTTGTTAGTCTTGTGACAAACAAAAGCGTGACTCTCGACCGATAGGCGGTGAAGTTAGGATGGTCGGTCTAGTCAACGTGGCACAGTAGTGGGTTGAGATAAACGAGAAAGAGAGTAATTTTACCCTTCCAGGTAGAAAAGCTAGTTGGTAGGATAGCCAGGTTAACTTAGCCTTGCAGCTACACTAGTCAAGTTTCAGTATCTAGCCGTGTGACGCTAGCTACCACAGGAGACAAATGGAAGAAAAAGCGGAAAAGCTCATTCTTACACAAAGCGAAAATGTTCCTTTCGGTAAAGTCCCCCGACACAGAAGACGAGAGCTGAAAAACCTGCGCTCGGTGGTGTAACCTCGCAGGACAACTGCGAACAGTTGAACAGGAAAACAGATCAAGATGTGCTGAGGAGAGCTTAGAGTAGTACTCTTCATGAGGAAGAGGTGAGAATGACCAGAGGACGGCGAGTTTCTCCTTATCGTGAAGGGAGGGGCTCACCTCATTTGCCACTCAACCTTTCAGTCTCTGTCAGACCTTGTGTAATTGGTTCCTCGAGCTTCTGAGATTCACATGAATCCAACATGTGAGATATCGAAACAAATAACTGTAAGAAAACCGTATATTTACTTCATGATAAGGTTTTTGTCACTGTGGATATATCTGAGGCCCTTTTGAGTAAAGTTTCACACAAGATCTACTTTCACTACCAATTCATTACTGCAGAAAAATCCTTCCATATTTTTGCTCTTCTCCTTTCTTTCCACTTTGCATGTTTTACTTTCTCTGGGAAACAGGTGGGAACTTTACACTTGGGCAAAACCAGGCCCTTAGACAAACAATGAAAAAGCAAATGAAGCACAGCCTTAGGCAATCTCCTAACCGAGTAGGGTGGAAGAGACTTTAGGGAATGATGTGTGTGTCGTGTTCTCACACATCAGATTATGTATCAACTGTATTGGTGAGGAACTCTTTCACCAAGGCAAAAAGAAACAGACAAACCTGGACCCTTCATCTTCATTCCTAGGAGTAGAAAACACCCCATAACTACACTGGTCCTCTACAACTGTACATATGCCTACCATGCGGCCTAGAGAGTTGGAGACGGATGAGCCTCTCCTGCATGGTCCTGTAGTTTAGTGGTGGAGATAGCAGCTGCTCTTCATAGGGTTTCCCGCTGTGAAGCCTGAATAATTCAGCTAGTCCCATGTTACCAAAGTCAACAGAGCTGCCCTCCACTCCAAGCCCTGGAGACTCACACCACCAGAGCCTTCTGTTTACTGGGGAGGAAATAGAGGACAATACTACTACAGCTCAGCCAGACAGGAGGCCTCAGCTCAGTTAACTTTCAAACACTCCCAATGTGGAAGAAGATGCTTCCCCTCATTCTAATGTACCCAGTTGTCTCTCTTTGTCAGGGAAAGACTCAATCCATAACTCTGAGCTATACTTATCATCATAGCCTATTCCACCCTGCAAACTGAAGGGAGTGTGAATGCTCATTCTGAATTGAGTGCAAATCCAGCTGTTCTCGTAAAACAATGTGTAACTTTCCATTTCATTAAATTAAATTGTTTTCAACAGAATATTTCTTCAAAGGCCTTTGGTAAAATAATCGGACAGGATTCTAGTGCATATTGCCTTTTCAAAGTCTAACCAGAAAGCTTTGATCTTAAAAAGTGTGTTGTCAGTCACAGGCAAAGTCAATACTTCATCAGCCAGAGCAGACATCAGTCAAGCCTAGTACCACACAATGTATTAGAAATAGATCATTGGTGTGGTGGGTCGCAGGATATCCTTCTGCAATATGGTTCGTTCGACAAGGACACCACAAGTGCTGTTCAGAGGGTGGCTATGAGACACACATTTGAATGCAAAATAAGGCTGGAGGTGTTGTTAAGTGGACACTTCACACTGGGCATAGACGTCAGTTCAACGTCTAGTTTTGATATACATTTAGTTGAGTTGCCAACTAACGTGAATTCAACATGAAATCAACAAAACATTTCACCATGTCATTGGATTTAGACAAAAAATGGGATGGAAAAAAATACAAAATTCTCGTACATTGATTACTTTTTTCAAATCCAATCAGTTTTCCCACGTTGATTCATCATCATCACATTACATTTTTTTCATTGAAATGATATGGAAACAACATTGATTCAACCAGCAGTGGGTTGGGACCCAGGGGGAGGGGTGTGTATGTCACTGTGTGTGTGTGTGTGTGTGTGTGTGTGTGTGTGTGTGTGTGTGTGTGTGTGTGTGTGTGTGTGTGTGTGTGTGTGTGTGTGTGTGTGTGTGTGAGCACCATGTCATGTCAACACCATATGTGGCATTATCAGATTTAAAGAAGAACTACAGACTCAAATCCCCATCTGACGAGGATGTGATTGGACATCCATCTCTAAAAGAGAAAATTAACAGCTTCCTGTGCACCTTGATCTGCTCTCTTATACGTCTCATGTCAAAAATTAGACAACCCCCCCCCTCCAGTCCAAACTGATTTAAATAAAACGTTTGAATACCTCCTGCTTCTAAAAAGACACAGGGGTGGGTAACTCCAGTCCTCGGGGGCCTGATTGGTGTCTCAGTTTTGCCCCAGCCCCAGCTAACACACCTGACTCCAATAATCACCTAATCATGATCTTCAGTTTAGAATGCAATTTGATTAATCAGCTGTGTTTCCTAAAGATGGAGAAAAAGCGTGACACTAATCAGGCCCCCGAGGTAGAGAAACCCTCTCCAAACATGTTGAACAGAATGTTTAGGATTTTGTCTGGCATTGTGACAGCAAACGCAAAGTAGACAGTAACTTAGACCAACCAACAATTTGATCTCTTTCAAACGACCATTCAGCACATTGCCGCAATCGGACTGCTTAAGAAGATTATAACCTAGTATTTGACTGCCCAACTATCTTTATAGCATCCATAGTTTACATATTCAACAACTGAAATCAAACTAAGTCAAAATACTTTCTACTGAAGAGCATGCAAGTTTAATGAAATAATTGTGATATTTGTTGGTTCTTTTTAGCTGTGATTAATTTCTCTACTTTGAAAACGTAATATATTTTGGAGATAGGTTGCCAATATATAGGCTGCTATTGCATTTGATCAGCAAACAGTATTATATCTATAGATCTGTGGGACATACACTATATATACAAAAGTATGTGGACACCCCTTCAAATGAGTGGATTCGGGCTAATTCAGCCACACCCACTGCTGACAGGTGTATCAAATCGAGCACACAGCCATGCAATCTCCATGGACAAACATTGGCAGTAGCATAACCTTACTGAAGAGCTCAGTGACTTTCAACGTGGCACCCTCATAGGATGCCACCTTTCCAACAAGTTTGTCAAATTTCTGCCCTGCTAGAGCTGCCCCAGTCAACTGTAAGTGCTGTTATTGTGGAAACGTCTAGGAGCAGCAACGGCTAAGCCGCGAAGTGGTAGGACACACAAGCTCACAGAATGGGACAGCCGAGTGCTGAAGCGCGAAGCGCGTAAAAATAGTCTGTCCTCGGTTGCGACACTCATTACCGAGTTCCGAACTGCCTCTGGAAGCAACTTTAGCACAATAACTGTTCGTCAGGAGCTTCATGAAATGGGATTCCATGGCCAAGCAGCCGCACACAAGCCTAAGATCACCATGCGCAATGCCAAGTGTCGCCTGGAGTGGTGTAAAGCTCGCTGCCATTGGACTCTGGAGCAGTGGTATGTGTTCTCTGGAGTGATGAATAACGCTTCACCATCTGGCAGTTCAATGGACAAATCTGTAGTTGGAGGATGCCAGGAAAACACTACCTGCATGCAAAGTGCCAACTGTAAAGTTTGGTGGCGGGGGAATAAGGGTCTGGCGCTGTTTTTTTATGGTTCAGGCTAGGCCCCTTTTCCCTAAAGCATACAATGACATTCTAGACGATTCTATGCTTCCAACTTTGTGGCAACCGTTTGGGGAAAGCCCTTTCCTGTTTCAGCATGACAATGCCCCCGTGCAAAAAGCAAAATCGAAACGGTTTGTCGAGATTGGTGTGGAACAACATGACTAGCCTGCACAGAGCCCTGACCTCAACCCCATCAAACACCTTTGGGATGAATTGGAATGCCGACCACGAGCCAGGCCTAATCGCCCCTGCAGCATTGTTCTATTGGAAAGCCTTCCCAGAAGGTCGGAAGCTGTTTTAGCAACAAAGGGGTTGACCAACTCCGTATTAATGACCACGACTTTGGAATGACATGTTTGACGAGCAGGTGTCCACATACACACCTGGAGAGTCATGGCCAAAGGTATCTTCCAGTGGAGGCTCCTCAGAGGAGGCCCATCAACTGGCAGTACCTAGCTAGCTACCAGCTTGAGTGGGCAGTGTTTGCCGACAACACTACCGCAAATGTTGCTGAGTTTTTGTTGAAGAACCCCTTTCATTCTCTGGGGTACATGCAGATTAAAAGCGAGGGTTGACCTCTGCCTGAGATCAGTTTCATGAAGAAGGATGCAAAGGTGAGGGCGTTCAATACCAATTGGTATCAGAAATATAGCTGGTTAACAGGGAGCCTTTCATCAAGCCACCTGTATTGCTGGCATTGCCTGCTTTTTGGAAAGTCTGAGTCTTGTGCGAAAGAGGGTTACAGTGACTTGAAGAACATTGATCGTTCAGCTAAACGCCAAAACAAAATCAGGGAGCATATACACGCCGACATCAAGCTTCTAGGAAAAAGCCGCATCGATCATGACGAAGGTCTGCGTATTCAAACTGCACAACACAACGAGAAAGTTAGGAGAAACAGGGATGTTCTCAAGCCGCTTATCAACACCACTGCGTTTTGGGCCACACGAGGACATGACGAGAGGGAAAGTTCCGCTAACAAGTGAAACTACAAGGAGCTTGCAGCTGTAATTGCACTTTACAATGCTTTACCTGCTGAACATATGGAACATTCTGTGTTTTCTGGGATGTCGAAATCAATTAACCTATTTAATCCCCTATTTAATCCTAATAAATCAGTCACAATAGTGACCGTAAAAAACGTTATCAGTTATAAGGCTCTAAAAATGTTAGTGAATGATATATCAATGCATTTCCAGCAAATATTGAAATAGTAAAGTGTCTCAATGAAATACATGCAGTGTCACCTGTTTAGTGTAAATTGTCACATGACCAGAGCTGTTTACTTCCTGGTTGCACCATGAGAAGACGAAGGCTGCATCAAACTCTCAAACAAAAAGGTTAGTAAAGTATGTTAACATTAAGATACGACAAAGATTTTTTGATACACATCATCTTTAAGGTGTCTAGTATTGATACAAGCATTTGCAATTACTCGGCTTTGTTCAGTGTGGTCATAGAATGAGTAAACATGTTGACGGCAACAATAGTGACCCGTGGGATATCACAGTGCATCTAGGTATACACAGTGATACACATACATAGTTCTTGTTCTACCTAACTTTCTACTCTGTTCTTTCTTTTAGTTTCACTTTGAGTCATGTTCTGGATATGTTGGATCTGTCACGGTTTTCTAAAGTTGAACCCAGAAGCAGACCAGGACAAGGAGAGTAAGACGAAGGTGAGTATTTATTTACAAGTTTGAATGTAGTTATAGAAAAATCCAAGTGACGGAGCGGGCAGCGGAGGTGAGTTGATGGGATTGAATAGGCAGATCCAATGAAGTAACTGAAGTCACCGACGACCAGGTAGGGATGAGATGAGTGTTCCGGCTGAATGACTGTAGACAGAAAAAACGGAGTTGAGTTCAAGGCAAGCAAAACGTACAAAACAACAAAACAAACTCTATCAAACTGGAGGCTGATACACTGGCACAACATACTGTTCATAGCTAACGATCCAGCAGGGAATGGATGTCAGGTCAGTGCTTATGAAGAGGAGAGGGGTGATGATCAGGACCAGGTGTGCAGATAGCGGATTGGAAACAGGTGCGGTAAATCAGAGATCTCCCAACCAGCTACGTCGCTCGGCAACCAGGCAGGGTGCGTTCCAGGACACCGGAAAAAACACTCCAGGACAGAACACGGGCAAAAACAGACTCAGGAAGCGGGATTCGTGACAGGATCTAGGTGACTGCCCAGACAAGGTCAGATATGGACTATGAGGGGGAGACAGGCCATTTGCCAGCCAGGCTGTTGAATGTATATGCTGACCCTATGCAAACAGATCATGACAGGAACAACGTTATCAGTGATGATGACCTACCCCTCACCACCCCATACTCTCCTCCCTGAGACTGCGTTGGGTCATGGACCCAGTGTCGTTCTTGGTGTTGCAGAGCAATCTCAGGTGCCTCAAGGTTGCAAGTTCCTTCATGTCAACCTCTTCACTTCGCATGCACTCCTCGATGAAATTACAAAAAGAGGATATGGGCGCTCTGGAACGGAGGCAAAATCGTCTGTTTGATGTCCCATTCAAGCCACAGAAGGACTTCACGAAGTTACCCCGGGGAACCTCTGAGGTTCTGACCCAAGGAGACAAGTTGCTGGTCCGTTAGAAAGACAATACCATTGTCACAGTGGCATCAAGCATGGAGGAGAAATGCATGGAGGAGACCTCTGTCATGAGATGGAACAAGGAGTGCCGTGCCTTTTGACAAAGTCCCACAACCAAAATGCATCAACCGATACAATGAGCACATGGGTGGTGTTGAACTTCACAACCAACAGGTTTCAAGATACCATATCTACATCAGGTCTAAGAAATGGTGGTGGCCCATCTTAGCATGGTCTCTCAACAGTGCACTCATAAACAGCCATTTATTTTACAGGGATGTTATGGGAGGGACCATCAACCTGCTCACCTTCTCATGGATAGTGGCACAGTCTCTTATGCAAAAGTTTGTCACGAAACCACTGAGCTACGGAAGGAGATCTCTATTGGCTGCTACTGTTGAAGATCAGGCAAGATATGACAAAGCTTCTCACTGGCCAATCAACACGATGCACCAGTTCCAGAGATGTCGTCATTGTGACAAACACACTACCTATGCATGTGAGAAATGTAAAGCGCCACTGCACATTGAGTGCTTCAAGATATATCAGTAGAAAAGGAGATAAAAGCGAATGAAAAAGGACTGAAAAAGCCAATAAAATAGAAAGTCAATAAAGGGTGAGGAGAAGCAGTACACCGGACTCTAGGAAGAAAAGAAAAGTCAACAGAAAAGGAAAAGAGGATCAATTGATTCAAGACATAGTGTATGACAGTAGGTCTGACTGGTCGTAGTTCAAAATAGTGATGCACAAACTAATCGTGCACTTGGTTCTGAAGCCTATCTCTATGATATATAATATATAATGTGTATATACAGTTGAAGTCAGAAGTTTACATACAATTAGGTTGTATAACCACTCCACAAATTTCTTGTTAACAAACTATAGTTTTGGCAAGTCGGTTAGGACACTAAATTGACTGTGCATTTAAACAGCTTGGAAAATTCCAGAAAAGGATGTCATGGCTTTAGAAGCTTCTGATGGGCTAATTGACATAATTTGAGTCAATTGGAGGTGTACCTGTGGATGTATTTCAAGGCCTACCTTCAAGCTCAGTACCTCTTTGCTTGACATCATGGGAAAATCAAAAGAAATCAGCCAAGACCTAAGAAAATAAATTGTAGACCTCCAAAAGTCTGGTTCATCCTTGGGAGCAATTTCCAAACCCCTGAAGCTACCACGTTCATCTGTACAAACAATAGTAGGCAAGTATAAACAGCATGCGACCACGCAGCCATCATACCGCTCAGGAAAGAGACGCGTTCTGTCTCCTAGAGAAAAGTGCAAATCAATCCCAGAACAACAGCAAAGGACCTTGTGAAGATGCTGGAGGAAACGGGTACAAAAGTATCTATATCCACAGTAAAACGAGTCCTATATTTACATTTAAGTCATTTAGCAGACGCTCTTATCCAGAGCGACTTACAAATCGGAAAGTTCATACATATTCATCCTGGTCCCCCCGTGGGAATTGAACCCTGGTCCCCCCGTGGGAATTGAACCCACAACCCTGGCATTGCAAGCGCCATGCTCTACCAACTGAGCCACACGGGACCACATAACCTGAAAGACCGCTCAGCAAGGAAGAAGCCACTCCTCCAAAACCGCCATAAAAAAGTTAGCCTACGATTTGCAACTGCACATGGGGACAAAGATCATACTTTTTGGAGAAATGTCCTCTGGTCTGATGAAACAAAAATAGAACTGTTTGGCCATAATGGCCATCGTTATGTTTGGAGGAAAAAGGGGGACGCTTGCAAGCCGAAGAACACCATCCCAACCGTGAAGCACGGGGGTGTTAGCATCATGTTGTGGGGGTGCTTTGCTGCGGGAGGGACTGGCGCACTTCACAAAATAGATGGCATCATGTGGCAGGAAAATTATGTGGATATATTGAAGCAACATCTCAAGACATCAGTCAGGAAGTTAAAGGTTGGTGGCAAATGTGTCTTCCAAATGCACAATGACCTCAAGCATACTTCCAAAGTTGTGGCAAAATGGCTTAAGGACAACAAGGTCAAGGTATTGGAGTGGCCATCACAAAGCCCTGAGGTCAATCCTATAGAAAATTTGTGGGCAGAACTGAAAAAGCGTGTGTAAGCAAGGAGGCCTACAACCCTGACTCAATTACACCAGCTCTGTCAGGAGGAATGGGACAAACTTCACCCAACTTATTGTCGGATGCTTGTGGAAGGCTACCTGAAACTTTTGACCCAAGTTAAACAATTTAAAGGCAATGCTACCAAATACTAATTGAGTGTAAACTTCTGACCCACTGGGAATGTGATGAAAGAAATAAAAGCTGCAATAAATCATTCTCTCTACTATTATTCTGACATTTCACATTCTTAAAATAAAGTGGTGATCCTAACTGATAAAGTGGTGATCCTTCCTGACTAAATGTCAGGAATTGTGAAAAACTGATTTAAAATGTATTTGGCTAAGGTGTATGTAAACTTCCAACTTCAACTGTATACGAATTTTGATGACTCTATAGGAGAAATATGTTAATTCAGTATTCATCACATTATCCCACCGGTCACAATTGTGACCGACCATAAAACACACTTTTTCACTTTTCCATTAAAATCTAAATAAATAATGATTGATTATTTCAAAGGGTTACTAATGACACAAGATTTTGATATTTTCACGTCTGGGAAAAATTTGGGATTAAATGGGTTAAGAATGATTTGATAGCTTCCATCGCATCATCCATTAAAAGTTAGATTAAAGAGAGAGGTTGACGCAGCGAATATTCCCGCGTGTCCTCAGGTAGGCTTTCCACTTTCCTCCTGTATTTATTTAGCAAAGATGATAACACAATCACTCCAGACAGACACATTCAAAAATGTATTCTATAAATGTTGCAGCAGCTTAGGCTACACCTAAACATTAGAGATATCTTAACCCTGTTAGGCCTCACTCCCTCCTATCTGAGATATCTACTGCAGCCCTCATCCTCCACATACATCACCCGTCCTGCCAATCACATTCTGTTAAAGGTCCCCAAGCACACCCATCCCTGGGTCGCTCCTATTTCAGTTCGCTGCAGCTAGCGACTGGAACGAGCTGCAAAAAACACTCAAATTGAACTGTTTTATCTCCATCTCATCATTCAAAGCCTCAATCATGGACACTCTTACTGACAGTTGTGGCTGCTTTGTGTGATGTATTGTTGTCTCTACCCTCCTGCCCTTTGTGCTGTTGACTGTGCCCAATAATGTTTGTACCATGTTTTGTCCTGCTACCATGTTGTGCTGCTGCCATGTTGTTGTCATGTTGTGTTGCTACCATGCTGTGTTTTCATGTGTTGCTGCCATCCATTGTTGTCTTAGATCTCTCTTTATGTAGTGTTGTGGTGTCTCTCTTGTTGTGATGTGTGTTTTGTCCTATATTTGTATTTTATTTTGCATTTTTAATCCCAGCCACCGTCCATGCAGGAGGCCTTTTGTCTTCTGGTAGGCCGTCATTGTAAATAAGAATTTGTTCTTAACTGACTTGCCTAGTTAAATAAAAAATAAAGATCTGACATGTATGGGATGAAAACGAGACAATTTTTCAGTCCTATCAACTGTAGGCTACTAATAAGAGCAAATCCATACAGCCTATGTGCGCTGGCCCTTTGGTCTGGGTAACTAATTGATAAGGTTATGTATTTATAGTCCATTTTTGTGTCAGGAGAAAATGTGAATGTGATCAAATGTGGTTAATATTCAAAATTGGTCTGGTTAGGCTGCCTATACGTTTTCAATCCAACATAGTAGTGATGACAGATGTGAGTAAAAGTGGTATATGGCCTACAGTTGAATAGGCATGCATAATACAAACATGCATAAAGCTCAGCCCTGTGAGTTCTATTGTCAGTTGTTGTCTCTGTGTCTGGGTAGAGGAAATCCCCCTCCCAATCTAGTCTGAATATAATTCACAAGTATATGGTAGCTGCTGTTTGACAGGGTTTTCAGCCCCCTCCCCCCATCTGATTAGGAAAAACTGGTCCCATCATAGCCCTTATAAAAACCTTTTTACAACGAATTAATCATTGTCATACCTTATAGGGGTCCAGAGTTTTTCTAGTTAGGTTAACATGTAAAGAAAAACTCCAGGCCCCAAGGGGTAAAAATTGCCCCACCGCTCTGGGACCTACGGTGGCACCAGTCTGCTTGCAGTTGTCAGTTTCATCAGGTATGTGGATGATCAGGGCTTTATTCAGGAACGTTTCTTGGGATACTTTGACGTTTCAAGTGGGCGAGATGCGCAGTCTGTGTTTGACTTCATGGAGAAACTTGTTGTTCAAACCTACGATGGCACAGCTGTATTGGAATGTATCTGCTATTTGTATTTACAGCTAAGTCCCCTCCTGTTCCCTGTTTGAGAGGTGATGACAGCTCCACTCCACTACCTTGTCAACTCTCTCCTGACATGAACTGAAGCCACGTCTCATGTGCCGCTCATCCACTGGCACATTGAATGTTTCCTCTCCAAGCACTGTGAGAACCCCTATCAATTTTCTCTCCTTACTGTATATAGAGTCAATCACATACACAAACACAATCCCATTATTACACATTAATGATTTTACTCCTTGCTTGGACTAACTCATTCTTAGGTCTTTTATCTATTGTTTTTTTGTCTTCCCAGTCAAATCCTGTCCTGCACTGAAGTCAAGCCTCTGAACACCTCAACTCATGCCTCATATCTTGATTCAATCACTGCTGTGATCCCTTCCCAAAACGGTGTCAGTAGCCCTCTCATTCCTATTCCCTATAATATTGTAGTATAAATGTCTTTATTAAATGCTTTAGGTTAAAATAACCGAATGATTTTTGAAACACACTTTGACTCTGCATGCCTTCCACGCCTACATCGTGGGTCTCCCACCCTCCTCCATTTTTCAAGTCACCAGCCTCCACTGGTATCTTCATATCACAAACCCTGCTGAGTTGAAGACTAAACCTAAGAATTAAACAGTACACTATAGGTTGCTTCTCCCTGCCTCTTTTTTTTCCAAGTCTTCATTTATGAATGTACCCAGCTGCGCCCCTCCCCCACCATGCTCACTTGCCTGCCCTCAATCAAGCCTTGTGTCAATATTAATCAGCGTGTGGTGTGCCTGCTAGCATAGAGACGCATGAGTTCGTAGAGCGCACCTATCAGCACGCAGGGTCTGACACAAAGACCCTATCCGTGACGGCTCTGGCCTGAGCAAGCCCCTCCCCATGACAGCTGGGCTATTGTGTGATGTGACACTGAGGCTGCCTTGTTTCCCTTGGCTAAACCAGTTCAATAACTAATCTCAATGCATCCAGCAGCAGCTTTTTCAACGCGTGTTTTGCAAACGAAGAGGACAACGCTTTCAGACCCAACGGCAATGCATAATCTGCTTGCCCTGGAGCTGTGCATGGGCTCAATAACAAGTTCACTTACCTAAAAGTTCACTGGGGCCGTCTGGTCTGGAGGCCTGCTTAAACCAGTAAGTAGATACAGGAGTTCCCTATGACAACACACACCATCTAGATTGGTCAAGATCTGTCATAATAATTCATTGCAATTTATTCAAACATAATATTCATATTTGATTATAATAGTTTCCCAAGCACAATCCAACAGAATTGTATACTCTCTCTCTCTCAGAGAGAGAGAGAGAGAGAGAGAGAGAGAGAGAGAGAGAGAGAGAGAGAGAGAGAGAGAGAGAGAGAGAGAGAGAGAGAGAGAGAGAGAGAGAGAGAGAGAGGAGAGAGAGAGAGAGGAGAGAGAGAGAGAGAGAGAGAGAGAGAGAGAGAGAGAGAGAGAGAGAGAGAGAGAGAGAGAGAGAGAGAGAGAGAGAGAGAGAGAGAGAGAGAGAGAGAGAGAGATGGGGAATGAATCATGGTAATGGTAATCATTGAAAGAAATAGATTTGGCTATTTGTTGCACAAATTGGCCCCCAAAGCTTTGAATGGGGCCCCTAGCCGTGTCTCCTTAGAGAGCAGAACATCCATCTAATTTTCACCAGGTCAAAGCGGCACCAAGCCATAAGGTTTTCAGGACGCTGAACATAGCTACGATATAGCGACAGAATCCATCATTACAGCTGGCCCATCCAAATGATAGTACTAAGATGAATTATCTATGAAACATTATACTTCTATTAAACTATTCTTTCAACAATGCTGAGCATTTATCCACTGCAGCTAGATGACACTCCCACTCCAGTGTTTCCTAATAGTTACTATGCTCCTTCACATAAAATGGATGAGGACAGACGGTGATTGCCCCCCCCCCCCCCCCCCCGCACGGCTCTCTGCACTACAGACAGACATGAATGAAAGGAAAACTGTTGGCCGAGAAACAGGGGCACGCGAGTTGGCTGTCCTCTCTTCCGTTTCAGCGCTCCCCTGCCTCAGTCACCACACTTGGGCAGGCTCCAGGCTCGTGCTCCTAATGGAGGATCGGCTCTGCTCTAGTCTGACGGGCCACAGGAAGGGAAGCACATGGACCTCAGCGTTCTGCCTGGACTCGCAGCAACAAAGAGGGCCCGTCTGGAGCGGTTGGGACCTCAACCCTCAGGGAGGGCAGATGGTGCCCCGGGTCCGGCAGTTCATTAGCATTAGAAAAGAGAACCAAAGAGAGGGGGGACAGGTACCCTCTACCCTCTCTTAGATTAGAGCAGGGGGAGACCCTCTTCTATCCAGTAAATTGGAGCACAAAGGGAGACATGGTGTCAAGCTGTCGACACATGTGAGATACACGCCATTCATAGCAAAACTCAAAGCAGTAGAACAGAGAGCCAGAGAGTCCAGCCTCCTTCCTGGATGTAACACAACCCAATACCAGATGCAACTGACATTTAACACAATTACTAACTTCAGTCATATTCACCAAAACAACGTTCAAAAGTGCTGCATCAAATTCCACATGATCATCATGTGTTCATACAAGCCCATAAAGCAAAGTGGTTACTGTTTACAGGGCGTGATGTCTTTGTTTAGCCAGCATTGTTGTCCAGTTTACAGCTATAGCCCTTTACAAATGACAAAATATCATTTTATACCAATGGCTCATCTCATATAAACAACGGCATACTGCAGAGAACAGCTCAACCACCCAATCAACATGTGACCCATGACCTGACATCAAATCAAATCAAATTGTATTGGTCACATGCACATGGTTAGCGGATGTTAGTGCGAGTGTAGCGAAATGCTTGTGCTTCTAGTTCCGACTGTGCAGTAATATCTAACAAGTAATCTAACAATTTCACAACAACTACCTTTTACACACAAGTGTAAAGGAATGAATTAGAATATGTACATATAAATATATGGATGAGCGACGGCCGAACGGCATAGGCAAGATGCAGTAGATGGTATAGAGTACAGTATATACATATGAGATGAGTAATGTAGGGTATGTAAACATTATATAAAGTGGCATTGTTTAAAGTGACTAGTGATACATTTATTACATGCAATTTTTAATTATTAAAGTGGCTAGAGATTTGAGTCAGTATGTTGGCAGCAGCCACTCAATGTCAGTCTGATGGCCGTGAGATAGAAGCTGTTTTTCAGTCTCTCAGTCCCAGCTTTGATGCACCTGTACTGACCTCGCCTTCTGGATGATAGCAGGGTGAACAGGCAGTGGCTCGGGTGATTGTTGTCCTTGATGATCTTTTTGGCCTTCATGTAACATCGGGTGGTGTAGATATCCTGGAGGGCAGGTAGTTTGCCCCCGGTGATGCGTTGTGCAGACCTCACTACCCTCTGGAGAGCCTTACGGTTGTGGGCGGAGCAGTTGCCTTACCAGGCGGTGATACAGCCTGACAGGATGCTCTCGATTGTGCGTCTGTAAAAGTTTGAGTGTTTTTGGTGACAAGCCAAATTTCTTCAGCCTCCTGAGGTTGATGAGACGCTGCTGCGCCTTCTTCACAACGCTGTCTGTATGGGTGGACCAATTCAGTTTGTCCGTGATGTGTACGCCGAGGAACTTAAAACTTTCCACCTTCTCCATTACTGTCCCGTCAATGTGGATAGGGGGTGCTCCCTCTGCTGTTTCCTGAAGTCCACGATCATCTCCTTCGTTTTGTTGACGTTGAGCGTGAGGTTATTTTCCTGACACCACACTCCGAGGGCCCTCACCTCCTCCCTGTAGGCTGTCTTGTCGTTGTTGGTAATCAAGCCTACCATTGTAGTGTCATCTGCAAACTTGATGATTGAGTTGGAGGCGTGCATGGCCACCCAGTCATGGGTGAACAGGGCGTACAGGAGAGGGCCGAGAACGAGGATCAGCAGGGGTGAAGATGTTGTTTCCTACCCTCACCACCTGGGGGCGTCCCGTCAGAAAGTCCAGGATCCAGTTGCACAGGGCAGGGTCGAGACCCAGGGTCTCGAGCTTAATAACGAGTTTGGAGGGTACTATGGTGTAGAATGCTGAGCTGTAGTCGATTAACAGCATTCCTATGGTCCAGATGGGTTAGGGCAGGAATCTGCCCTACATGGAAAGTGACCTCACTTTTCTCACAGTGCTGCCCAGAGCTCTCAGTCCAACAGGGGCCATGGCCTGTTGATATCTTTGGCTGGGGATTACATTGTGTTTACCACCAATAAACCAGTTTGACCTGAGGCTCTGGACTGAGCTGAAACCACAATGAAATACCAGCCTATCTGTCTCAGAACCTTTCCCAAGCAACAGGTCTACATAGAGCTGAACAGAATCCCTCTTTTACAGGTCATACATACAGGCTCACTCAACCCATGCGCATTATTGAAAAGAAGGGGAAAAAAGAAATAGGGAGAGCACAAGGGAGACAGCATGAAAGCAGGCGAGAAGCTGCCTGTCAGGAAGACAGAATGCTTTCTGGTCCTTGTAACGTTGTCTCCCCCCTGTGTTCATTTAGGCAAACAACCCGTGTGTTGTCCCCATGGTTGCACTTATTAACAACATTACGGTGGTCAAGTTGGCTTCAAGTTCGATACTCGTTTGACATTCGCGTCTAATAATGTTCACAATAAACAAACGCCAGGACGTGAAATGATCATGTCATCTATTTGGAGCACAACATTTTGTGAATTTATTTGTTACATATATTCATTTTTTTGTGAAAATCCAAAAGTATGTATTTGGCTATAAAAACACTGATTATTTACATAAATCAACACAAAAAAAAACGGATGAAACCACAGAAATCTGAATTTTGTAAATAAAGGAATTGTAGAGATTGTTTGCATTATAAAGATGCGTATTTACAAAACTGTATGACTTAATGCAAAGAAAATCTAAGGTAGAAGTGGGATGGCACTACAGAAGGAGGTTTCTGGGTTCAAATCCCATTTGGGCTATCCCTTAATTAAATTCGCTACACTGGTGTCACAGGTGGGATGACACTACTGTGATACCATCAAAGGCATGCCAGGGCGAATTAAGGATTTGAGATGAGGTGTGGGGGCGCTACTGGACTCACAGTCACAGGTTTGTGGGTTCGGAAACCAATTTGGGCTACCCCGTGAATTCACTACATTCAGGCACGTACACAGATTGGGTTCTACCAGTGACGAGCACATGCCCCTTTTCCCTCCCACTCGCCAAGTGCCATTTTGGGTGGTGGTATAAAACAAAATTCTATACCGTTTTTGGAGTTGCTGTTCTGAACCCACTGGCCAAAAGTCGGCGTGACATCGTCAAGTTCATCACCCTCCACCCCCACACCGTCCTTTGGTTGTGCCTGTTGGTCTGCCATGTACGGAGCTCACGCCTGTTTCCCAGCCTGCCCTGTACAGAGATTGCACACGCCCGGTATCAAAACATACATGGTTTGAGATGCGGTCACCAGTTGAGTATGTGCAGCTAGCTTCCTATTTTAAATATCAACAGTACTGCCACAGCAGAATAACATTTGAATAACACTTGATAACACTTGATTTACATCGTCATCGGCAGTCGGTCTGGTTGGCTGATAGCCTATGCGCATCAGAAAGACACAGTAGAGAAGAGTGGCTGCATCTACGACCCTCTGACTCAACTCCATCCCTTCCTCAGTCGGGAGTTACACATCTACGACCCTCTGACCCAACTCCATCCCTTCCTCAGTCGGGAGTTACACATCTACGACCCTCTGACTCAACTCCATCCCTTCCTCCGTCGGGAGTTACACATCTACGACCCTCTGACTCAACTCCATCCCTTCCTCAGTCGGGAGTTACACATCTACGACCCTCTGACCCAACTCCATCCCTTCCCCAGTCGGGAGTTACACATCTACGACCCTCTGACCCAACTCCATCCCTTCCTCAGTCGGGAGTTACACATCAACGACCCTCTGACTCAACTCCATCCCTTCCTCAGTCGGGAGTTACACATCTACGACCCTCTGACTCAACTCCATCCCTTCCTCAGTCGGGAGTTACACATCTACGACCCTCTGACTCAACTCCATCCCTTCCTCAGTCGGGTGTTACACATCTACGACCCTCTGACCCAACTCCATCCCTTCCTCAGTCGGGAGTTACACATCAACGACCCTCTGACTCAACTCCATCCCTTCCTCAGTCGGGAGTTACACATCTACGACCCTCTGACTCAACTCCATCCCTTCCTCAGTCGGGAGTTACACATCTACGACCCTCTGACTCAACTCCATCCCTTCCTCAGTCGGGTGTTACACATCTACGACCCTCTGACTCAACTCCATCCCTTCCTCAGTCAGGAGTTACACATCTACGACCCTCTGACTCAACTCCATCCCTTCCTCAGTCGGGAGTTACACATCTACGACCCTCTGACTCAACTCCATCCCTTCCTCAGTCGGGAGTTACACATCTACGACCCTCTGACTCAACTCCATCCCTTCCTCAGTCGGGAGTTACACATCTACGACCCTCTGACTCAACTCCATCCCTTCCTCAGTCGGGTGTTACACATCTACGACCCTCTGACTCAACTCCATCCCTTCCTCAGTCGGGAGTTACACATGTGTGTCAGGGCAGCAGCAACACAGGTAGTTTGGACTCTTGCTAACCACCATATACTAAAATATCCACACAAGCCACTAGCCAGCCGTATATTGGGAGTTAGAAGATTATGACTTTTATATTATTAAGTCATTTTTAAAGAATTTAAGCGCATTGAAGATAAATCAAAATCAGTAAGAACAGAAAATCAACCTAGCCTACTAGCAGATTTACATCGATCAACATCAGTGGTCAGCTGATAGCCCACCCTCTTTTCCAGATGTCAATCATGTCTTTAGAAGGCATAGAGTTTGTTGTTGCAGAAATAAGTTGGCCTAGAAAATTTATTTTTTTTCCCTACAGAGGCAGTTGATATCTTATGAATTTTGAGATATGAATTATGAGGCTCGCTTTTTTTTATTTTGAGCACATGCCCTCTGAAAAGTCTGTTCACCACCGCAACTACACTGATATCACAAGTGGGATTTCCCTCTGTCTGGCTGCTCTGAATAGACTCTAAACATACCATAGAAGCTCTTACAGACTCCAAAACAATCTCTATACAATGTTTACACCTTAAGGAAGCCTTATCAAGACAATTTAGCATTGTGAATGCAATTCCATTTTTCGTGATCATTTATTATTCATCGACAGGCTTCTCAGAGTAGGCTGTAGATATACCATACCAGCTCTCACAGACTCCAAAGCCACTTCCACACAATGGGCACAGCTTGGGGAAGCAATTTGAAGACAATTTAGAGTTGTGAATGCAATGGTATACAATTGCATACAACCTCTCAGACTTCTAGCTTATGTCTGTTTAAAATGTAGGCTACACATTATAGAAGCCTAAATCAAGGGGGGGGGGGGGGGGGGGGGTATATGGCCAATACGTCTGTATCCAGGCACTCTGCGTTGCGTTGTGGTAAGAACAGCCCTTAGCCGTGGTATATTGCCCATATACCACACCCCCTGGGCCTTATTGCTTAAGTATATCTGTTGTATATAACCAACCTTAGGCCTAGCTAGGCATAGTCAACAACACAAAAAAACAGACAATGGGCCCTGCGGTGAAGCTAATATAACACTGTTAGTGTGTTACATGAATAATCAGCCGTAGTCTCTTGATATGACTTGTATTCACAATGTTCTTCAATCACAACAATTATATTCCCATGTCGAGTGCACAAGCTAACAGCTAGCCAGAAGGAGAACTACAACATTTGAACTTGTAAATTCTGTTTTCTACTATACATTTCCTGTCTTAACCCATTAGCTATCTCTTTCCACTAGGTGGCAGTATTTACTCTTACAGATCATTCCCCCCTCATGAAGACGTTTACTAATTTCAACATCGCTATGCCGAAGTCGCTCCGCCATTTCCTGGTTGCTAAAATTCTAATAGTTCGCCTAATTTCAGTTTATGTGACAAAAAAGCAAGTGTAGTGTAGAGCATCATTGTGACATCTAAACGACAGTGAAACATATTTTCCATAACAAAAAATATAGAATTTCCAGCTGTTTGAAGCTGGCGTCAAATCAAATCAAGTTGTATTTGTCACATGCGCCGAATACAACAGGTGTAGTAGACCTTACCGTGAAATGCTTACTTACAAGCCCTTAACCCACAATGCAGTTCAAGAAATAGAGTTAAGAATATTTACTTAAACTAAAGTAAAACATTTAATAAAAAGTAACACAATACAATAACGAGGCTATATACAGGGGGTACTGGTACCGAGTCAATGTGTGGGGGTACAGGTTAGTCGAGGTAATTTGTACATGTAGGTAGGGGTCTTATGGCTTGGGGGTAGAAGCTAAGGAGCCTTTTGGGCCTCGGTACCAAGTATACAAAACCGAAAGTAGAAATAGCAAACATAGAACAGGTCTACCACTTCTTAGACTTGCTTTCAATGCGAATTATAGATCTATAACCCACATTTCTATGTGAATTTGGTGGTCGCCAAAAAAAGTTTAACTAAAACTTTAACTAAAACAGGTGAATTTCCCCAAACATCAAACGACGGGCGTAACAGACACCGGGAATTCTCAACTTCAGTTGATCTTCTTCAAAACTTAACACCACTCCAGTTATTACTCATTTTAATGGCGCCCTGCTCCAGAGTGGAAAGCAAGTCACAGTTATTGTCCCCAATCGTGTGTTACAGAGCGTACACTCCCTCTGGATGGCAGAAACGCAAAAAATCAACACCATTCAACTTCGAGTCACTTTCACCGACCCAACATTCCCCAACCTCTTCTCCACCCAATCTGACACCACATATTGATCTGCCCGAAGGCAAGGATCAATTCTCTCCAACAATCTCACTCCCACTGGGCCAGAAACATCTTTGTCATCATAAGGACAAGGCTAAAACTCGGTGGTCTTCACCGCACCTCCCACCGCAGTTAATTCATCCTTACTCTCGTCCGGTTTCATTTCCTTCTGTAGCTCTTCCAAACGTTCTGTGTGATCCACCACTCCATATTCACTCAAAACGTGTTTCTCAATTTTCCCTGTCCACCATCTTTTCCTTCATCAGATGTTACAGAAGGCTTGTGTCACGCCCTGGCTTTAGTTATCTTTGTTTTCTTTATTATTTTAGTTAGGTCAGGGTGTGACATGGGGGATGTATGTGTTTTTGCATTGTCTAGGGTTTTTTGTATGTTTATGGGGGCAGTGTCTTGTCTAGGTGTTTGTATGTCAATGGCTGCCTAGATTGGTTCTCAATTAGAGGCAGCTGTTGTTCATTGTCTCTGATTGAGAGCCATATTTAGGCAGTCATATTCATTGGGTATTTTGTGGGTAATTGTCTATGTTGCATGTCAGCACTTCGTTTTATAGCTTCACGTTCGTCGGTTTGTTGTTTTGTTATTTTTGTATAAGTATTTGTTTCGTCTTCATTTGATTAAAGAAGATGTATTTATATCACGCTGCGCCTTGGTCCACTCTTTCACGTAACGACGATCGTGACAGCTTGTGCATTCCCCCATTCCATATTTGATTATAATATGTTCCACTTTTCTAATTTCTTCCCCTGTCAGCCATCTTACCCCCACCTAATGGCCACTATGAGTTGAGAGGAATCAACCAATGAAGAAGAAAATTAGGTGGTGGGCCGAAGCCGAAAAGAGTGAAGTTGATCGATCCCAGTCGAGGGAGGAACTGATTTTATATATATGAAAGTAAAACATTTTTATGATGACTATAACATTTGTTGACACCTTCAACTCTTGCACATTTTCTCATAAAAAGTATATTTAAACACTGTC
This sequence comes from Salvelinus fontinalis, assembly GCF_029448725.1. Lineage (NCBI taxonomy): Eukaryota > Metazoa > Chordata > Actinopteri > Salmoniformes > Salmonidae > Salvelinus > Salvelinus fontinalis. The sequence continues at coordinate 52,094,779 of NC_074677.1, forward strand.
TGCTCAGGCAAATTTGCCCCTACTGATAAACATGGACAATCAGTACTTCTGTACATACCCGTCATGATGAAGGCAGCCAATGGCCTGCTTCTATCTACGATGTAAACACCGCCTCTTGTGAAAACGTGAGCTGCTGTCTGATGAAGAGGAACAGAAATGGCTAGCTAGCTCCAAAAGACTGAAATAAGATAAATATCTGTTTTTGAGTGCACTTAAGATATGTAGCATGCTAATATATGAATATACAACAATACGAATTGTCTTGATCATATGAAGAGTTAACGCCACTGACCATTTAGCCAATTTATTGACAGCGAGGCCAATATTCCAGTTTGACTAACCTAGCCAGCTACGGTGTAAATGTAAATTGTGTTTCATTAGCTAGCTATCTCTTCGTCTGTGAATTCCATTTTTGTAATGTTTATGGCATGATTATATCTCTCATTTCAAGTAACTAGCTGCAGGCTTAAAGAAACATTCAATCATATACTTTGCATAGAAACCCAAATAAAAGCATGCATATAGATAGAAAGATGTGTATGTGTGTGTGTGTCATGGAGGAAAATTACCAACCTATAAGCATTCTTCCAGTCCTATCAAAGGTAGCTGAAAGATGGGTGGCTGATCATCTGACTGGTCTCAATCAGGGCAACACTTTACATCAAATGCAATTTGGATTCAGAACTAACCATTCTACCGAAACAGCCAATTGCTATTTTCTGGATTGCATTAAATCTAAACTGGATTTAGGTGGTGAAGTCGGCGCAGTCTTTTTGGATCATGAGGTTCTCCTATCTAAACTATCCTCCCTTAATATGTCCACTGAAGTTATTAGTTGGATGTATTCCTATTTGACAAACAGAAGTCAAAGGGTTCGTTTGGGGGACACTCAGTCGGACTCTCTTTACTATAACACTGGGGTCCCACAAGGGTCAATATTAGGCCCCCTTCTGTTTACCATCTTTATAAATGATCTCCCACTTGCTTGACCACAAGTTAACATGCAGATGTATGCAGACGATACAGTTCTGTATGTACACTCCAAAAATAGCCAATTAGTTGTTAACAAGTTAACTGAAGCTATGGTACATGTTTCTAAATGGATGAGTAATTATTGCCTGCATTTAAATATCGACAAAACAGTTTGTTTGTACTTCTCTAAGAAATCCATTGATTCTTCCCAATGAGCTGTTCTTGTTAATGGGGAGAATCTGAAAGTTGTGTCTAACTTCAGGTATATCGGCATCATTTTGAACTCCCAACTCGACATTTAAGAAACGTGTGAAGAAGGTGGTGAACACGGTTAAGTGTGGATTGTCCAACCTTAGGTTTATAAGACCTTTCCTTCCTCTGGAGGCCGCCAAACTATATATGCGTGCTGTGATCTTCTAACAGCTGAGATATTGCCTCACATGCTGGTCACAACCAGGAGCTACTCTACAAACAAACACTTAAGATTGTTGATAACAAACCTAACAATTACCACCATTGTCATATCATTTACAAACATAATTGCATTAAGCAGTATGTAGATGCAAACTTTGTCTTTAGGATCCTGCATGGTCTTGCCCCTCCACCCCTATGCCGGCATATCATGCTCAAGGAAAGCACCTCCAGGATAACAAGGGCAGTAACTAGAGGGGGTTGAGTTGTTCCTTTTCGACACAGTCAAATCGATCAATCGGCCTTCTCTGTTAGAACTACAATATGCTGGAATGCAATGCACATGGACTTTTGAGGCTGCACCGATTATTGTACATTTTCTTTTGAATTGAAAGCATGGTTCAAATCTATCCAAACCTGTACACATGAGTTATCTGTGGTTACTCATATGTAAGATGACAGTTGATGATATATTATTGGATGTAATGTATTAGGATTTTGTATTACTCCCGAGTGGCGCAGCAGTCTAAGCCACTGCATCTCAGTACTAGAGGTGTCACTATCAGTACTAGAGGTGTCACAGTACTAGAGGTGTCACTACCCTGGTTCAATTCCAGGCTGTATCACAACCGGCCATGATTGGAAGTCCCATAGGGCAGCGCACAATTGGCCCAGTGTTGTCCGGGTTAGGCCGTCATTGTTAGGCCGTCATTTGTTTTTAACTGATTTGCCTAGTTAAAAAAAAAATGTAAAATTTGTGAGTATTTGTACTGAGGCTGTGTAAACTTACCTGCCCAGAGGCTACGTATGCAAATTAGTTTTTGGCTAACCCCGGTACATTTACATGGATGTTGCATTATTGTAATATTGATGTTGATTAATGTGCATTGTCCCCTATAAATAAATAAAGAATGGAGGTTTAAAAACATCAGCTGCGTATGCATATTAGCCAGTACATATAGCATAGCCTACACATATAGAATACCTTGCAAAACAATCTTCTCTAAAAACAGTTGTACAATGTGCTCTGCAATAAAACAACCGGTTTGATTTCTAAACCAGATGAGTTCTCAAATAGCAGCTCCCCAATACCATGGACGGCATGCATGATGTTGGATGCATTGGAAGATAAGGTATGGAAAATGATAAAGAGCCTGTAGGATTATTGGAAAAAGCAGTTGGGAAATGAATGTTTGAGTTAAAAATACTAAATGTTTAGTGAATGTGAGTATATTTTGGTGGTTTACATGATTAACTTTCCAAATAACCTTCTAAAAGTTGACAGTGCCAAAATCATTGTTCTACTAACTATGACTGAGTGTGAGACATGTTTTCAATAATGTACGTTTAATGCATGTACAGTTGAAGTCAGAAGTTTACATACACCTTAGCCAAATAAATTTAAACTCAGTTTTTCATAATTCCTGACGTTTAATCCTAATAACAATTCCCTGTTTTAGGTCAGTTAGGATCACCACTTTATTTTAAGAATGTGGAACGTCAGAATAATAGTAGCTAGAATTATTTATTTCAGCTTTTATTTCTTTCATCACATTCCCAGTGGGTCAGACTTTGTTATTCTTAAGCCATTTTGCCACAACTTTGAAAGTATGCTTGGGGTCGTTATCCATTTGGAGACCCATTTGGACCAAGCTTCAACTTTCTGACTGATGTCTTGAGATGTTGCTTCAATATATCCACCTCATGATCCCATCTATTTTGTGAAGTGCACCAGTCCCTCCTGCAGCAAAGCACCCCCACAACATGATGCTGCCACCCCTGTGCTTCACGGTTGGGATGGTGTTCTTCGGCTTGCAAGCATTCCCCTTTTTCCTCCAAACATAACAATGGTCATTATGGCCAAACAGTTCTATTTTTGTTTCATCAGGCCAGAGGACATTTCTCCAAAAAGTATGATCTTTGTCCCCCTGTGCAGTTGCAAATCGCAGTCTGACTTTTTATGGCGGTTTAGGAGCAGTGGCTTCTTCCTTGATGAGCGGCCTTTCAGGTTATGTCGATATGGGATTCGTTTTACTGTGAATATACACTGCTCAAAAAAAATAAAGGGAACACTTAAACAACACAATGTAACTCCAAGTCAATCACACTTCTGTGAAATCAAACTGTCCACTTAGGAAGCAACACTGATTGACAATACATTTCACATGCTGTTGTGCAAATGGAATAGACAAAAGGTGGAAATTATAGGCAATTAGCAAGACACCCCCCAAAACAGGAGTGATTCTGCAGGTGGTGACCACAGACCACTTCTCAGTTCCTATGCTTCCTGGCTGATGTTTTGGTCACTTTTGAATGCTGGTGGTGCTCTCACTCTAGTGGTAGCATGAGACGGAGTCTACAACCCACACAAGTGGCTCAGGTAGTGCAGTTCATCCAGGATGGCACATCAATGCGAACTGTGGCAAAAAGGTTTGCTGTGTCTGTCAGCGTAGTGTCCAGAGCATGCAGGCGCTACCAGGAGACAGGCCAGTACATCAGGCGACGTGGAGGAGGCCGTAGGAGGGCAACAACCCAGCAGCAGGACCGGTACCTCCGCCTTAGTGCAAGGAGGTGCACTGCCAGCGCCCTGCAAAATGACCTCCAGCAGGCCACAAATGTGCATCAGAAGCTTCTAAATCCATGACATCATTTTCTGGAATTTTCCAAGCTGTTTAAAGGCACAGTCAACTTAGTGTATGTAAACTTCTGACCCACTGGAATTGTGACACAGTGAATTATAAGTGAAATAATCTGTCTGTAAACAATTGTTGGAAAAATGACTTGTGTCATGCACAAAGTAGATGTCCTAACCGACTTGTCAAAACTATTTGTGGAGTGGTTGAAAAACGAGTTTTAATGACTCCAACCTAAGTGTATGTAAACTTCCGACTTCAACTGTACATTCGAATAAAGAACAGCATCACAAATAGTGTTTCAGCATTTATTGAGTACGGAGACAGTTAGCAAAGGTGTATCAGGTAGCATGTTACGTACACTAGATGTTAAGTATACTAGATGTTAAGTATCAAATCAAATATATTTATATAGCCCTTCTTACATCAGCTGATATCTCAAACTGCTGTACAGAAACCCAGCCTAAAACCCCAAACAGCAAGCAATGCAGGTGTAGAAGCACGGTGGCTAGGAAAAACTCCTTAGAAAGGCCAAAACCTAGGAAGAAACCTAGAGAGGAACCAGGCTATGAGGGGTGGCCAGTCGTCTTCTGGCTGTGCCAGGTGGAGATTATAACAGAACATGGGCCAAGATGTTCAAATGTTCATAAATGACCAGCATAGTCAAATAATAATAATCACAGTAGTTGTCGAGGGTGCAACAGGTCAGCACCTCAGAAGTAAATGTCAGTTGGCTTTTCATAGCCGATCATTGAGAGTATCTCTATCGCTCCTGCTGTCTCTAGAGAGTTGAAAACAGCAGGTCTGGGACAGGTAGCACGCCCGGTGAACAGGTCAGGGTTCCATAGCCGCAGGCAGAACAGTTGAAACTGGAGCAGCAGCATGGCCAGGTGGACTTGGGACAGCAAGGAGTCATCATGCCAGGTAGTCCTGAGGCATGGTCCTAGGGCTCAGGTCCTCCGAGAGAGAGAAAGAAAGAAAGAAAGAGAGAATTAGAGAGAGTATACTTAAATTCACACAGGACACCGGATAAGACAGGAGAAATACTCCGGATATAACAGACTGACCCTAGCCCCCCGACACAAACTACTGCAGCATAAATACTGGAGGCTGAGACAGGAGGAGTCAGGAGACACTGTGGCCCCATCCGATGATACCCCCTGACAGGGCCAAACAGGCAGGATATAACCCCACCCACTTTGTCAAAGCACAGCCCCCACATCACTAGAGGGATATCTTCAACCACCAACTTACCATCCTGAGACAAGGCCGAGTATAGCCCACAAAGATCTCCGCCACGGCACAAACGAAGGAGGGGGGGGGGGCGCCAACCCAGTATCTAAATATTGTCTAACCTACCGTGGAGGGCACAATCTTACAATCCAGAAATCTTACAGTCCAGAAATCTTACAGTCCAGAAAGACTGTAGAACCGATGGAGACTGTAGAACTGTCATCAAAGCATGCTTCAGTATTCCCCTTTCTCTCTCGAAGCACTGGTCACCAATGTAGCTGACCGATGTAGAAAGAGACAAGGGCCTTAGCAGAATGCAATCTAATGCTTGTTTGGTCCAGAGACGAGAACTCTACCATCTACGGCAAAAGCTATGGCTCGTTACGGGGACAATAGAACTCTACCATCTACGGCAAAAGCTCCTGACGGGGACAATAGAACTCTCCCCACTACATGTTACAATAGTAAAATAATCTTTTTGTAACATGATGAACTGATTCTACATTAAATTTAGTCTTTGAGATGCTGAAACCAGCTCGTGTATCTGTAGTTGGTGTTCTTCAACTCTAAAATGCATTACACTACTCAAACCCACAAAGAAAAGACTACAGGCAAATGCATGTCTAAATATTGACGGCAGGGCTAGTTCAAACTGCATTAGGATGGTTCTCCTCACAGGTGAGTGAATCCACCCATGCTTGGTGACTTGTACTTGGTTGATCTCTGTGAGCCGGACACAGGAGAGCTGAAAGAACATGTGATACACAAGAATTAATAAAATAAATAATCACAGCAAAGATATGTAGTTTGCTTAATAAAAATGGACATCCTGACAGTCTGAGGCAAGCTGCTCTGCAATCATCCTACAACAGTGGTAATGTGGCTTTTCTTATTTGTCAGTATGAATGAAATGAGTTAGTCCTGTCTTGATTACTGTATTAGATTTACACAACTTGTCCTATAGATTTTTGTAGTCTTAAATTATTACTTGGAATAAACTGATAGCTAAAACGTTCCTTTTCCCGGGACATGCTAGGGCTATCTGCTCCTGGTAGCTAGCAACAGATCTTGTTGTAACTACCTATCTACATTACTAAGGTTGCTGTGTTCAGCTAACTAAATAGTTAGATTACAAAAAATATATATATTTTTTTATTTTGGAAAAGTTTTATTGTCACATTTCCTTTAAAACAGCTCATATATTTTTTGCTTTATTTAACTAGGCAAGTCAGTTAAAAACAAATTCTTATTTTCAATGACGGCCTAGGAACAGTGGGTTAACTGCCTGTTCAGGGGCAGAACGACAGATTTTTACCTTGTCAGCTCAGGGATTTGAACTTGTAACCTTTCGGTTACTGCTCTAACCACTAGGCTACCCTGCCCTTGAAAGCATGAAAACAGCATTTGGTATTACATTTGAATTTGTTAAAAAGTACATGTTGTTAAAAACAATGGAAACAACCACGAATAAAAGTACTTTTCGTTGTTAAAACATCAAATCATTTTTTAAATGTGTACAAATGATTTAACAAAAGTAAAACATTTTTAAGACATGAAAACAGTTTTTTTAAGTAACTTTGTTAAAAAGCTGTCTTTGGTCCTTTGTACAGGAGCGGGGTGAGTCCTTATCAAACTCGCCTCCTCCTGCTCTTCCGAATCAATCACCGGCCTGTTCTTCGGGTCCCAGAGGAGATCCCTCCCCTAGGCGCATCGCCCTAGGTGCTGCAGCTCTGTCAGGCCGTGGCAGCCGGGACTTTGGGTGTTGTGGGGGACCCTTCACTTTGGGTAGAGGCCCCCTTTCTTCCGTACCATCCCAGGGCTGCCGTGGCTACCATGGCCACTGCCTGGGGGGTGGTCTCTACTCGTTTCGCTACCAGCAGGTTGCGGGAGGACCACAGTGCTTCCTTCAGACACGTGAGGGTGGGCCAGAGCTTGGTGAAGTCCTTCGGTGGAATAGGCCTTCGGCCTACCCCATACAGCACAAGCTGGGGCGTTAGGTCCTCCCCTGCTGGCAGACACGGGGAGATCAGGGGGCCTGCTTCCTTCCGCAGGTCCCTGACGGCTCTGCACTCCCAGAGCAAGTGCCTCACCGACTCCTCTTGGCCGCAGCCTGGTCGGGGGCATGCGGATATCCTCGCCATGCCCCGGGAGTGCATAACAGCCTTGACCAGGAGGATCTTGTGGGCGACCATCCAGGACAGATCCCAGTGCCGATTCAGGAGAGCAGGATGGGCCACGTTACACCAAACCGTTACGGGCTCACCTATAGCAAGCCCGCGCACTGGACACACTGGTTCCCACTCCTGCACAAGAGAGAGAGGAGAGCGGTGCCCAGTTAAAACCGTGACTGCTTCCCTTTCCAGTTTAAAATGTCTTAAAATCTTCTGGAGCTGGGAGTAGTGTGTGGGGAGCAGGAAAGAGACTGGGGCTCGCAGGTCAACTGGGATCAGCCTCAGGGTTCTGAGGTAAGATCCCAGCCAGAACCGTGCAAGGCCCTGAGTCTTGTTGTTGACCGGGGAGGTGGCAAGAGTGAGATGTAACGCTGTGTTGCAGCTGCCCAGGAACAAGTAGAGGTCAGGCAAGCCCCCCCCCCCCCCCCCCCCTTAGACCTGGGTCTCTTGACCACCTCCCTCCTCAGCCTCTCCCACTTGCTTAAACAGCATCCGTTCCAGAGCTAAAAGACTTGTTAGTGGGGGGATAAAAACGGAACTGATTAATTAAAGCACAGGTAAAATCACAGCTTTAATGATTAATACCTTGCCCTCAAAAGTCAGCTGTCGAAGTCCCCAAAAACCCAGTCTCTGTCATACTGTCCCCAGGATCCCACTCCAATTACCGCTCCCTCCTCCCTCCCGGTCAAACTTTACCCCCAGTACCCTTATGTCAGTCATTTTAACATTCAGTGGTAGTCTGGTCAAGTCTGGGTCAGCCCTGGCCCATCTTTTCTCTATTCAGTCTCACCCCAGAGGCTTATCTGTACCAGTCTGTCCTGTCAACAGATAAAAGGTCAGTGCATAAAATGTTGACATGTCCATGTATATATACTTTACCTGATAGCAGTTTGTTGGACAGAGATCTCTTTCTCTGTCACCAGCAGTCTACTACCTTAGATATGGATGACGTGATTGGCAGACTTGATCAGCAGAGATAGTCCCATGGATAGTACACAAGTTTCGATTGGTTTACAGTTTAATTCAGTTTGTCTGTCCAGCTAGCGAACATAAAAGTAAGTATTTTTTATTTATTAGAAAATTGACATTGCCAACAAACGAAAATGTGTTCAGAAGAAATAGATATACACAATATGTAAAATCCAGCTCCTCCTTCGACAGAGATCGATGGGCTCGATAACTAAAGCAAATAGCTTGCTACGGTTCACACGCGTATCTGCCCGCTCGTAGGTTATAATGGTCCAACCTGATCTCGCCTCCTCCCGCCTGCCTTCCATCTTTGAGGACATGTATTTCCATTGTTAGAGCGGTCACTCAAATATCTTCTCAATATAATAGACAATGTTTGGCGCTACACCCCAAATGTTTGCCCCGTTCTATTGATTTCAACGTGATATCGATGGAAGAGAGTAACAACAAAAAGTGTTGCATTAGACTTATAGAGTTGGCGACCCACTTCAGTCAAAATGCGACACTTCAAAATGTAGCTAGCTGTCTTCTACAAATTGTCCTCTGACCAGTGATGTACACATTATTCCCAGATTCCGTGTGGTTTTTGAGCCTTGTTCGTTTTAACAGGATGTGCAACCTCATCTCCACCCTCTCGCGCAATTGATTTCAACGATGATACGAGTGATTGACAAAACAGTGTTGCGTTTCTGTTTTGGTGACCCCCCCTCTATCAAAATGCTACATTCCTAAATGTAGCTGACTGTGTTCTGCAGGTTATCCTCTAACCAGTGATGTAAAAAATATATAACGTTTCATGAGGTTTTTGAGTTGTGGTAGTTTCAACTGTGCATATATTTCAATATATCACCAACTGTTTCTGAATATGTTGGAGTTGGTTGCTCAGCAACAGAATCGAGGTGGGCCCAACTATTGGGCAACACAGAGGGGCCTCGGTTTAGACTGTTGACAACATGTAATCTATATTTTGTTGAAATTTTGAAAACATAAATACATTTGCACAATGAGCACTTGTTGTCTCTCAAATACATAATTACAGTTGTTGGTTCAATAGCTAGCGATTTTTTTTGTTGCCATATTAACATAGACATGATATCAGTCAAAACACCTCAAACCAATAAACGACCCACCTACGATTCCCCACATGGCAGCTTCTTGTCATTGTTTCTAGCTATCGGACTGTTCAGAATCATATTGTTGCACGCCTTCCGGGCACAATCAGCCAACCCGTTTGGACACTTTAAATCTGTATTTTTACATTGGTCTATTAATCAAACTGTCTTGTCAACAGGAAGCATCGGCAGCATCATTGCTGTGGGACTTGCTTCCATTCAGCCATGAGAGCATTAGTGAGGTCGGGCACTGATGTTGGGCGATTAGGCTTGGCTCGCAGTCGGCATTCCAATTCATCCCAAAGGTGTTCGATGGGGTTGAGGTCAGGGCTCTGTGCAGGCCAGTCAAGTTCTTCCACACCGATCTTGACAAACAATTTATGTATGGACCTCGCTTTGTGCACGGGGGCATTGTCATGCTGAAACCGGAAAACGCTTTGGGGAAAAACTGTTGCCACTAAGTTGGAAGCACAGAATCGTCTATAATGTCATTGTATGCTGTAGCGTGCCTCTGCCCGGGCATTGCTCATGTCTGTCAGATTTTACAATGCCTGGACGGTTATTTAACGTATCCACTAGCCACATTTTATAGCAATCTGTCAGTCTATGACACAGTCGAGGTGATGTGTTGTTGATGCATGCAATGCCTGAGCAGGTTAACGACCAACGTAATGAGACTATGTTGGTCTCATTAAAGCTTGGTCGCAAATGGGTCTTCCAAATGGACAATGACCCCAAGCATACTTCCAAAGTTGTGGAAAAATGGCTTAAGGACAACAAAGTCAAGGTATTGGAGTGGCCATCACAAAGCCCTGACCTCAATCCTATAGAAAATGTGTGGGCAGAACTGAAAAGGTGTGTGTGAGCAAGGAGGCCTACAAACCTGACTCAGTTACACCAGCTCTGTCAGGAGGAATGGGCCAAAATTCACCCAACTTATTGTGGGAAAGTTGTGGAAGGTTACCCGAAACGTTTGAACCAAGTTAAACAATTTAAAGGCAATGCTACCAAATACTAATTGAGTGTATGTAAACTTCTGACCCACTGGGAATGTGATGACATAAAAGCTGAAATAAATCAGTCTCTCTACTATTATTCTGACATTTCACATTATTAATAAAGTGATGATCCTAACTGACCTAAAACAAGGAATTTTTACTCTGATTAAATGTCAGGAATAGTGAAAAACTGAGTTTAAATGTATTTAGTTACGGTGTGTATAAACTTTCGACTTCAACTGTACCTTAGTTGAATGCACTGACTAAATATGCTCTTTTCACACCATCAGACTTCTGATACCAATGCAGGGTGAAAGGCACAAAATGGTGAACCAGTATAAAAAACAAATGGTATAGAAAAGTATTTAGTATTTTGAAAATACAAATTACAGCTCTCGATTGTAGACCATGTTAGACCGGTGGGAGGGCAGATCATTGCCTCTAGTAAACCGGTGTCACGTTCCTGACCGGTTTTCTGTTATTTTGTATGTGTTTGACGGTCAGGGCGTGAGTTTGGGTGGGTAGTCTATGTTGTGTGTTTCAATGTTTGTTAAGGGTGACCTGATATGGCTCTCAATTATAGGCAGGTGGTTTTCATTTCCTCTGATTGAGAGCCATATTAAGGTAGGTATTTTCACACTGTTTGTTTGTGTGTGGTTGTCTCCTGTGTCTGTGTCAGTGTATGTTACGCCACACGGGACTGTTTTCAGTTTTGTTTGTTCGTTTTATGTAGTCAGTTTTCCTGTTATTGCGTTCTTCGTGTTTCATGTAAGTTCGTCGTCCAGGTCTGTCTACGTCGTTTATTGTTTTATGATTATTCAAGTGTTAGTCGTGTTTTCTGTGTTGTTTAATAAATAATATGTCGAACTACAACGCTGCATTTTGGTCGAATCACTACTCCTTTTCGGATGAAGAGGAGGAGGAACGCCGTTACAACCAGGGTTAGGAACAGTGTGGGGAGACTACCTAACCCAATTAAACTGGAACAACCATTCCAGTAACCGGTGAAAAAAAATTGAGCTAAATGATTAGATTAGTTTAGAAAAATGGATGTTATTTATCTTTGTGTAGCATATCAATCACTCATTGTACATGCAAAAACAGATATTAAAATACTTTTTTAAATCTACCTGAAGTAGAACATGCTGAGTAAAGTGCATTTGTTATCATAACTTTTAAAAAATGGAGTCTCATTTAGTTTTGAGTCAGTACCACAAAAGTAATCATTACTTTTCATTGACTGACTTCAACTTACTATAAGTATTGGAGTTAAAAATCCTTGGGTTTACAGTGATATAAGCTGCATTTAGAGCAGTCAAGTGAACTTCATACCTGATGTTGTGGCCCCTGCAGCAGCATTGTTCTCAGCCTCTCCAGACTGGTTCATTCTCTCTCTGATGTCTCTCCACCTGAGGCTTCAGGAGTTACAAGTGAAAGATTAAAGGACCTCTACAGAGTACCTAACCCGGATCCGGGAGCACCCCCCACACCCCCCACACTGATTAGCATCGCTAGCATAGCGTCACAATTAAATAGTAGCATCTAAATATCATTAAATCACAAGTCCAAGACACCCAATGAAAGACACAGATCTTGTGAATAAAACCACCATTTCAGATTTTTTAAATGTTTTACAGGGAAGACACAATATGTAAATCTATTAGCTAAACACGTTAGCAAAATGACACCATTTTCTTACTCCAACAGTTTCTTACTCCATCAGGTGCTATCACCAATTCGGCTAAACTAAGATATTGATAGCCACTAACCAACAAACAAATTCTTAAGATGACAGTCTGATAACATATTTATGGTATAGCATAGTTTTTTTTTTTTAAATGTGCATTTTTCAGGTATAAATCACAGTTCTACATTGCAGCTGCAATCTGATATAGTGCTGATGCAGCTAGAACAATTACAGAGACCAACGTTATATAACTAATTACTTGTCTTAAAACATTTCAGAAAAAATACACAGCGTACAGACATTGAAAGCCCAACATCTGGTGAATCCAAACAATATTTCAGATTTTTTAAATGTTTTATAGCGAAAACAAAATGTAGCGCTAAATTAGCATAACCAGGCCAGCCAGAACCAGCTGGACGCGCGCGACCAGTTCACATGCACGACAGATATATGAAATAACATCGTAAATTGGGTCTTACTATTGCTGGTCTTTCATCAGAATGTTGATCAAGGTGTCCTTAGTCCTGATGAGTCGTTCAATCCATTCACAATGGCAACTTCCCCTCTTCATTTAGCCTGGGTACTGGTCGACTGGCACGGCCCCTGTCCAAAGTTAAAAAACTCAAAGAACGGAACACGGCAAAACTCCCGAAAAAAATCTAATAATCTGATTAAACTATATTGAAAAAACATACATTACGGTGATATGGTCACATGTATCAAACAAACTTCGACACGGAGATAGTTTTCATCCGTAATGTCAGCATAACAAAAGTCAATGGCTTCTCTAAAACGCGCATCTCAGGAAACCGGAAGTTGTCGGTCACGCTAAAGAAATAGGTCTTATTTCACGTCAGTACAAGATAAACAAAAAATTTCTCCTCTGACGTCTTCCAGACACCCAGAGGAAGAAGAAGGAAGTGTGTTTCGGGTCATAGGTCGCGTGACCATATATAGGCAGAGCTTTGAAGCGAGCATACACATCTTGCAATCTTCTTCTGGCTCAGGGAAAGTGCTGTGAAATGACCTGTGTTTGACTCAGTGACAAAATTGGAACGGTTTTAGAAACCATAGCTTGTTTTCTATCCAATGGTATATGGTTATATGCATATAGTAACAGCAATAATTGAATAAGAGGCAGTTTTATCTGTAGAGGCAATTATGCTAATGTGAAAACAGCACCCCCTGTATTCTCAATTAAAGGAAATCATGAGTGGGAGTTCAGATCAATGTCTCTGGTAAACCACGCAGCATAGTTAGAACAGCTCTTAATAACCCTTTTAATCATATGTATCGTCACGATATTTTAATAAATTATTTCATCATATTTCATTTGAATTCAACAAGCTAAGAATTTTGTAAACATCAAATGAATTTAGACTGACGTGAAATGTATGTTTAAGGCTGTTCATCAAATCAAATTATATCTTGCAGACACCGAATACAATCACTTGAAAGTGGTACATTAATTATGTATTACCTTCTCGTCCATTTTCACGTTCTCTGTTCTCCCAGCTAGTTTAGTATTTGTATTAATCCACACGTTTCTGCTATGCGTAAAACGCCTACACGGAGGAAACTCCGAGATAGTCCAGATGTAAATAATAATCAGGAAGAACCGTGTTGTTTCTCTAATATCTTGTCACTGAGGAAGGATATTTTCTCGATGTGACAATTTTGTCTCTCCACGACTTTTAATCCGTAGGTGGTAGACTTGACTTTGGACTCCTCCCATCCCCATCGGGTAGCCAATCCGCTCCACATGCCACACGCGTCTAGTAGGCAACGGCTGAAAAACTTGATACATGATTCAGAAGATTCAGATCCCTGATAAATAAAATACATCTATATTTTACAAAATTATCAACTTAAATAAATGCAGTTAATGTATTGGTTTGGTAAGGGTCAATATCATAGGATGGATATAAAAATGATAATGAAAGCTGTTGGTTGAATCATTTAGCCACATAGATTATTTATTTTTTAAACGGGTTTCTTAAACTGTATGATCATGTGCTTAGGCACAAGCCATCAAAGCCATAATAACACCCGTGGGCACGTGTATGGAAGCTCTAACAAATGGCACGGGTATTGTAATTACAAGAGAGGTGCTGGCAAGAGTCGACCCCGATTTACATATGAATAAAGTGACACCTCCACCTCTCAAACAGACAGGCACACTTTCAGCCCCAATGGTTTTGCGCATTCCAATTGTCACAACACTTTATGCACAGACCCAACCAGCTTTTCTGACTAATTTATACAAACAAGCTGAGGATATTGCCTTCGCATACATAACAACCTATGTGACGAATAACTGTATTCGGATGTAATTATATTTGACCTTGTGTTCATTTACATTTAGAGGGAAACGTGTGCTGTGGGAACCATCGCACCTCCAGTGGCGACACATGTTCGCTAAATGATGTACAAATTCTAACAGGTAGGGAACAATACATCCATTGTCCATCCTTGGGAAAGGGCTGAACGAACATTTCCCAGACTGTCAAGTCAGGGAAGAGCAAAGTGAATTTGGTCAACGTACTAAAGGCCTAACATAGCAATTGAATGCATTGATCCACCATAGGAAGTGTTTTTGGGACTAATTCCATAGTGGCCAATCCCTACAATGCACAAAACATTCAGTGAACGCTGTGAAGGGTAACATGCTTGATAATCTGGAGCAAAAAAAAAAAATTAAAGAGTTAGCCTATAATATTGAGGAATAACCGATTATTTTCACAGAAATCGAATGTTGTGCATAGGATCACCATTGATTTATCAAAAGTGTTCACACTGCGTGTCGCTAATGTAGCTATTCAGACTAGCCTACAGTAATAGGTGTAGCCGCGGGTATATTTGAGAAAAGTCTGGCAAGTGTAAAAACACTCTGTAGTTTGTGGATGAAAGGGACCTCATGGCGTTGAGGCACGCGCTGTCATAGCCACACCAAACCTGGCACTTGTGCGTGAAAGACAAATGGCGTGTGTATGCCTATTACCGAAGAGCTGTTGGTGAAAGTTGACAAGTGAGGTGTTTGGCGAGAGTCGACGACCATTCAGTCTCCACCGCACACGCAGCACAGCCACAAATGGTGTTGCGCATTCTAATTGGCACAACTTTTTACGCTCAGACTCGACAGTTTATGGTTCTCGATTTTGATCAATTCAGACAGGATGCTGTGGGAACCATCGCACCTCAGTAAGTGGCGACACTTGTCTTTTAAATTATGTAGCCTACAAAATCTAACAGGTAGGCTCATAAACGAATGTGTAAATCCTTGTCTTTCCCAAGGGAAAGGGGCTAAGGGAAATTTCCCGGTCTGTCACGTCGGGGAACAGCAACGTGGATTTGGCCAATTGTCCATAAAAAGTATGGGCCATTCTCATTGCATTGTACCACATGTTGTAATCAGTATAAGTACTGATACATTCCATAACCTAAATTGCGCAAATGCTAACATATGGTTAAAATATCATATTTGTTAGCCATTTAGTAATTTAACAGTATTGTAGAAATATAATTTGTGTGCGCATTATTCAGATAAGTTGTTACACTAAAAAAAAGTAAGGAACGAATTCATGAACATCCAAGAAAAATACGATATTTCATCAGCATTTAGGTTTCTCTCGTGTAGTTTACACTGCCCTATCCTTCTTTGGCCAAATAGCCTTCAGATCAAAGGGATATCATGTCTCTCAGACACGCGCTACCATAACCACAAAAACCCAGGCACACAACCCAGAAGTTGAAATGTGACCTTCAGACCTAAGACTGACATACTAGGCAGAACGGACAGAAAGATTATGGCGTTTTGCGCAAAACTCAATATGTTATTCCAGCTATATGCTGAATGGATGTTCAATGAAAGGATTGTGTGATTTTTGTCAAGGCATTTGATTCAAGACTCAATATTGGAGTCGATGTTTGGGAACAAACACACCGTTACAGGCTATTAAACTCCTAAATGTATACATTCTAACAGATAATAAACCACAACTCCTGCATTATCTCATGAGAGAGAGATTGGTGACATTTTCCTAGTGAGTCACTTCAAGCATGGATGGTCATTTAGTGCGAAATGTTCCCAGCTTCGACAACGCATCGACACAAACAATTAACATGATGTAACAGAATATCACCAATAAGGTATTTGACATTGCATCTTAGAACTTGACCTATCCTCTCTGGTCAGATTTTATGATAATTTCCTTTTAATCATTTTGATTCATTTAATTAATGCATTTTTTTTACATGTACTGTTCTGTCAAAGTTATTGTGTTATACTTTTGTTTATAGCCTTTGCCCAGAGTATACAATATGTCCATGGCAAAGTTGCACCTCTGTCCAGACTTCCCACTTATGCATTTGGCATTTGTCCATTCACTGCTGCTTTTTACGCGCGGCCATGCACCTCCAAAGACCACATTCTCGCTCCAATTTCTCACTGCAATTTCTCTCTTTCTCCCTCTCTCACTCCCCATGCATAGGTTAAAAGCTGCATTGCAATGGCCTATTTTTACGCATGGCCTTACCATAATAGATAAAACCGCAATCCTCGATTCGCGTGCATGTCAAATTTGGATTTTGGCTCAATTTCCCACGGCTCATTTGTGTATTTCGTGTTGATTAATAGCGCAATCTAACTTGCCCATGTGGAGCATATGGTAGGCTACTGCACGTTCACACAAGGTGCGACTGTTGTCATGCATGCGTAAATTGTCACTTACATGGAATGTATACATCATAAAGACGAGTGTGTTCGAGTTGGTGTGATTGTGTTCATTCTGACACTTTTTCAGCAACAGTAGTTTTCTGTTCCCACGAGAAAACCAACGTTCCCAAGGCACACTTCTCTAAAAGGCCAATTTGGCGCATACATATGAAGTGCTGTTATGGATAGTCAAAAGGCCTCCTTAGATGCATTGAATCTGGAGACACACCCACCAAGCTCCAAAGACACATTTCGTACCAAATCGGTCCTATATTTACATAAAGAGATAACTGCTTTACTGGTCAATTGCGCCAATAATGGTATAAACGCATTCATTTCTATGCCAAATTAAGATCAGAGAAGGCTACGCCTGGCATTTACAACTCATTACGTTAGTACTGTAAGCATATGGCTGAAAAATAATGCACAGAATCACACAGCCTACTCTTCGTCAGTCATAGGTACATGTTAGGATTAAGATAAATTGCTATATTATGGACTTTACGTTCATTCTAAATGTTTATGCTATATTGTAAATAACATATTCTAGATCATTCCAAAGATGCACATTGATTTACTGAAATGAAGCTACTGTATCTTTGAACATATACTCCATTTTGTGAGTATCAAGAAGGCATGCAACGAAATGAGAACGGTCGAGAACGTCATTGTCACCTTTCAACCAATGACAGTCGGTCTGCTTGACCTTATAAGTAGCTTTGCGGCCTCATTTAAAAATGAACCAGCTTTGTTGGTTAGTTTGGAGACTTCATTTTCAGCTTCCTTGACCGGATTGGATGAATACATTGTTTTATTTTTGGAAAAGTAGTCTTTATTCATATGGGCCTACTTCATCGAGGAAAGTTGGAAGGATCAAACATGAATAAACGTAATGCCGTAAAGAGGGTAAGTCCAGATCGTGCGTAAAACTGATGTTTAAAAAATATGATCTATATTTTGGTGTCAGTGAGTTTGTTGTGGATTTGGTGTTGTTGCAATAACTGATGATGATGATGATGATTGTCTAGGTTCTTAAACCGGTAATTGAAAAGAAGAGGCGTGATAGAATAAACCAACGGTTGGATGAGCTAAGGACTATACTGCTAAGCAACACTTCTGACATGGTGAGTTGAGTTGACCACCGCTTTTCTAATTGCTGTCTGAAATCAGTTCATTGTCTGTCATTGTATTATCGAAAATATAGATCCGTTGTATTTCAATAATACACATTGTAAAGCTATTAATTACATTTCAAACAGCCCATACAACCACACGGACACCAGACCCATGTGACAACTGTGAAGAAATGCTATTGCGCGAAACTTCCGAGTTTTTACCAACGTATCATGGAATTGAAAACGTAACTTGGTGTCTGTTAGGACCTTGATAGACACGTCAAAAATATAATTTAGCAATTTATATTTGTATTAAAAGTATTGTATTTAACCATAAAATCATCACTTCCATACCAAAAAATAATTCATAATTAAAATTCGAAATATTGTGCGTAATGGTTGGTCGTAATGCAATATATT
The DNA here is from genome assembly GCF_029448725.1 of Salvelinus fontinalis. NCBI lineage: Eukaryota > Metazoa > Chordata > Actinopteri > Salmoniformes > Salmonidae > Salvelinus > Salvelinus fontinalis. The sequence goes on from NC_074677.1 coordinate 52,113,214, forward strand.
CAGTAGGATTATTCTTCTCTCTCACAGCGGCTGAAAAATCCAAAATTGGAAAAAGCTGAAATATTAGAGTTGACTGTCGATTACATACGAAGAAAAGCAAATGGGATCGACAGAAAAGGTATCTATCAATCCTAAATGTTTATAGTTTGCCCGTGTGTTTTTAATGTAATATATTTCATAAATAGAAAGCGAAATACGCCCCAAACTGTTGATATAGAACATTAAATATTACTGTGAGTGCTAATAATTCTTTATTTTTCTCTCCCCAAAACCTCCTTAACTTCCCTTTGTTTAACTTATCTACAAACACCTACAAACACACATTGGCTCTTGCAAATTCTGTTGACAATTCTCCCACAAATGTACATCCTGCTTCTTCATACTGTCCTCTCTCTGTCCACGTTTGTATTCTCTCCAAATTCATCAACCATTCTATCATGATATTTTCTCATACTCTCATCTTCACATCACATGGATCCATCTCTCGATTTGTCTCTTTCTGTCCTCTCTTCTCTTCCTAAATGTTCTCCCTATACTGTCGGAATCACTATTGACCAACATTAGCCCTTTCAGAAAATCCTGTGAACGAGTCCTCTGCTCCAGTGACTAGTGCTGTGAGTTCCAAAAGGACAGGCCCCATACATGAGCACACACATCCCCCACCCAACCCCATCTACAGTGCAGGTTTCAGAGAATGCATCTCCCGCCTGGGCAACTACATTGACAGCGTGGATCCCTCCCAGAGAGAGAGCTTTGCCTGGGAACTGAGGGACCACCTGGAGGCCCACAGTGCCTGCCCTCTGGGGAGTGTGCATAGCCAGACCTTTCCCCTGGACCTCCAGCCCTGGGGCTCTGGAGCAGAAGGACAATGCTTACTGGGCAGAGTTCAGAACAGGAAGAAAAGTACAGTGATGGGTCATCAACGAGCCAGCAGGGAGGCCACCTTCCCCTACATCAACACCTCTCTCCCCATCTATCCCAACACCTTTGTACTCCACCACCCCCACCCTACCCAACACCTCTCACACCCATACCCGTCTCCTCCTTACTCCCTCTCCCCCCCACCCTCCCCTTCTTACTCCAGCTCCTCGACACCTATCACCATTACCTCTCCATACCTCTCCATGCCCTGCCACTTCCCCTTCTCTCCTTCTCCCTCTGAACATCGATCAGATTCCTTGTCATCCTCTTCTCACTCTACATCTCTGCTTGTTGTGCCTCTGGTACCAGACAATCCTCCCCTGGGTTCCAGTATCCCCAACCCTCTATGTCCCTCTGGCCCTGTGCCCTCTGGCCCAACAAGGCTTCTGAGGCGGTCACTGTTTCAGATCCAGCCCCAGGCAATATGGAGGCCCTGGCCCTGATATCCAATGGAGGGTAAGTGAAATCCATCAGGACACATTCAGGTCTCCACAATCTGTGTTCTGAGAGCATCTGGCCATCCAGATCATCACCGGACGCGTTCAGGACATCATTCATCTTTCCTATTAAGCAGCGCGTGGTGAGGGCCGGCTAAGATAGAAAAATGTGGAGGTCAAGGACAATGAAAAGTTTTCTGACAACCTGTCACTGTCACTTTAAAAGGAAGAGTTCTCTGTTGTGTTATGTTTTCTACAGAGTTTACTGTGTAGACTGCCTGGAGCTTCTCTTTGTTTTCTACAGAGTTTACTGTGTAGACTGCCTGGAGCTTCTCTTTGTTTTCTACAGAGTTTACTGTGTAGACTGCCTGGAGCTTCTCTTTGTTTTCTACAGAGTTTACTGTGTAGACTGCCTGGAGCTTCTCTTTGTTTTCTACAGAGTTTACTGTGTAGACTGCCTGGAGCTTCTCTTTGTTTTCTACAGAGTTTACTGTGTAGACTGCCTGGAGCTTCTCTTTGTTTTCTACAGAGTTTACTGTGTAGACTGCCTGGAGCTTCTCTTTGTTTTCTACAGAGTTTACTGTGTAGACTGCCTGGAGCTTCTCTTTGTTTTCTACAGAGTTTACTGTGTAGACTGCCTGGAGCTTCTCTTTGTTTTCTACAGAGTTTACTGTGTAGACTGCCTGGAGCTTCTCTTTGTTTTCTACAGAGTTTACTGTGTAGACTGCCTGGAGCTTCTCTTTGTTTTCTACAGAGTTTACTGTGTAGACTGCCTGGAGCTTCTCTTTGTTTTCTACAGAGTTTACTGTGTAGACTGCCTGGAGCTTCTCTTTGTTTTCTACAGAGTTTACTGTGTAGACTGCCTGGAGCTTCTCTTTGTTTTCTACAGAGTTTACTGTGTAGACTGCCTGGAGCTTCTCTTTGTTTACTTTGTCATGGACAATGGATTTTCTTCTTTTACATTCCTGAACAGTTTTCCCTGTCTTGGATTCTTTCCTAAATTATAAATCATGTGAAACATTGTGTATATATATTTATATTTGATCATGTACAAAGTCTTGTAATTAAACTCAGGAGAATAAATGACTTATTTTGCTAAATCACTTCATTTCCAACTTGACTCCCTGTATGTCAGTGCTAATGTGGCATTTCAAATCATCTCTACTGATTGATCTAAACTGAACGAATGGTTTAGAAATGCAATCACTGCTAGGGCCTATTTATCAAAAGCATGATCATAACACTATCATGGTTTAAGTGTTAGTTGTAACTGCTAGTTAGGCTATCAGTGTGGTTGAGATATTTGTCATGGTTTAAGATTTTGGCTCTATTGTAGTTGGCATTCAAAGCCCATTATCTATTATGATTCCAATGAACAACCCTGGCCTATTGATTTTGGTTGTCAGTCCAGTTAAAGATATTAACTTCTTTAAATAAATCCCCCCAAAAAGGGGGAAGGAGACAATATTATGAGTCAAGAGCAAAGGAATACAATGCTCACTCAGAGGCAACGACAACATGCGTCTACGCCAGCTGCGATTTAAATGTAGGGTAGTCTAAATAAATTAACCTGAGATTATAATTTTATCAAAACAGTTTCTCTGGGCAATATGGTTAGAGGTAACAAAACAACTTTCCTGCCGTTTATAGTCTACAATAGACAATTTTACCAGGGATACAGGAGGAAAACCTGGACATTGTTGGATAAAAAAATACAATTCACGATTTTACAATTCCCGCGAAAGGGGGAGCTCGATTAAGAAGAACATCGGTGGGGCATATGCCCATGACGTGAACGGGCAAAAGCCGTGGTGAGGGAGGAACGCCCTTCTCAAATGGAACAGTAATCTGCTCCGTTTGGTCATGTTGTCAAAAGGCAGAATGGTGCACCGTTCAGAAACGTCAAACCTCTCTTTTCCATAAAATATGTTCGAATTTTTAAACTAGTTTTCGTTGGGAATGCAGATAAATCGTTTATATCACTTTTGCACTTGGAAAAACAGAATAATACTCATTGCTCCATGTGCTTAACCTTATGTCACTTGTTTTGAGCTACATCAGCTTGTTTTGAGCTGACTTCGCCGTCGGCCGGTGCAGGCCACCTCGGTCTTCACTAGTTACCACAGCCACAATTGTGGCTAAACCCTGACTATTTCAAAAATGTATCTTATTCAATCTGATTTGACCCTCTTTTTATTCATTTAGCAGACACTCTTACCCAGAGCGATTTACAGGAGCAAATGGGGTTAAGTGCCCTGCTCAAACATACAGATTTCTACTGCTCTATCAGTAGGATATTCTAACATCCCGTTCACTGTGTTGCCCTGTAGTCCTGTACACAGCAATCGGAAGGCGATTATTATTATACTTCACACTGTCCTGATAACCTAAAAATGACGTGGTGTCACTGAGTTGGCGCCGAAGCGTGCCTCTCTTTTTTTATTTTTTTTATTTTAATAATTTTTAAAAGTATATATAGATTATATACAATGGACAATCGAGCTAGGGGGTACAATATCACATTACAATTACAAAAGGACCCACAAGGGACATACATACACTTACAATTCTAACAGCTTTTTTGTTAGTAGAGTATTTAACTGTCTTAAAATACAGTTCGATGTATTTTTGTAGTGTAAGAAATTGTGTTTTTTTGTTTGTAAATTTACATTTGTGTATATGAAATTTGGCCTAAATAATAATGAAATGAATTACATAAAAATGTTTCATCTTATTTCTATCATATGTATAGAATCCAAGCAGTACATCTCTCCACAATAGTGTAAAATCTGTTCAATTATAAATCTACTGATGTCTTGCCACAGTTTTCTTACATGAATATAATGCCAAAAAAGATGCAACACTGTTTCTGGGTGGTCATTACAAAAGGAGCAATTTGAGTTGATGTTTTCCTTAAACTTCCTCATATAGTGGTTGGCAGGATAATATTTATGAATCATTTTAAAGGAAACTTCCTTAATTTTGTTAACAAGTAAGTATGTGTGTGGCAACATCCAAACTTTTCCCCAACAAATATTATCAATAAATCCATTCCAATAAGGCATAAGGTATAGATACAACATCCTGCTGAAACAAGGTTCGTATCGCTCTGTTGTTGAATGGACCAAAAGAGAAACAAATCTTTCCTACTGATGAGTCAACAGGCGTGCCTCTCACTCTCAAGCACCGGGATCTGAAGGATGTGACGTGCTTAACCACACTCCTAACACTAAAGCTGCTACATCCATTTTTGTTTTTGTTTCAATTTAACTAGGCATGTCAGTTAAAAACAAACTCTTATTTACAATGACGGCTTACCTGGGAACAGTGGGTTAACTGCCTTGTTCAGGGGAAGAACGACAGATTTTTAACGTGCCAGCTTGGGGATTCGATTCAGCAACCTTTCGGTTACTGGCCCAACGCTCTAACTAGGCTATCTGCTTGATTCTTGAATAATGTAACTTACAAATGCCTCCTGAGGTTAGTTCAACCTTTGTACCCCATCAGAAGCCAGACTATAAGCTTGTTTTACTCCAATGCTTTAAATTATTACCAAAAAGTATATTTTTGTTTTTATGGTATAGACATTTTTTACTTTGTGGCTGCGGTAACTAGTGACAGCCGGGCACCCAGCTCACGCCCGGGACGCATCCCGGTTCTAAAACGAATCCAATACCTTTTTACCCGATTCAAACTCCTCCCATCGAGGCACACAAGTCATAAACTCCGCGAATTTCTACAATTTATCTTCTTAAAATATGATTTTAAACCTAACCTAAACCCTAACCACACTGCTAACATTATGCCTAACCCTAACCTTAAATTTAGACCAAAAAGTAAATGTTTGTTTTCAGGAATTTTTACGACCTTGCCCATTTTGACTTTGTGGCTGTGGTAACTAGTGGAAATCATGAGGGGTTGGGAGCGTTTGTAATCTGTTGTTTAGTCTTGCCTCTACAACATTTCGTTGATATAAAAGTTGTGAACTAAGTGGCGCTTATTGACCGTAAACAGGGTTACAATACATTTTTTAATAGGGAATTTCTCCAAATGGCGGGGAATAACACATTTAATTTCAGACAGGCAAATTATGGGACACCTATAGTTTGTAAAACTAGGTCGACGTGAATTGGCCAACCCCTGCACGTCTGTAATTGGTCGATTTTAGGAAGACTGCCTAAAAATCGTAACCTTATTGGTTCTGAGGCCTGTCTAAGTGTGTAGCCTCTTAGCAAACGCTAAAACAACCCTTTGAACCGTCCAACCTGCGTGAGATTGAGCTGTTGAGCTCGAAGTTAAACGGAGTTTGTTGTGTACAGCGAGCTTGCAATCATAGTGAAATTCACACAGAACTGGTTGTTTTATGAATTTTGGAGAGGCTTTTCTCCCAAATATAATATATTTATTTCAACAGTGAAAATAATATTAGCGAACAAATAAGCTATCAACGAAGCAGATGCTGCGGGGAACGCCAGTAACTCGGGAGGGAGTGAGGCAGTGACAGTTCAGCTTCACGGGAAGGCGGGGGAACGGTGAGCTGAGACTTGTTGTTGATAAACATACAGTTGCCGCATCCTGTAGCTAGACGGCAAGTTTGTGTTCTTGCATTTTACTTCGTCGCATTTATTCATGAACGCAAAGAGGTGGATTCGTGGAAAATATCGCCATTCATTAACAGTATTTAGGAAGCGTGTTCACGCGCAGAAGTAGGCATTGAGGAGATGGTTGACATTTCTTCATTGTAGACGTACACTCAACGTTTGCTGCCTCCAATAACCTCTACTAGCCTATATCCAGTGACATGTATGCATTTTGGGGACTTATTATAGAATATCATGCAGTAGATTGTCATATTTTGAATGAGTGTTTGAAATAGCCAGGAAAGCAGAAGCTGAAAACAATTGTCAAATTGAAAAAAATGATAAATATTATGATTTATCAATTTCAGAGATCATTGTAATAATCTATTTTTGTGTGTTTTCAGTATGGTGGTCCCATGTCAGCACCAAAAATATTGAGTGGAAGATGATAAAGATGTCTGTTGAAAAAGAGACTGTTCCAACCAGAAGTACAAAAGTGAACCCAGCACCACCTCTGCCACCCCAAAAACTCTCAGAATGCATTGGAAGCTGCAACAATACCACCAAAGTCCCAGAGGTCACTCTGGCCAATCCAGATAGCACTGATAGTGCTTCTACCTGCCCCATGCCAGACAGTGGGGCCCAAACCAAGCACAGCAGGTCTGCTGACCCCAATGACCAGACAGAGAGTGTTGGAAAGGAGGCCATGGTGACTGAGCAGCACCTTAACCCAAAAAATGGCTTGCAGCAGCCCAAACAGCAGCAGCAGAAACTCTCAAAGCGTCGCAGCACAATGAATGCAGGGTTCAAGCATCCAGCAGGTAAGAGACGACGACGGGCCAACTCTGAGAGTGACTCTGTTCTGCCCACCAACTTCCTGCTGGGAGGAAACATATTTGACCCGCTGAACCTCAACAGTCTGTTGGATGAGGACGTGAACAGGGCCCTGAACGCTGAGACACCCAGGTCCTCCCCGCTGCCTGCCAAGAACCGCGACCCTGTAGAGATCCTCATTCCCAGGGATATCACTGACCCTCTCAACCTTAACAGCAGGATGGGAGGTAGGGGCCTCCTTGTGTCGCCCTTTAAGAGTGGCGGCAGGAGGAGACACCGCAACAGACACCATGGAGGAGGTGGTGGGGGGTCCTCAGTCTCCGGGTTGGACCAGTCAGATTCAGAGAGAAGTGGTGAAGTGACCAACACCACTGCTTCTTCTCTATCTAACCTGGCATCTGCTAGTGCTGCGTCTGCCTCAGTTTTCGAAGCACCCAGTGTCCCAGCCATCTTGGACCCCTGTGGTGTTGATGGTAACGAGATCAACCCCTCCAACAGCAGGGATGAGGCCACGCTCACTGTATCAGCCCCCCAGGCCCAGCCTCGAGCCCCGGAGGACTCCTCGGCAGCCACATCCGGAGGCTCGAACCAGCTCACTAGCCGGCCACGCAAACGCAGACGCAACTCTAGTAAAACAGACCCTCCTATGGCCCAATCTACTCCTATGTCCAGGTCAGGGACGGAGGAGAAGGGCCGTGGAGCTGGGCCCGGGAGAAACGCACAGTCCTCCTTCCAAACCCCAGTGGTAGGTCCGAGGGGGTCCTCCCAGCAACAGCAGCCCCACAACCAGCACAAACGACAGCAGCACCAAGGCAACAAAAAGAAGTTCCAGTATGGGAACTACAACAAGTACTATGGTTACCGCAACCCAGGCTGTTCTGAGGACCCGCGGTTCCGTTGTCTGCGTCCAGAGTGGTTCCAGGGTAAAGCAGTGCTGGACCTGGGCTGCAACACGGGTCACCTGACACTGTGTATTGCTAAGAAGTTGCGGCCCGCACGCATATTGGGGTTGGACATTGACGGGGGTCTGGTGCACGCGGCCCGCCAGAACATCAGACACTACCTGTCAGAGCTGCAGGCCCAGGAGGCCCGGCGAACCACAGGGGAGGAGGAGAAGACCAATGGGCCGGAAGAGGAGAGGAAGGAGGAGAAGGCAAACAGACAGGAGGAGGAGAGGAAGGAAGGCGTGTCACACTCAGGCGAACAAACACACAAACAGAATGAAAGAGAGCACAGCAGGGCTGAGAATGGAAATGTCGAAAAGCAGGTGAGAAGCGACTGTGTCTCAGTGGAGGCAGCGGATGGTGTGGCGTTGTCGCGTCACGCAGAGAGAAGAGATCAGGAGAGTGGGGCTGAGGAGAAAGACTCTGGAACGCCTGCTGTTGAACTGGGGACAAGCTCCTTCCCTGTCTCCTTGCATATCTCCAGGGGGCCCATAGCAGCACCCCCACTCCCCAAAACACCCACCATGCCTCCCGGCGACTTCCCCTCCAATGTCTCTTTTATCAAGGTAAGCGTGCGTGCTCTTCAGCCTTTGTTTCTTTCCATTTAGTAATCGTTATTCATTATATTAAGGATGAAATGAACAATACCGTGTTGCCTCTACTTCTGCTTGACCCTCAGAGAGAAATATCACAGCTTGTTCAGAACTCATCCCCTTGCCCTCCCTCTCCTCCTCAGGGGAACTATGTCCTGGAGAGTGATGTTCTGTTGCTGACCCAGCGGCCAGAGTATGACGTCATCCTGTGCTTCAGCGTTACCAAGTGGGTCCACCTGAACTGGGGAGACGGTGGCCTGAAGCGCCTCTTCCACAGAGTGTTCAGGCACCTGCGTCCTGGAGGCATGTTCATCCTGGAGCCACAGCCCTGGATCACCTACGGCAAGAGGAAGAAACTCACGGTGAGAGAGTGGGCAGTGTTGTAAGGAGCACCAATCGTGTGATCTGTTACACTGGCCAAATGCACATATAGAATTAGCCATATTGATGATCGCCAAAACAAGAACTCAAACCTTTAGCAAGTAGCTTGTTTCTTTGCAAAATTCTTAACGGGGATGCGCCGCTGTGCTCAGCTCTGGGGTAGTTCAGGACTCAAGATGACATAATAATATCTCCCTATTTCTTACTGTTACAGGATAGCATCTTTAGGAATTACCACAGCATCCGCCTCAAACCAGAACAGTTCTCCACATATCTGACATCTGAGGTGGGATTCTCCAGCTACGAGTTGATCGGGACTCCTAACAGTTCGTCAAGAGGTAAGTCACTGGTCGATAGGTTACAATATCCATCTGATTCTTTCTTTTGTCCTTTTTCCAGTCTAGTACATTTTGTTTCTAAAACAAATGGATTTTAATGTTTTTTCCCCCGCAGGTTTTCAAAGGCCAATCTACTTGTTTCATAAAGGAACATAATCTGCCTGGAAGTCCATTGAGCAGCATAAACCCAAACCACCACAAGACACCTTAATCTCCAGCCTGTAAGCATATCTCAACCCCAAGCAGACTCTGAGCTTTCTACATGCCTGTACATTGATGCTGTGTTGTTTTGAAGGTAAGGAGTCCAAAACAGGACACTTGATTCTATAAAACGACAATCAGATGGCTTCTCTACTCACCGAACTCCACTCCAGATGATGAGAAGCTTTGGGAAACTCAATCATGACTTTGGACTTTTTGCTCCCAATGCACAGGCTGTGTGTTCCATATTTGTTTTACTACTGTTTGTACTCTTGTTCAGTCAGGGACTATATTTGTTTCAGTTGGTTCATCAACATATCCAGCATTTTAATCAGAATGGACTGGCGAACCCCAATTTGAATCCTTTACAGAAAGGTTATTTCCATGTTATGTCCAAATGGAACTCATGTAGGGACATTTCTCACACGTTTTAATTTTTTAATAGGGTCAGTCTTCATTTTAACACTGTCCTTGAGTTCCTCTGTGTCCTAACTCACTGACTAGGAAAAGCAGTTTGTTTTCAATGTGACTTTGTGGATGAGTTGTGCCTGTCTTCAGTCTGCTCCTGGTCCGGATTGCATTCTTCCAGATGTCCTACTTTGCGTCCAGGGACTGTTCCTGCCACTTTCTATTGGTAGTTGATTCAAGAACAACTGTCAGTCAGGTGGAGTTGGCAATGCTGAGAGGATGATCAATGTTTTTACTTTGGTTATAATAAGAATGAGCAGTGTTTTATTTGGTTTTACTCCTGTTCTGTTGATTGCTTTTGGTACTTTTTCTTTCTTTCAATGGATTTGTGTCATGTGTTCAATATGATTAGTTGCTGCCAACTAATCATATGTAGTCTATACAGGGCCTCAGTGCCTAGGCCTCAGATGGGACTTTAATCCAGCTCACTTTAACCCAAGTCAATTCATCATAATGTAATGTTGTTTACGCTTTACTCAATTCTTACGCTTAATTCATTGTTTACTATCACCAGCAGATGGGCAAATGCTGGTCTAGTTCTGATTTTGTTTAAATGTTTTAATAAACAAATCAATTGAAATGCAGTCGGTGCTCATTAGTCATTCCAGAGGACTTCATCCACAGGCCCTGAAAGAGAGTGATTCTCAGTTTGGGCTGACCTGTGACCCACTAGCACCTCCCCTGGTAAGAGGGGAATGAGGTGACCTCAGAGTTACACACAAGGGAACTTTTTTGCCATAGACACACACACCACAGACAGAATAGATGTGGTTCTGTAGTACAGGAGATGAACAGTAATGAATAGGCTATTTACAATTGGCATGAATACAATAGCACAGCAGGAGCACTAGTAATGACTGTATAAGCTAGATATGGAAATAATTATCATTAACTACTACCAACAGTAAATGGCAAACACAAGTTACAACAATTCACTTCTGTATGCACTCCATCCCACAAATCCGCTCACAGGAGTGAAGAGACACTGGCCTGCACAGTCGAAGAGCTGTCAGGTGTCCTGCCCCCTAACCGCATGCCCCAACCAATCCGGGCCCAGGTCAGAGAGTGTTTGAGAAGCTGGTTTATTGTACTCCTAGACCCCTCAAACTCAACTCTGGACCTCAAAGCCAGTTCCACAGATTTGTTTTCATTGTTCCTCTAATCAGAGACTGATTTAGAGCCTGGACACCAGGTGTGTGCAATTCATTATCAGGTAGAACAGAACCAACAGGCTCCGGACCTCGTAGGGTAAAAGATTAATACCCCTGCCCTAGACTCTCAGGTTCCGGTCTTGGGGGATGGGGAGTGGAGTGTGCAGCTTTGAAGGGTTGTGAGATGCTGATAAGTCACTGGCAGGGAATTTGTGACAGGCCCTATTAAGACAGTCTGATTGAATACACTGTACATAAAGATTTGATCAATTATATATTTGTACAAGTTTTTTACTACTCCCAAGCCCTTGTAAATTAAGCCCTGATATGGTCAAAGGAATCTACACTAGAGATTTGCTACTCACTTCTGTATCTGTTTAATTTGCACTGATATGAGGGAATTAACAATCAATAGATTGTCAATAATACAAAGTCCCTGATTTACATACCATATATGATAAACTGTTTTCTGGAAGTTTGGGTTTATAACTGCAGGGGAGTTTCTCATTTCAATAAGGTTGTCTGAATCATGCTATACCATTGTTTTGGGAGCTTGCTATACTCATAGGAGAACCCTTTCTGGTTCCAGGGAGAACCCTTTTGAGTTCCATGTAGAACCCTCTATGGAAAGGGTTCTACATGGAACTCAAATGTGTTCTACCTGGAACCAAAAAGGTTCCACCTGGAACTTTTAAGGGTTATTCAAAGGGTTCTTCAATGGGCACAGCCGAAGAACCCTTTATGTTCTAGATAGCTCACTTTTTACTGAGTGTACACATGTTCAAAGGGGGAATTAAATTATTAATTTTCAATTATTTACAGTAAATGTCTTCGGAAACACTCTTTGGGTCACAAGGCATTTGCGTTGCAAATATGCCATAATAATATCTAGGTTCTTAGTTGTCTTTCAGTTTAGCTGTCCTTCAGAAAGTACACTGAACAAAAATATAAATGCAACATGTAAAGTGTTGGTCCCATGAATCATGAGCTGAAATAAAAGATCCTAGACATTTTTTTTCATACACACAAAAAGCTTATTTCTCTCATGTTATGCACAAATTTGTTTACATCCCTGTTAGTGAGCATTTCTCCTTTGCCACAATAATATTTTGTTACACACACAATGCCACAGATGTCCCAAGTTTTCAGGGAGTGTGCAATTGGCATGCTGACTGCATGCATCACCAGAGCTGTTGCCAAATAATTTAATGTTAATTTCTCTACCATAAGCTGCCTCCCACATTGTTTTAGAGAATTTGTCAGTGCGTCCAACCGGCCTCAAAACCGCAGACCACACGTAACCACGCCAGCCCAGGACCTACACATCCAGCTTCTTCACATGCGGGATGGTCTGAGACCAGCCACCCGGACAGCTGATGAAACTGTGGGATTGCACAACCAAAGAATTTCTGCACAAACTGTCAAAAACCGTCTCAGGGAAGCTTATCGGCGTCCTCGTCATCCTCACCAGGGTCTTGACCTGACTGCAGTTCAGCGCCGTAACCGACTTCGGTGGGCAAATGCTTACCATTGATGGCCACTGGCACGCTGGAGAAGTGTGCTCTTCACGGATGAATCCCGGTTTCAACTGTACTGCGTGTATGGTGTCCTGTGGGCGAGCGGTTTACTGATGTCAACGTTGTGAACACGTTGTGAACAGAGTGCCCCATCGTGGTGGTACGGTTATGGTATTGGCAGGTAAAGCTATGGACAACGAACACAATAGCATTTTATCGATGGCAATTTGAATGCGCAGAGATAACGTGATGAGATCCTGAGGCACATTGTGCCATTCTTCCGCCGCCATCACCTCATGTTTCAGAATGATAATGCATGGCTCCATGTCGCAAGTATCTGTACAGAATTCCTTTCAAATGAAAATGTCCCAGTTCTTCCATGGCCTGCATATTCACCAGACATGTCACCCATTGAGCATGTTTGGGATGCTCTGGATCGATGTGTACGACAGCAACTCATGGACCGCGTCCTGCGCCCGCACTGTGAGTACGCTGCTGCTTATTTGGATGATATAATCATGCACAGTGACAGTTGGGAGTCCTATCTATGTAGGTTACAGGTAGTGGTGGATGCGCTAAGTGATGCGGGGCTGACTGCAAACCTCCACAAGTGCAAGCTGAGCTACGTCGAGGTGGAGTACCTGGGCGATCGAATCAGGCAGGGTAATGTGAAGCCCCAAGAAAAAAAAATGAACGCCATTAGGGAATGGCTGGTCCCACGAACCAAGAAGCAGGTGAAGTCGTTCCTGGCGTTAGCAGGCTACTACAGTCAATTTGTACCTAACTTTGCCGCAATACCTTCTCCTCTCACAGACATAACGAAGTCACGCCAACCCCAGACGGTGCGATGGACGGAGGACACAGAGGCGACGTTCCAGGCCCTGAAGGACGCGCTATGTTCGCACCCGGTACTCATCACCCCGGACTTCTCTAAAAACCTCCTGGTCCACACAGATGCGTCCGACAAAGGGGTAGGGGCCGTCTTGTTTCAGGAGCAGGAAGACAAGGAGCACCCCATCATGTATGTCAGCAGGAAGCTCCTCCTGAGAGAATAGAAGTACTGGATTGTCGAGAAGGAGTGCCTCACCGTGAAGTGGGCGCTGGACACCGTCAAGTAGTACCTCCTCGGGAGAAAGATCACCCTGATCACTGACCATGCCCCACTTGTGTGGATGGCAAGAGGTAAGGACACAAATGACCTCGTCACCTGCTGGTTCCTGTTCTTACAGCGATTCTCTTTCTCTGTCGTCCACGGGTCGGGGGTCCAGCATGACAATGCAGACGCCCTCTCCAGGAGGGATGCATACCTATCCCTGAGCGCGCTTCATTCCCGGTCGGGGCTAAGGGGCTGAGGGGGTGGTATCCCGGGATGTCTACCCCGGGGGTTGGTAATTGAGGGGAGGTACGTGTCGTGACGTTGGCTATCTCTGCTGGGAGTACACAGGCATGGCAACCTAACGCTGATGGCCCCAAGTAGAGGTAATTAGGGGAGAGTGCCTACCAGCCGTGTAGGCCACATAAAGGGAGCACCATGGCGCACCACGAGGAGGACAAAGAGAGAGGCATGGAGCCGAACAGGAGAAGAAGGACAGAGCCAACCCAGAGTTATTTTGGTGTTGTGTTTATTTTTGTTGCCTAGTAAAGTTGTGTTTTCTGACTAAAACCTCCCTGTGTGTCCATCTCTGCACACTCAATACCCCACGGTTTAACACAGTACGTTTTCTCAACATCAGGTTATGGTCAATAATATCAAAGGCTGCACTGAAATCTAACAGTACATCTCCCACAATCTTCTTATTATAAATGTCCTTTAAGCAATCATCAGTAATTTGTGTCCGTGCAGTACATGTTGAGTGCCCTTCTCTATAAGCATGCTGAAAGTCTGTTGTCCTTTTGTTTACAGATGAAATAGCATTGTATTTGGTCAAACACCATTTCTTTGTGTTTTACCAGCAAGCTGATAGGTCTGCTATTAGAACAGTCCACTTTACCACTCTTAGGTAGTGCAATGACTTTGGCTTCCCTTCAGGCCCGAGGACAAACACTTTCCTCTAAACTCAGATCAAAGACATGACAGATAGGAGTGGCCATAGTCAACTACCATCTTCAGTAGCTTTCCATCTAAGTTGTCAATGCCAGGAGTTGTGTCACAGTTGATAACAACACTAGCAACAAAGCTATAAAAATAGATTTGATCCCTAAAATGATATTTCCAGATGTAAGAAAATAATGTCAGTCTAAACTGTAATAAGATAAACTGCTTCAGTGTATTTGATCTTGAACCCAGTCATCTCTCCTACTTGGATAAAACAATAGGGAACCTATGAACCATATGGAGGTGTGCATGTGCTCTGCAGATGTACCTGTATCTGGGTTCTAGACTGGTTGGGGCAAGCATTTTAGGAAGCCCCGGTTTTAAGTCCTGGTGAAAGCAGAGATTGTATGTGAAAGGGGCTTTATGTGGCACAGTACAGTATGTGTCTGTTGATGTCATGGTGCCCTCCTACTTTGCCGAAAAGAGGACAATTCAAATTTCTAGGTAAAGAACGGGCATATTTGTGGAAAGGTGGGCTGCAGTCTTTTGTATTGGGAGTTTCTAGTTTTTATAGGTGGCACTGTCAGCCCTGACAACTCCTATGGGGTTTCTGGTTTTTGTAGGGGTTTGTTGACTGATTTACAGTCATTAAAAAGGGTGATAGGGTGACACTGTTTTGAATCATGTTGGCGATCTTGATGCCCTGATAAGGAAATACCAGAGCAGCCACAATATTAGTGAAGCTGGTTCCTCCTACACGCTAACATCTAAGAGCATCCATATCTACATGTACATACTACCTCAATCAGCCTGACTAACCGGTGTCTGTATGTAGCCTTTCTACTTTTATAGCCTCGCTACTGTATATAGCCTGTCTTTTTACGGTTGTTTTATTTCTTTACTTACTTATTGTTCACCTAACACCTTTTTTTGCACTATTGGTTAGAGCCTGTAAGTAAGCATTTCACTGTAAGGTCTACACCGGTTGTATTCGGCGCACGTGACAAATAAACTTTGATTTGATTTGAAAATATTAGTGAAACTGGATCCTCCTGCATGCTAACATCTAAGAGCATCAAAAATATTAGTGAAGCTGTATCCTCCTGCACGCTAACACCTAAGAGCATCCAAAATATTAGTGAAGCTGGATCCTCCTGCACGCTAACAGCTAAGAGCATCCAAAATATTAGTGAAGCTGGATCCTCCTGCACGCTAACACCTAAGAGCATCCAAAATATTAGTGAAGTTGGATCCTCCTGCACGCTAACACCTAAGAGCATCCAAAATATTAGTGAAGCTGGATCCTCCTTGATGCTAACATCTAAGAGCATCCAAAATATTAGTGAAGCTGGATCCTCCTGCCCGCTAGATTCTAAGAGCATCCAAAATATTAGTGAATCTGGATCCTCCTGCAAGCTAACACCTAAGAGCATCCAAAATATTAGTGAAGCTGGATCCTCCTGCACGCTAACAGCTAAGAGCATCCAAAATATTAGTGAAGCTGGATTCTCCTGCACGCTTACACCTAAGAGCATCAAAAATATTAGTGAAGCTGGATCCTCCTGCACGCTAACAGCTAAGAGCATCAAAAATATTAGTGAAGCTGGATCCTCCTGCACGCTAACACCTAAGAGCATCAAAAATATTAGTGAAGCTGGATCCTCCTGCACGCTAACAGCTAAGAGCATCCAAAATATTAGTGAAGCTGGATCCTCCTGCACGCTAACAACTAAGAGCATCCAAAATATTAGTGAAGCTGGATCCTCCTGCGCGCTAACAACTAAGAGCATCCAAAAACTCCCCAGCCAGGAGTTTCAAACATCAGCAATGCAAGCAGCTGAGTGAAGTTCTTGCCAAAAAAGTCAGTGGCTTGAGCTTTCCAAATGCAGTTGTTCAGTCCGAGTTAACTGTATCAAGTCAAACAATGTCTGACATTGTAAAGACAATCTAAGCGCCCCAGAGACGACTAATATTATTAGACACACTTCCCGCCTGATCCGCAGGAGGCACAGAAGGACCAATGTGCGGAGGTGCAGGAGAGGGGGTAGAAAGAGACAATAGAGAGCGTCATGCCCCATGCAGCAAAACAAAATGCTAGAGTTTTTCTCTTCCTCTGTATGTTATGTCACTTTGTTGTAGTGCATTATAGTACCACTGGGTGGCATAACATTCCATGAAATGTGATTTCTGAAATGTTCGGCAATTTTCTTCTCAGGCTCCAACCCAAACCAGAAGACAAGAAACGGGGTTAAGTAGTGAGACATGGTCAGATCATCAAAACCTCAACAAAAAAAACAAGTAGCCTAATCTAATACTGTTATTACGAATGACCTTATTTAGAATTCAACAGTTGAAGTTTGAGTATTTGCACTTCTGCAAAGTTTTGCCTATGTTAAGTGTTGCATGTGAAGAAGAAAAGGCCTGACATCCCTGGTTGTGATGTCTTTTTGTAACCTAGTTCAGCTGTGAGATTGACCAACTATCTCAAATAAATGTGATCCTCCTGCAGCATCCTCGTGGTCCACATGTTCCTCCTGGGTGCCATTCAGCTGACCAGAGCCTGTCCTTGGCCTACTTTGAGTCAGACTGAGGCAGCTGTAGGGCCAGCAGAGCACTCTTGTCTTAAGGAAAGCGGTACAGGAGGATGAAGACTGCATACTTCTTGGTGAGTGTTTTTCTCAGGTCTCCAGTACTGTACACAGCATTGGGAAGTGGTTTTGCTACTGCAATGCATTGTCTATCAGTGTGTCTCCTTTGTTCTCCTGTGTTTCCGTCTGTTATTCTATTTAGAGTAAATCTTTTGTCTCTGTTGATTGTTAGTGTGTATCTCTGGCTGCGTGTTGTTAAAAAGAGCAGGAGATGAGTAGGTAGAGACTAGTAATTTGGTAGTTGGACTAACTAAGTCCACAAATGTGTGCGAGAGAGAGGGAGGAGAGAGAGAAATGGCATGCAAGCTTGTGTTTGGATCTGTTTTCTGTGTGAGGAGGATATAACATTTTGTCATTATTCACACACAGTACTTTCTCTCGGTCACTCTTTGTAAAGTCTTGTAGCAATACTTATTTTATATGTGGTTTGTTGAGGAGGCATAGTACTGTAGTTTAGAACATGAACACTCACAAAGTTTTGTTAAGCCAGTAGCGGTGTGTTGTGTGTGTGTGTCGGTGTGAAAAACCCTCAGTGCCACAATAGGGTGGGTTATGCAATGTGGTAAACAGGTCAGCCCTTTTCAGGTCACCTCCTGGCTGGAATACTGTTGTTAATTAACACAGGTTGAGGTTCCAGACCAGTTGTTGTGCATGCTGTTCTACTCAGTCTCTTCCGTGGGCACTGGAACCCTCTGGAACTCTCTGGAACCCTCTGGAACTCTCTGCCTCTCCCCCAGGGGAGCCATGAGTCCAGAACAGTACCGGTAGCTTGGTTCAGGTTCTCTGGGTGGATGGTTGCCCAGATGGGGGATTTTGTATGACACAGGGATTTGAGCCTTCCTATGCACACTGTTCCGGTATGCTGCTTGGTGCTTTTTAACGTATTCATGTCTGTGTGTGTGTGTGTGTATAAATATGCCTATGCCTGCATGTACATGCATAGCTATGTGTGTGGGTGTGTGTTGTATTTGTTGTAGATTGGATCTATGCCTCTCTCCACCCCAGGGAATAAGTGTGTGTTCATCATTTAGAATTGCTTTATTACTGCACCATTGGTCCTGCTTTGTCGGGAGCTGGCAGGGGGAGGGGGGGGGGGTTATGCTGCTTTTGTACAATTACCGAGCTGATGATGCAAAGACCAGGATGCACACGTTCCCCCCGTAAACCAGACTGTAGTGGTGCAGTCCATGCTCTTAAAGGCAAAGTGTACCCCTAAGATGCACAAATGATAGTATTCATTTTACTGCAATGCATTAACAACGGTTCCAGGCCCAATTCACTGCATTGGAATCAATCAGTCACAGAAAATACACCACATTTTGCACACCACCAGTTAACTGTAGAAACATATAGTCACAGAGAGTGAAATATGAGAATGGCAATCGCTTTATACCAAAAACACCCTCCGTGTATGATTATTCATTTCTTATTTAAAAGCCTCATTCCGCTCCTCCTCTCACTGTCTCTCGTGTGTCATATGCACACTCGCACGCACGCACACACAATATAGATACAACCATTCACATAGACCTCAGCACCACGGCAATGGCCACCTGACAACAACAACCCTCCTTATTGCCACGGCAACAGCTGCAGAGCACCACAACAACCAGAGAACATTTTCTCCTTCTCTCTTCCTTCAGAATATGTGATCTTGTTTTTGGGGTTGGGTTGTTTGTGTCAGTCTGATTGTCGTATGGGTTTCCGTTTCTGTGATGCATATGTAATTCGCACTCTCTCCCCCACTACACATTTTATTTCGGTCTAATTCCTTCTGTCTTCACACACCACACACTCACTCTCTCTCCTTCACTGTCCCCTCCCTCGGCTCTCCCTCTCCATCCTCTGCTGTTTCACTGTCTAATCTCTATTTCTCTCTCTCTCTCTATCTCTCGCAGAGCGAATCTCCCCTTTTTCCCATATCACCTCTCCTTTCTACCTCCTTCCCCCTCTGTCCATCTCCTTTCATATTCATCCCTTCTTCTCCTCTTTCCTTCCTCTCTTCCTCCTCTCCTCTTTGCCTCTTGCTTTAAAATATAGACGCGTTCCCCCTCTCCCTCTCTCTCATACAGATTCTGAGCCCAACCTCTCTCTCTCTCTCTCGCTCTCTTGCTTTTTCTCTCTCTTTCCCTGTGTCCCTCCCCCTCCCTCTTTACGTTTCCCCCTCCCTCCATCCTGTCTTTCCCTCGCTGGTTCAGTTAGTCAAAAAAGAGATCCACGGAAGAAAAGAAAAGGGGGGAAAGGCAGGACGAGAGAGAGCAGGAGTGGGGCAGGCTGGGGCGAGGGGTGTGGGGTCTCAGCCCTCTGTTGTGGGGGGGTGGGGGGTTGAGATACACCCCACCTGTTTGTTCTCACTACCATGGACTGCCTCTGCATTGTGACTACAAAGGTAAGCTGACCTGCCGTTTCTTTCACTTAGAGTGAGAGTGAGAGAGAGAGGGGAACATGTGTGTGAGAGGGGGGAGAGAGAGAGAGAGAGAGAGGGGTTAATTACCTCCTCGTGCTATTTGCTTTGTCTCATCCTGTATCTGTGTCTGGGGTAAACGGTCAATGTAACAGGGCAGCATGTCTTTGCAAAGATAGTATATTTGATCATTGTTTCTCTCCTGTTAGCACAATCCCATTCTCTCTTTGTGGTCTTTTTGGCCCCTTATGTATTTGATTTGAGAGTGCACTGCCCGAGAGGCGTGTGTTAGAAAGCAATGTCCCTGTCTTTCTCTATAATTCTCTGTTTCTCCCACTCTTTTTTCTATCTCCCTCTCTGTTCGCGTGTGCTAGCTAGCCGTGATCTGGTTAACCTGCGTGGCTGATTACTGTAGGAGTGAGTTAGTGAATAGACCTGTGGTTGTGGTGGTAGTTGGAGGGGCCATGGTAGGAGATGGGTCCGGGCTGGGCTCCCAGCATGCCTCAACCTCATTTAGACCCACTCTCACCCTAACCACTGCCATGTAGCTAGCTCACACTCTGAGTCTGCACACACACAAACACACACATACACACTCCCAGCGTGTGTTATATCACACGTACGAGACAAGTGACAGGCTTGGGCCGATAGGCTGGGGCAGACCCTGTCGTGAAATTGGCTCCCATAGAGAGAGCGTTTATGTAATGCCGCCCAAGTCGTCTCTCATGGGCTGGTGTCTGTTCCTCAACCATTCAGCCTGCTTCCAGTCCCAGGCTCTCTCCCTTCCTCTCTTCAGGAATTTTGGTGGGTTTTCACGCACACTCAGTGTCCAGGGCGTAGGAGCGTAGTAAAATGCCCCCTCCCTCATATAAGAAATTATTATAATAATTCAGCAAAACTTTTATTTCGAAAAATGAGTCACCACATTTTTTTTTGACGGACTGCTATTTTGAAAAGGCCTCCGCTGCTGGAACGTGAGTCACTTGCCCCGCCCCCACTGACTACTTCATTCTCACTCTCGGTTGTTACAAGCAGTGTGGCAGTGCGTAACACAGGAGGCTGCTGAGGGGAGGACGGCTTATAATAATGGCCGGAAAGGAGCAATTGTAATGGCATCATAATTTTAAACCATGTGTTTAATGTATTTGGTACCGTTCCACTCATTCCACTCCAGTCAAAACCACCAGCCCGTTCTCCCCAATTAAGGTGCCACCAACCTCCTCTGTGTGAGTGATAAAGCACGGTATAGCACCACCATCATTACTCACTGCACCAGGTAAAGTAACTGTTGTTTGCAACAACAAAGTAAGTTTAAGTAGATAAACTGTGATATGTTAGAATGAAACTTGAGCTACTATAAGCTTTTTCACCTGGCTATTTTATTTATATTTAACCATTATTTTACCAGGTAAGTTGACCGAGAAACAATTGTCATATACAGCAACAACCTGGGGAATAGTTACAGGGGAGAGGAGATGAATGTGCCAATTGGAAGCTTGGGATAATTAGGTGGCCATGATGGTATTAGGGCCAGATTGGGAATTTAGCCAGGACACCAGGTTTAACACCCCTACTCTTACGATAAGTGCCATGTGATCTTTAGTGACCACAGAGAGTCAGGACACCTGTTTAACGTCCCATCTGAAAGACAGCACCCTACACAGGGCAATGACCCCAATCACTGCCCTGTGATTTTTTTTGTGTGGAAATAATGCCTTTTCCTGGCCCTCAAACACCACTTCCAGCAGCATCTGGTCTCCCATCCAGGGACCGACCATGCTTAGCTTCAGAGGCAAGCCAGCAGTGGGATGCAGGGGGCTAGTTAGCTTTACATTTACAGTTTAGTCATTTTTAGCTGTGAGGTTTTATCTAACCAGCTAACGCTGGGTAGTTCTGGCCGTGTGAAAAACTGATAGTGAATGTTTTGAACTCAAGAATACTTGCTAGCTACAGAATTGCTTGCACAATCACTGTCTTAGTCGTCATCATAGTTAGCAATGGATGTGCCGCCAGTCAAGAAGATAGTGCAAAGGACTGTAAGTAAGGTTCTTGGCAACTGCCTGCACACCACCCCTCGCAAACTAGCTGACAAAATAGAGTGCTTTAAACTTAGATGTCTTTAACTTCATCACAGTGATTATGGGTCATGAAGGTGTGTTCCATGTGTTAAGACTTTGGTGCTGTCATGACCATGGCAGGAGAGTGACAGCCATGAACAGACAAACAACCGGAGAGGGAGAGAAAGAGAGAGAGAGGCCACAAACCAACAGGTAAGATAGTGAGAAGTGTCTCTCCAAGCCCATAGAGTTCATAGCCTGATGAGCTGTCATAATGTGAATAAATCTGAATGATCATATATGATCTCTGATTAAATTATAGCAGCTTAAAGGTCCAGTACAGTCAAAAATGTGATTTCCCTGTGTTTTATACAGTTGAAGAAGTCGGAAGTTTATATACACTTAGGTTGAGTCATTAAACTCGTTTTCCAACCACCCCACACATTTATTGTTAACAAACTATAGTTTTGGCAAGTCGGTTAGGACATCTACTTTGTGCATTACACAAGACATTTTTCAAACAATTGTTTACAGACAGATTATTTCACTTATAATTCACTGTATCACAATTCCAGTTGGTTAGAAGTTTACATACACTAAGTTGACTGTGCCTTGAAACAGCTTGGAAAATTCCAGAAAATTATGTCATGGCTTTAGAAGCTTCTGATAGAATAATTGACATAATTTGAGTCAATTGGAGGTCTACCTATGGATGTATTTCAAGGCCTTCCTTCAAACTCAGTGCCTCTTTGCTTGACATCATGGGGAAATCTAAATAAATCAGCCAAGACCTCAGAAAAAATTGTAGACCTACCTTCAAGCAATCTCCAAATGCCTGAAGGTTCCACGTTCATCTGTACAAACAATAGTACGCAAGTATAAACACCATGGGACCACGCAGCTGTCATACCGCTCAGAAAGGATACACGTTCTGTCTCCTAGAGATGAACGTACTTTGGTGCGAAAAGTGCAAATCAATCCCAGAACAACAGCAAAGGAGCTTGTGAAGATGCTGGAGGAAACAGGTACAAAAGTATCTATATCCACAGTAAAACGAGTCCTATATCGACATAACCTGAAAGGCCGCTCATCAAGGAAGAAGCCACTGCTCCAGACTACGGTTTGCAACTGCACATGAGGACAAAGATCGTACTTTTTGGAGAAATGTCCTCTGGTCTGATGAAACAAAAATAGAACTGTTTGGCCATAATGGCCATTATTATGTTTGGAGGAAAAAGGGGGAGGCTTGCAAGCCGAAGAACACCATCCCAACCGTGCTTTGCTGCAGGAGGGACTGGTGCACTTCACAAAATAGATGGCATCATGAGGTAGGAAAATTATGTGGATATATTGAAGCAACATCTCAAGACATGAGTCAGGAAGTTAAAGCTTGCTCGCAAATGGGTCTTCCAAATGGACAATGACCCCAAGCATACTTCCAAAGTTGTGGCAAAATTTCTTAAAGACAACAAGGTCAAGGTATTGGAGTGGCCATCACAAAGCCCTGACCTCAATCCCATAGAACATTTGTAGGCAGAACTTGAAAAGCATGTGCGAGCAAGGAGGCCTACAAACCTGACTCAGTTACACCAGCTCTGTCAAGCGGAATGTGCCAAAATTCACCAAACTAATTGTGGGAAGCGTGTGGAAGCTTACCCGAATTGTTTGACCCAAGTTAAAGAATTTAAAGCCAATGCTACCAAATACTAATTGAGTGTATGTAAACTTCTGACCCACTGGGAATGTGATGAAAGAAATCAAATCTAAAATAAATTATTCTCTCTACTATTATTCTGACATTTCACATTCTTAAAATAAAGTGGTGATCCTAACTGACCTAAACAGGGAATTTTTACTAGGATTAAATGTCAGGAATTGTGAAAAACTGAGTTTAAATGTATTTGGCTAAGTTTTATGTATTCTTCCGACTTCAAATGTATATATTTACAAACTAGGAGGTTGGAATAATACTGTGAAAATGATGATAATGCCCTTTTAGTGTAAGAGCTGTTTGAAAAGACCAGCTGAGATTTCAGCCTGTTTGATCGGATGAATTTCGGCCTGCCTGGTAACATCAACAGGCGATAAATGAGTTAATAGACCAATAAGAAAGAGAGTTCCTAATCTCTTTGCCAATAACTGCCAGTTTTCAGTTTTCTCCTCACCACTCAGACCATTCCCAGACAGTCCGAGCAAAATTCTTGTTTGAGAAATTTGCTATGTTTATTTTTGACCATTTTAATTGAAAACAATCACAGTAAGGTACTTAATTATTACCCAGAAATGACTTGATGTTGAAACAAAAACAGCTACATTGGACCTTTAAACGAGAGCAGGGATGGGCAACTGGCGGCTCGCGCCCTTTTGAAGTCCCTCGGATCAATTTCCAAAATTGGAACTCAGTCGGGGTCTCAACTTACTGTTGAGAAATACTGCTGATCAATCAAATTTCGAAATTGCACCTTGTGTATTCTACTTTTTTATGTCAGTCACAGTCAGTCAATTAGCCCATGCCAGCTAACATTTGTTAGATTGCTGAATTAGTTTAGCGACCAGCTATCTAAACTTGTTATCATGGCCCCGATTTTGTTAGTCAGTCTCACTCAGACATCATATTAAAAACTGCAAACATTTCTCTCCACCCTATCGCTAGATGTGTAGAATTGCAGGAAATGAGCTATAAAACAGTACATTTTCCTCTCTGCCCCTGGCAAATTGAGTAGAATTGCAGGAAACTTAGTGTCCCCCGACTGTGGATGTAGGTACGCAGACCCACGAGCAACTGCACCCCTCATGATGAGTTCAGTTTTTTTGTGCCCTCCACCCCAGGTCAAAGTTGCCCATCCCTGATCTAGAGGGTGTATTTCATGTGTTAACTTCATGCAGCCGTGATGATATTTTATTTTGGATAATATTGTGTAGATTCATTCAATTCAGTTTGACCTTTCATCCCTGTCTTTAAAAAAAATAAAAAAACATTTTAACTGTTTATGTTGCTGGTTATTATTACAGTTTAATAACTGTATTATGAGTTGAAAACATGACGCTAAGTTTCCACCCATACAGTATGTAGAGCAGCAATAGTAACAACCTGACAGGAGAAGTGAGAGAAATACTAGGAAATGAATCGTACGGTAGCAGAGAATGAGTACAAAATGGTTGTTTCATTGAATATATCCACGTTAACAGTCACACTGGTATTCAGTACAGTATGAATGGCCATGGCCTTAAGACTGATTGGACTGTACCAGAGGAAGTGCCCCTCTATAAGGCCCCCCTTAGCATTGTAAATTCACCCATCTATAAAAAGTCCCCCCCCTAATGTTGCTCCTACTCCCCTGCACAAGTGTCACACACACACACACACGCACGCACGCACGCACGCACACACACACACACACACACACACACACACACACACACACACACACACACACACACACACACACACATTCAATCACTCTCACACACATTCACAAACACACAAACAACATGGCGGCTGCTCCTGCATGCTGGTTATGGGATGCTGGCTGTGGGATGCTGGCTGTGGGATGCTGGCTGTGTGATGCTGGCTGTGGGATGCTGGCTGTGGGAGTGTGTGGGAACCATGCCAGTAGGAGGAGCGTGGGACAGATGAAAACGAGCTATCTCATACACACACTGAATTGAATTTGGGCAGACTTGTCGTTTTTGAGGGGAAATGTGGTCCAGTATTTGCTCAGTGTGTGGGAACTTTCACCACAAGCCCAGAGTTTTTTTTATAGAGGGGGGAAGAAAGCTTTGTTTTTTTCAAATTAGGTAAATCATTGCTTACTTAGCCATGGAGAATCAGATTCATTTGCTTATCAATCAGTTCAAGTGTATTTGATGTAAGCTAGTTCCCTTGACAACAGAGCTCCTTATGGCCAGCTGACAGAGATAGCAGTGATAGGGAAGATGAACGTGGGGGTTAGGGAAAATAGGAATTTGAATGGGAATCCATTTTTTTGGTCCCCACATGGACAGTAAAACAAAAGTGTGTGTGGTTTTAACGGTTGGCAAAGCATGCATCTCAGTGTATTGCACATTTGATTCTGTACCACTGAGCAGAGACAATTAATGACGTGCTATAAATATGACAATATGGCTAACAGGCTTCTCTGGGCTCCCTGGTGAGCTTTAATGTGTATTAATGCAGGCTGAGATGTATTTAAACTGCAGAGCAACGACAAGCTTAACTAGCTCAATTAAAGAGCAGAGAGAGAGAGGGAGAGAGGGAGAGAGAGGGGGGAGAGGGAGAGAGAGAGAGAGGGGGGAGAGGGAGAGAAAGAGAAAGAGACTCCATCAAGCCTTCATTTAATTAATAATACAGGTACACCTACGGTAAAATCTAACTCCTCACTCTCCCTATATCTATCCCTGTGTAGGATAACAACATGCCGTAGCTATATTGTTATGTAATAGTTTTGTCCTTCGATAGCTTTTCATGTTTTGTACCTGACTTCAAGGAAAAGCGTTGATTCAACTCGAATTCAAAATGGCTGTCTTCTGCCCATCAAGCTGTATTCTAGCTCTGTGTTTGGTGCAATGGACCAGTAGAGAGAGAGGAGATCCTTGCCTGCTTCCATAGGCATAGTCATACTCTTTCATCCTCCTCTTTTTGCTGTTTCACTCATGATGTTTCCTCTGTCCTCTTTGCTCACTATCACTTGTTCTATTTACTCCCCCATACTATTGCAGAAGCCTGAAACATCCATCCCTGTTTGAATATAATTATGCCGGCTAACAGACCTCAGGGGTTTCTTTAGACATGCCATGAACACTGATGGAAGAATCCACTATGATAGAGCACGGTCGGTATCCATGGATATCTGACAACCTTGTTCCAGGATCACACATCTCTCGCAGAGCGAGAAAAAGCTCGGAGCTGGCAGAGGGAGGAAGGCCCACTTTTGCCAAACATTCTGAGGTAGATGGTGGTCAATTTGAAAAGGGAAGCTAAATTGGTGCATGGAGAAGCGAGTCTCTTTAATGGTGGGTGATAAAGCATTAATGGTGACTGGCGGTAGTGCAGGTGAGGAGTGTGACAGCTCGTGTAGCCGTCAGGTAGCAGGTCAGCTGTGTGATTTGACCAGTGACGCCCACGCTCAGGAGGTCATGTGAGTGGTAATTGGTTTCCTGCAGCACTCAGGGGCTTTACCTGTGTGGGAGACTTTGGACCTAGCGATGTGAGCTAGCATTTACTGCAGCAGCAGATTGTATATGAGCACGATGTAAGGACCCTCTTAGTTAAATGGATAATAACAGATGATTGGCATTGAGCCCCACTGTATCAAGGGTTTTGAATGAGACTGTTATTGACCCGTAACCCTTACTCTATAGAACACAAGTCAGCTAGAAACAAAGGACGTGTCAGTCAGCTGCTAAGTCTGAGTTAAAGTAGGTCACTTCCTACATTCTCACAGAGTGACTGACCCCTAACCCCTGACCCTTAACCCTGTGGATGGCTCTCTGTGTTCACTGTGAACAGTAGGTGAAAGACACAGGGGAAGTGAGAAAAGTGGAGGGGGAGGTCAAAATCAATTCTGTAAGTCTTTTTCAATCCCACTTTACATCGATGACAAAACATGTATTTACAGTAATAGGTAATAATTATGGTAGGCAGGTAGAGTATAATTGCTATGAAGGTGCAGATTCTACAAAGCAGCTGTGATTGCATATTCAGGTTCTTGGGATTGCATCGTGAAGTTGATTTTTTACATGAATTAGGTTTGCAAACAAACGCAAATTGATTGTGATAAAACTTCCCCTCACTCTAAAACGATGACTTTTTATTATCACAGTTTACAGTTTTGCAAATATCTGACATTGTGTAATTTCATCCACCAGCAGCCAATTGAGCGCGTGGACAAGGTTAGAAATTATACAAGCCACAAGCCACAAACAGGTAAATGCATAACAGACTATTCTATGACCATATACAGTGGCATTCAGGGCAGGTGGGGCTTGTTATTTTGGTGTACATTTTTTGCAAACAATGTATTTTTTTTATTTTTAAATATCATTGAGTTATTAAAGCCGCATACAAACATGGTCTTTTTTTCCTTTCTTGAGTAATGCAGCTCCAAAATGCAGGTGTTTCAGCCTAGCTCAGTGCTTTCTGTAGTGGTGGGGCAAGACAGAAGAAAATACGGAGCGTTGCGCCGTGATTGGCTCAGTGTTCTGTCACTCATGGGGACACTACGTCTAAGGGTAGAATCTACTAGCAAATCCTTTTTAATCCTTGTCATATGAAGAGAAATTATGGATAAAACGTATCGATGCTCATCGGCCTTTGGACATAAACATTACACAACAAGTTGGAAATCGCAAATTCAACAATGAGTGGTTTGTAAGGAATCAGTGGCTAACTGCAAGCATTGCAAAGCAATCATTAGCCTGCCATTCAGTGGCTGTGGCTGTGTGGTCCCAAGTCTAAGATTAAGGATCTTTTTTCCTAATTTAAAATGATAAACATTCAACATTGGCCATGCTGTCAATGAAGTATGATTTGTGCCGCGCTCAAAACAACTGTTAACTCGGAACTGTAAAATCTGACTTTAGTGAGTTCAAGACATCTGGAAACTCAGGGGAAAATGAGCTACGACTGGGAAAATAAGTTTTGAACATTCATCTAACTCGGAATTGTAAATCGGGAACGCACCTCTTTCTAGAGCAACAACCTGAAGATTGCTGACGTCATCATGATTCAAGGTTGTTGTTTTTTTTAGTTCCCAGTTGTCTTGAAAGCACCATAAATCCAGAGAATTCCAGACTTTGATGACAAAGTTTGATGACAAAATTTACCCACAAAGGATCGCCACGCCACTTTCCTGTTCAAGTGAGCACAGCACAACAGGGTGAGTCCAAAAATGTATTGTGTGCTGCTGCATAAATTATGTAATATTTCAGGGAGATATGTATACTGTAGCTAAGAAGGTAGTATGTGTAATGAGCTGTTAGTCGCCCATGTGCCTCACTCTAATAATTTGGTTGATTTTCACCTCTTAATTTCACCTACTGTTCTGACTTGGTGGTGCACATGTAGCCTATAACCTGTTTTTGAGGAATGTATTCATTAAATATTGTAAGAGCTTTCATTGTCTGCTTATATGCCCCCTTTATTTATCCTACCATTCTGACTTGGTGTACAGGTAGAACACTGTAAGAACTGCCCATGTTCTGAATTCTGTCGCTGTACAGTTCAAAAGTGCTGAACAAATAGTTATATTGACAACGTCCGTCGTCGCTCGCTCATTCATGTCTTAATCGAAATTACGGATTGCCTCTTATCTGCTTGTCCTCCCCTTATGCCATAGTTTGTACATCTCAATTGTCAGTAGAAACCACATTTGTTTAAGCAAGTCAGCCATCAGCTATGTTTTCTTTAGGCAGTACATGAGGCTGAATTAACTGTTTCGCTGCCAGACAAGGCTCCGCTGACAGCCAGTTGTAGCAGTGGTATAGTGCAGTTCATGTATTGTTTAGTGTTGTGTCGTGGCTTTGCTGGCATGCTTCCAATTATAATTTTTTTAGGCCCACCAAGATTTACATGCTAAAATCCCCACTGACTGTATCTATCCATACTGTACCTAGTAATTTAATTACCATGTAAATACTATGTTTTTGGGGACATGCGGGACTTTCATGTCAAGGTGAGACATCCTATTAACTAAGATAAATAACACGATGACGGTAACTGGGGGCTATTGTGCAGATGTTCTGAGATGTGAAGAATACTGGCCAGTGATTGAAAAGTTCACCCTCAAGGTCACTGTGATATGAGTTTATATGAACCAGCTGGTCAGGTCTTAAAATCCCATCCCTCTTTGAGAGGACACAGAGTTCTTTTCCCATTCTCCTTTCCTGTCGCTCTCTCTTCCTCCTCTCCTCTCTTGTCACACTCCCTTTGTCTCTCTCCTCCTTCGTCACATTCCCTAACCTCCACATCTCCTCTCACACCCCCTCTTTTCCTATTCTGCCTTTCCTCTCTCCTCCGTGTTCATTCTTCCTGCCTCTTCCACCCGTATAATCTCCTGGATTTGCCTCTTTCCTCTTTTCCCACTCTCCCCTCTTCTTATCTCCCTTCTCCCCTCTCCTAGCTCACCCCCCTCTCTCCACTCCTCCTCCCCTCTTTCCCCTGTTCCCCTGTCTCATCTCCACTCTCTAGGCTTTCCTCATTAGTGTTTCTGAATTATACATTTGACTAGATGTACTCAAAGTCAGCAGATATGGTCTATGCGGGCATTACTGGTGTTCTTGTATGTACTATATATGTGTATGCGGCTTGCTGCTTTTCTTTAGCTCCAGTGTGAACATTTCTCCACCAGCTGCAGCCAGCTTTAGCCTCCATGTTTGTATTACTGTAACACTTGACGCTGTGTTGCCAGCTCTCCTTGGTGTTTTAAAGAACATTAATATTCTTACTGACAATCTGAAGCTATGCTGTGTGTGTGTGTGTGTGTGTGTGTGTGTGTGTGTGTGTGTGTGTGTGTGCGTGCGCGCGCGCGTGCGTGCGTGCGTGCGTGCGTGCGTGCGTGCGTGCGTGTGTGTGTGTTGGCAGGATGGGGGTTGAGAAGTTGGTGACTGCTGCTGCCTGCATGTCGGCCTATTCCTGAGAGTCTGTAAGATGGAGTTTAGCGGTCATATCTGAGCCCCCGTCACCCCTCGCCCGCAATCAAACAGACCCAGCCACTTCATTATTCATTCAGCTGGTGCTGCTGCGCAAAACTCTGCTCACCTTAACTTCTCGGACAAGAGTGTGTCTCCTGAGTCCGTGTGGTCACAGTGTGTGTCCCGGTGTGTGTTTGAGTCATGTGTGTGTTCACAGTGTGTGTCCCGGTGTGTGTTTGAGTCATGTGTGTGTTCACAGTGTGTGTCCCGGTGTGTGTTTGAGTCATGTGTGTGTTCACAGTGTGTGTCCCGGTGTGTGTTTGAGTCATGTGTGTGTTCACAGTGTGTGTCCCGGTGTGTGTTTGAGTCATGTGTGTGTTCACAGTGTGTGTCCCGGTGTGTGTTTGAGTCATGTGTGTGTTCACAGTGTGTGTCCCGGTGTGTGTTTGAGTCATGTGTGTGTTCACAGTGTGTGTCCCGGTGTGTGTTTGAGTCATGTGTGTGTTCACAGTGTGTGTCCCGGTGTGTGTTTGAGTCATGTGTGTGTTCACAGTGTGTGTCCCGGTGTGTGTTTGAGTCATGTGTGTGTTCACAGTGTGTGTCCCGGTGTGTGTTTGAGTCATGTGTGTGTTCACAGTGTGTGTCCCGGTGTGTGTTTGAGTCATGTGTGTGTTCACAGTGTGTGTCCCGGTGTGTGTTTGAGTCATGTGTGTGTTCACAGTGTGTGTCCCGGTGTGTGTTTGAGTCATGTGTGTGTTCACAGTGTGTGTCCCGGTGTGTGTTTGAGTCATGTGTGTGTTCACAGTGTGTGTCCCGGTGTGTGTTTGAGTCATGTGTGTGTTCACAGTGTGTGTCCCGGTGTGTGTTTGAGTCATGTGTGTGTTCACAGTGTGTGTCCCGGTGTGTGTTTGAGTCATGTGTGTGTTCACAGTGTGTGTCCCGGTGTGTGTTTGAGTCATGTGTGTTTATATTCCAGAGTAGGAGTGTTTCTGGTGTAGTGAGGAGTGTGTCTCTATTCGTAATATGTATTGTGTGGTGGAAATTTCGTGAGTTTTCAGAGTGTAGTATGTGAATTCATAATGTGAACTCATAATACAGGTATTTGTATCAAGCGTGCATTTGAAAGGTGCATTTTCAGTGATAGTAAAATGAGTTCAATTCAACTTTCGTGTGTAGAGTGTGTAGGGTGTAGAGTGTGTATGGTGTGTAGGGTGTAGAGTGTGTATGGTGTGTAGGGTGTAGTGTGTGTAGTGTGTGTAGGGTGTGTGTAGGGTGTGTAGTGTGTGTATGGTGTAGTGTGTGTAATGTGTGTAGGGTGTGTAGGGTGTGTAGTGTGTGTAGGGTGTGTTGGGTGTAGTGTGTGTAGGGTGTAGTGTGTGTAGGGTGTGTAGGGTGTAGGGTGTGTATGGTGTGTAGGGTGTAGTGTGTGTAGTGTGTGTATGGTGTAGTGTGTGTAGGGTGTGTATGGTGTAGTGTGTGTATGGTGTGTAGGGTGTGCAGTGTGTGTGTGGGGTGTAGGGTGTGTATGGTGTGTATGGTGTGTAGGGTGTAGGGTGTGTATGGTGTGTAGGGTGTAGTGTTTGTAGTGTGTGTAGGGTGTGTAGGGTGTGTAGGGTGTAGGGTGTGGTGTGTGTAGGGTGTGTAGGGTGTAGTGTGTGTAGGGTGTGTAGGGTGTATAAGGTGTAGTGTGTGTAGTGTTTGTAGTGTGTTTAGGGGGTGTAGTGTATGTATGGTGTGTAGGGTGTGTAGGGTGTAGTGTGTGTGGGGTGTGGTGTGTGTAGTGTGTGTAGTGTGTGTAGGGTGTGTAGGGTGTATAAGGTGTAGTGTGTGTAGTGTGCGTAGTGTGTGTAGGGTGTTGTGTGTGTATGGTGTGTAGGGTGTAGTGTGTGTAGGGTGTGTAGTGTGTGTATTGTGTGTAGGGTGTAGTGTGTGTATGATGTGTAGGGTGTGTAGGGTGTTGTGTGTATGGTGTGTAGGGTGTGTAGGGTGTGTGTAGGGTGTGTAGTGTGTGTATTGTGTGTAGGGTGTAGTGTGTGTATGGTGTAATGTGTGTATTGTGTGTAGGGTGTGTAGGGTGTGTAGGGTGTGTAGTGTGTGTAGGGTGTGTAGGGTGTAGTGTGTGTAGGGTGTAGTGTGTGTAGGGTGTGTAGGGTGTAGGGTGTGTATGGTGTGTAGTGTTAGTGTGTAGGGTGTGTAGGGTGTAGTGTGTGTAGTGTGTGTATGGTGTAGTGTGTGTAGGGTGTGTATGGTGTAGTGTGTGTATGGTGTGTATGGTGTGCAGTGTGTGTGTGGGGTGTAGGGTGTGTATGGTGTTTATGGTGTGTAGGGTGTGTAGGGTGTGTAGTGTTTGTAGGGTGTAGTGTGTGTAGTGTGTGTAGGGTGTAGGTTGTGTAGTGTGTGTAGGGTGTGTAGGGTGTAGTATGTGTAGGGTGTAGTGTGTGTAGGGTGTGTAGGGTGTGTAGTGTGTGTGTAGGGTGTAGTGTGTGTAGGGTGTGTATGGTGTAGTGTGTGTAGGGTGTGTAGGGTTGGTATGGTGTAGTGTGTGTATGGTGTAGTGTGTGTAGGGTGTGTAGGGTGTGTAGGGTGTGTATGGTGTGTAGTGTGTGTAGGGTGTGTAGGGTGTAGTGTGTGTAGGGTGTAGGGTGTGTATGGTGTGTAGTGTGTGTGTGTGTGTAGGGTGTGTAGGGTGTAGTGTGTGTAGTGTGTGTATGGTGTAGTGTGTGTAGGGTGTGTATGGTGTGTAGGGTTGGTATGGTGTAGTGTGTGTGTGTGCATGGTGTAGGGTGTGTTTGGTGTAGTGTGTGTATGGTGTAGGGTGTGTGTGGTGTAGTGTGTGTAGTGAGTGTAGGCTGTAGTGTGTTTAGTGTGTGTAGAGTGTACTGTGTGTATGGTGTATTGTGTGTAGTGCGTGTAGGGTGTAGTGTGTGTATTGTGTGTAGTGTGTAGTGTGTGTAGGGTGTGTATGGTGTATTGTGTGTAGGGTGTAGTGTGTGTAGAGTGTGTGTGGCGTATTGTGTGTAGGGTGTGTGTGGTGTAGTGTGTGTGTGGTGTAGTGTGTGTATGGTGTGTGTAGGGTGTGTATGGTGTATTGTGTGTGTGGTGTAGTGTGTGTAGGGTGTGTAGAGTGTAGTGTGTGTAGGGTGTTGTGTGTGTGGTGTGTGTGTGTAGTGTGTGTAGGGTGTAGTGTGTGTAGGGTGTGTATGGTGTAGGGTGTAGTGTGTGTGGTGTAGTGTGTGTAGTGTGTGTAGGGTGTAGTGTGTGGTGTAGTGTGTGTAGGGTGTGTATGGTGTAGTGTGTGGAGGGTATAGTGTGTGTGGTGTAGTGTGTGTATGGTGTGGTGTAGTGTGTGTAGTGTGTGTAGGGTAGAAGTGTGTGTATGATGTAGTGTGTTTAGGGTGTAGTGCGTGTCGGGTGTGTATGGTGTAGTGTGTGTAGGGTGTGTGTGGTGTAGTGTGTGTAGGGTGTGTGTGGTGTAGTGTGTGTGATTTGTCATGGGTTCTGTGTTGAACTGATAGAGCGGATGGCTCATATTCGATCTCCACTCAAGGACACAGCCTCTGTCTCCTCTATGCTTCCACCAGGCGTGTGTGTGTGTCTGTGTGTGTGTGTGTGTGTTCAGCCAAAGGGCCAGAGGAGCAGAGCAACTGATCCTGCCAAAGTGCTCCCAGGGCGCTGTTAGTGGAGCGGGGAGGGCCTGCCCCGGTGCCAGCCTGCTGCCACCACACTGCCATATTGAGCTGTTCTGTCTGAGACGGGCGAGGATTACAGTGGAGATTCATGAAGAGTTTAGTTTCAAAATGCTATATACACCAATTTTTCCCACTTTTGTTTTTTCATCAGAAATTATTGCTTATGGGTACCTTCATGTGTGTATAAAATATAACTAACTGTTCTTAGATTTGTTTATTTCTAGATTTTTTATCTGTATTACAATGGGTTGTAAAATGCTAAAATTGGTGCCAAACGCTATACACTGAGTGTATTACACATGAAGAACACCTTCCTAATATTGATTTGCACCCCCTTTTGGCCTCAGGACAGTCTAAATTCATCCGGGCATGGACTCTACAAGGTGTCGAAAGCGTTCCACAGGGATGCTGGCCCATGTTGACTCCAATACTTCCCACAGTTGTCAAGTTGGCTGGACGTCCTTTGGGTGGTGGACCATTCTTGATTCACACGGGAAACTGTTGAATGTGAAAAGCCCAACAGCGTTGCAGTTCTTTACACACTCAATCCGATGCGCCTGGAACCTAATACCATACCCCATTCAAAGGCACTTAAATGTTTTGTCTTGCCCGTTCACCCTCTGAATGGCACACATACACAATCCATGTCTCAATTGTCTCAAGGCTTAAAAATCCTTCTTTAACCTGTCTCCTCCCCTCCATCTACACTGATTGAAGTGGATTTAATAAGTGACATCAATAAGGAGTCGTAGCTTTCACCTGGACTCACCTTGTCAGTCAATGTCATTAAAAGAGCAGGTGGTCCTAATGTTTTGTCCACTCGGTGTATATATCCATTGTTTAGCTGGAATGGAATGTTGGTATCCTGTATATTTGACTGTGATAGGTGGTTGTCTCACCTAGCGATCTTGAGATGAATTGACGAACTAAGTCGCTCTGGATAAGACATGTTAAATAACTAAAATGTCAAAGGTAAATATTTTTCATACACATGTCATATTACTGTATTGATTGATTCATTTAAATATATATATTATATTGATGTCACAAATGTATCATTTGTACAGTTCTTTAAAAAAATATATAAAAATGGTTATTTTTCACATTTGACTGTGTAAAACCTAGCAATACTACTTGTTTCTCTGAGAGTGAGATGGATATATAGCATTTTGCAACAAAATATGATTATTTGCCTCTCTGAAATGAAACAATCAAGTGATAGATTTCAAACAAATACATGTCTGTCATTGAACAACCACATAGCCACAATTATTGTTCTGTACACAAAAAAAACAAATCTACCAACATTTCTGATCATAGATATATAGTGTTTTGGAATGAACCTCTTCACATACTGTCAGGTACACTTGATACTTCACAGACAGCGTTTTCTCTCTGTGCGTGTGTGTTCGTGTGTGCGTTCGTGTG
Source organism: Salvelinus fontinalis (assembly GCF_029448725.1). Taxonomy (NCBI): domain Eukaryota; kingdom Metazoa; phylum Chordata; class Actinopteri; order Salmoniformes; family Salmonidae; genus Salvelinus; species Salvelinus fontinalis. Next base: position 52,148,471 of record NC_074677.1, read on the forward strand.
TTCGTGCTCGTTCTCCTGCTAGTGCGTTTTAGCGTTTGCACAGTTTACTTGTGTTTCTTTGCCAGATCTTCCTCCCTCCTCCTGCTCTCTCCTCATGCCCGATTCCAGTCTCTTCATCCCCTCTTCTCATCCTGACCTCTGTCTTTTCAAAGATCTGTTGAATGTGTCTGTATTCAACCCCATGAAAGCTCAGAATAAATAATAACATTAAATCATACCATAGATTTGCTTTGCAGTATGACTTAGTAGAATTAACACACCTGAACACGATCTTTCACAGACTGCAACCCACACGTCACTACAACCCACATCACCACACTCAAACCTACATCTGTACAAAGCCCCAGATCTACACACTCACCCCACACACTGTGCCCTCGATCCACACACTCCAACCTATCCACACACAAAGCCACACACCTAAAGTTGCACCCACTACACGCATTGTACAGTCAGAAGAATACACCAACCCACACGAAAACCACTTCAACAACCAAGTGCACTGACTCGCAGTAGGAACGAGGAAGAAAGAGTCTCGACCTTTGTCCCAAATCCTAATGGTGTTGGAGATGTTGCGTTACACACAGAATCCACACACAGACCCGGTTTCCTGACTCTTTATCCTGGTGCTTGTTGGTGTCTGTGTCACTGTCTGTCTGGGAATCCTCCCTGCTACAGACGACAGGTTGGATCTGTTGTGGGGTGTTTGGGCTTCGTCCCTTCACATTGGGTTAGACGAGTAATGCTGCAACGTGACCCGTCCCTAGTGTATGGACTTCTGAGTCTGACGGACTGCTTTACACTGCTGAATGCCTGACTGTGGCTAACTGGCTCGTTGTTTGTCTGACTGAATAGCTGGCTGGCTGGATGAATGGATGGATGAATGGGTGAATGGATGCTGGCTGGCTGGCTAGATGAATGGATGGATGAATGGATGCTGGCTGGCTGGCTGACTGACTGAATAGCTGGCTGGCTGGATGAATTGATGGATGAATGGGTGAAAGGATGCTGGCTGGCTAGATGTATGAATGGATGAATGGATGGATGGATGCTGCCTTTCTGAGAGTGGTGTTCCTCCACTCTCAATTCCTACTGCTGTCTCAGACCTGAGTCATATAGGAGGAATCTAAATGAGGAAGGAAAGGGGGAGGTGTGTGTGAGAGAGAGAGAGAGAGAGAGAGAGAGAGAGAGAGAGAGAGAGAGAGAGAGAGAGAGAGAGAGAGAGAGAGAGAGAGAGAGAGAGAGAGAGAGAGAGAGAGAGAGAGAGAGAGAGAGAGAGAGAGAGAGAGAGAGAGTAAGAAGAGATGTCCTTTGGCGTCAAGGGAGGAGGAGATCCATTCAAGACATCCTTTTGATCCCACACTGTATAAAGATGATGATAATGGTGATGATGTCAGAGGTATTGGCCTTTCAAATGGATCAGATACTATTAGCGGTCAACACACTCTTCAACATAGAATAGGCTGACACCTTGTGGCGTATTGTTAAACTGCAGTGTATGAGTGCATTAAAATGTAAATCTAGCCCAGGGACATAGTGCTTTTCTATGGCTTCACTACTCATGTCACGTCATTCAATTCATTATATTCCTGTACATTACCCTAGATCCTAATTCACATAGCGTCTGTCGTTTAGCCTAGCTTTTAGAGCGGCAGGTAGCCTTGTGGTTAGACTGTTCACCAGTAACTGCTTGCTAGTTCAAATCCCCGAGCCAATGGTGACCCTGGCTGTGACCCCACTCTCAGGGGGAGATGGGATATGCAAGAAACACATGTACTATATGAAATTATTGTTATATGAGACCACTTTAAAACAAAGAATCAGTTGAGAGAATGAGCATGACTGTCTCCAGACCTAGCCTAGTGGTTTGGGAACAATGGTAGTTTTCCCTGATCTGTTCATTTGAAATGGTCAAATCTGAAATTCTAGTCAGGAAGAACAGGGGGGCTTTAACCAAATCAAATTTATTTATATAGCCCTTCTTACATCAGCTGATATCTCAAACTGCTGTACAGAAACCCAGCCTAAAACCCCAAACAGCAAGCAATGCAGGTGTAGAAGCATGGTGGCTAGGAAAAACTCCCTAGAAAGGCCAAAACATAGGAAGAAACCTAGAGAGGAACCAGGCTATGAGGGGTGGCCAGTCCTCTTCTGGCTGTGCCGGGTGGAGATTATAACAGAACATGGCCAAGATGTTCAAATGTTCATAAATGACCAGCATGGTCAAATAATAATAATCACAGTAGTTATCGAGGGTGCAGTAAGACAGCACCTCAGGAGTAAATGTCAGTTGGCTTTTCATCATTCAGAGTATCTCTACTGCTCCTGCGGTCTCTAGAGAGTTGAAAACAGCAGGTCTGGGACAGGTAGCACGTCCGGTGAACAGGTCAGGGTTCCATAGCCGCAGGCAGAACAGTTGAAACCGGAGCAGCAGCACGGCCAGGTGGACTGGGGACAGCAAGGAGTCATCATGCCAGGTAGTCCTGAGGCATGGTCCTAGGGCTCAGGTCCTCCGAGAGAGAGAGAAAAAAGAGAGAAAGAGAGAATTAGAGAGAGCATACTTAAATTCACACAGGACACCGGATAAGACAGGAGAAGTACTCCAGATATAACAGACTGACCCTAGCCCCCCCGACACATAAACTACTGCAGCATAAATACAGCATGAACATGCTGCAGTGCAAAGAACAGGCTCCCCTGAAGTCTTTTGTGTGGGAAAAACTGCAACCTCTGCATCTGTCTCAGGCAACACTGAATAGAGATACAAATATTACAGATTAAGGGAGATTAATGAACTGATTATATGAAGGCATAAACATACACACATGTGCTAACGCACACACACGTGCAGTACACACACACACGCAGTACACACACACGCAGTACACACACAGTACACTCACGCGCGCAGTACACACACACACGCAGTACACACACACGCAGTACACACACAGTACACACACATGCGCGCAGTACACACACACGCGCAGTACACACACGCGCAGTACACACACAGTACACACACATGCGCACAGTACACACACGCGCAGTACACACACACGCGCAGTAAACACGCGCGCGCAGTACACACACGCGCAGTACACACACACACACACACCCACGCAGTACACACACACGCGAACAGTACACACACTCGCAGTACACACACACACAGTACACACACCCACGCAGTACACACACACACGCGCAGTACACACACTCGCAGTACACACACAGTACACACACACGCAGTACACACACACACAGTACACACACACACGCAGTACCCACACGCACAGTACACACACACGCAGTACACACACATGCAGTACACACACACAGTACACATACACACACAGTAGACACACACACACACACACACACAGTACACACACACGCAGTACACACACACACACGCAGCACACACACATTACACACACACACG